>NW_017729024.1:70680131-70692624 GCF_001723915.1 Gavialis gangeticus | reverse complement strand
CTCTGGACCCTCTCCATGTGGTCCACATCCCTCTTGATGTGTGGTGCCCAGAACTGGATGCAGTACTCCAGCTGCAGCCTGACCAATGCTGCATAGAGGGGGAGGATCACGTCCCTGGACCTGCTTGAGATGCATCTGTGGATGCATGACAAGGTGCGGTTGGCCTTCCTGACTGCATCCCCACGCTGCCTGCCCATATTCATCTTGGCATCAATAATGACTCCAGGATCCTTTTCTGCCTCTGCACTGATGACAAGGGAGTTCTCCAGCCTGTAGGTATGGTGCTGGTTGTTCCTCCCCAGGTGCATCACCTTGCACTTGTCAGTGTTGAATCCCATCCTATTCTTGTCCTCCCACCCATGTAATCTGTCTATGTCCGACTGTAGCCTATTCCTTCCTTCTAACGTGCCCACATCCCCCCACATCTTAGTGTCATCAGCAAATTTGAACAGGGTGCTTTTTACCCTGTAATAATAGCAAGTGAGAGAAGAAAAAGAATCATATTCAGAAGGAAAACTACATGATGGGTACTGAAAATGCATGCAGTGTGGGAATCAGTCCAACAATGAGATAAAGAAAGGAAACAGAGGGGAGGCTAGATGCCAAGAAGAATCAAGGCCAAAAATGTTGATGTATCCAACAATAAAAAGCCTTTCAAAAATGTTTAGTGGTTCTAAAGATAAAGTGATGCTCCAGATTGCATTTAATATTTTGGCTGGCTAGTTATTGAATGGTTTGATGACAACATGTATATTTTAAATGGGCTAATTTTGTTACATGCAATTTTCTGATAAAGCACCCTTGAATTAGTATATGAAAAAGAACATATTAGTAAAAAGAAAAAACATATTAGGTAAAAGAGAACATATTCCCCCTCCCACATCCTAGTTCTTCTGTTTTGTTCAACAGGATATTTATGTAGATTACTGAACAGTAGTAAGAAACATTGATTTTTGGTGCCACCACCCTCATCCACATTCACTTTAATTTTTGCTACTGTTTAACAATGAATAAAATATTTTCTTGTGGAGCAGTAGGAAGACTATGCAGGTGAGTGCCGTTTAAGGCAGCACATAAGGTTGATGTGACTGATCAGTAACAAAACAATGAAGCTGAGTCTATTCACAGATTCCATTCAAATGTAGAACATAAATTAACTGTTAAGACTTTTGCTCCTTCCAAATTTTCTCAGTTCTAATAATTTAAGGAAGTGATTCTCAAATTTTTAGACTCAAGACATGCCTTAGAAAACACCAGCTCTTGGAGTAATTTTTAGTTAGAGTTAGAATATTATTCTGTTGAAAAGAACTCAGAAAGACCACAACGGGTCAAAAATGTTTTTAACACTGGATTTCTATTAGAAATCTCTGGGCGTATCTTTCAAATCACATTTGCACACGTAACATTGGTAACAGTGTATGGCAACCTGCAGCCATAGAACGCTGGTTGAGAATCACTGATCTAATTTGTAATATTCAGTTTGATGGTGTCCTTCCTGTCAGGGAGTTGAATTTTCCAAACTAATCTGATCAAATTGCCTGAAGATGAAACCATTTAAAATTTTTGTTTTGGTATTTTATTCTTATACTAAAATAAATGGAAGTTGATATAAAATTAACAATGGGCTACTCATTATATGTTGATTTTTAAAATAATATTGTATTGTGTGGAAATAAAAAGGATCTCTTAATCCATGATCTTTCCTTTCTTGGCACTAGCCGTGTCACTTTCTTGGATTGAAGATACTTATGACACATATGACTAATGTGCTCTCATTTTCAGCTACACTGATATGCACTGGTCTTAAAGAATTTTATATAGTCTGACAAACCTTTCTTCTTTCACGCTGTTTCACTTCTACATAAATCATTTCATTTTAGAACCATTATGTAAAAGCCAAAAAATGGTCTATTTTTAATAAGTAGATGAACTCAAATACAGCTTCATGAAAAGTAAT
Organism: Gavialis gangeticus; assembly: GCF_001723915.1. Taxonomy (NCBI): domain Eukaryota; kingdom Metazoa; phylum Chordata; order Crocodylia; family Gavialidae; genus Gavialis; species Gavialis gangeticus. Next base: position 70,690,667 of record NW_017729024.1, on the reverse strand, counting down.
GGAGTGAGAGGATCTTCAACCTTGTTAATTGAGTTAAGTCAATTCAGTCTTCTTTAAGTCAAGATATTCATTACTAAAAATGACTCACAGTTGTACAGTTTTGCTGGGGCAGAATAGCCGAGTCAAGAGAATTATTTTCATTCTGAGACTGAAGAATAATAACCACACATGATACAGATGAGAAATATGAATAGTAAGGACTAGGTTACAATGAGCTATGATGGCTAGGTGGTGGTACAGGAAACCCTCACTATTTGCAGGTTTGGCATTCGCGGTTTCAAATATTCATGAATGCTGGATCTGCATTTTAAATACACTTAAAGGAGCTCCTCAGGAGCTCTGCACTTGCTGTTGCTGGGCTCCTGCCACCACCCCCAGGATGCCACTGCGCCTCCACCGCTGTGCTCCTGCCATCACCAGTGCAGCCATGCTCCCACTCCAGCCCCTGGGGGCACTGCGTTCATGAATGCAGATGGTGTTCATAAACACAGTGCCTTATTCGTGGATTTTGCCATTTGTGAGGGATACAAGAACATATCCCCCGCAAATGGCAAGGGTCTCCTGTATTTAGAGGTTTGCTTTTAGGAAATATCTTGAAGGTAAAGAATTAGAACAATGGTCCAGGGGCATAGCAAGGGTTGATTAGTTTTAAAAAGCCTATTTGTGACAGTTTCCTTCAAAGCCACTGTGTTTGGAGTTGGCAGACACATAGGCTGGGAAATTTGAATAATGTTCCATAATATGAGATAAGGGACTCTGCTGCATTGGCCAAGTCACAGTGACCAGCTGCAGAGTGCTTAAGTTTCCTGGTTTCGGTGGAAAGATCAAATTAAGACACTGGCAGATGACCAAATTAAGATGTGTACATGTGATGGGTTTGTTGGAACAAAGGAATATGTTTTCAGGACAAAATATGGACAGTATGATGACCACAGGGAAATCAATCAATGATGCTTGGACATTAAGAGTCCTCAGAGGAGAGAAAGAATACAAAAGTAGGGTTTTCAAAGGAGCAAAGGGTCTCTGAGGGGGTAAGCCAAGGCCACCATGGACAGAAGGAACACCTCTAGCTTGTATCACCCATCTCACTGTGGGAGGAGTGGGCCTTGGCTCTCAACCTCCAGGCTGCTTTCACCTAACATTCAAGAAAGAACCACAGGGTGAAGCTCATGCACATACCTTCCCCCTGTGACAGCCTTAGGACTGGTAGATATCGAATGGAGAGGCGTGTTTTGTTTGCTTTGCCTGCATTATTCTTATCTGCTATCACTGTGTATCAATAGCATTTGATTATTATTGAATGGAGAAGTCATGGTCAGTCTGTGAGTTTGGCTCCACCCAGAACAAGGTATCTGGATCATAAATCCAGTGCCAACAAGCTAGTGCTATTCTAGTTCTTCAGTTCAGGTTCAAAATGGATTTAAAGTTTGGTACAGAGGCTATAGAAATGATCTTCTTATTGACTTCAATAGCCTTTGGATCAAGACTTTAATCACAAATGGACATGAGTTTTTCAGCTTCCTCCGAGTACTATTGGACATGTGTACTCATCACAAAACTCCCTCAGGATTTAGTGCTCATCAAGTAAGACCTTCCTTATGGCTCAACCAGCAAAGTATCTAACGGAGCAGTAGTGCAACAATTACATCCTTCAATTGTACTGAAACAATTATGTCAGAAAGCTTGCTAAAGTGCAGGTTGTTACAGCTGTAACCTGGGTGCAATAAGACTTGACTTTCCTACATTTCAAAACTTGTTTTAAAATGTTGAAAATATAATTTGTGTTTATTTTTAGCTTACACCAATTAATATTGTTCAGTGAAAGAATTAATGAGCTGAAGCATTTTCAGTAACTTTGCTAGTAGTTCTGATTTGGTACTGTGCACCATGTCAGAGTCAACTCAGATCACTTTGTACAGGCTGAAAGTTTTCTTCTTAATAATTATAACTGGAAATCAATACATGAGGGTGCTTTTCACAGTTTTTCCTGTGCACTGCGATGTTAAATACCATTTAGAGAAGAAAAACAAACCTTGTTGAAAATAGCATTTAATAATTATACCACTTTAGTTATCAAATTGAGGTTATTTTGAAACTGAAATACGTTCTCTGCCTTTGAGAATGGTCTCCATATTCTTAATTGCATTCTTCCTTTGAGCAAGCCGAAGCCTTTAAAGAGAATAAAGAAGCAAAGGAAAGTAAGGGCCCAATCTTCCAGGAACTGTAGTGATGCTAGTACAGTCATGCTGGCTCTAAATAGTACTTTGATGATAGAGTACACAGTGTTTAGATAGAATATGAATCAAAGTTTTCTCTTTCTAGTCTTCATTGACTTAACAAGCCTGCAGGATGAATTTTCCTAGATATTGCAGCAATACCTCATGCCATTATCATGTTGTATATTGTTTAAAACAGAGATGTAAAACTCATCTGGCACCTTGGGCCAGATGATTGTCACTGGGCTTGTCTACAGACCAGACTGGGACTGATTCCCTGTCCTGTACCCATGTGCACATGTCAGCCCCAGATCTTGCTGTGCATGCAGCTTGTGGGGCCAGCATGGGGGTAGGGGTGTGCAGGTGGCACGGGGGAAATCAGTCCAGGGAACACATGCAGCCTGTACCCCAGACTCCCTGAGCCATGTGCAGCACGAGATCCAGTTTACACACTGTGATCACTGCACACCCCATGCTGGCCTCATGTGGCACATGCACAGCAAGCCCTGGGGCTGGCATGTGCTGCATATGGCATGTTAGCTGGACTGGCTATGCATACAGCATGGGATTAGCATAGGGTACATGCTGAATGCAGAGCCCTGCCAAACTGGCCCTTTGTGCTGTCTCCAACACAGCCCAGTCCAGATTGGCCCCAGAACAATGTGCCCTGGAATGACCTCTTGTGCTCTCTGCATTCACCCCTACTGCCACATGCAGTTTACAGGGCTGGGGCCACCACATGAGATGGGTCCAGAGATCTAGCCCGTCGGCTAGGTCATACAGCTCTAAGGGATATCTCTGCCCCATGGACCATATGTTTGACATCCCTGGTTTAAAATATGCTAAATAATGAGTCTGTTTTGCTTTCCTGGTAAATTTCTATTAGGAACTATAGTTAAAGATATAGGTCCAAATTGTTTCCTTTATGTACATACAGAATTGCATACATGTGTATTTTGCAGGAACAAATGCCTGTGTATACATTTTACTATATAAAAAAACCTTACATATACTAAATTATTGGCATAAAATCATAGAGAAGTAGGGTTGTAAAGGACCTCCATAAGTCATCTAGTCCAAACCCCTGACTGAGGCTGAATCATTCATATCCAAACCATCCTATACAAATCCGTTGTCTAAACCAGTGATTACCAACCTTTTTTTTGTTGCAACCCGTTGCTGGGAGTGGAGTGTGGTGGCAGTGACCCAGAGGCAGGGGCAGGGGAGCTCCTGGCATATGGCACAGCTTGTCCTTTGTGTGTGGTGTTGCTGGCATTGCACCCATGACCCTCATTTGGGTCACAACCTGAGGTTGGGAACCACTGGTTTAAACTCACGGCAAAACTACACAGGCAATCCTGACACAAAACAAAATGTAACATCCGAACTGGCCACAGGTAAATTGGGGGGACCAGTTTTCTGCTGTTGCAACAGTTGTTAATATGTATCAAGAGATCCCAAGAAGAGGGCCCCCTAGCTACAGAAGAAGGCAAACAAATCCATAGTCCATATCAAATTAACCATGGGATAAAATTTCTTCCTGACCCCAAATGTGGTGACTGGTTTGACCCTGAATAGAGAAGCAAGACCCTCTAGGAAGGAACCTAGCTGGTTTTTCCCATGCTTCTGGGCTTTGCTGATTGCTGCATGAAGTTGGAATTATTTCTCACCCCACCATACTGTTTAAAGTCCCAGCAGGAGCTGACACACCCATCAAAATCCCAACTCTTGGTTGCAGCCAACACCCAATACCTCTGAGGAAGTCATAACCCCCCACCTGAAACATATAAGCAGCAGGGGATGTGGGATGTGATTCCCTCCTAGACCCATGAAGCAACTGGCAGAGCCCAGGAGCATAGGAAAAACCCATAGTAGAACATAAGCATATCTATTCCTACATTATCCCTGTCCACCCTCTTGAATACCTCCAGTGACAGAAAGTCCACAACCTATTCTAATAGTTTTTCCCGATTTTCAATCTAAGCCTACTTTTCTGCAAGCCATTGGTCTGTGTCTTACCCTACAGCAAAAGAAAAAGCTGTTTTCCCTCTTCCTTATAGCATGCCTGTGGCAGGACGGGGCCTGGGGTGCCGTGACCTCCCCTAGCGCCCCCTACTGACCGTGCCAGATCGGGTCTAATGCACCCTCGATATCTCGCCCACCACGTCTTTGATATTAATATGTTGAAGGGAGGCTGCCTTTTTACCCTTCCTTGGCACGGGGCTCTGATGTCTTTTGGCTAATGCTCTGCCTAGTTACCCTGGTGCACCCTAACCTACGGGGCCGGTCTCCCACGCCCTCACAGCCTGCCCTGGGGACTTGCTCCAAGCCCTCGCCCTCTCCTGGGGCTTCTCTCTATGTGCTCGCCCTCTCCCTGGCTTAATGCACTCCTCTCGCCCTCCTTGGGGGCTTTTATTCTTGTACGCCCTCTCCCGCGCTCACGTTGCCCTCTCCGGGGCTTCTCCCTACGTGCTTGTGTCACCCTCTCCGGGGCTTCTCACAGTGTTCCCGCCCTCTCCGGGGCTTCTCACAGTGTTCCCGCCCTCCCTGGGGCTTAACACAATGCACTCCCGCTCGCACCGGGGCCAGTCTCCCGCTCGCGCTTCCTGCCCGCGCCGGGGCTGGTCTCCCGCTCAGTAGGGCTCAGGTGGCCTTAGCCTTACCTGGCCCTCAGGACCCCTTTCCGAGTCCTACGCCCCACTGGGGCTTTCCCACAATTGGGGCTCAAGTGGCCTCGGCCTTACCTGGCCCCCAGACCCCTGTTCTGGGTCCTGTGCCCCACTGGGTCTTCCTGCCTGTGCCCGCACTGGGCTCCTCCTGAAGCTGCCCACTCTGGGACTGGGATCGGGACACCCCAAAATGCAGCACCCTCTCTAGAGCCAGGAACCCCCCCCATTACTGGGGAGCTCCCCTGAGGCCTCCTCCAACCCCTACAGCCTCACCCAGTCCTCCGGTGTTACCCAACAACAAACAGAAAATACAAAGCCCCTGGCTATAGCATAAATTCCCAGCCGACCTGGCTATCCTCCATGTATATCCCCATCAGGGTTTTCTCCACCCAGTATCTTCACTGCAAACTCAGGCCATCAGGCTTTTCTGCTATGCCTGTCTGGCTTGCTTCCACCCAGTACCATCCTACTGCACTCAGGCCATCAGGCTTCTCCACTAGGCCTGTCCAGCTTGCTCCAGCCAAACTCCACCCTCCTTGGCTGCCAGAGGGGAACAGCACCTTCCAGCCTCAGCCTGGCTGTTTATAAAGGCTGGGCCCTGCCCCCTTCCGGTCAGCTGACCGGACTGGTTGCCCCAGCAACCTGCACCTGTGCTGCCCTGGTGATTGGCAGCTGAACTCCTTTTACTGTGTTTCAGTAGCAGGCGCCTTAGTGCCCTGCTACAATGCCCTTCAAGTATTTGAATACTGCTATCATGTTCCCTCATTAGCATGTCTTCTGCATCTGCCTGGTTCTTTCCATGTCTTCTCATATATCTTGCATTCCAAGCCTTTTGTCACCTACCTCTGAACCCTCTCTGAACTTCTCATCCTTTTAAAAATGTAAAACAAGAAGCTGGACACTATGCTCAAGATGATGCTTAATCAGTCCCAAGCAGAGAGACATTATCACCTTCCACATCTTGCAAATAAGCTTCTGCTGATGCATCCCAAAACTGCATTTACCTTTTGTGTGGCTGCATCACACTTCAGACTCATATTGAGTTCATGATCTACCAAGACGCCCAGATCCTTCTGTGTAGTGCCACCATCCAGCCAGATGTCATTCATTTTATATTTGTATTTATGATTATTCTTCCCAAGGTGTAGCACATTACATTTGCCTATACTGAACTTCATCCTGCTGGCTTCAGCTCAGCTTTCCAGTCTGTCAGGATCCTTCTGAATTGAGCTCTTGTCCTCCAACATGTCTAGAATCTTTCCCAGTTTATGTCATCTGCAAACTTGCTCAAGAAGCTGTCTATGCTAGCATCCAAACCATAAATAAACACTTTGAATAGCACTGGGTCCAGCACAGACTCCCTTGTGGGACTCTACTTGAAACCTCCTGCCATTCTGACATGGTTCCATTTATTGAACTTGTTATCTATCTACCTTACGGTAGTTTTGTCCAGCCCACATTTCTCCAATTTGTTTATGAGAAGGTCATGCTGGACCTTGTCAAAAGCCTTGCTAAAATCCAGATACACTATATACACAACATTCCCTTTTTCCACTTAAGTACTTACTTTATCAAAGAAAGAGATCACATTTGTTTGGCGCAATTTGTTCTTAGTAAATCCATGATTGCTACTTGTGATCCGCCTTTATTCCTTCAGGTGCTTGTAAATGGACTTCCTTAGGAAATGCTCTACTAACTTCTCAGGTACTGAGGTGAGGCTAACCAGTTTGTAGTTCCTTGTGTCTTCATTTTTACCTTTTTAAAGAGGGGCATTACATTGGCTCTTTCCCAGCCTCCGTTACCTTGCCTGTCTCCCATGACGTCATGAATATCATTGACAAGGGCGCCAAGGTCACCTCTGCCAGTTTCTTCAGTACCCTGGGATGAAATTCATTGGCCCTGCTGACTTGAATTCATTCAAATCCATCAAAACCTCTCTGACTGCCTCTTTTGGTATCTCATCCCTCAGCTTGTGCCTTCCTTATACAAAACAATCCTTATTAGGTTTCTGACTACACCTTAATATTGTCAAGTCTGAGGCAAAGTAGCTGTTGAGTAGCTCCTGCTTCTTTGCTTCATCTGTTGAGAGTTACCCCTGGTTATTTAACAGTGGACCCACAGCTTCCTTGGTCTTTCTTTTCTGGCCAAAATTCTTATAAAACTTCTTGTTGTCTTTAACCTCCCTTGCCAGGTGAAGCTCATTCTTGAAAAAAAATTGCTATTTATTTATATTACTTTAAATAGACATTAAAATGGTGCCTACCCAGTGTTCTAGGTATAGTTGCCATATGCAAAATACATTATTATCATCTTTTTAATTTCCCCTTTTTCTCTAATGCTTATAATAACTATATTCTACTAATATATCTCTCTAAATGCCACCATAATAAGTTGTCTATAAAACATTTAATTTCAAGCAATATTTTTTTTTAAATACTGGTGTATAGAAAGTTACATTTTTAATATATTTTCCAAATGTCACAATTTGTAAACCTGTCAGGAGACTCCAATAAACCCACTCTCAATATTTGTAACTCAGCAAGCCTTTGGAATAATATGGTGGTTTCATTAATACACATAATTAGAGCTGTAAAGAAAAAAAGCAGTAAAACCCCTATTTCTCTAGCCTAAGAAAACTCTAGAGACACAATAAAACCATAACTATCTGAGCCATACTTTTTAGTGCTGAAAATAGTAGAGAACTACTATTCTGTATTTGTTTTAATCTGTATTTTTATTATCATGCAGAGCATTTGTTTAATGATGCATCTGACCCTGAGCTAGTTTTAGGATTGGAATGACAATCAACATAATGGGACATCATAAGGGTGTGCATTCATACTGGATGCATCTACATGAGATGCTTTACTGCACACTAGAGCAAATTACTGCATAGTAAGTATGTCTACATGTGATGTTATGTCACCATAGCAACACACTACAATGATGTAGAGCAGGCGGTCACAAATAGTGATGCTGAGGTTACGTTGCCAGAGCAATGCACTCCTTTTTTATAGTGCATTGCTACGGCAAGGTGCACGGCGCAGTATGGGATATTAATGTGCCATCATTTAGTACTTCAAAAAGGAAGTATTAAAGGATGATGCAGTAACAGAGGTCCTATAGTGACATGTGTAGACATACCCAGTAAGCATCACCATCTACATATGCAAACCCTTACTGCTCAGTAGTTTGATCTACTTGGCAGTTAATTTACTGCCTGCAAATGCAAGGGGATGGGGCCTCCCAGCTGCTGGGGCAGGAGGACATTTTCCCTGCCTGGGCTCCCATGCCAGAGCCCACCCCAGCAGCAGAGCCTCCTGATATCTAGCCTAAATCTACCCTCTGCCAGCTTGTGACTGTTATTTCTTGGGGGAACATGGACTCCCCCAATGCCTGCTGGTCACCCCGACCAGTTTGTAAACAGCTACTAGGTCCCCCCTCAGCCTTCTCTTGTGGAGGCTGCACAGTTCAGGCCTGCCCTGCTGACCCCTGATCATGCAAGTGGCCCTCCTCTGGACCCTCTCCATGCTGTCCACATCCCTCCTGAAGTGTGGCACCCAGAACTGGACACAGTACTCCAACTGCAGCCTGACAAGTGTCTCATAGAGGGGGAGGATCACCTCCTTGGTCCTGCTTGAGATGCATGACAAGGTATGGTTGGCCTTCCTTACTGCTTCCCCACACTATCGGCCCATGTTCATCTTGGCATCAATAATGACTCCAAGATCCTTTTCTGCCTCTGCACTGATGAGAAGGGACAGTTGTCTCCTGGCCCCATGCTCCCTGCCAGCCCCTGAGCTAACACATAGGGGGAGACCAGAGCTTCCCCTGATTGCTTCAGGGGGGCAGAGCAGGGTGGGAACCAATCTGCTACCAAATGGGTGTAGATGCCTGCCCAGGGTTGGTTTATTTACTCTGGAGTAAATCTGCAGTTTCATAGTTGGTGGGGTCAGAAGGGACCTAAGCAGATCATCTAGTCTAACCCCTGCCATGGGCAGAAAAGGATGCTGGGGTCAAATGACCCCAGCTAGGTGGCTGTCTAGCCTCCTTTTGAAGACCCCCAGGGTGAGGGCAAGCACCACTTCCCTTGGAAGTTGGTTCCAGCTCGTACCCACCCTGACAGTGAAGTAGTGCTTCCTGATATCTAGCTTGAATCTACTCTTAGTCAACTTATGGCTGTTGTTCCTTGTTACCCCCGTAGTGCTTGGGGGAACAGGGACTCTCCCATTGCCTGCTGGTCCCCCTTGGCAAGTTTATAGGTGGCCACCAGATCCCCTCTCAGCCTTCTTTTGCGGAGGCTGAACAGGTTCAAACCCCGTAGCCTCTCCTCATAGGGCCTGCCATGCTGCCCCCTAATCATGCAAGTGGCCCTCCTCTGGACCCTCTTGATGCTGCCCACATCCTTCCTGAAGTGCGGTGCCCAGAGCTGGACGCAGTACTCCAACTGTGGCCTGACAAATGTTGCATAGAGTGGGAGGATCACCTCCTTGGACCCGCTCATGATTCATCTATGGATGTATGACAAAGTGCGGTTAGCCTTCCTGACCGTGTCCCCACATTGGTGGCCCATGTTCATCTTGGAATCAATAGTGATTCCAAGATCCTTCTCTGCCTCTGTGCTGACAAGAAGGGAGTTCCCCAGCCTTGGGTATGTTGCTGGTTCTTCTTCCCTAGGTGCAACACCTTGCACTTGTTCATATTGAAACCCATCCTATTCTCATCTGCCCACCTCTGTAACCTGTTGAGATCTAGTTGTAACCTGTCACTCTCTTCTAGCATGCTCACTTCTCCCCACATCTTAGTGTCATCTGTGAAGTTGAACAAGGTGCTTTTCACCCCCTCATCCAAATCACCGATGAGGATATTGAACAGTGCTGGCCCAAGGACAAAAATGACCCGTCCACCACCACTGTCTGGGTGCAGCCCTCCAGCCAATTTGTGACCCATCTGACTGTGTAGGCGTTGACACCACAGATGTCTCATTTTTTAATGAGGATGGGGTGAGAGACAGTGTCAAAGGCCTTCCTAAAATCCTGGAAGACTATGTCCACTGCGACACCTGTGTCGAAGGCTTTTGTGACCTGGTCATAGAAGGCCAGCAAGTTGGTCTGACAGGACCTGCCTCTAATGAGGCCGTGTTGATTGCCTCTGCATCCTGCAGCATTTGCACATGTAGATGGGCCCACTGAGGAATTAACAAAGCAGGATCAGCACTTGTATATAGAAAATAGAAGCTGTGCCATGTTATAAAAACATGGAGACTTTGGGAGTTTATTAGCTGACTACTGAAAGGCCTAGGAATACTGGCAGAGGTAAACTATAGGCCCGTCAGTCTTACCTCAATCCTGGCAGAGGCAACTATAGGCCCGTCAGTCTTACCTCAATCCTGGGGAAACTCTTTGAGAAGATCATCAAGGAATACATTTGTGATGGGCCGGCATCAGAAATGATGCTCAGGGGCAATCAGCATGGATTTATTAGGGGGAGATCATGTCAGACCAACCTGATTGCCTTCTATGATCAGGTCACAAAGGCCATGGATGCAGGTGTCGCGGTGGATGTAGTCTTTCTGGACTTCAGCAAGGCCTTTGACACTGTCTCTCACCCCATCCTAGTTAAAAAACTAGGTGACTGTGGCATCGATGCCT
>NW_017729024.1:70669282-70679585 GCF_001723915.1 Gavialis gangeticus | reverse complement strand
GGAGGTATAGATTGGACATCCGCAAGAACTACTTCACAGTTAGGGCGGCTAGGAGCTGGAACCAACTTCCAAGGGAAGTGGTGCTGGCCCCTACCCTGGGGGTCTTTAAGAAGAGGCTGGATGCCTACCTGGCTGGACTCATTTGAGTCCCGTTTCTTGTTTTGTTGGGGTTTTTGTTGTTCTCCCGCCCTGGCGGGGGGTCGGGCTAGAAGATCTACTAGGTCCCTTCCGACCCTTAATCTATGAAACTATGAACCCCCATTTAGAAAGTGGCTTTATACAAGAATGAAGCTACAACACATTTATTAAACTGGTGAACTTTTCCAAAGATGCTAGTGGAATCAGTTAGTGTATCCTTACCATTACTATCTCACTTTTTCTCACATTACCATTTCACTTTTTATGACAAAAATTTCATTTTCTCTCTCATAAATGCTAGAACTTTTTCTGCAGTCAGATGAATGGAGTATTTTTTTTCTGAAGATGAAGTGCTGCTCTTGCATTCTTCTTTTAAACATAGGTCATCATTGACCATTTTTATTTCCTTGTTTCAAGAGTCAGGTTAACATAACAGTAGGCATGTCTACACATGTATTTACATGTGCCTAAACTTAACGCACCTTTGTTTAAGGTGCATTAAAGAGATTTAGGTGTGCATCCATACGTGGACACACTAATGTACATTAAGGCACATTAAATTTATGCACAAATAGTTAAATCACATATGCACATCTGCAGATGAGCTAATGTGCATGAACATGATGCACACCACATTAATGCACATTAGTACATCTGCATATGTGCTAATGTGACATCTATTTGGGCCTGTATGCGCTTTATGCAGGCATCAAATTTAGGCTCACATAGCCTTAAGTCATCATTTTTAAGGCACATTAAGGGCACGTGTGTAGACACATGTCCTTAACATGCCTTAATAATGGTGATTTTAAGCTAAGCCCGCTTAAAAGAGATATATGTAGATGTGTCCTGTATCACTGATACTAATAATCTCTGGAAAGCAAAGCTAGCCCCCATGACTGTTTTTGAATATGACTTACCAAATTATACTTTGTACCAAACAAGGCATCAGCTGGCTGAGTGGGTTTTTCAGTTTTTCCTTTCAGTTCCATATAAGGTTTATGAAGAGTCCAGCAGCTATAATTTATTAATATTTGTTAATAATTGGTACTAATAATATCTTAACTTTGATGCTTTGCATGGCTTTGATGGATTCATCATTTTCCTTATATAAATGGATTTATGAATCTATTGGATGATAATTTGGTAAGAAGTACACACACAGTATCCTGTTTCAGCCAATTTAGTATTGAATACAGTATTCAGTTTCAACAGTGATCAATCAAATTACCTCAGAAAGTGATATATCTCTTCCTTTTGTTAATGTTCCATTTCTGATAGTGCATTTGTTCATCAGTTCATCATAATGTGTAACTTTCTTCAGCAACTGTATTAATGAATTTCAATTTTGTCATTTGCATATGCTGTTAAGTGCTATTTGTTTTACTTAATCATCAGATCACAAATTTCTATGGGTTAAAAAAATAGATCATATGTCCAAAATGTTACATTGTTCTATGTTAGAATGGTTTGAAATAATTAGGCAATCAGAAGCCTATTTATTTATTTATTGTTTTTAAAGGGACTTGAAATTCCGTAGCAGAACTACTTTCCAAAGTTTTCAATTTTTAATATATATGTCAGTTTTCATGTATGGGTTAAATTTTTACACACGATTGAACATGAATTCAATGGATTTAAGCACATAACCACTATTTGTATCTTTTAAGAACTCTTACAACATGTCTATTTTCCAGAATAATGAAAAAAAAACCAAGATATATTTATTAAACTTATTAATCTGCTGCCTCTGAATATCAAATAATTTTTATGCAGGTCATGTTTTCTATGAAGTAACATATATCATAGTTAATTCTTAAGACTGTCAGTTATTGGCAAAACTTCCTATCTCTCTCCAGTGTTTTGTGAAGCTACAAGGGCTCATTCTGGCTTTCATGAACAGTTTGCATAATAAATTAATACAGAATGCATGTTGTTTCATTTCATATATTTATTGTATCAACACCCAGTTTTATGGATATATATGCAAAACTACATATATGCACAGTACTAGAGACCTTATTTCCAACTCTTCTGAAACAGTTTGAAATTAATTTAACTCTAAATAAAAGTATTGAAATGACAGCAATATGTCTTCTCATGTTGGTGTTGTATAAAAGTGTCTGGGAATAGTCAACATGTGAAGTTTCAGTGCAAGTAATGTTCTAGTTAACACCTCTGTTAGTTTGTTAGATTGACAGCAGAGATGTACAGAAGATTCTGTTGAGAAGAACAGATACTCCTCGCTTAACATAGTAGTTAGATTCTTGAAAAATGTGACTAAGTGAAACAATGTTCAGCAAATCCAATTTCCCCATAGGAATTATGTAAATAGGTGGGGGTTAGGTTACAGGGTTATTTTTTTCACCAGACAAAAGACATTATATACCCAGGTCTGCAGCCCCCTGCCCCTGCTCCTGTGTGCTGTGGCCTCAGGCAGGGTGGCTCCCCACTGCCATGCACACTCCCCCCAGCTCTGTATGTGGGACAGGAGGAGGCTGCAGGTGTGGGTTCCCTTCCTGCTTCTCTGCCCAAGGACCTCCACAGGCCCTGCAGGCATGACCTTGCATGGCTGGGGCTGTATGGGGCTGCACGGGGATCTCCTTGGTGCTACAAGCTCCGCCCCCCCGGTGTTGTGCCTCCTGCACCTGCCACTGCAGCCTCACACACAGGAGACACATCACTGGGGCAGCACGGGGTGAGCAGTGGTGAGGAGATCCCTGAGTGGCTCATCTGCTCCCTGCCATGCCAGGGCTGAAGTGAGGGCAGTGCAGGGGGAGGGGAGGAGGAGGGAGAGAGAGCTCACAGTGGTGAGGAGATCCTTGTGCAGCCCCACTGTCCCCAGCCATGCTGGGTTGTGCCTGCAGGGCTGAAGATGTCCTGGGGCAGGGAAGTAGGAAGGGAGCCTGCACCTGCCCCATGTACAGATCTGGGGATGCAGGCTCTCCCTGGCCCCTGGGAATATGCACAGCAGTAGGGAGCCATCCCTTCCCCTTCCCTGGACAAGCCACCTGTGGCCCCGTCCTGCTCCCCATTGCGGCCCTACAGCCATACATGGTGGCCCCGTGCCCCAAGGCCCACCTGGCTGGGCAGCAGCCCCAGCGCTACCCAGTTCTCCCTCCTTACAGGGGTCTCAATCCTCCTTTCCCCCCCCCCCCCCTTACCTGCTGAAGCTGCTCTGAAGGCTTCCTGGGGCCATGCGCATGTCCATGAATGTAGCGTCCCCTGTTTCACTGCCTTCCTCCCATTCCCAGCTATCTGCAACATTACAGGAAACCCCTGGTATTCACAGGTTCAGCATTCATGGTTTCAAATATTCACAAATGCCAAACCTGCATTTTAAATACACTTTAAACACTTACCTCAGGAGCTCCATGCTTGCTGCCACCGGGCTCCTGCCACCAGGACCGTGCCCCCTCCCAGCCACTGGGGGCGCTGTGTTCATAAACACAGACTGTGTTCATGAATGCAGTGCCCTATTTGCAGATTTTGTCATTCACAGGGATCACAGGAACATATCCCCTGCGAATGGCATGGGTCACCTGTATAACCAAATGTTGCACAATTTTAACCTAGTGTGTTCTCTAATAGACCAGTGACATAATAACAAAACAACATTAACCAGGATGACGTTAAGTGAGGAGTACCTGTACTGAGATTACCATTACTTGAGAGAGAACAGTGAGATGATTTGGAAGCTCCTTAGCATTTCAGGATTTCTTTTATATATTTATTTTCTAAGAACTATAATAAACAATTCTTCCATGGACAAAATGAAAGATGCTAAAAAGTGAAGTTCCCATAGGTAGTAGCAAATCCAGTCCTTGATAGCAGTCAATTGATTTTCCATGTCATAATTCAGTCCATTTCTTATACCAAGCTTTCTTAGATGAGCCAATCACATGGAATTTTAGTAGCTCCTTTAGTTAGTTAGTCTACCTTTCTTGGACAGAAACATAATAATGCCTTGCTTTTTTCACATCTTTTTTTTTTAGCGCTGTGCATTTAACCAGATTGTAATAAACTCACTTTTCTCCCTTTTTCTTCTGTGAAAAATGCCCATTGATGCATCTTCTAAAGTGATTGATAGCTGTTAGGAATGAAATTTGGATAGCTTTATATTTTATGAAATCCTTAAAAAATATTAAAAAGTCTACCTAAACCAGACTACAGGTGCATTATTATTTAAAACTTACTTTGAATTGCTTGAGGTAATTTCTGGTCCTCCTCTTCTATTACCAAGGTACAGCCATGATCATTCATGAAATAATAAATCTCAATAGTTGACATATTTATCTACTTCCTTATCAGGATTTGGTATATCACTTGAGACCATTTCCCTGGTTTCAGCATCCAGGAATAAATAACATTGAAATACAGTATACAGAAAAATGAACAAAGAAAACTGTGTTGGTAACTAAATAATAAATAAATAATACTTTTCATTTTTATTGAAGGAAACTATATTACTTTATGTGTATAATACAAATGGAAGGCTAGTTTAATGTTTTGGCATTTTGCCTTCTTAGAAACGTATAGATCAATGTAACTGTAAGTCGTTTAAAATTTAGTCTGCCAGTTTTCCAGATGTGCTAGTGATTGTAACATTCTACCAGACACTGTCTGGAGAAAAGTGAAAACTTTATTATGATCTTGATTAAAATAGATGTAACAAATAAATTTCAAAAGGAGAATTTAGACTGAAAACATTAAGTAATTTTAAATAATTAACTAATCTTAAATTATTATCACTTAAGACATTTGGTATGTTCTTGCTGAGCTTCAAGAGGGTTTTTTTGGAGGAAAAATGGTAGAAAAGAGACAAGCATATTATTCCCTCTTTGGTGCTGTAGCAGAATAGAAGTAGGATGGAGTTTTTCCTTGTGGTATTTATGCTGTCTAGAAAAAGGAGGCAAGCCAAAGTAAGCAATCATTAAGCAAAACTATCTCTTAGACAAGACAGAGAGGGAGAGAAAGACAGGTACACAGATATTATTGGGTAACAGCAAATATGATATTCACCCTTTAGTTCTTATGTATATAACAGGACAGAGACAAACCACTGGTAGCAAAACATTTGACCCAGTTGCAGAAGTGTAGGGTAAGAGGACAACATGGTCATGTACCTCTGGGAAGATTAGTAAAAAAAACAGATTTCAAGTTCTCTGAAGTAAAAGACAGAAAAGAAACAAAATGGTACACCTCATACCTATTTATACTCATACCTATGAGTATAATAATCCTCATAACAAACACAAATTTGCTGCTAGAACCTACATTCCTCTATTCATTTATTTCATACACAATTTCTGTTGATCAGGTTCACTGAGTTCTGGGTCCTCTGTATGCATTTTATATACTACTGTCAAGACCTTAAGTAGCTGCAACCTTACACTAACTTAAAAAAATGGTTCTGCTGATGAAACGGCTATAGAGAATGTCTGCCCCAGCCACAGCATGGGACGGTAAGTCATTCTAAGTAAGAGGGATTTCACATTCTCCATGGTGTGGTAAGTCTGTCATGAGCTGTGGAGATATATATATGTATGTATGTATATATATATCAATATATTTCCACAGCTTATATGACTAGTTCTATGATCTTTTTTCCTGTAGAATACTCATTTTTTAACTTGAATATTTTGGGGGAATCAATTTAGATTTTGGTGAAATTAAAAAGGGGAGGGGTGCATTTTCTGAGAGACCTAATACACTGTGTCAACCATTTAATTTAATTTTGTGGCTGCACTATCAAAATGCTGGAAGCAGCCAGATCCATAAAAATAAATACTGTATAAATACACTTTCCTGCTGCTGTGAAATACAAGATGCTCAACAAGATGGACCTGTAGTCTGACCTAGTATGGGAGTTCTTATGTTCTTGAAATTGAAACACTCCACTTCTGTCATATATTAATCATAATTTGATGAGTCCATGTTATTTAGAATTCATAGAATCACCAAAAAATTAGGGTCGGAAGGGACCTCAGGAGGTCATCTAGTCCAACCCCTGCTCAAAGCAGAACCATCCCCAACTACATCATCCCAGCCAAGGCTTTATCTAGCTGGGTCTTAAAAACCTCCAAAGATGGAGATTCCACTTCTTCTCTGGGTAACTTGTTTTAGTATTTTACTACCCTCATAGTGAGAAGTTCTTCTTAATAGCTAACCTAAACTTCCCTTGCTGCAACTTGAGACTGTTGCTCCTTGTTCTGTCATCTACCACCACTACGAACAGTCTGGCTCCATCGTCTTTGGAACTACTACTACTCTTCAGGTAGTTGAAGACTGCTATTAAATCCCCTCTCAGTCTTCTCTTCTCTATCTCTTCTCTAGACTAAATAAGCCCAAATCCCTTAGTCTCTCCTCAGAAGTCATTTGCCCCTGCCCTCTAACCATTTTTTTGCCCTAATATTACTGGTTACCCTAACTGGTTCATTGTAGAAACTTGAGCTCACAACTCCAGTTTCTCCTTATGACTTAATGTTTGTATGCATGACAGCATTCCTGTTTGGAGGCCTAAAGCAGAGAAGAAAAAACAGCAGCTTTTGGAGAGGATCATCTTAGCACAGAAAGATGGTCACATAGGCTAGTTACAGACATTCAAAAAGACCAAGGTAGAACCACCCAGACATGTGCAGGTCTCTGTAAACTTCCTAGTTTAGGTCAGGGAGGGGGAGAGGGAAGGTGGGGGCACACAGGCTGCCTGCACTGGCCGAAGTCAGTAGATTGGGGGTGCTCAAGAACACCTCCCGGCATAAGCTGTGGTCTCCCCAGGCTTCTAGAGATTACTAAGTGCTGCCAAATCAGTGGCAGGCATCTGCAGCCCACTGCACTTGCTTCCAGGGCCTTGGGGGGGGGGGGGGGGGCTCTCAGTGGGCTCCCACACATCCGCCCAGAAACCCCTATGCCCCCTATAAGCCAGTGCAGTGCTAGGGTGCTGGTCATGACTGACCTTTTCCCCACCCCCTCCCTTGTCACCAGTCAGCATTAGTGACAGGTATTTGCAGCCTGTGTGATTCCCTGTGGGAGGCGGGGAGAGGGGTGCTAGCAGGGGCCCACAAAGACACCAGGGATGCCGGTAGACAGTGACTTCCATTGATTTCAATTTATTAGTCTAACCTAGATTGTTTAAGACTGATACAGCACTGATCCAGGTCTATCATAGACCAGGGTCCACCATTTTTAAACCAGTCTATGTGCTCTGAATTTCTGTTCTGTTATGGGTATAGACTGGTTTCTGACCTCCTGAACCAGAAAATGTGTGATGTCTGTATCTGGCCAGAGTCTCTGTCTCTGATCTCTATATTTGTGTTGGTTAGCCATCCTGTGTGCTTTTGAGAGGCTGTCACTATTTTTTAATTGCACCACCTCTGCACAAAGCTTGTCTCCCTTCTAGCCCTCATTTGGCAAGTTAAAAAAAAGCCAGGGGTGGGGGGGAATTCAAAGCAGCAGTTGTCAGTCCCAAAAAGGAAAAGGTCTATATGAAATAATGCTGCTAGTTCAAGCAGCAGTATTGCTTCACATGCTCCTAGTCAGAGACTGACAGCTATTTTAGTGAAGCTGTAAAACTGCAGCATGAGGCTACACACAAGCACCATTCTTCTGTGGATCACGTTACAGTTGAAAAAAGTCATCTTCTGAAAATTTGCTACTGGAAAGAGCTACTGTGGCAGGTTTGGAGAATGAATCCCAGGAAATGAAAGGAGAAAACTAACTAGCATATTAAACTTTGCCTGAAACCTCCAGAGAGGACCTTGAGAGCAATATATCACTCCAGGAGTAAGAGGTGGTGATATTAGTCAATTGGACAAGGAGGAAGAAGAAGAGGTTTCTATATCTCCAGTTAGTGAGCTACCAAATGAAGTTGCTTTCCTTGAGCCACCACAACTGTAGGCACCATCCAGAGACAGCTCACTCTAAAAACTATTTAGATTTTTTTCCAGTTCTGGAAACCATGTGGCTGCTACTCAGAGTTCCTAAGTGAGAAGAAACTTTGCTACTTGGTTATTGCTATATTGGAAAGGTCCAACTCTGCTGGATGTGGTTTAGCTTGGAAAACAGGGGGAACATTAAGCAATCTTCTCATACTACCTTTGACTCAGCAGCAATCCCCATATTGTTATTGGCAGTGCTACATACTTAACCATTTTGTTTCTGTGCATTTGATTTTTCTTCCCTATGTGTAGTAATTTACATATGTTTTTGCTGAGTTTTGTTTTGGTGTCTTTAATGCAGTTCTCAGAATTTATCTGCTTCTTCTGAAATACACCCCCCCAAAGTCTTAATAGTCTTTTATGAAAGTTACTTAGAAGAAGCAGTGTATTTCCAAAGATTTCTCTTGTCATTTTTAAAGTGCACAAAAGCACTAAAGGAGCTTAATCTCTAAAACAGTCTTTGTTCACAAATGAATGTACAACAAGCTCAACAGAAACAACAGCCATGAGCTGATTTCCCCCTAAAACACAATTTGCATTCTCACAGACTGTCTGATACAAGGATGTTTCCAGATTTCCTAGGTTACCTGTTATAACAAATAAATTACCTTTCAGGGAAAAATAAATCCACTCTTATGAATTCCTTATATATCAAGTCCTATGGTGAGTCTGGAGCTAAGGCCAGATGAAAACCCTTCAATGCATTGTGTGGTGAAATCCTCTCTTCTAGCAGAAAATGGGTTAATTTGCCAATACAGGGAGTGTCTTGGGGATTAAGGCTCTACTGTGTGCTTAAAAAATGACATGACAAATCTAATTCAGGAAATATGCTTCCCCTGCTGATAATTTCTCATCAGAGATTAGCTGGAAAATATTTTGGAGTTTAAAAATGTCTGTCACTTGTGGATTTAACTGTGAACATTGGGTTGATTTAAATATGCAATTTTACAGATATATATGATACAAATATTAACTTTGAGATTTAAACCCAAATTCTTTAGTCAAATCACTACATTTTTGTTGTTGTCTTCACTCATTCTATGTTCTCCTTTTTCTGCCCTTTCTCACTCTACCCTTATTTCTGTACCGTTGCATAGATACCAGAAAGAGTGGGCTTAAGTGCCTCTATTTAAATCAATGGGAGGTTAGAATCCCATGCTTAAAGATAACTGCTTTTTCAGAGTAATGCCTTATTCAGATAGGGGCAAAGGGTATATAGTACTACTGAGAATTTTTTCCCCCAGGTAATTTTTCCACAGATGATAATAGTGGAATATTTTCATTATATTCAGTGATTTCCTTATCCTAAAATGCTTTAAGTGCTTTGTCTGTTACAAGAAACATTTTAGTAATTAGTGTTTCTCAGGCCTAAACTGAAGTGGGGTTGCCTGAGTCTCCTTAACCAGGTCAAGCCTTAACTGAGGAGATTGTAACTGATGCCATTCATCAAATATTTAAAAAGCCATCTATTTCTGCAAAATTCACATTTATTTATTTATTTATTCAAAATAAATTCTTTATTTAGGATAAATTCTAACATGCCTATGTGAAAATATCAGATTTTAACATGTATAATGTTACAAAAACTGAATCAGTCATCTGATGGGGTGTTCACCAGGATCTGGGGGAACATCTGTTTACCAGAGCACCCCAAGAGATGACAAGATTGAACAGCCACAAACTCCACTGCGACCGATTCAGGCTGGACGTAAGGAAGAACTTCTTTACTGTCCGGGCCCCCAAGGTTTGAAATACACTGCTGCCAGAGGTCGTTCAATCACCCACTTTAAAGGCCTTCAAGACACTTTTGGATGTTTATCTTGCTGGTAACCTATGATCCCTGCTGACTTCCTGCCCCTGGGTAGGGGGCTGGACTCAATGTTCCTCTGGGGTCTCTTCCAGCCTTAATGTCTATGAAATTTATCAATCTGTTGACTTGTATTTTCTTCCCTCCAAAGTATTTTAAAGCCTAAAGTATCATCTCTTCCACTGAAACTCTCTGAGCCTGAGAGGGGAGATATGTTACTCCTACCTCTTATCCCATTTCCTCCCACTTTTTTCCACATGAGTCCTCTGAAAGTTGGTAATGGTTTCACACAAATAGCTAAAACTCTTTTGTAAAGAGGAGGGGGAAGATCACTGTACAATCTCTGATTGATAACACTAGACCAAGGGTGTCAAACATATGGCCTGCAAGCTGAATCTGGCCTGTGTAACCCAACCCCCCC
>NW_017729024.1:70658214-70669197 GCF_001723915.1 Gavialis gangeticus | reverse complement strand
ATAGGCCCGCAAAGCTGAATCTGGCCTCGGAACCCCCCCCCCCCCCCCCCCCCCAGTGCTGCCCCTGGGTCTGAACTGACCAGGACCAGCCTGGCAGGCAGGGCTCGGGATGTGATCACACATGGCACTCTGGGAACCTCACCATATATGGTACCTGCTCCAGGCACTCTTGGACACACTCTAGTCAAACCAGGACACATGTTGCATGTGGTTCCCACAGGTACCACGTTCAGTGTGGGTTCTGCACTCATTGGAGCAGATGCTAAATGTGATGTAGTCCTGAACTAGCTACGAAGGGTGCTGCATGCAGCACAGATGCCAGAATGGCTGGAACAGGTGCTGCAGGCAATGCAGTCCAGTCAGGGTGAGCTCTGTGTGTAGTGCAGCGCCTGCTCCATTCCAGGGTGCATGTTACATGCAGCACCTGCTCCTCCCTTAGCCAGACTATACTACTACAGCACCTGTTCCAGCTGCTTGGGGATCCAAGGCACACATAGCACACACTGTAACCACTCTGGGGTGCACACTGCATGCAGTGTGGATCCCAAATCAGCAAGAGTGGGAACCACAGGCATTGTGGTGGGGGGGAGCATCCAGGATCCATTGGTCCATGGAGTGGCCCTTTGTCATTCAGGGTTTGACACCTCTACACTATACCATACCAACCAGTAAATGTGAAGGATTATTTTCATGTGAACTCTTTTCAATCAGTTCTGTTCTAGCAGAAACTCTTTACATTGCAAAGTAAGCAGCAGCTTAACATGTTGGTCTAAAGAAATCTATTAAGTGTCTGGTATCAACATACGTATTGGCAATCATATTGACTATTTTGGTCTAAGCAGAAAGCTGTATTGGATTCCATTTGTCCTAATCTAAAGAGCTAAAGGAGAGATATTACAATAAATGAATTACTCTCGATACCTCTTATATGTAGCAATCCATAGGTATCAACATACTTGTTACTAGTTAACCATGGACAACAGTCATAACCTTCCTCTGCAAAGTTACAGGCTTCTACTCTGTGACCTACAATAATCTGATAATTTTCGATAACTTGTATAAATGTTGGTATCTTATTTCCAGGGAATGCATTTCCAGGGACAGTTGTCACTGGGCACATTTACATAAGATGCTATGGTGCAGTAGCAATGAGCTACTGCTCCAAAGCTCATTGCTACTGTGCAATAACATCACTGGGTACTAACTGTATCATCACTGGGTACTAACCGTGCAGTGAAGATACGTCACAGTAGTAACAAACTACTGCGTAGTAACTTGTTGCTACTGTGCAGTAGCATCAGGAAAAAAACATGCAGTGACAGTATTGTGCAGTAATACCAGTTACTGTACAGTCCACCACTCATATAGATGTGGCCACTGTCCTGCACATTTCTTTATCTCAGGACATACATACTCATTGCCTAGCTGCTTAAGTGCATTTATACTATTTCTTTTTTACTTTTATAACTCAAAAACTGTGGGACTTTAAAACACTTAACACCGCTGTAATAAACATAGACTGATCTTGCACAATGATAAGCTTGTGGCACAGAATGAGAGTTATATGTCATATTTCTTTCAGCATGTATAGTGTGAGAGTTTAGTTACACCCGCAAAATAAAATCACAGTCTCTCATTTAATATGAACTAGTTAATTTCCTTTATTTCTCACCTGCCGTGACTATGATGGAATAAGGTAAGGAAATAAACACAGTCCTGAGAGATGAAGAGGATAGTGCATCTGTGGTTCAGCAAAATAACTCTTCTGCAGCCAGAAACTCTCACCTTCCTAGTTGCTTGCTTCTTTCTTCTCCACACAGGTCCTAAGCAAATGGCAATCCTGTGCCACCTTGTATTACTAATGATATCTAAATGTGGGGTTCACTTCCCTTGGTTATTCCTCATCCACTCTTGCTTCTTTCCTTTTAGGTCTCTGGGAAGGTTCCTGAAGTCCCCAGGTATCGGACTCACCAACTCAGAGGTCTCCATCATTATCTCACTTCAGCTTCCCAGGTAAGTTTCTCTCCAGGACTCTTTTTCAATTCTCTTCTATCTGCCATCTGTCATCTCTCTCTTGTAGTATCTCCGTACTTCTGAGTTTCTTTCTTCTTTTTTTAGGAACTGGCTTCAAGCCCCATTCCCCATTAAATCCTTCCAGCAGTTTCCTGCATCTCTTGTAGCTGGAACTCCCTGCTCTCTCCAACCCTGCAGACCTCTGGTTTTGTTTTAATTTGGATCCTGCCCTCCTCCATCTGCATATTGCCACTCCATTCTCTCCTCATTGGCTAATTCTTCCCACCCTGGGCTTGTTGCCAAGGTAAATTCTATGTTTCCTGTCGCTCCTCTGGAATTCTGTGATGAGGCAGACTTGTTGCCCTGTCACATATAGCATTCATTCTCCCAGGAGAAATTAGTCTGGGAGTAATTTAACCCTGTTTGTTCTGTGAGAGAGCCCATGCCAAAACCAGAGGCAGCTACCCTAGATCCACAGCCCCAAAGGACCTAACTGAAACCTTTCATACCCAGGTGTTTCTGGAGGGGAGGAGCTGGGAACTTGAACCACAGTATAAAGAGGAACCTGGAGGAGACAGGAGGGGAGAACGCAGGACCGGAAGCAGAGGAGCCAGGCCGAACAAAGCTGGAGGAATCTGTGAGAGCGATGTGGAGGGCTGGCAGGAGGCTCCTGCAGAGAGGGAACTCCCCGGAGGAGCTCTCAAGGAAGGTACAGTGGAGTGGCAGGGTCAGGAACTGCCTGTGATCTCCTCAGCAGCTGGCAGAGCCCAATGGAGAAAAGGTACCATAAAGACACTAATAGAGGGGCACTATTGAAGCCTGGTACCGTAATGGCCCTAAAAGGGGTACAAGAAAAATTATAAATGATGACCTCAATGAGATGAGGGTACTGTAATGACCCCAATAGAAGGTGCAAGAGATGCGATCATAAGGACATGAATGGGGGAAGGAGATAATAGTCACACTGATGTTTTGTTTCTTTGTCTATTGCCAAAAGATGTTTGACAGTCCTCCAGGACAGGAGGCATGGATTCCTTTCATTTTTTTTGTTGAGGTAAAGGCCCCAGGGAGGAACCCGGTGGCTGAATACAAACCCGAGGATGCTTAGACTACCAGTGGACTTGGCGAGGGTGTACAGGTGGTGAAGCCCTCAGCATCATAGGACAGTGGATGACCATCAGGCGGAACTGCACATCCAGGTACTGAACATACTTCTATAAACACCAAAGATGTGGCAGGCAAGAACGTGGGTGTGTGGGTCTCCGTCTAAGACTCATCCCTCACTTCAGCCAGCGGGCTGAGGTCCTATGGAAATACACATCTAAATCATCTATCTATATGTGTGTATAGTTCTCTGGAGGAGGAGAAAACAAAAGAAAAAGTCACAAGGAGTCTTGGGAGGGCAAGCTACCCAGCTGGCCACTTGACAGTGGTTCATTGGCCAGGAATTCAGCAACGGATTCCTAGAAGGGTGCAGGATGGAGCACCAACCAATATTGGCAGGGCCGGACACCCTGCAACAGAGTTTAAATTTGATAGCGCAGGTACTGCAGCAGCAACAACAGCAGGCCACAAGGCAGACAGCTATAGAGGAGCACCTGATACAACAGTAGGTGTGGATACAGAGGAGTCCCTTGGACATTAAGATGCCCGTAATGACTGAAGACGGTGACCCAGAAATGTTCTTAGAGGTATTTGAGAGGGTGGCAATAGCGGCTGGGTTGGAGAAGGCTAGATGGGCAGGACAATTGGGAGTCGTCTTGATCGGACAGGCCCAGGCGGCCTACAGGGCCATGACCTGGCTAGATGCCCAGGATTATGACAAAGTAGAAAGAGAAATATTACAAAGACTTAACATAGTGCCAGAGAGGCACCGCCAAGCATTTAAAGGCAGAAAGAGAAAGGAAGAAAGGGTACCTTGACTTTTGTGGTAAAATTTGACAGACCTCTTAAATAAGCGGCTTAAACCCAAAACCACTACCAAAGAAGACCTATGTGACCAAATACTGATAGAACAGTTTATAATAGACTTGGAGGAGGGCACCCAGAGATGGGTAAGGTGCCACTGCTCTAAGTCTTCCTCCATAGCCCTGCAACTGGCAGAAGACTTCAACGTGGCTCAAGGAGAGACCCATTGGGATCGAGGCATGAGAGGAGTGAGCTATATGCGGGAGGCAGACTGAAAAGGTGAGAGAGAGGGCAGAGAAAACCAGAAAGGAAGTTCAGCCAGGCCGATCTGTTTTAATTGCGGTAGGCGGGGCCATATACCTCGAAAGTGTTCCCAGAGCCCATGGGTGACTCTAAGGTCAAGAGAAGTCAAAGTAGAACACACTGATCTTCGAGCGGGGTCTAGAGAAGGACATGAAATGAAGATGATGGATTGCAGTATAGGGGACAGCTTAGTAGGGAAAGTACAACCCTTACCCCAGGTGAACATGTGGGTGGAAGGCTGGCCGGTACAAGCCATAGTCAATAATGAATGTGCTCAATCCATTGTCCAACCATCACTGATATCATGGAAACAAACACCAAGGTATGCCGGTGTGAAGATCACTTGCCTCCACAAGCAAAAAGCATATTATGAACAACGATTATTACACTTACAGGTGAAGGGAGTTAGCACAAGAATCCCAGTGGGGTTAGAGGAATAAATTTTATACCCCATGATATTAGGTCAGGACTGGCCAGAAATTTATGAAATAATAGCCTAACTCCGCAGCCCCAAGGACACTAAAGAGGGACTAGTAGGGGCCGACATAAGAAGAGACGAGGAACTGGATATAGAAAGGCTTGCCAGTAGCAGTCAATTCTGAGAGGCCCAGGAGAATGATGAGGAACTTTGGGCATTGCAGAAGGCTGACCAGGGGAAACAAGACCAACAGGTAACCCACTCCGATCAAAGTAAGCCAGTGCCCCAGTGTGAGGTGTGTAATGGGTTGATGTATAGGATTAGGAGAGGTAAAGCCGAAGGGGAGGAGGTCACCCAGTTAATTATACCCAGACAACTCCTGCATTTAGCTCATCAGAACCCATTGGGGGGACACCTCAGTAAGACTAAGACTGAAGCCCGCCTAGCTAGATGGTGTTTTTGGCCCCATATGTATGAGGAGATTGAAGGATTTTGTCGAGTCTGTGACATGTCAAAAGGTGACCAATTATAAACCCTCAGAAGGTGCCCTTGCAGCCTACTCCAGTAGTCAGAGAACCCTTCGCCAGGGTTGCCTTAGAGGTAGTAGGTCCCTTACCCCAGAGCGCAGCGGGACACCAGTTTATTTTACTGTTAATAGATTATGCCACCCGGTTTCCAGAGGCTATCCCATTGTGAGCCGTGACAAGACCTAGAGTGGCAGAGGAACTCATGAAATGGGTGGCGAGGGTCAGTATTCCAAAAGTGATCATTACTGACCAAGGATCCAATTTTATGTCA
This sequence comes from Gavialis gangeticus, assembly GCF_001723915.1. Taxonomy (NCBI): domain Eukaryota; kingdom Metazoa; phylum Chordata; order Crocodylia; family Gavialidae; genus Gavialis; species Gavialis gangeticus. The sequence continues at coordinate 70,663,757 of NW_017729024.1, read as the reverse complement.
ACAGTGCTGAGTTCAGCGTGCAAAGTTTTACAGATCCGTCATTTAAAGACAGCGGTGTACCATCCACAAACAAACGGCCTAGTTGAATGCTTTAATGGTACACTCAAGGGGATGTTGCGTAGATGTGCCCAGCTAGAGCGAAGAAAGTGGAACCTGCTGGTGCCACCTTTGTTGTTTGCAATAAGAGATGCCCCGCAAGCATCATTAGGGTATTCGCCATTCGAGTTAATGTATGGACACCATCCCCGGAGCTTATTGGATATTGTGAGAGAAGGCTGGGAAACGGACCCAGAGACAGGAAGGGTAGCCTCGGAGTATGTGAGAGATTTAAAGGAACGCCTCCAGCTGGTGAGGGAGGTGGCAGGTGAGAATTTGGGATTGGCCCAGAATAAGCAAAAGGAAAGGTATAATGGGTGGGCCAAAGAGAGAGAGCTAAAAGTGGGGCAAAAGGTGTTAGTATTGTTGCCCAGCTCTACAAGCAGTTTTCCTACCTGTTGGCAAGGACCTTTTGAGGTGCTAAGGAGAATGGGGCCAGTAGATTACGAGGTATCCCATCCTGGACACAGGAGAGAAAGACAGATTTATCACATTAATCTACTCAAGGAGTGGCATGAACCTGAGGGCCTACTGATGTCCCCCAACCCTGAGTCGGAGGAATTTGGGCACCTGGTGGGGAAAATCCTAGTAAATCAGGGGACTTAAGGGGGTCCCCATGGGGAGTCAACTTGAGGAAGGGCAGCAGGAACAATTACAGAGATTGGTCCAAGAGTTTAAGGATGTTTTCACTGATAGCCCAGGGAAAGTGATAGGGGTTGAACATAAAATTGTTACCCAAGAGGGTCATATAGTGCAGGAGAAATGGTGAAGGATCCCATATCATAGGTATCAACCGATCAAAGAAGAATTAGGAAAGATGTTAGCCCAAGGGATTATCACTCCATCATGTAACCCATGGCTTATTCCGTTGGTAGCGGTGCCAAAAACCGATGGAACTTTGTGACTATGCATAGATTTTCGCAAGTTAAATGCCCTGACCCAATTCGATCCATTCCCCATGCCGCACGTAAGCGAGTTAGTGGAACGTATAGGCCAGGCATGGTTCCTATACACTATAGATCTATCAAAAGGCTACTGGCAGGTGCCCTTGAGAACCGAAGACCAACCCAAGACAGCCTTTGGTACACCTTGGGGTCTTTTTGAATTTAAAAGGATGCCGTTTGGACTTAATGGAGCAGCGGCCACCTTTCAGAGACTAATTGATTGGGTGCTTGCTCTGCACCAAGGTTGCACATCGGCATATATCGATGACATTGTGGTCTATACAGAGTCCTGGGAACAACACCTGAAGGCGTTAAGAGCCATCTTAATGGAACTCGGGCAAGTAGGACTAACGGCAAACCCAAAGAAGCACGCCTTGGGGAAGAGGGAAACTAAATATTTAGGGTTCCTAGTAGGGCAAGGGTGCATGAAACCCCTGGCGGATAAAGTGTGGGTTATTAAAGAGTATCACACCCCTCAGAACAACAAACAGTTGAGAGTGTTTTTAGGACTTGCGGGTTATTATAGAATGTTTATCCCCAAGTTCGCTGAAATAGCGATACCCTTAATTGAGGCTATTAAGTGTAGGAAGGCATATCACCTTGAATGGAACGCAGTTAGGCAGAAGGCCTTTGAAGATCTCAAGCAGGCATTGTGTCAAGATGTAATACTCTATACTCCCAAATTTGTGCTGCCCTTCACCTTGCAGACCAACACGTCGGCATTTGCGCTGGGAGCAGTTTTATCCCAGGAAGTGGAAGGAGTGGAGCGACCCATGGCATACGCTAGTCGGAAACTGAATGAGCAGGAAAAATGGTACTCCACGGTAGAACGAGACTGTCCTGCTATCCGTTGGGGGGTGGACTATTTTTGTTATTACTTGGTAGGTCACGAGTTCAAATTGATAACCGATCATGCCCCTTTGAGATGGTTGAACACCGCAAAAATGGACAATGCTCGCATTATGCGGTGGGTGTTAGCTCTCCAACCTTTCCGATTCTGCGTTACGTACAGGCCAGGGAAGATGAATGTGGTCGCTGACTTCTTATTTCGATGTGAGGAAGATGGTCCGAGTAGGATACAAGAAGAAGAGGAAGGGAAAGAGGCCAATGCTCTGAAAGAGAATCAAGTAAGACAAGAGTTAGAAGCACCTAGCGGTGTCTTGAGGGGAGGGATGTGTGAGAGAGTGAGAGAGCCCATGCCAAAACCAGAGGCAGGTACCCTAGACCCACAGCCCCAAAGGACCCGCCTGAAACACTTCATACCCAGGTGTTTCTGGAGGGGAGGAGCTGGGAATTCGAACTGCAGTATAAAGAGGAGCCTGGAGCAGGCAGGAGGGGAGAGCACAGGACCAGAAGCAAAGGAGCAGGGCCGAACAAAGCTGGAGGAATCTGTGAGAGCGATGTGGAGGCTCCTGCAGAGAGGGAACTCCCCGGAGGAGCTCTAGAGGAAGGTATGGTGGAGTGGCAGGGTTAGGAACTGCCTGCGATCTCCTCGGCAGCTGGCAGAGCCCAACGGAGAAAAGGTACCATAAAGACTCTAATAGAGGGGTACTATTGAAGCCTGGTACCATAATGACCCTAAAAGGGGTACAAGAAAAATTATAAATGATGACCTCAATGAGATGAGGGTACTGTGATGACCCCAATCGTAGGTGCAAGAGGCGCGATCATAAGGACATGAACAGGGGAAGGAGAGAATAGTCGCACTGACGTTTTGTTTATTTGTCTATTGCCAAAAGAGGGTCGACCATCCTCCAGGACAGGAGGTGTGGATTTCTTTCGGGTTTTTTTGTTGAGGTAAAGGCCCTGGGGAAGAACTTGGTGACTGAGTAGAAACCCGAGGATGCTTAAACTACCAGTGGACCGGGCAAGGGTGTAGGGGTGGTGGAGCCCTCAGCATTATAGGACAGCAGTTGACCACCAGGCAGAACTGCACATCCAGGTACTGAGCATACTCCTATAAACACCAAAGATGTGGCAGGCGAGAATGTGGGTGTGTGGATCTCCATCTAAGCCTCGTCCTTCACTTCAGCTGGCGGGCTGAGGTTCTATAGAAATACACATCTAGATCATCTATCTATATGTGTGTATAGTTCTCTGGAGGAGGCGAAAACAAAAGAAAAGGTCACAAGGAGTTTTGGGAGGGCGAGCTCCCAGCTGGCCACTTGACATGTTCCCAGGTTATATTTTCCCCTGGAGTGGCTATTTTTACTCTGGGAGAAAAAGCCTGAACACTCATGGCTTCTCCTGGGAAAGTGGCAATTCTCCCAGAAGAAACTGACTATCTAGCCTCTAATGACTAAGGTGTCTTGTTTGGTAGACAAACTTCTATGTTTTGGAACTTTTTCAGTCCAAAGTCTGAGAAGTAATAATTTCATCAATTAAGCTTGGTATTCATAGGCCTTATCTGTGTCTAATGTGATAGGGCTCTTAGGGTTTCCATTATACACAGGAGTTCAGAAGAACCGCCACAATCTGGACTACCTTAAAATCAGGACAAATGTTTTAAATAACAATGTTATAATGGAGGAGACCTGTTCCCTATTCCTAACAACTTTACTTCTGTCTTTCCTGAATTTAATATAAAGGATATATAGAAGTGGGAGTGGTCTGCTGGGGTGATGCTTCAGTCTGCTTTTTCTTACTTGGTCTCCTAATGGCTTCACATATGCATTGAATAATATAGGAAAAAATATGGCATTCTGTTTTTGATGACTTTGGAAATGAGCTGTTGCCAGTACTGATCCTTTGGAGGTTCTTCAAGATGCATATATGAATGTACTTCCATTGCCTGAAAAGAACAACCACATGTATTGTCTCCATAGTTCGCATGAAGACTTGAAAGTGAGCGAGGAGAACACTTTGTGATAGATTCTTGAATATCTCAGTTTTATGAAAGAGGTTAGACACTGACATTTCAATTTTACTTGATACAAATTGGTGCAATGTTGTGCAATTATCATATTTTTAAATCTGACTTGATCTCAGCCATATCCTTATTAAATGAATTCTATAAATTCACTATGTACATGATACTATTCACACTGCATTAAGTGCAGTATGTCATGTAATAAAACTAACAACTGGAATTATGAATGCATGCATTCCCTCCTTCAGTGGGCTATAAATTCATAAAGATAATCTTAAAAATGATTTTGAAAGAGCTTCCAATTAAGGCTTAAACATTCAATATTTTTTATTTGTGTTTTCTTAATTTTATTTTTTGCTGAACTTACAGATATTTTTCATAAAAAAGGTAAAGAGTACTGGAAACAGAAGCTCTCAGTCCTTGGCCTTTTTTCTGAAATGACCTACTTAAGTGACGACTAATTCTGATTGTGATGTTAAAGTGTTACATTGGCATGTCCTCTATGAATTGAATGAAGACCACTAACCTGCTTCACACAGAGCAACAGAAAGTTGAGATATAGATGGTATTAAGATGGTAATGAATTTCTGCTAGTATCACCATGTGCCATAGTCAAATCCATGCTTGTTCTAACTTCTTAAACTGCACAATCCCTTGGTGACTTAAAAAAAACTCCCCAAAAACCTTATTTACAACTTTATTAAATAGTTTAATTTCTTGATACATTTTATTTGTTTTACTTATGCATTGCCTATAAATCATATAAGGAAATAGGAAGAGATCATTTATTTTCAAATGGCAATTCAGAGTCTTTGGAGTATTTTAAACTTTCAAAGACTCAAAGGGATTAATGGAGATAAATTGTTCATAAAATTGTATATAATCTGGAAGACCTTACTCCAAAGCACCTATGCACTTTTCTAAATTTTAGCAAATAAGAGGTTCCATTGAACTCAGTGAAGTCAACAGACATATAAGTGCTTTGCTGGATAGGAGCCAATATTACAAACTCAATAGAAAATAAGGAAACTAAGAACCACTTAATGCTACACACACACACATGCGTGCGCGCGCATACACACACACACACACACACACGCACTGTTCCTGTTATCAAAAAATGTGTTTGATTGAAGTAATAGTACCATGGATTCATTAGACACCTAGATTTGTTTCTGGAGAAGAGGAGGAATAAATAGTATGATGAAAGATGGCATTTTATGAACAAGTTTAAAAGGCAGATAGGGATATTGGGCCTAGAGAGCCTTTTCATGTTCCATAATCATAGAATCCTAGAGAAATAGGGCTAGAAGGGACCACCATATGTAGCATGAACTGAACTAATGTAGCTGATGTTAATATAGAGTGTAATAATAATGAAATGTAACCATGTTAGTCTTGTCCTGTAAGCAACTTGAAAACTCCATTTTGTATCCTTCTGCTTGACATAAGTGAATGAGCCTTTATGTATGAGCGTGTGTAAAAGGGTGAATGGTGAAAGAATGGCATAGAGATGGCAGAAAAAAGATTCAACTCTTTGTGTAAGCAACGAGGCACCAAATGTAAATTACCAACCAGTAACTAACTAATAAATGGCCGAAGAATCCCTTTGAAGCTCAAAGGCACAAAGGAGG
>NW_017729024.1:70646028-70653214 GCF_001723915.1 Gavialis gangeticus | reverse complement strand
AGTGCACCTTCCTACCAGACAGGCAGCAAGAACACTCCAAGGCTGAGATAAGCTAAAAACAAAAGAAGAAGAACCACAAAAACAAAAGCTGGGTATGGAAAAACCCCAAAGCACTGAAACAAAGGATGCCAATCCCTATAAAAGAACACTTTGAAAATGCCAAGTTGGGTGAGTCTCTTTCTCTACTGCTGTTTCATCAGAGCACATATGCATCTGTTCACCCTGCTCCAGCTGTTATCTTTAAATCTACTATCTTCAAATCATCATCATCTACTCAGTAAGCCTGGGTTAGCCACTCTGGGCTGATATTGAGCAACTATTGCTGGTAACTATATCTGGTGTGTGTGTGGATGAAATGGTTGTTTTGTGTATGTGTATGATAATTTGTGTGTGTTTGTATGAACAGTGTGCCTGAACCTCTATGTTTAACTCATGTAATTAATAAATGCAGCACCTTGCTTATCCCCCTTTATAAAGTCTCGCTCGTGATATGAGCAATTGGCAATTTGTGTAACACATAGCTCATCTAATCTTACCCTATGCCTGGACTAATATAACTGACGCTCTTTCCAAGTATTCATATAATACTTGCACAGTTAAATAATTTACTTCAAAGAAATGTATTTACAATATTGACTTACAATAATAATTGGAAATAATAATTGTTCATAAATAATTATGACCAATCTGATTTTTAAAAGTAACAGTAATCTTATGTTTCCAAAACTGAGAGCTGTTCAGACATACAGCATCAGAAAATTAACTAATATCAGGGTACATAAGAGTAACATTCTGAGAGAGACTGCTGATATATTAGCTACATTTGTAAAATAGCAATCACCCTGCTACCATGCCTCAGCAAAAGCCCAAATAGTAAGATTTACTTTATTTGCTCCTCCTCTTTTCCATTTTATGTAATGTAAATGGTATTTTGCAGGACGATTTGCTACTTGCATATGCATAATAGGTCATTTAGAATCTTCTCCATAAAAGCCACGTCCCCAGGATGTCATTAGGGTTTACAACAAATCTTATCAAATGCCCACTGGCTACGTTGAAGAATATTTTTTCAGTCACTTATCTTTTTTATTAATATTTTTAACTAAGCCAAAGGCTTTATTCCCCAATGATCAACAAGGGCCTGATCCTACATGTATGCAATTTTGCTCATGTGAGAAATCCCACTGAAGTTAATAGTACTACTTCCAAGAGCAATGTATGTAGGTGTTTGTAGTATGGAGCAAGTTTGAAATTTAATGTGCATTCTGTGCACCCTATCCCAAAAAGAAGGGTTAAAACACTATCTTTACAAGCAGTGGTGTTCTTTTACTCCCCTTAACTTTAAAATGGTCCTGTTTTTCAAACATGATGTTCAGTAGATCTGAGAAATTTTTTTTTGTTGGGTTAAGTGCATACTGAATTGATTTGTACAAATTGGTACACTCCATATGTAGAGAAGCTTATGTGCCCACTTGTTGACTCTTTATTTAATATTGCAGTAGCACAGTGATGGAGAAGAGCAAAACTCGAAGCCCCTCCCTTGGCCCGGAGTAGAACTAGAGGAAGCCCCAGGAGGGCACACTTACCTGGGATGGGGAAGCTGACTCTCAACTGGCAGAGAAGCCAGAGGACTGACCACTGGGAGCACCAGTGCGGAAACAAGCAACAGCTATGGAGACGGGAAGGAGAGAGACAGAGCGAGACAGTGAAGCGTCCTGACTGCAACATTCCTGGACAGGGGTAAGAGGAGTGAAAGCCTCCTGTTCTCTTGTTACATCTGTTTCTGTTGGATACCAGGGGGTTGTCGAGGGAGTGTAGAGGTGGTGGAAGTCCCAGCCAGTGATGCCGTTTTCAAATACCCAGGGAAACTGAGCCAGTAAGCCTGGCCATCCCAGAAAGGGACAGGCCCCAAATTCAACTGTGACTACTGAGAGTGTAAATCCTGACTATGAAGGAAATACATGTCATCATTGTGAACTGCCTCCTGTTATGCAAATTAAAATTCAATAAGTCATATGGGTGAGCAGGACAAGAGGCAGTGGCACTCATAGGCTAATTTAGGTCAGGGGAGTACTCAATCTCAGGCACCTACCCTGATGCTTCCATAGCTGTAATAAGAGCAAGAGATCTCTATCTGTAATATATCATGCCTCTAATTTTTGTCTATAAACCACCTCTAGCTGATGTATCTATAACTGGGTACATGTTTGTTTGGGCTGAGAAGTCAAAAGCAACTGGACATAGAGCTAGCCACATTGGTCTCTTGTGTACTAGAGAAATGGGTTTCCTTTATCTATTCAGGCCCTATAAATGTCTAGATTTAGAAGGACCTTTAACTTTCATATTTCTTGCATTGTCTAGGTTATATGTGCCCTTACATATTCATGCAGGTTGACTAAAAGTACATACAGATGTTACATTTAGACTGACCTAAGCAGAGTTAGGTCAATCTAAATTCCTAATTGTACAAGTATGCAGAGAGCTTAAATCACCCCAAACCTGGTACACACAATCTAAGTTAGTGCACATGAGTAGGTGAACTAACTTAGATTGAGATGAAGTTACTTCATCTCCTGAATGCCTGTACACATTCACAGTTTAGCCCTGGTCCAAAGAAAGCCCAACAACTTGACCCAGCCCTAGGCTATGCTGCTCCCATCCTCCTCTCTCCACACCCAACCCTGACTAGGTTACACTGTGAATGTTTGCTTCTTTTAGCCCTTCCAGCTTCCTTCCTGACCAGGCAACCCCTCCCTCCCACCAATTTCATCTGTCCCTCCCCTCACTCCAAGTTATTTACACTGATTTCCCCATGCGGCTCCCAGCCAGTGAATGGCTACATTTGCCGCTTCCCAGTCTACATTCACGTAGCTTGAAGTAAGCTGTGTGAACATAGCCCAGGTGCAGAGGATGACTGTACATGCTCAAAGCAGGGGACATGTTTCTTATACTTGTCCATTCTTTGTTCTGTATGCCCTTCCACTCCCATTCTGGAAATTGCCTTGGAGCTTCCTTGTGGGTTTTACAGAGCTAGTACTTTCCCTATGAGATCTGCTCTAAATATAGAGTTCTGAACTAGCAAAAACTTAAACTGAAACTTAAAAGCTACCTGAAGAATATATTTCATTGTAATACATTGTGTTTTAATAGTCTATATATTTTGCAACCGTCATCTGTCTCCAAAGAATAACAGACAGCCAAAGAAAACAATGCAGCAGCATTGGCATGTAGAAAAGTACCATTTTGAGAGATGCTGTTGATATATTACAGATACAGATCTCTTTCCCTTATTATGATGCCAATGAATGGTTATGCAGGCTTGCACACATCTGAAAATTCTTTAACACTCTCACTTTTACTTATGTTTTCATGCACTGAAATAGAATTCTGGTGCATTGAATCAATTATTCCATTTCTGCCCTTCACCTGCTTTATCATTCATTATTTTGTCATTTTTAACATTTTTAGGAAAACATTTTGTAGGTTCACAAATTAGTTACTGCTGGCCCACAATCCTGTACTCACTGACCCCAGCAGAAATGCTAGAGGCAGCTCTTCATTTTGTTAACAGTAGCTAGAAAAAGGGACAGATGTACTATACTAGGTCACATATTCAAAAATGGTAAATTGTGTTCATTCAAGCAATTGACTCAGATGCACAGTAGGTACACAGATCTTGCATGGATTTCAAAAGATAGTGTGCCTCCATGCACCAATGCACATTATTTTAAGCCCTGAATAGAGGTGAACTGAGTCATTTGCTGATTCTTAAATAAGGCAGAAATTGTTCATGGGAACAGATGTTTGCATGGAAGTTAGGCTTGATCTGCCCTTAAAAATCTTATTAGTTTTGCCATTGGGTTATTAAAAACAAGCAAACAAACAAAAAATGCAAGCCCATCACTGAAATAGCTGTGTCAGAAAAAAACTAAGGGTAGACAGAGCTATTGCAGTAAAAATGCCCTTTTGCTGATACAGCGTATTTTGTCCAGGAAACTGGGATGAGAAAACTCTTTCTTGACATCTTGACTAAGTGTTCACCAACCTAACAGCTTAACAGCTCTGGCATAGTTACACTAGTAAACTTCGGTGTAGACCAGGAGCAGGAAAAATACAGCCATGGGCCAGGTCCAGTCTACTAGATGATTTCATCCAGCCTGTGGACACCCACCAATTAATTGTACCCTGCCCAGCCTGTGCGCTTCACTCCTACCCTTGTGCATGGAAGGGCCCTGACCCTGGCACAGCTTCTAGGTGGGGCCACTGCTGTAGCTGCCAGAGGACCTGCATGGGTTGCAGCTCCTCCCTTTTGTCCCTGCTGCAGTGCTGGTTCCAGGCAGCAGGTAGGGAAGCTGCAGCTGGGTGGGAGCATGGAGCGTGGGGCTCAGGCTAATGGGAGTGAGGAGGACCATGCCTAATGGGGTAGCGGGACTGTGGAACTCAGTTGGGCAGTGTGTGGGTATGTGGGGTTTGTGGGGTGTGAGGGAAGCCACCGCAAGCTCACCCAACATGCCCCCACATGGCATACAGCTTCCGCCGGGTGGCTGCGGCAGCAGGCAGCAGGCCCTTGGCGTACTTGTGGCCTGCACAGGGACAGCTGCCTGGCGGTGTGCAGCTCCAGCCAGTTCCAGGAACTGCACATAGTGGCAAGGAGTGGAGCCAGGCTGGCCTGCCTCTATTGCATGGGGCTCCCCATGTGTCATGTGCAGCTCCCAGGACTTGTGCGCCACCTGCCTTCTGTGCTCCCTGCTGCCACATGCAGGTCCCTGGGCTTTGCCAAGAAGCAGGAAGCTGGGCCCACACACACACCTACCCACATACGCACCCAATATATAGATAAGGTTCCAACGTGCCACTGGTGGTTTCAGAGATTAAACAAGATCACAGCTCCACTTATACAAAGAATGTGCTGTACAGTTAACTAGGAATTGCAATATTAGAAGAGAATGTACATGCATACACTGTAGACAAAGCCTTGGAACAACAACAAAATGTATTGCTGCATTTTTTGGAATAATACAAAAGATAGAATTCCTTATAAATCAGGGGGCTACATTCTCAGCCCCAGCTCCTCCCTCTTTTATGTTACCTGGGCAACATAAGCTGTTTTCAGAAGACAAAATACGAATTTCATCTTGAATGCTAATTCTCAAATGATGGTAAACCCCCAAATCTGGCTTCTATGGCAAAACTCCTTGTTATTCTCACCTTCTTAACATAGATGGTATATTGGAGGGAAAAAGTAGATGTGAATAGTGGTGAGAAGGAGGAAGGAAGAGTTCCTGAGGGCAATTTTCATGTGCTATAATTTTTTTTAGCAGTTTTTTTACAAAGTTTAGGAGCCCCTGTGCTACTTTAACTTCTATCAGGACTAAGGTTGGAGCAGTTTGGGAATTAGGCCATTATAAGTGCATCTCTGATGGGTACTTTCTAGCCCTTGACTAGAGTGTCTTAATGCCAGACAAACTCTGGCCTAGCATTCTTTCAAACAAGCATTTACTCTGTAGTTTTTGGCACAACATATTGGGACCAATATTATAGGAAAAACAATAGGTTGATATTTACAAACTAAAGCTAAGGCTGAAAGGCAAATAATACGTGATTAGATTAACTTCATTCCCAATATTTTCTAACAGCACAGCTGCTGTTTTTTATACTGCTGCATTTTAATTTGAGTGCAATTGTAATTGAATGCACGGCTGGAAAGACATTGCACATTAAAAACAAAACTCTTTTTTTCCAAAATTTTCCAACTACTGTGATTGCTCCCTCTAGTCAGCTCAAAAATCACTTTCTTTCTTTTCTTTTCTCTTTCCTAGAAGACCATGAAATTGTTACTTATGATATGAATCAGAATTTCCATACGAGTAGCTGCAATGCTGTTGCTATTCATTGCATTGGCCAAAATGGAAGTGCGTACCCATAGTGATAACCTAATAGACCTCAGACCAAATTAGTAGCTCACAGTCTTCTCTGATATAGAGAGTGGATGGATCATATTTATCAACACACCTTGTTAGTAGGTTTACTGCTTATTTCATTCCCATATATTTGCTCAGGACAACTGCAAGTATAAGGATGATTCTGTTGTTGCTTGATTTGTGCTTCATTACACCTGGTGGTAATAGGAGCGCCTGCAACATAATCTCTACAGTGTAGTTAGAGGAATACAGTATATGTACTTTAATTTTATCTACTGGGCTTGAACAGCAAGAGAATACTTACAATTCTCTGTTCTCCTTGGAGCTGAAGGAATGCGGTATGTGTGTAAAACAATATTTACTGTAGAGCTGGGAGGTACATAAATATTAGAGGTAGAATGGCTGATTAGATGTCTTACAGCTTTCTGGATATAAAGGTGTTTTATGTATTTCTACTACGTAGTAGCTCTTTCCGTACTTGTAGTCCTTACTTGTTTCACCGAGGCATGGAGAGCAGCATGCTAAGGATCTATCTATGTCTGCACTGCAGTGAAAGGTGTGACAGCACATCATACAGATATATTTGAAGCAGTTTTAAACTACCTCATGAAGATATTGATAACTGTGCCTGTGGCACCACTGAGCTCAGTGCAAGCTAGGTGCCCAAGTATTTACTCAAGATCTCAATTGCATTTTGCAACCCATACTGAAGTCTGCAGTGCTGCAGCTACCAAGTTAGGTGGTTCAAAGCTAGTTGTATGTGTCTACATGAGTTGCAATCACACTTTGCTGGTGGTAATAAAGTTAAAACCAGTGTTACTTACTAAAAATGGCGGTGGAATTGTCAGCAAAACAAAATGCTTAGATTAGCTTAAACCTTCTTTTTAAGCAAGACAATAGGAGTTTTATCAGAGATTTCAAAGACAGCAGAGTTTTGCCAATACTCAACACTTCTGAAACCCTATCTCAAATGTTTAGCTTACTACGTAAAGAGGAAACTGAAAATATCTTTATGCATTCTGAGAGCTATCCTTCCTTATATTATATTCAGTATGGTTGCTGACCTAAGGATCAGTTTCCCCTTCTTACATCTCTTTTTTACATCACAGCAACAGTAATGAATTTAGATCCTATATAAGTGCACAGTATTGTACTTTGTTGAATTCTGCAATCATATTTATGATCTGCTTCACCATTATATCTTCAGTGATTATATTTAGCTGATTGTATCAGTTTCTAAGAAATGGGGGGGGGGGGGGGGGGGG
>NW_017729024.1:70642901-70645888 GCF_001723915.1 Gavialis gangeticus | reverse complement strand
TTAAAAAAGGGGGGGGGGGGGGAGGAGGGAATCAAAACAAAAGCACATAGAGACAAATTGCTAAAGCCCAAATTCTACAACATATATTTCCTTTCAAATGCCAGCATCACGATTGTGAAATAAATTGCTTTTGAATACTTTTGTAACAGATGTCAGCCATTTTGCTTATCACTGAACAAGCCACATTTGAACTAAACAGCTCAGTATCACATTGAGGGATGTGGTTGCTGATTGAACACAGGTGTAATGGTTGATATACTGTCACACAGTCTGACATTAACCTAAGATCTTTGTTGAAATACTTATTACTGATGGCACGAAATGTAATTGCTAATTTTCTGCCTGAATGGTTACATATTTTCTCCAAATCTTAAGAGTTATTCATCCCTTTTCCACTGCCCATTTCTCAGAGTTTAAGGCAGATGTGTCATTGGTCCACAGGCCAGTAATTGAACCTGTCACTTGCAATCTACTGACTTCATTCCTCAGAAATGTGACTACTGCTTCATTCACCTTCCTACTTATTTTTCTCTAGGTATCAAATGTCTAACTTGAACCTCAGCTAACAGATATTCATTGTTTACTTTTACAGATCTCTGGTCACAGAGCTAAAAAAATCGGGAACAACCTAGCCTGATTGTTACTTTGCATTCATCGCAGGACTCTTGTTTAGAATAAGCTGTCCATTACAAATCTAATTTTAATAAATGAATCAATTGGGTTGGAGGATTCAGTTCAACACTTGGCAGAAGAAAATATATAAGCAATGACTGCACACAATTCAGACACACCAATATTTTTCTGAATCTTCTCAAGCTAATCTGGGGAACATTAGTGACCTTCTGCCTGATGGATAGGTGAGGTCAAAGATCATTAGTGGCTAATACCAAAGAGAGACAACATGAAATATAAGCATATCTGTAGAATATCCTTACCAAGTACTACAAAAGCATCAGCATCACACACAGGCTGTTATACAATATAATCCCATTGGCTATAATAGTATTTCTTTCTTGAGTAAAATAAAGTACATGCATAAGTGTTTTCAGGATTGAGGTCTTAGGTATGTGTACACAGAGCTGAGTAGCCTGAATGACTTTGCCAGTGTTAGAATTTGCAGGATTAAGACTGTTGAACTGAAAGAAAAAAAACAGCCAGTGAAATGCAATTCAAGTCAAATTGAAAAGCTTTACTTCATGTTTTCCATTCAAATTGTTAAACACATAGAATGCACATAAAAATATTCAGTCTTCCCATTCTGTTTAAAATAATTTATTTAATTGCACTGTATATAATGATGATGAGATATAAAAAAAACTCTAAGCCATATAATGCCTGGGCAGTAAAGGAATTAGAAAGTCCAGGACAACTACTGAATGCAGTGTCTCAAAAATTCTTTTTGAAGCCTCACGTTTGGGAGCTGTTTCACTGCCTCTTTGCAAATAAATATTCATAGTCTTGTCCATAGCGTCTTACCTCTTGACTGTGAGGGTTATTCAGTGGGGGACGCAAGATATGAACCAATTCATCTTGCACTCATAACATCATGAACAGCTGCTGCTATTCACATCATTATTTTCTCATTCGACAGATAAAGAATAGAAGCTAACACTACACTAGTTTAAGTATCGTAACACCTTGTGCTGTTCTTCTTTCCTTGGTACAATATGCAGCTAAACTGATCCAGGCTCAAAATGCATTTAATTTACTCTCACTGATTTTTTTCTGTACAGCTTGTTGGTTATAAAAGTGTTAGGTCAGCATGCTTTCAGCTATGGTGATCAAATGATCCTCAGTAGCATATTGAACGTAATGCATACCATACATAACAAAATAAAACATCCAAACTGAAGAGGAAAGAAATAAGTGTATGGAAATGCACTATTAAGCATTTGAGTATAAAAACCGGCTGTGTTTAAACTTTGTATTTAAACTTTTTTTCCCTTACTATAACTATTTAAATCCCATTTTAATCTGAGATTAGAAAAGCAAAGAAACCGCTAAGCAAAATTGCTTTTTATTTAAGAAGAATTCATCAGCTCTATAAATAAATTTTAGTCGTCATTAGTCCTTTTGGTTTATACTTTCAATGGAAGTTGGGCTCCTAATTTCCTCAAATCCCAACCAAATCCCAGCCAAAACTGACAGCTTACTAAATGGATAATGTTTGGGCAAACTCTGAAGCCCACTACAGTGATTCTTGGTAAGAAATGGATTTAATCTGGCAGGAAGGGAAGATCTGCTGCTATTTTTTACTACAAGCTCCCAAAACATTACAGCTTTGACCCAGCTAATAAAGCAGAGTGCATTGTGGCAAGAGGAACGTTCACAGTACAGTGAACGTGCTCTTTTTCACATGCCTGAGGATCATTTTGCTTCATCTTACTAAAGCACATAGCAAAAAAAGAACATAAACTACTATAAAAATATTAGGGATAGAAAAGACATGTTAAAGTATCCTTTGAGTTGTGTGTGACATTTTAAACAAATCTAACACTCCCTTATTTCAGAATTCATTGCCAACTGGAAACTCAGACCAGGCTAATCCCCAGTTTCTAATGAGCTTGGACCATGTTCTGAGCTAACCTGAGTCAGTTCATGAATATTTTCAGTTGTCTAGTCAGAAGTGAAGCAGGGTGGATTTATCAACTTTTAATGAATTTTACTTGAGATTTTTAATCATTTGAACTCCAAAGTTATATCAAAGCTCATGATGGTGAGGTGAACCAAAATAAAATGTTCATATGAAACACTATTAAATGAAACTACTGAGTTCCACACTTTTCTAATTATTTTTCTTCTACATTCTTGCCAGTTGCTAGTGAAGGTTGCTTCTTACTATATATTTTCATTCCCCACATCATAACCAAGCTCTTTAATATTTCATTTGGTCATTACCAGGGAATTCACTGTTTAGAGTTTTCAACAAATAATTCACTGTTTAGATAACAGAGCAAAACCCTACACATGGACATTAATTCCCCTAC
>NW_017729024.1:70631839-70642756 GCF_001723915.1 Gavialis gangeticus | reverse complement strand
CTCACCTGGACATTTATTCCCCCCCCCCCCCCCCCCCCCCGAGTTTAGGATTACTTGTTTAGAATGAACTCACTAAGGTGATAAGATTTTTCATTTCACAAATGTCAAATGTGCATTTGTGAGTGTATTTTAGGGATCATGTACAATCTTGTTGGCGAGGAATTCTTCATGATACAGAATAAAACTGTGCAGAAAATTGTTGTCTTATCACAAGCCTCATATATGAGATAGTGCATTGGTGCATTGCAGATTAAAGAGTGGATTGTGACTCAGAGTCTGCTTTCCATTTTCTGCCTGCTCCAGGGGCAAACTTACTTTTCACAAACTCTCTACCTTGGGCAGCATATGTTGCCTCATGTAGTGTAAAGCAGAGCCCATTCCTTGTCATATCTATGACCATTTCCTGATCTCATGAAGGGTGCAAGTGATATAACAGAATAATGCTCCTGCTATAACTCATGGCATGGGCAGAAGGAACAGAGCAGTAAGCATCGTGAGATTATTTTCACGTTATTCAACCCTAAAACTCAAACTTTTGCTAAATAAGAATTGTCTGCATAGCAATTTCCAATAACACAATCATCTGATAGATTGTAATAAATTGTTTGTTTTTAAAACATTTTTCCTAAATACTGCTCCATATGCTCATTATTTCATTGCATAAGATTTATGAGGTAATTGATGCCAGGTACCTTTCATAGCTAGAAAATACCTAGATCTGCATTGTGAAAGCTCTGTATTTCTTATGAGATTTTAAAGATCCTTAGAACCTATTTAACTTTTAGTGCCAGCACAAGAGCTTTGTGAGACAACCTAATTGTTTTATCTGAATATCATCTTTACAACTCATTTGCTGTTGGTAGTTTGGCATCTCATCATACAGTAGACAGTGCTAATTAAGTAGTCATGTCTTAACATTAACATCCTTTATTTAACTGGTAATGATCAGATGGAACAGTAGGCTTCAGCTAGATTAAATGTCTAATAAGAGACTTGTACATACATCGTTTGTAACATGAAGCAATATCCACCCTTAGAAATTATAATTGGAAACTACATTGTCACTTTTTAAAAAGATTTCTCTTAATTCAGGCAAATGAAATAGTTCTTGCAATGGAGAAGTTATTTTCTTTACAATATTCAATCTTAGTTGGAAGACTAGGTTTTAGACCTGAATAATTTTGATCCTGGGAATGATTCTTTTGGTTTTAGGTTTGGGGTTTTTTTGCATATTCTCATGTAACTAGTAAACACAGGTGGGCATTAGACTAATAATTTAAAATAAGAATGGGAAACTTGGTGTCACGATACATTAATTATTCATTCACCTTTAAACTAAAGTACACATAGTTAAAAGCCCAAGGATGAATCAATTCAATCTTAAACATCTGGAAATGGAGTCCCTTATAAACCAGACCTTTAAAATGTTCTTTACGATGAACTTTACCAAAAGCTGTGTGTTAATGTTGATTAATTATTATTAGAAGTGCCAAATAAAAGGTATTATAAAATAAACTCTTCTGTTTATCTACAGAACAAGTATATCATGAATAGCATCAGTAAAAATATGAGACTGCAAAGACTTTATTGATATAAAGCCACATGCATGATCAGAGGTCACGCATGATCAGAGATTAGGAAAACAGACCTTACGACGACAGGGTGAGAGCCATGGGGCTCTTTAGCCTGGAGAAGCTCAGGCTCAGGGGTGATCTGATGGCCACCTATAAATTTATCAGGGGTGACCACCAGGATCTGGGGGAACGTTTGTTCACCAGAGCGCCCCAAGGGATAACGAGGTCGAATGGTCATAAACTACTGCGAGACCATTTCAGGCTGGACATAAGGAAGCATTTCTTTACTGTCCAAGCCCCCAAGGTCTGGAACAGCCTGCCATTGGAGGTGGTTTAAGCACCTACACTGAACACCTTCAAGAATAATTTGGATGCTTATCTTGCTGGGATCCTATGACCCCAGCTGACTTCCTGCCCTTTGGGCTGGGGGCTAGACTCGATGATCTTCTGAGGTCCCTTTCTGCCCAAATGTCTATGAAATCTATGAAATATCTGTGTACAGTGCTGGTTATCTGTATTCAAGGAGGGATAATTTTATATTGGATCAAGGAAAGAAAAGATTCATTAGGATGATCAAGTAGAGAAGCTAAGAAGAGGCTAAAAGACCTAGTTTGTTCAGCTTCTGAAAACAAAGGCTGACAGTCCTCTACTTCATAAAGCAATTGTGGCAAAAGAACAAATGGACATAAAATAGCCATGAATAAATTTAAGTGGATATTAGATAGAAGGATTATAATCATTAATGGAGTGAAGTTCTGAAGCAGCTTTTCAATGACACTAGTGGAGGCAAGAAAGCTAACTCACTCCAAGTTGAAGAAAGACAAATTTAGAAAAAGGATTACATGATGTAACTACTGTTCATAGCGGTAGATTAGCCCAATGACGAGTTCTTTCAGTCCTACTTTCTATGTTTGTAACAGCCTAAAGCATGATTTCTATCCAACTGTGCCAAAAGCATTCCTTATTCTATGTCTCCCCTGATTTGGTGATGATTACACAGAAGATGTAAAGGTTGTATGGAACATGTGCCACAGGATCTGGGAAGGAATGCCACTACAAATACTCCTGGTATTTATATTTATACCACCTCCTTTGTGTGGGTGATATAAAGTTCTATAAATGGAAGGTCTAATCCTTGTATGGATCAAAAGGAATAATCCCTCATATATCTTGATATAGATATAGGTGAGCTTTGGAGCTGTTACATCAGTAAAATGCACATGTAGATGTACCCACAGACAGCTACAAATTCTAATAGTAGTCATTAGGGCTGTGCCAAATTTTGCTGGCCATTTCATTTTGACACTGTTTCAACTCATTTTGAGGTCAAAACACCAAAATCAAAATGAAACAAAGGGCTGCAAAACAGCTTTTAAACAAAACAAGCCTAGTCGAGACATTTCTACCATAGTGCTGGGGAAATGAACTCAGCCTAGCTGGTCTCACTTCCCATCATCAGCACTAGATGGTGCTGGGGTCCAGGAGTCAGCCCAGCTGGGTTGACTCTCCATCCCCAGCGCTAGATTGTACCATGGATGGGAAGTCAACCCAGCTGGGCTGACTTCCCGCCCCTGGTGCAATTTAGCACTGGGGATGGGAAGTCAGCCCAGCTGAGCTGACTTCCCACCCCCAGCATGATCTAGCACAGGGGATGGGAAGTCAATCCAACTAGGCTGACTTCCCACACCCAACAAAATGTCAAAACAGTGTCAAAACATCCTTTCTGTTTGAACAGAATGGAATGGAACAGATGTTTTGAATTGAAATTAAATTTGAAATGGAACGCTGTTCCATCAAACCGCCGAAACTCAAGGTGAAATAGAACAGCGCCATTTTGCACAGCCCTAGTAGTCATAGAATGCAGAGGGTATACTATAAATACCAGAAGGAGATTACTCATTTTTGAACAGTTAAACAAAGAAAATATCTAAGTTGGATGGTTGGAAAATACTCGTTGATAGATGGATTAGATTACAGAACAAAATGGAAGAAGCTATTAAAACTAGACAGGACAAAGCAAATTAAAATCTAATAAGGGACTATCATGCTCCAGTAAGGCAATATAGTAGTGCCTGATTTGGAATTCACTAGGGTTAATGTGTCTTAAATGACTTGGTACTAGAAGGTTTTTCCAAAAACTATTGATGTGTCTACCCCATGATTTTGAAATTTTAGATTTTGTTATCGATATCACAAGAGAAAAAGGATGGAAAGCAACAGGAAGTCTAACACATTGAAAGATTTTGCTGTCATACTTCAGGGCTAAGAAATGTATGAAGGTTTAATAGAAATTAAACAAAAGTGTTAAAATGCAGTAATTTTGTAGTTTACTTGGCCTGCATTTTCTCTGTTTTGTAGGCATAAAGAGTATAGAGTATACTATAGAACATTTTAGCAAGTCAGACCCTAGAGGCTGGTAGTTTCAGGTCTTGGCCATTAATCTTAGTCCTATTTACGCTGTCAAATTATGTGTCTCTTAGCCCAGATGGCCCACACATTCTACTCACCTATTGCTTATCACACAAAGATGAAACGCAAAGTCTGCAATGGCCACCAGTTAATATTAAAATTGCATTGGCACACTAATATAGAAATAGGTGCACATCTGCACTCTCAAACTGATAGAGAAGCAGGTAAAGAGTTCATTTAAAATATATGAAGAACTTTGTTTTAGTCTGAAACAGACTAGCATAAGGTATTTTCATCTTTAGAAATAGATTAATCTTTACGTGTCACACTGGGAAATAGATATACATTTTTATTCCCAAATTGTATAGAAAAGGATCAATGTTGTATATTATGATATTATTTATTTATTATGATGAATTAAAAAAGAGTTACAAAAATATTTATGAGAAGATATAATTTGTGGTTAAATATACCACATATACACTTTAGGTAAGATAGTGAGTTATGAATTATTACATATAGTGATAAATTTTTTATAGCTGTTTTCTAAGTTTGAATATTTACTAAGATGACTAAATCCCACTATCTTCAGTCAGACTACTTGCAGAAGGAAAATTTAGCCTAAAGACTTCAGATATTTCTGCCCCTTCCTTCTCCAAATCCCAGCTTGCCAGAAATCAGCAAGGCAAAATGTCACATTTACAAAGAAATGTAGCTATGTCATGTTCATCTCCATTTTTTTTGGTTTCCCCTTAATTTTAGGATTCACTTCAACAATGTTAAACATTCCCTGCCAGAGAGTCAGTCTATTGAGTCAGACTTCTGCAATGCTGTACTCTTGCTCATTTGAACAAGTGTTTTAAACATTCAACCTCCTCTCACCCCGGGACTGGGCAGCAACCAGATAGGAAAAACCACTATCTAAAAGAGTCCATTGGTCAGTGACTGCTGGAGCAAAGCATGCACTGGTCTCATTCCTGGACCATCAAAAAAATCCTCATGGGGGTGAAGATTTAGTATAACGAACTACTTCTAGTTGAAGCTCACCAGCTGCTAAAAATGTCCACTTAAAGGACAACTGAGTCTGTTGGAACAATGCAAAAAGGATTTAACTTGAGAATTGAACCATTGTTTTCTATATTTGTCCATAGGGTTTTGGTAACCTGGTTACTGTTTGTGTAAGAACTATCTTTACAATTGATGTCATCTTGAAAAATATCC
Source organism: Gavialis gangeticus (assembly GCF_001723915.1). Taxonomy (NCBI): domain Eukaryota; kingdom Metazoa; phylum Chordata; order Crocodylia; family Gavialidae; genus Gavialis; species Gavialis gangeticus. The sequence continues at coordinate 70,637,552 of NW_017729024.1, read as the reverse complement.
TTCTTTTTTCTTCTCAGCCACACTCTCTTCCTTTTCAAATATCATGTTAACCTATTTTTCTTTTGCCTATACTTCTTAATTTCTCTCTGATTTACCCTATGCAGCTGTGTTATTTAACTCTGCACAGCATTCGGAGATAATTTTGTGAAAGATGCTAAACAAAATTAGTTTTATCAGATCAGTAGAACTATTTGAATTATTTGCAATAACCTTATTTTCCCCACAGAACTTTCTCTTACATAAAACAGAATGTTTTATCCAGGTATCCAAATATCTGAGTAACTTCTAATTTTTATTTAATGACTTTAGCTGAATAGATAAAATTCTCAATAAATCATTGCTGTAGTGACTTTTTCTATCATTTTATCATGAAAGGCTGATCATTTTTAAAATTAAATTGCTGTTACAAGATGCATTTGTTATTTGTATGAGGACTAAAATTTAAAATTAAAATATAGTACACAGGTGGTATAAAAGTTTTCATATCTGCTTGTCTTCTTGTCCCTTTCATATAAACATTTTTTATATTTTATTTTTATTTAAATTATTTTTATAAGAGCATCATATTTAATCTGACCAGCTGCAAATTTATTTTAGGTCTAGGTGCCATCATAACTAGTAACAACCATGATCACTGAGAATGCAAAACGTTTTTATTATATACCTTTATTTTCACACATACACAATTTTCTGAAATATGGGACATTCCAATATTCAGAAATACTCTTCTGTTCCAAATTGGGATTATATGTCAAAATACCACAACCGACCACAACACCTGCCAGTTGATAATAGGTGAATTTATTGATACAGAGTGATAACAAAAAAGCAACAATACAAACACTCAAAAAATTCTATATCTACCAATCCTAGGGCTGTCATCAGAGCCAAGTACACCTGGTTAGGATGCAAATCTTCACTTTTGAGGCTTTCTCTTAGGTGTCATCAGTCTGGAGGTGGGATGCCAAGGCCCACAGCCCCCTTCCAGTGGGATGTATGACACGAGATACTGGTATGCCCTCGGTCCATAGTGACCTCAGGGACACTTTCCAGGTGACAGGGATAGGGATGGGGACCCTTCTCAGGGAGCAAAATGAGGAGGGATGGGACAAGGGGAGGGACGGCTGTTACCTCTCAGCTCTGTGTTCTTGGGGACAGTACACAGCCTGGCTGACTCACAAAGAACTCTCCCCCTCTCCACCTCTGCCTGAACAAGAACTGATTAGAGGAAGAACTTACAAAAGACAAGGAAGATGCAGTGGGAGATACACCTAAAGCCCTCTAGACAAGGGTGATAAGAGTGTAGCAACTTCCCTGGTCTCATTTGCATCCAAGATGAAACCAGATGACAATTCATTTAAATGGAAGATGGAATAGGCATGCACCTTCATTAGCATTCAGGATGGAGAACAGAGATTCCAAGGCAAGGACTGCACTGAATTCTGGGATCAGAAAACCAGGGGAGCACTGCATGATGGGGAATACGTGCTCCAGATGCTAATCAACCCACATTTACACACACCCAGGTCAGCATTTATCAGACTCTTCTATTGGTATCCAAAACACTGAATCTGCCCGTCTGTATTGTGAGCTCCGTCAGAGTAATGCCACACATAGCCAGGAGTGATAAGTTCCTATTATCCAGCACATGAGGCTTTGCTTACCCCAAACAAACCTAATGTTCTCCCTTGAGCCATTGTTAGTTCTCTACAAAAAAACCCTACCCAAGCTCAAGTGTCTGTCCTGGTGCTTGGATCCAAAGCTGCACCAGTTCCACTCCTTTCTGCCTGGAATCTCTGCATTGACCTTGCTGAGGGCTCTGCCTGTCTGCCAGCTCCAACAACACCTGGGAATCTCAGCTGGTTCAAGCTTTGCTGAGTGGTGAGACCCCAACTCTCTCTCTCTCAGACTTGAGGAACTTGATTTTTATTTTCTTAATCCAGGCACAGCTTTCTAAACCTGACTTTTGCTAATCAAACTCAAGCTAGACTTCCCCCAAAACCTAATTGAAACTATGTAATATTGTAACTGTTTATTTGTCTCTCTCTTGTATAGCTATTTTTATCATCATAACCTGGCAATAAATAACTTTTATGGTCAAACTGGTTGCTATACTTTCTCTCTGAACCTCACCTATTCTTTCTTCCCCTTGACCTCCGCATTTGCTCTGCAGCAATGCTTCTTTTACCTTAGCCAAAGATCCCTGTAATGCTCAAACTCACAGTGGGGGTCTGCTCATCAAGGGTGTTACTACTAGGACCATTGTGACAAGATACTGTGACATGCTGAGTTTTGAGGCACATGAGGGTATCAGTTGAAAGTGCTGATCAGACCCAGCCTTCTCAGACATACTCTGTTAGCGTGTGTGTATGTGTGTGCCTAACTGCATTTATTATTGTCCTGCTGAAATAAGGGATGAACTGAGTTCAGGGAACATGAGGGTGTCAGCCTATCAATGCTGAATATTCCAGCCTGACTCAAATGTGCTCTGTTAACCCGTGTGCTTGTGTCTGACTGCATTTTATTGTTGTCCTGATGAACTGAGTTCAAGGCATATGAGGGTGTTAGCCTGTCAATGTTAAATAACCCAGCCTGGCTCAGGTGTGTCCTGTTGATCTGTGTGTTTATGTGTGTATGTGTGTTTGACTGATCTGGTGGTTGGAGGAACCCAGCCCCATTGAAACTGAGTCCTTCAAGATAGTTCCATTGGGGGTGAGGACTTGCAGAAGGGAGAGATATAGCTCCGTATAGAAACACAAGTCACATGAGCAGCACATTGATAGAACTACAGAGACCCCGAAAAATGTACCCCTAATAAATGAGCACACCCCAAAGTGATGGGCAAATCTGGTAACACACTACAAAGGGAGGGACACTTTTGTGTTCTCAAGTCTCTGCTTTTGTATTCTCCTTCTCCCTTGATGACTCCTGATGGCTCTTCATCCACGGTTATCTCTGGTTGGTTGTCTCTGTGGTTACACATCCATGTAGCCTTCTGGGTCTTCTTCTAATTTGGTTGGTTCCCCCAAAACCAGGATTTGGGCCCCCCTGCTCTCTGTTGCATTATGGGACACTATGGTCCATACTTCGTGGTTCCCAGGTTGTGCGTCCTTGTTGTGTTAGACAATGTATCTACCTTGAAGGCTCTAATCTTATGTTATGGCATGCTCCCTTTCATTCTCAGGCTGTCTCTAACCATTGGCCTTGTTGTGCTAGACAGCCCACCTACTTCCAGGGCCATGGGAAGCCTTATGTGTCTCCCAAGCTCTTTAGAAATAAAATTAACCCCTGCTGCTCATCATTGTGCAACCTACCACACCACACATGCATTTTAGGGAAGGAATGACTGTGGGATTTCACATTAAACTGAATCACACCTAATTGCTGTTGTGGACAGAGCCTAATCCTGGCGCTCCCTGCATTGGCTAGAAGCAGGCTCCCATGGTTGGAGCGGGAGGAGACTCCCAGCTAAAGAGGCCATGTGCAGCCAGACCCAAGAGCCCTATGTGAGCCCACCAGTTTCACACAACCCCAAGCCTCGGGGATCAGGGTGACCATGATTCCCAGGGCTTGGGAATTGCATTCCTGTGGCTGATTGCCCTGTAAGGTGATGGGGCTCCCACCATAGGGGAGACTCTGCTACATGTGCAAATTAAAGCTCAATTGCAAGCAGCTATCAAGTTAGTATATATTTTTGAGGTCTAATTTTATAGCTGGTTGGAGCCTTTTTATTTTGTGGTAGCTACTTTTCACATGTAGCAGGTCTCAAGGTAATTGCGCAATTAGCCAGTTAATTGCACAATATCAGTAACATGCACAGAAGGAAATATGGAAAAAAATTAAAGAGGAGCCTCCAGATTTAGGCAGCAGCTGAGTGTGGGTTTTAACGGTGTGAATAAGTGTTTGAAAGACCTGGCTCAGGTTTAGATGTCTTAGTTTCATGCAGGCAGCCAGAGGGAGGCAAGTTGGGGTGGGGAGACTGGCAGGGTCAGTGGGTGCTGGTGGGTTCTTGGAGCTGGAAGGTCCATGGGGTAGAGAGGGGAATGGTGGGTTTGGAGGGGGATGCCTAGTCTGGGGGTGTCCTGGTGTGAGTGGGAAACATCCTAGTCGGGACTAGAGGCTGAGAACAGAGCCTCAGTGCTATAGCGAGTGGTTGGGCTTTCCCAGCCCCGGGAAAGCCCAACCCATTGAAAGGTCCATTCAAGTATTTACTAGGCTGGGTTAACCATTGCTCGGTTGGATCACCTGAGAGAACTAACTTTAGATCAGGGACTCCATTTCAGGATGAACTAAGCCCTGTGAACACTTGCACACCCAGCCATTTAGATCATTCTATGATCTTTGAGGGTAGTGTAAATATAGCAGTTGAACATACCTGAGAGCAGCTTCTGTGCCTACTTCCACCCAGGAAGCTATAGTGGGTCATAAGTCCTTGACTGGATCTAGGTCTTAGTCCATAATAATATGGAGCATTTCCTATGTCAGAGCCAAAATATGGTAATAAGTTAAAGTGCTTAATGTAATGTCCATGATAGCCTACTCAGGCTTACTTACTTTTTTACTGGTGACTTATCTCTCTCCCTATGAGGATTCTGGTTCTAGCTTTCAGTGAAGTTTGCTGATACCTCCCCAGACAATTATTACTCCCTCCTAAAGCCTAATAGCTGAGTTACTGGCTAAAGGATGACAGCATCTGAGGTTATAACTGCTTAGGGTAGCGTTAACCCATTGCTTGTTGGGCATTATATACAGAGTTAATCTAATTTCTTGCAGGTTCAATATGACAAAGAGTTATGAAACTGAATATAGTTTGAAAACTGACTGTTAAGCAGATTAGATTGCTCATGAAGTTCTGGGAATGGGGAAAAGGTGGTATTTATTTAGGTCATTGAGCTTGTTAATTCCTTTTTCTGTCAATGTGTGTCCAATCAAGATCAATGGGTTAATCCTTAGAGTCTCATATACAGAATGTAATAGTTTGACCTATGATATATTGTCTGAAAAAAGAAGAGTGGCAACCAAATTGGTTTAATTACTTAGTTTTCTTTGTTATAATATTAGGGACTGAAAGGTTACATAAAGAAAAGTGCAAGCAACTTGTTGTTACTTCTGCTTTTGTCAAACAAATTTAGTTTGATGCAATTATTATTTCAGGTGTTCATGACTTGCCTAAATAAGTAAGAAAGATAGCTAGATACATTCATTCTTTTAAAAAAGTTAATCTAGAAAAAATGTGTTTGTGTCTGCATCTGTATTCTGTATGTGGAATTAGTAGCTCTGTATGTGGTTCTGTATGTGGAGCTTGTAGCACTGCCAAGAAGACCCTGTTATAAATGGATTATAACTTCACTAAACTAACCATTTTATGGTTACATAATAAACCTTAACCAAGCCAAAACAAAGTATAACCAAACAGGAATTATGGTGGCAGCTGCCTCAAGTCAATTTAATTTTTTTTTTTTACAGATGAGGGGAGAACATTTTCAGGCAAAAAGTTAATCAATGACTATGGATAAAATAAAGGAAAAATACATTATTGTATCCATATAGAATAATTCTGGAGAATTGCTCTTTAAACAACAGCTTTAGTGCTCCTGTCCTTTGGGGCAGAGGTGTGAAAATAGGCAGGAGTGACCTATGCAGACAAGTACAATTTGTTGTTCATATGGAAATTCTATCTACATTTCAGCAATTTATAAGCCTTTGGAAAAAA
>NW_017729024.1:70623491-70626839 GCF_001723915.1 Gavialis gangeticus | reverse complement strand
AGGAAAAATACATTATTGTATCCATATAGAATAATTCTGGAGAATTGCTCTTTAAACAACAGCTTTAGTGCTCCTGTCCTTTGGGGCAGAGGTGTGAAAATAGGCAGGAGTGACCTATGCAGACAAGTACAATTTGTTGTTCATATGGAAATTCTATCTACATTTCAGCAATTTATAAGCCTTTGGAAAAAAAACCCAATTGCCACCTGATTTCTGGAGATGCTTTTAGCATGTAAAACTGCTGAAGATCCCTTCTTCTATTAATGCTGAACACATTGTCTGTGTCAGTTTTACATAATGACTTGCAATGTTCTATCCTTCCCTAGCCCTTCACAGGACTGTTCATATGCTATCTTCATCAAAAGAAATGAACATGTTCCCTTAAATCCATTCAGGATCGTGACTGCCAACTTTCCACAGAAAGACTGCTCACAGCTCTTGCAGACAGTCAGTGGAAATTAGAGAAAGGTCTTTACTGTGCTCCTTCTGCCCCACCCTCCCACCTCCCCCACATCTGTTAACCAGGCAATATGAAATATCTACTTTGAGTTCAGAGGGTATTAAAATATAAACTGGGGTAAGAGAAAGATGCAAATAGAAACCGAGATTGAAGGTCAGGAGTGAAGAATAACTGCGTCTGGGACAGGTTGGACAACATGATTGGGATTAGGAGCTTTGGGGAGTAGGGGAGTCTGGGTTTGGTTATCAGAGGCAATTGGCTAGGAAGAACTGGGAAAATGGAACATAGAATAAGTATAGGGATGGAAGGGAGCATGGGAAGTGGAGGCAAGTCTAAGAAAAAACACCAGTGTGATGGGGGGCAAACCTGCAAGTGGTTGGGGAAAGAAACTAGGAAAAGGTGCCAACTGGTGTTAGGCTGGACTGAGAAGCTGCAGGCATGGCTGACTGGTGAAATTAAAACTGGATGAAGGACATGGGAGGGGGGACTCAAACTAAAAGCCAGTGGAGAGGAGAAAGGAAGAAACAAGGAGCCAAAGAACAAGCAGGAGCCATCTGTTAGATTGGTATGGAAGAAAGATATATGAATGGACCCAAAGTCTAAGACTGGAATAAGAAGTCTAAGGAACAGAAACTTGGACTCGGGAAGCAGAGGCAACTGAACTGGCACAAAGAATCAGATGTGGGGAATGGACAGGACTGAGAAAGGGAGACACTGGAGGGAATAGGGCAGAAGGAGTACTTTTGCAACTAATGGAGAAATGGTTCTCTGACCACAAAAGCATACACTTTTCCAGACTCTGGAATGAACTTGTTTCCTGAATGTCATCATAATTATGCTGTTGACAATACATAATTATGAAAATACATTGAAAAATTATGTCTCTTAATTGCCAATGAACCATGTAGAGAATGACAATCTACCACTGCTTTCAGTTCTCTCAGAGTGTGTGGTGAACATATATTCCTATCCTGCTGATGAAACATGTGTCAACAGCATGCCACATTAAGGGCTTTCCATGTCTTCTTTTCGGTTTTCCAAAAAACCCAGGGAATTGCACACACGTGTACCAGTTTAAGACCAGTAAAATCAAGCACTCAGTATCAAAAAATGCCAGAATTAAGATTGCCTGTACAACCTTAATTTTTCCCCTTTGTGCATCCCATTATGACACAATCTTTATTTACATGATCACACACTGTTTTTTCCCAATAACTCCTCCTTCATTCAATTGAAATGATAGATGGTGCACATTCAGCAATTAGATGATATTCAATATTTGGTTTTACCCTCATTGTTCAGTATGTCTCCCTCATGCCTTATTTACTACACATTATTCAAACTCTTCTCTTAAGATAGAATTATTAATTTCCTCATGGGCTTTTATGTGGTACTCATCATTATAGTACCTGTGTGCTTCACAAAAATGAACAGACAACCTTGTAAAGTAAAGATTTGTTATTCTAATTTTACAGGTTGAGAGATGAGGCATTAGTCAAAAACATCTACTAATACTGAGTACTTCCTTCTTTGGTAGGTAATTCAAGTCATTCTGAATACTCATCATAGTATGGCATTTTATACATTACAAGCACACTTCCCATTAACTTCAGTTCTAGTGATTTCTCAGCATTTCTAAAAATCATACATAAAATATCAAGTGAGGCACTGAGAAAATAAAGAATACACAATTAGCAAAGCATTATGAAAAGTTGGGTTTAAGTGCAATGCCTAGCATCACTCAGGAACTCAATGTCAGAGGTAAAGATAAAATCCAGTTAAATGCTCCCATAGGGTGTACCCATAGGGGTATGTGTGTCTCTGTGAAGGAGGCATTTAATTACTGTCAGATCCCATGATCATTCTCTTCTTACAATCCTCTACCTCATTCACTACACACATTCCAGTTTCTGCAATATATGAAGCATGGATACTCCCCAAAGTGCCCCAGTTCATCTCCAATGAAGGACTTACCACAAACTGAATGATCCAAGGATTTTTTAAAGAATAGTATGCAATCTGAATATTAAAGAATATACCATAAAGCTGGGCTGTCCAACTTCATCATGGTCAGGAGGCTCTCATCACATGACCCATACACTGCAGAGATGTCCCCCTCCCCTCCAGGATTCACCTCCAGTGCTGGCAGTGGCCTCCTGGCAACTCTGCCTCCCCCCTTCCCACCTCAGCTCATCTTTTTTGCTGGTTTGTGGCATACTTTTATTACATGATAAATAGGTTAAACATGTGGCATGTTAGTCATGTGATTTCATAGATTTCATAGACATTAGGGCTGGAGGGGACCTCGGAAGATCATCAAGTCCAGCCCCCCTCCCAAAGGGCAGGAAGTCAGCTGGGGTCATAGGATCCCAGCAAGATAAGCATCCAACTTGTCCTTGAAGGTGTTCAATGTAGGTGCTTGAACCACCTCCAATGGCAGGCTGTTCCAGGCCTTGGGGGCTGGGACAGGAAAGGAATTCTTCCTTATGTTCAGCCTGAAATGGGCTTGTAGTAGTTTATGACCATTTGACCTCATCATCCCTTGGGGCGCTCTGGTGAACAAACATTCCCCCAGACCCTGGTGGTCACCCCGATAAACTTATAGGTTGCCATTAGAACACCCCTGAGCCTGCCCTTTTCCAGGCTAAAGTGCCCTATGGCTCTCAACCTGACGTCATAAGGGCTGTTTTCCTGACCTCTGATCATGTGTGTGGCTCTTCTCTGGACTCTCTCAAGCTTCTCCACATCCTTTTTGAACTGTGGAGCCCAAAACTGGACGCAGTACTCCAGCTGCGGCCTCACCAAGGCCGAGTACAAGGGGAGAATGATCTCCTGGGATTTGCTTGAGAAGCATTTGTGGATGAAAGTCAGCATTTTGGTTGCTTTAC
>NW_017729024.1:70608745-70618491 GCF_001723915.1 Gavialis gangeticus | reverse complement strand
GTTCCTTCATGAAGTCAGCATTAATGGAGGGCAGGGCATCTCCCTCACCCGGACCTCCCTGTCCCGTAGCGGGCATGGGCGTCCCATGGGACTGATGAAAGACTGACGCAAAGTACCCATTTAATAGGTTGGCTTTTTCCTGGGTGTCAGTTGTCAGTTGCCAGGTGCTGACATTACCTGTTTCCCACAGACTATTTTTTTCTTTGTTGAAAGTTTCAGGAAAAAAAATGAAACTTTTGGCTACAGCCAGTAGTTCCACATGAATATCTGTATTTCACAGCAGATTCAATTAGCCCATGTAGAACTCTATATTGCCATGGCTTGACCACTTCCAGTACTCAAGTTAGCTCATGTAAAGTGAACTCAGGTCTATTGATACTATGCTGTAGACTCAAAACCCTTTGTTATCCACAGGGGAAAAGAGATGTATGGTGACTTTTAGAACTTCTTGTGATTTGGCAATACTCTTACTTCACTCTCTCTTCCTTGAGGACCTCTGAAAGGTCTCTAGTCTCTCACAACACTGAAACACAAGAAAATCTAAGAGAGAGCTTACTACTTCCCTCTATTCTGCAAAGGCCAGGAACAAAGCATTACAGTCCGTTAGGGAAGAAGCAAAGCAAGCATGTAAAAATCATGTGCACTCTCTGAGGTTTAAATTTATATCTAGCTCAGACTTTCTTCCCTGAATAAAGAAAGTTCATTCAGTGTTTCTTGTGGTAAAGTTAAGAAGAGCTTCTAAAAGAAGGTGATTTCTAAATTGTCACTATTCCATTAACATTTGTAAACAAATTGAAAGTTTGTGAAAATGTCTGTAAAAAGTAACTGCATTAATGTTTACAAATTCAGACATAATACATCATTGATAATATTTTTTTATTATTCTCCCCTCTCCTCCCTGCCATCAGCCCTTTTCTTCTTGGATAACAAAGTAGTGTAGGGATCAGAAAAATCATCCTACACATACACAAGATTTTAATGATAACTGCATGCTCCAAAGTTCTTTGATACTATTAGTCAACCCGTATAGTATTTTGAAAGGCTTTTATATAAATACTGTTCTTCAGTTATTGCATGCAAATTTGTAGAACCTCTGCATTTTTATTGACATTTGTTAATATAAGCTGAAATGATATTTATAGCCTATATTTTAAAACATATAAATTACACTTATTGTAAGTGGTGATGTTCATAAAGTTTCATATTTGGATGGAGAGTGCACAGTCACTCTGGGTAACCTATTCAAGTGTTTTACTAACCTCCTAGTGAGATAGCTCTTCTTAATATCTAACCTAAACTTCCCTTTATGCAACTTAATAGCATTGCTCCTTGTTCTGTTACCTGCCACCACTGAGACCAGTCTAGCTCTGTCCTTTTTGGAATCACCTTTCAGCTAGTTGAAAGCTTCTGTTAAATACCCCCTCAGTCTTCTCTTCTCCAGACTATGTAAGACCAATTCCCTCAGTCTTCCCTCATAAATCAAGTGCCCCAGCCCCCTGATCATTTCCGTTGTTTTCAGCTGGACTCCCTCCAATTTGTCTAAATCCTTTCTGTGGTGGGGCCCCAAAACTGGACACAGTACTCCAGATGTGACCTCACCAGTGATGAATAAAGGGGAAGAAGCACTTTATCTGCTGGCAATGTTCCTACTAATGAATCCCAGTATGCCATTAGCCTTCTTTGCAACAACGGCACACTGTTGGCTCATATTCAGCTTATTGTCCACTGTAACCCCCAGGTTCTTTTCTGCAGAGTAGCTGTTTAACCAGTTGGACTCCATCCTCTACCAGTACATGGGATTGTTCTATCCTAAGCGCCTGCAATGAGGACTTTGCACATGTCCTTATTGAACCTCATGATATTTATTTTGGTCCAATCTTCCAATTTGTCAAGGTCTCTGACTCTTAGCTCGACCCTCTAGCATATCCATTACTACTAACTTGGTGTCATCCGCAAACTTGCTGAGGGTGCACTCTATCCCATTTCCCAGGTTGTTGATGAAGATATTGAACAAAACCAGCCCCAGGACTGACACTTGGGGCACTACACTTGATACTAGTTGCCAGCTAGATATTGAGTTATTGACTATTACCCTCTGAACCCAATGAACTAGTCAGTTTTCTATCCACCTTCAGTCCAGTCATTCAACCTGTACTTCCTTAGCTTGCTTGCAAAAATGTTTTGGGAGACCTTATCAAAAGCCTTGCTAAAGTCAAGGTATATCATGTCCCCTGCTCTACCCACATCTACGGAACCAGTTATCTCATCAGAGATGGCAATCAAGTTGGTCAGGCATGCTGATTGTTTCTAATCGCCTTCTTCTCCTCCAAGCTTCAAAAACAGAGTCCTTGAGGACCTACTCCATGATTTTTCCAGGGACTGAGGTGAGACTGACTCCTCTGTAATTCCCTGGTTCCTCCTTCTTCCCTTTCTTAAAGATGGGCACTATATTTGCCCCTTTCCAATTGTCCAGGACCTTTCCCAATCACCACGAGTGTTCAAAGATGGTGGCCAGCAGCTCTGCAATCACATTGGGAAAGTACCTCAGCACCCTTGTGTGCATCTCATCAAGCCCTATGGACTTGTACACATCCAGATTTCCTAAAGAGTCCCTAACTTATTCTTTCACCACTCTTGGTTGTTCACCTCTTCCCCAGACTGTGTTGCCAGTTGCAGTAGTCTGGGAGCTGATCTTGCCTGTGAAGATAGGTTGCCCCTTCCACTTAGTGAAGGATTCATACTTGCCCTGCTCTTTCTGTTGTTGGTGACATACTTGTAGAAAACCCTTTTGTTACCCTTCACATCTCTTCCTATCTGCACCTCCAATCGTGCTTTGGCCTTCCTTATTTCATCCCTCATGCCCAAGCAATGCTTTTATACTCCTCCCTAGTTGTTTGTCCAAGTTTCCACTTTTTGTAAGCTTCCTTTTTGTGTTTTAGCTCACTGAAGAGTTTCCTGCTAAGCCAAGCTGGTCTTCTGCCATACTTGCTAGTCTTCCTGCACATCAAGATGGTTTGTTGCTAGTTTTCCTGCAACAAAGCTTTCTTTAAAGAAAAGCCAGCACTCCCTGACTCCTTTCCCCCTCAGACTGGCCTTCCAAGGGATCCTGGGTATATAGCATGTTAAGGCCCAAAGAGTTCTGAATAGAAAGAACAAACTGCCAGGAAAGTTAAAAAAAACAACAATAAATGAAAGAATTGGAAGTGACTATTTGGCCATATTGCAAGAAACTCCTTTTCTGTTTCTCAAGCAAGTGTTTTGGTACCTGTGCATCTCTTCTGTCTAAAAAGCAACATGTATTTGCTGTCCCTTTTTCTTTAAAAGGGACTTTTCATAAGTCTTAGTCTGTTTTAAATGCAAATTAACATAAAAAAATAAGTAATCTGTCTGGCTGAGTATAGATTGAAAATACATTCATGCTTAACAAAAGGCAATTATTAGCTAGCTGAATAGGAATGGAAATTGAATAGAAATTGAAACAGAAAGTGGTAGAGACATTGAAAGGACTATGAACTGATAAAGATGCTTTTATTCATTACTACATTCATTTTCTGAAACAACAACAACATACGAAGAAGACACTGGATAATATCTTTAATAAGGGCAAACTTACAATAGGTTATGAAACAGTTTTCATTAGGTACTCAAGAAGCCTATAAGCAACTAATTAAAGCAAGAGGACCAAAACAATACAGTGAATATTTCATATTTACTTACATAATACTCATCTTTATTTATTCAAAAGAGCCATACAAACAGGGAAGGGATTCGTTGGTGAATCACAGTGTAGCTATGCCAGATTAGGTGGACAATTTCAAGGAGCTGGACCTAAACTAGCAAATTCACTCTCTCAAGATACAAGACTGACCATGACTCTCATCACATTCCAGTAAATGCAAATCTCACTTCTCTTGCTTAACGTTCCCTTGATATCAGATGCACCATAGACACACCACTCCTATTTCCCTATCTCTGCCCAACCCTCCCCCCACAGAAAATAATAGACACATACTATTTAAGCTACTTCTCTTACAGTTCGGGAAGCAGTAATTGAGAAGGGGAAAATGGGATGAGACTGATAGATGCAAACACTTGGTTAGTGTCCCCAGCTATCATTTCCAGACATTTTTGGCATCTAGGACAAATAAAATAACAACATCTAAATTACTGTGATCTTTCAGGTGAAATATAGCCACAACAGATTTTTCCTGTCCTTTTAATTCAAGTTTTTGGTGTTCCATTTACTGAACTCACTTCAATCTACATGAACATGAAAATCCTTTAATTTCAAACTGCACTTGCTCTGAACAATGATTCTGTAAAAATAACATTGTTGTATCCAGGTTTGTTATCTCTCAAATGTCCTCCAGATCAAATGTGCTCAGACTGCAAGTGTTTCTTTTCCCCTAATTACAAGTCTAGCAAACTCAGCCTGAGATCTGAAGGTCAACTTACTTGCATCATCAATAGAATTTTGAACATATTTAAGAATTCTGCATATAGTGCATTAGCTGAAATTAATTCTAGTTCACTTTTCTACATCTGAACAGACTCTTCAATACTAACAAGAATTAACATTAGGCATTTTTTAAAAGATGTTTTTTCTAAATATACACAAGGATTACATCTGTTGGAAAAGGAGTTACAATTCTTCTGCACTTTCAAATCTCCCATGTTGGCTCTACATTTTGGTCCATAGACTGATGAGCATTTTCTGATGATTTGTGCAAAGCTAACTAGATAGAATTGTTGTTTGGCTTTACTTTCTCTCCACATTTCTTTAAAGGAAAGCTAAAATACATTTTCTCAATATTAATTTTCCATGTGAGTAATTGCTTTACTTGCCACAAGGATGCTATTTGATTGCTAATGCACAAGGGAGTTTTCCTCGACAATCTAACTGTAAAGAAGTGCTGCATGTTGCAACAACATTTTGGAATGCCTGATTTATAGGACACAAATTCTGATTATTCAGATATTAAATTGTAATTCTATTCTTACAACACGTACACAAGTTTAAATATGCTTGCTGTGTGCACTCGGAGACTTACATATGAGGAAAACTGATTAAAATATGTCTTTTCTGCTTTTTTTATACCACCCAAGACATCCATGGCACTGGGACACATCAGCTTTAGGAATGGAAGATACTATATTGCTCTTTTACTTTGATCATCCTTAATGACAGGCTGTGTATTTCAAACTAGCAGTATAAGGCTCAGTTCTGCAAGATATGTTCGACTCTCATTCCACTTTTACAAGTAGCCTTCCTGGGATCCTGGCATTCCATGACACGTTAAAGCCTCCTAGAAGTAAAATATGCATCGCCATTAATGTCTGTCAGACAATAGGTCTCTCCCTCCTCACAGGTTAAAAGTGTCCATAAATGCTGATCAGACTGAAGGACAGAGTCCTGAAGACACCAGTAGTACAATGCGTTGAATGGCATAGTGAAATAAACGGCTTTGAGGAAGCTCAGCGCTTCACAGATTTGGGCCCTAAGCCAAACAGCAACAAGAAGAGGGACCCAGTTTAGAAAAGCACTTAAGCAGGTGAATACCTTTAAGCTCAAAAGTAGTCCTGAAGGAAGTCACACGGTATGAAATCTTCTCATTAGAAGTTTTACCCTTGACCACACATCTCATGTCCATTTTTTGTTTAAATATTTCATTTAAATGTATGTAGGCTTGTATTATTATTATTATTATTATTATTGGCAATAATGACAAGCTGAAGAAAGGGATTATAGAGCAATCCGCATTAAGTGAACATTATTACTTTAAATACACATTATGAACCTTTAATGAGCCTCTTTAAAAATGTCACTGTATTAGCCAAGTTTTAAAGATTCACTGATGTGTGTATAAGTAAATAAAAAGAACATCACAGATTTAAATCTAGTTTTAAGCACTTCTGGACAGTATATGTGTACTTGTTTGAAATGCTGACACTTGAAAGGTATTTCACGGGAAATGAGGATCACTTTGGATAAATAATTACCCATATTTCTCTTTGAGAAGCCCCAGAGATTCATTCATAGGCACTCTCTCATTTTTGAGAGAAACATAAAATTGCCAAAGGGCATGTCACGCTGACATATTGTTTCTACAGAAGCCAACAGCATGGGGTGAGGTTACTACAGCAACAGTAGGTATTAAAATACAGCCCCAGTCCATCTGGACATGTGAGATAGTTTAAAAGTTTCATGAAGCTTTTATTAGAATTATGACAACTGTCCTAACCTATTTGCAGTCACCATCCTGCCCAGCAAGCTCATGAATTTCATCAGACAAAAACTACTGATAGTATTTAAAGTGACCAGAGGCTATAATTTCTGCAGCACACCATGGCAACCAGTGGTGACAACTCCAACTGTGCCCAGGGAGCACAGCTGCATTATCTTCCCATATCCCAGAAAAATTAAACAAGTATTTTATAACTAGACTTATGCCTTATTTTGAAGATTGTTATTTGACATTAGAAACTCATTTTGCAGATTTCCCCAAATGTTTCTCAGGGTAGGACTTTCACCATGTCTGCTCCATGTTGTGCATTTGTTTTTTTAATCAGGCAAAGAAATGTAAAACTATGATCTCTAATATTTTGCTATTACCGTTGTTGCTTCTACCAAATTATATCTTATCTGTGTCTGTATTCAGTTAATATCCTCTCATCCAAATTGCTCACTCATCCAGACTCTGCAAAAAGAAAGATGCTGTGAATCTCAAATGAAAAATAGACACAAACAAATTTTATTAGTTTTTCTACTAATGATTCAACATAAAGACTGACACATGGGACAAATGTGTTTGGGTAACAGGGAACATGGTAGCCTGACTCCTGAAATGCCTTTTTGGAAGTCACAAATGTTGTTTGCAATCTTGGAAACTGTCAAATTGGAGGGCCAAAGCACTTGTGTTGGGAAATTCATACAAACCAAACGTTCCCATGTAAATTCTGTATCAGAGAACTCTGGTTGTCAATGCAGCCAAGGTAAAGGTACAATGCTCTTGGGAAAAGAACCATTTTGCCCCTTCTTTTAGTTACTGGTTTGGCATCTGTGATTCCAGAGGACTTATTCTTTTTCTCTTGCCTATATTTTGGTTGGTCATTTGAGTAATATACTTTTCAGCTTTCCAGCCTCTCTTACCTATAATCTCATGCCCTTAAAATGACACAAGTTGTGCAAACTCAATCCCCCCATGAGATAGTTACCCATTAAGGTAACTAAAACATGTGGCATTTGAATTGAAATGAATCTGTGACTACATGTGTGGGAGAAAGGAGAATTTAGGTAGTTGTATGAGTTGTAGTTGGAGGGTTGGTTTCTCTCATGAGGCTACCAGGAAGTTGCCCTTTTCTTAACTTCACGCACGTTTCAGTGCCTATGATTAGCACTAAGTGAATTATTAGTTTGGCTTATTATACCAGTGGGATAAATACTAAGTATATTTTGTTTTCTCTTGCTGACATCTGCAGCAATTTTGCATGCAACATTAATGTAGATTATACCTTTTAGTCTTCTCTAATAAAATTGGAGTTGAAGTTTTCTCACTAACAAAAGTTTTCCCACTAATTCCAGTGGAGTCCTGTGAACAAAATATGCAAAGAATAGTGCCCTAATATTTTGTAGAGAAATCTCATACTATACTTCAGTTAAGGGTTTCTAAGAACAATCACTTTTTCCTCAACAGAGCAACGAGTGTCCCTAGGGATGCACTGATAGAGATTTTTTGGGCTGATACAAATAGCTGATTTAAAGGAGATATATCAGCTGATACCAATCCAATTTCCAATATGCAGCCCAGCAGCTTGAAGAGCAGTGGCTGGTAAGTATGTTGTGGTGGAAGGGGAGGAAGAAGGGATGGGGCATGGTGTGGGGGGTAGATCAAGGTCCCTGCAGTGAGGGAGGCTATGGCAAATTTTGGGGTGGCTGCAGACCTCACCCTGTAGCCCCTCCCAGTGCTGCCACCACCTGCCCAAGCACAGCCCAGCCCCCATAGGGACGAGCCCAGTGGAGCCCCAGCTGGGGACATATCCCAAGCCACATGCCCCCTCCCCATGCCCTCCTGTGGTGTGTGCAGTGATGGGAGCTGCCCCCACCCCACATCCCTCAGATGAGCTGCAGCTCTGTCCTGTGCCACCCTGACCTGGCTGGGCAGCACCTGCCCCAGCCCCTGCTCCAGCCCCAGTCCCTCCCTCACTGCTGGGGCCTTGATCTGCCTCCCCATGCCCCTTCCCCCTCCCCTTCCACCACGACAGAGTTACCAGCTGGATGCAGCTCTCCAAGTTGCCAGGCTGCACTCCTGGACCGGTGCATACTGAGGCCGTGCACATGCACAGGGCATTTATCAGACACATTACTGGCCACATCAGGCAAAAAAGGCTGAAATCCGATGTAGTCGATTTTCTTTATATTGGTGCCAATCCGATATTGGACTGATGTAACAGTGCACCTCTAATTGTCTCTCTTTAAAATGATAAACAAATGTTATATTTGTATTGGAATACTGAGTCATTCCTGACTTATGAGGAAAAATTGAGGGAACTGGGCTTATTTAGTTTAGCTAAGAGGAGACTGAGAGGGGACTTAATAGCAGCCTTCAACTACCTGAAGAGTGGTTTAAAAAAGGATGGAGCTAAACTGTTCTCAGTAGTGACAGATGAAAGAAAAAGGAGCAACTGTCTCAAGTTGCAGCAAAGGAATTCAGGTTAGATATTAGTAAGAATGTTCTCACTTGGAGGGTAGTAAAACACTAAAACAGGTTACCCAGAGAGGTGGTGGAAGCTCCATCCTTGGAGGTGTTTAAGACCTGGCTGGACAAAGTTTTGACTTGGATGATCTAGTTGGGGATGGTCCTGCTCTGAGCAGTGGGTTGGAGTAGATGACCTTCTGAGGTCCCTTCCAACCCTAATCTTCTATGATTCATCATTGTCCAGCTTCTGCAATGTTTATCATTAAAATATGTTTTTATATAAAGATGTACTATTTACAAATTGCACTGATTAAATGCCTAAAGGAAAGTAGGGAGACTTTTGTTGCTATGTAATCCATTGAGTACTATGTTATTAGAAATTTAATACATGTTAATATGGTAGATTGTATCATATTTATGGTATAGTTTAGTCCCAAAACACAAGCAATGGCATGAAAAGGAACTTTAGGGTTTTGGAAAATTTCCCTCTGCATTACTTAATATGTTAGTTCTCAATGGTAACATTTAATACAATGTCTAAAATCTTGTTATGGAGGCTGTTGTAATAAGATCATACTCTGTGCCCTATTACTGGGATTCTGTAACAGCATGCACTGACTGGTTTTTTTAATGCAGTTGTACTTCTAAAAGGTTCATCACATGAATTGTTGTCCTTTTCAGCACATAATTTTGATGAGTTTTTTTTTTATTTTGGTTAGTGGGGGGGTTGCATGGTGGGGGACTAGAAATAATGAGTGAGTCACTAAAATTCTCATAGTCCAATGCACATGATTCACTGGTAGCCCCAGGGCAACAATATTTATGATGTGCCAACTTGATTGTCTTGCCTTCATATGTGGATATTATGTTCATCAGCTAAGTCAAAACTATGATACCGTCTTGCTATTAATTGTCAATCAGTAGTTCATTACAAGCATTTTTCACTCTTCTATCAGCTATTACAGACTTGATCTAATGTGACAAGGTAATAAACCGATGTTTGATATCAGAAAATACCACATGTATTTTTTAAATATCTGTTGGAATGAT
>NW_017729024.1:70555226-70603745 GCF_001723915.1 Gavialis gangeticus | reverse complement strand
CCTGTGGTGTGTGCAGTGATGGGAGCTGCCCCCACCCCACATCCCTCAGATGAGCTGCAGCTCTGTCCTGTGCCACCCTGACCTGGCTGGGCAGCACCTGCCCCAGCCCCTGCTCCAGCCCCAGTCCCTCCCTCACTGCTGGGGCCTTGATCTGCCTCCCCATGCCCCTTCCCCCTCCCCTTCCACCACGACAGAGTTACCAGCTGGATGCAGCTCTCCAAGTTGCCAGGCTGCACTCCTGGACCGGTGCATACTGAGGCCGTGCACATGCACAGGGCATTTATCAGACACATTACTGGCCACATCAGGCAAAAAAGGCTGAAATCCGATGTAGTCGATTTTCTTTATATTGGTGCCAATCCGATATTGGACTGATGTAACAGTGCACCTCTAATTGTCTCTCTTTAAAATGATAAACAAATGTTATATTTGTATTGGAATACTGAGTCATTCCTGACTTATGAGGAAAAATTGAGGGAACTGGGCTTATTTAGTTTAGCTAAGAGGAGACTGAGAGGGGACTTAATAGCAGCCTTCAACTACCTGAAGAGTGGTTTAAAAAAGGATGGAGCTAAACTGTTCTCAGTAGTGACAGATGAAAGAAAAAGGAGCAACTGTCTCAAGTTGCAGCAAAGGAATTCAGGTTAGATATTAGTAAGAATGTTCTCACTTGGAGGGTAGTAAAACACTAAAACAGGTTACCCAGAGAGGTGGTGGAAGCTCCATCCTTGGAGGTGTTTAAGACCTGGCTGGACAAAGTTTTGACTTGGATGATCTAGTTGGGGATGGTCCTGCTCTGAGCAGTGGGTTGGAGTAGATGACCTTCTGAGGTCCCTTCCAACCCTAATCTTCTATGATTCATCATTGTCCAGCTTCTGCAATGTTTATCATTAAAATATGTTTTTATATAAAGATGTACTATTTACAAATTGCACTGATTAAATGCCTAAAGGAAAGTAGGGAGACTTTTGTTGCTATGTAATCCATTGAGTACTATGTTATTAGAAATTTAATACATGTTAATATGGTAGATTGTATCATATTTATGGTATAGTTTAGTCCCAAAACACAAGCAATGGCATGAAAAGGAACTTTAGGGTTTTGGAAAATTTCCCTCTGCATTACTTAATATGTTAGTTCTCAATGGTAACATTTAATACAATGTCTAAAATCTTGTTATGGAGGCTGTTGTAATAAGATCATACTCTGTGCCCTATTACTGGGATTCTGTAACAGCATGCACTGACTGGTTTTTTTAATGCAGTTGTACTTCTAAAAGGTTCATCACATGAATTGTTGTCCTTTTCAGCACATAATTTTGATGAGTTTTTTTTTTATTTTGGTTAGTGGGGGGGTTGCATGGTGGGGGACTAGAAATAATGAGTGAGTCACTAAAATTCTCATAGTCCAATGCACATGATTCACTGGTAGCCCCAGGGCAACAATATTTATGATGTGCCAACTTGATTGTCTTGCCTTCATATGTGGATATTATGTTCATCAGCTAAGTCAAAACTATGATACCGTCTTGCTATTAATTGTCAATCAGTAGTTCATTACAAGCATTTTTCACTCTTCTATCAGCTATTACAGACTTGATCTAATGTGACAAGGTAATAAACCGATGTTTGATATCAGAAAATACCACATGTATTTTTTAAATATCTGTTGGAATGATGTGAATGGAAAAACAAAAAAGATGAGAATTATTTCACTTTGCCTCATTTTAAACCCAATCATAAGTCATCAATTTAAGTTCTGGACTGAAACTCAAATACTAAATTTGTCTTCTCCATAGCTGAGACTAAAAAAGGAACAAAGAAAAACGCTGCTGTAATAAATACACTACATATACATCGCATATAGAAGACCCACTTGTTCAAGTTAATTTTGGGGGATATGGCATAAAACATAGATTCATTTTTCAGTGAAATATGGTTTGCTCAAGCAAATCACCCTTGAAAAAACACAGGGCAAACAGGGCATGGAAGAACAGAAGTGGGGTGAAGGGGATAAGGAGTGGCTGAGAAAGAACTATTTGACAGCACATTTGACAACTATTTAACAGCACTTTTGACCATTGCAAAAAAATTAAACAGTATGAGATTCACCTATACCAACTTTGAACATTCAGAAAATGTGTAAGAACAAGAGAAAAATCTTTATTCTTTGGTTGTAGATGGTACAACTGACATATGTTCTTCTCTCCTCTCCCCTCCCTCCCTTCTCCCAACCCTCAAATGCCACACTGTAATTCTTGGCCAAAGTCACAAATCAAATGAGATTGTTGGCCACCTCTAAAAAGAAAACAGAGTAACAGTTGGGTTAAGAAAACTGCACAATTTACTGCAATCAGACACAAAATGGCAGCCCTTTTGCTCAAAAGGCCTCAAAATTAGGGAGTATGAAAACATTTTGACAGAGGGGCTGTTTTATATAGGTCAGAGTAAAGCTATTTGTGAAAAATATATCGATATTGCAACCCTCCTGAACCATATAGTTTGCATAATATACGCATTCAACTTCCATTTCTGTAATAAAGAAATGATAAGGGATATAAAGAGGGGAGTAAAGAAGGTCTCGACCTCTAATGGAAACCCTGAGTATTAGATGAGCTGTATCAGTTGCTGGTTCACCCTACAAATTTCAGTACTTCAATTTAACAGGCTTCCAACTTGGTCAGAACAAATTGTTGGGAGCTTAAATTTATCCTGTTACATGTTGGAGTGATTTCTAGCCTGTCTACACAACTAAACAAGACACTACTCATCTAAACAGTTTCCTATATTTGTAGAATTTATAGGTGTCTTTCTAAAGACTAAAATAGCAAAGATTAATAACTTGTGATTCTTACACTTTAGACCACAAAGGAAAGTTTTGGGCCTAAATATGTTTTTAGCACAATGGATTTTATGTTTATGAATAGCAGCTAATTTTCCACAATAAAGGAAATATTATGGTCTATCAAATAACCACTTGCTCTCAAATGTCTTATTAATAGTTTATCTTTAAAATAGTAATCTATGAATGTAAACATAGCTTATCTGGCAAATAATGGATTTCAAAATATGTATACATAAATAAAATATACATTTACTTCATGGAATATGACAGCTTTATGATGGGTGACAAAAATTATAAAGGGGTTGACATACAATTTGTACAAGGAATGGTGGAGAGAGCTGGGTAAGTTTGGCTGGAGAAAAGGAGATTAAGGAGGCAACATGATAACAGTCTTCAAATATTTGAAAGGCTGGCATAAGCAGCCTGGTGAGCAGACTTTGCACCATCAGGGCCCATGAGCAGGAGTTCAATGATTACTATAAGGCTCTACACCTGAAGAATGGAGAGGGAAGAGCACAAAAGCCCATCAGCAGGATGATGACAGTAACCATGAGACCAACCTGGAGTCCCATTGTGGCGTTGTCTGGAAGATGGCCTTAAGGCACACACCGGGATTACTCCTCCCCTGGAACTGTGAAACAGCTATGCACTTCTTACAGTACCAGCAGAGTTGCCAGTGGAAGTACTGACTCCAGAAGAAGGAAGGCAGCCAGATCTCTGCAAAGAAGAGACACAAGGTGATCGTGGTGGGTGACTCCTTCCTGAGGGGGACTGAGGGAATGGTCTGCTGCCCCAACCCCCTAACCCATGAGGTCTGCTGCTTCTCAGAGGCCCACATCCAGGATGTGGCTAAAAGGATCCTAAAACTTGTCTGGCCCTCCAGCCACTACCCCATGCTCCTCATCCATGTGGGCACAAATGACACAGCCAAGAACAACCCTGCCTGGGTCATGAGAGACTACAGGGCTTTGGGGGCTGGGCTAAAGGGGTCAGGGGCACAAGTAGTTTTCTCCTCAGTCCTCCTGGTTGTGGGTCACACATACAGAAGGGATAGGTGCATAGAAGAAGTAAACAGAAGATTCTGGTGATGGTGCTACCATAAGGGCTTCAGCTTCTTCAACCATGGCACACAATTCAGGGACTGCAGACTCCTGGGAAGAGATGGCATCCACCTCAAGCCAAAGAAAAGAAGCTCTGCTTAGCTAGAATGGTGGACCTCCTGGATAGGGCTTCAAACTGAGACCACCAGGGGATGAACCATCAACTACTAACACTAGCCTGAGAAATGGCAACCTCAAAACCAGCATCCCAGGGTACAATAGAAAGCTTTCTCTGACACCGCCCAATAAAAACGTTATTCCACAACTCATCTGAAAGCCTAGGGCCTCCATTGGCAGGCTTGGTAGCCTGTACAATAACACCAGAGGCACGGGAAACAAGCAAGAGGAACTGGCCCTCCTACTAACCAATGAGCAATACGATCTTATAGGGATCATGGAGACCTGGTGAGACTCCACCTATGACTTTTGTCTTCCCGAGAGCAAAACCCCAACCCGAATGAGGTCATATGAGGAAAGTCTTAAAGATTTGGGACTGTTCAGCATAGGCGGAGGGACAAAAAATCAGGGGGGGGCATTCATGCATGCCGTCCCTGGTGGGAAAGTCTGCGAGGGAAAGGAGGGGGTGGGGCTGGGACCAGGCAGGGCTCAGGAGAGAGTGGAGCAGAGCCGGGCCCAGGATCGGGATTGGGATCGTGATCAGGGCCAGGTCCTCCTGTGCCTGTGCACTCATTCCTTCCCCTGTGCCCAGGGTCATTGCCTGGTGCCAGTACTCCCCACACCAATGAATACGCTGCCCCCCCAGCCCCACACCAGCCCAAGCTGCCTTCCCATACCGGCCCTGGACCCAGCCCCAAGCCCAGCCCCAGACCTGCACCACCTGGGGGGGCAGGGGGCATAGCCAGAGGCCAGAGTGGGGCCAGCCTCGGCTGAGCTGCCAGGCAGGAGGGGACACAGTCCCTGGGATCCCTGTGCCCACCCTGCCCCAAGTTGTTAATAATTATTATAATAACACTAATGCTGCTGCTTCTGAGGCAGGCCCTGTATAGCCAGGGTAGGATGGAACACAGGATGAAGCCATGGCTTGTTCGGTTGGGGGTGCGGTGAGGGGGGTGGAAGCTTCTGCCACTGCACACATCCCAGGAGCACATGGGGGGCATGTGCCTCTGGATCTGTGTGAAGCAGGGAGGCTTTTACTGCAGGCTGGGGCCAAAACAAGTCTGTTCCCAGTGGGGGAGCCGGGCTGCATTCAGGGCAGGTGGTGGTGCTGGGAGTGGGTTCGGGTAGGCTATGGCAAATTTGTGGATGGCTGCAGCCCCCCCCATAGCCCTTTCCCAGTGCCAGCCGAGCCCACAGTGGCAGCCTGCCCTGCCCCATGCAGAGGGTGTGTGTAGCAGCAGAAGCCACACTCCCTGGACAAGGCACTCATAGCTCAGTCCTACACCCCACTGGCTTGTCCCTCCCCTAACTCCAGCCCCAGCCCTACTCCCACCCCACTCCTAGTGCAGCCGCCAGAAGCCCTCAGCGAGGTTGCCTTGCAGCCCTACCATTGCCCCATGTTTGGGCAGGGCTAAGCCCTGTTAGCCTCCCACTTCCACTGCCTATACTGTTCAGCCTGGAGGAGAGAAGACTCAGAGGAGACTTGGTTAGGGCCATACATCAGGGCCTGGGGGAGCGTCTATTCACTAAGGCCTCACAGGGGAGGACAAGAAATAATAGGCAGAAACTCAGGGGCAATGCATAGGGGGTGCAAAGGGGTGCACATGCACCCCCTGAGAGTGCTGGTGCACCCCCTGACAGCCAGTGCTCCCCGCTTAGACGATGGGCAGGGGGGGCAGGCGGGACCACTGGTGCCCCCACCTGCAAGCCAGCCAGGGAGTGGGGGTTCCAGGACAAGCACCACTGGCCCTTCCAGGAGCCTGATCATGCTTCCCAGTTGGTGAGATCAGCCATGGGGGGAACCCCCCCGCAACTCAGAAGGAACCAGTCACCCATGCACAAACTGATTGAGGATCACTTCAGGCTGGACCTAAGGAAAAACTTCTTTACAAATTGAGTGCTGAGGGTTTGAAATGGGCTCCCCCAAGAAGTGGTACAGTCATCTACCCTGGTGTGCTTCAAAAAACATCTTGACACTCATTTTGCTGGGGTCTTCTGATCCCAGCAGTCTTTCATGCCCAAGTGCAGGGGGGCTAGACCTGATGATCTAGTAAGGTTACTTCCATCCCCTAATAACTATGAAACTATAAGGAAGAAGGACACTGCTTCTTCCTTGTTGTAGGATGCAAGACATGACGCAATGACCAATAAAGTATATTTAGATTAGATCTCAGGAAAAAAACTTTCTGTCTGTTAGAACAATGAGGCAGTTTAATAGATTACCCAGAGAAGTTGTAGAATATTTCGTTCGCATGAGGTTTTCAAGAAGAAGCTGGATTAATATTGGTCAGGGATGATTTAGGAATAGCATTCCTCCATTCATGCGGAGGCGTGCACCAGATGACCCAGAAACTCCCTTTCCAACACTGTGATTCTTTTGTTATGGTCTACTGGCTACAAATTATTAACACCAAAATGCATGTAACATGCATTCCAAATTATTTATCTATTTTAGACTATACCTAGTTCTTTCACATCAGTTCTTGTAAAATACATATAAAGATGTTAACCCCAGAAGTATGTCAAAATAATTAATTCAACATTGAACTGAAACAGAAGACAAAGGTTATAAGATCTTCCTATAAATTCACTTTGAAAGGAAAACTGAAGTGACTTTTGTCTCTGGCTGTAACTTCAGCTTAAGGCAGTATAGTATAAAGAGGCTTGACATTTAAAACTGCATAGGTTGAAGAGGAAGGTGATGGCTGGAACAGAGCAAGAAGGTAGGAATAGAGGTTTTGGCTACTAAGTCATATTATGGAACTGGCATGTTTGATCATTTGAAAGGAAAGGGAATCATTATAACTGTTGAGCTAAGTAAATTTATAAAAATAAATAAAAATGGAGAGTAGCAAATTTGGTTGTACAGTTTTCTCTCCTGTGCCATTTTGTATCCATGTAGCTGGGTGGACATACTGGAATTCTGTTTTTTATTGCATGTAGGCTGGGATTTTTCAAAGTAACCTAAGGCCTTTAGATCATTTTGAAAACCTCTACCTAGGTCTCAGGACTTTTATAGGAGCACATAACTTTACTATTGTCAAAATGGCTGTTAATTAAACAGGAGACAATCAGAGCTAAGACTCTTTTTACAAGTAGGCATAGGCATGGACATACACCTTTGTGGCAGTCCAAACAATTTAAATAAATATTTAGGGTCTACTTTTCAAAAGTGGTGAGTATCTGGCAACTCACATGGAGCAGATTCTTGGCCCAAATATTGCCTGGTTTAATGGATACAAATAGATGTTGCATTTATGTAGGGATAAACAATTTTACCCCTGGACAAAGTTCAGTTCATGCTTCTTGCCCTTGGATAAGTCCTAAAAAGGTTCACAGGGTAAGAGGCACTAATATTTTATACTGGGATATCACAAAATACATTTGAATAGTTATCCCAGGGCTGTATCTTTGAATCAATGGCTGAAAAGTGGCAGTGAATTCAACCACTCACTAAACTCTGATTGGAAGGGCAACATGTGTATAAGTCAGTCCCAGGATATTTTTGGTCTGGGACAAATGCAACATCTTGTCCAGGGTCAAATGCAAACTTTTCTAGGGTCAAATCCATATCTATTTAGTGTTTCAACAGGACACATCAGGAAGAAACCTGACCTGAAGTAGATGCTTAAGATTTCCCAAAAGAAAAGAATCAAAACTGACCTAATGCATATGAGGCACATTATAGTAGTAGGTGGAAAATTTTGTCTAGCGGACATCATTTAAATTTTGTCTAGCTGACATCATTTAAATACCTTTTGGCTGCTGTAATTTCTGCCTATGATCATTTTGGTCCCATTTGGCCCAGAATCACAGGAGCAAAGGGTTCCTTTGATCTTTCCTCTTTTTACTCCCTACCACTTTCCTCCGCTGTGCAAGCAGTCTAAATCTGGCAGAGAATCTAGTACACTGGCTTCTGTAGGAACTACGGGCATGAAACACTTCTGGAAGTCAGGCCCAAATTATTCAAACACAGTTTAAGATATTTGACAAGTATATGGTCAGGGCGATGCCTAATCAGCTGTAAATCCCTCAGGTATTTGACACAAATATATATGCAATGGCATATGCTAAAATTGAAATATCTGTATCTGTCCCCAAAAATGTCAGAAGGATTTTTTCCTGATGTTAGGCATACTCTAATCTTTTTAAGCTAATACAAAAATCAGAAGCTATTTTACCTTAATGTAGGTATTATAAGATTTGCTTGTTTATTTTTGTGGGTATTGACACATTTCTCCCATAAAACATAGTTTGAATTAAACACCTAATTTAGAATGTGTCTGAAAATAAATAGTTTGGGATCTTCTGTAAAAATATGCAAATATGCATACGACATCTCAGAACAAGTTATCATCATTAACCTGAATCTTGATCTAAATACTATAAAGGAAAGTCCTCGGTAATATTAATAGCTGCATAGAGTTTTATATTTCTGAGTAACTCTCTAATTGATCCTACTCATGCTTAAACCTTTTACTCTTTGTTACATGACACATGCTTATTAAAAATGAAAATTGAACACAGCATGACATTTAAATATTATGTCATCACAAGACACCTGATCCGATTTTTTCTACAGGTCTTATAACAACAGCAAGTTCCTACTTCTCTTCTTCAGCTACAGGTTAGGCAATCTGAAGGTAAGGTTTTCTTTATGTGGTTTGACTATCATATGATTTTTAACTAGAGGTGACCAAAATATTTAAAATTAAAAATACAAAATAGAATATTTTTTTTCAGTTTTTCACAAGAAAATGTCTTGGAAAAAATTATGTTTAATTGGAATATTTCCTAGAGAAATAAAGTTTCATGTCAAATTCCCCATGAATTTTTTAATTTTAATTTAGTTCAAATTTTTAATAGCTGACTAAAAGAGTATGGATACCCAAAGCCCATTCACATTTCAGAAATGAAAATATCCAAATCTCTAGATATCTTTACAAATCTAAGTCCAATATATTACTTTGTAATGGAGCTAAGCATGCCCACTTTTGCAAAAATATGGCAAAGAGACATGCAACTAAATTAATGAGAATAAACATCATTAAACTTACAACAACTGTTTGCCCTGCTGTGCTCAGGAATGTCTTGATCTTCAGAAAATTATTAACAAACCTTGGAAGTTGGGTTTTGGCACTTGACTCATTTGTTGCAGTGACAGAATCTTCAATATCCCAAGTAACATATCTGGCTAATATGCAATCATCTATCTTTCCTCATAGCAGATATAAAAGAAACAAAGACTCTTGAATCCTGAGAGATTTCCATGTTGGAGAGTTTTGAAAATCAGGTTCTATGCTTTTGCGTTAAGGAAAGGAGGAGGCTTCAACTGATGACAGAGAAACTATCTGTTTTTAATGGTAATTAAATAAATATATTCTGTTTATGCATTTTATCCCATGACTATTTAATGCAACAAAAGTACTGGAGTCTGGGGCCAGAACATAGATCTCCCTCCCAGCTCCATACCAGTGGCCCAGAGGCAAACATACAGCCAGGAGGCATGCATACAGCCGTTACCAGCAATGACTATCTGGCCCCTCATGGCTTCCCCATGGTCTGCCCCTGGCACGCCAAGCTGAAGTATGGGTCAAGGTTGGCTCGCTGCCCAAAAGCATTGGCAACCCCTGGTTTAGCATAACCCATAGTCTGATGGTCAAGGCATTTCTTGGGAAGAGGATCTGTGGACTGATGTCCTCAGTAGTTGTGGAGGGCTAAAACCCAGGTTCCCCACCAAGAATATTATTAAAGTCACAAGGCTCCTGTAGAGAGCAGTAGTATGTTAATCCTAAAATTAAAGGCTGCATCATAATGTATATATACACAGCAGCTGAATTAGGTGTAATTCTATCACATCTCAGCTTCTGAGTGCTTTACTTTTAATAAGGAAAAAATGATCTTTGACTAATATGTGTGTGGAATTTCCTAAATAATAATCATAAAAAGCCTAAAGTAGAGATCACAGTGCACACTATCATTTTGACAGCCACAGGGCTCAATGGTAGACTTGGACCCTTTAGAAGTTTAGATCCACTTTAACCTGCCACTTAAGCCAATGGAGTAAGCCATAAAAGTCATAAACTGCCCCCAGTGTGGAGCAACTTTAGAAAGGTGACAACATTGTACAGTTAGATTCCTAGATAAATGTTGAGGGATTGAGAACTTTCCATTTCTCTCAACTTGGTCCCTTCAAGTCCAAAGCATTGCTGTCCTAGCACCATTTCTACTTCAGATATAGAGCTTCTCCTAGTTTCAAATCTCAGGATCTGCTCCTCATTTTTCCGATATCATCCCTTTAGATAATCTATCCTGCATTCCAGCTAAAGTTTTCTTTTGCTTTGATTTCCATTCTCCTTACCAGTTATGCTCAGTTCCCCCAAGTGCTTGTCCTTAAATTGACCTGTCCCACCAGAGGTATGATCCAAACCTCTACTGATCTGTTTGGATCATACCTTCATCTCTCATGTTCCTGGCTCCCACTTCTTGTCTTCCTCCACAGGCGTTGTGCGCAGCTTCATTGTCTTTTGCTCCCTCAAGGTTCTTTTCTAGTCTGTACATCTGTACCCCACTTTACTCTTCTCATTGATTCCCAGTATTTCAGCTAATACCGGTCTCCCAACAGTCTCAGTTTCTTTGCTTGAGCCGTCTCAGCAACCCATAATTCCTTGATCAGTAATCACAGTCTATGACCTCATTCTCTACTCCAAGTTTTCTGGTCAATATTTCAGTCCCAATGTCCTTTTTAAAATATGAATAAAACTCCAATCCCAGCCCTTAGGCTATTTGTCCCCATCTACTACTCCCCAAGCCAGATCCCTTTTCAGCCCAATTTTCTTCTGGACCCCTCTGAGCCTAGGGAAGTTGACTTCTTTTTTCACACTGCCTGGGCTTCAGTAGGGGATAAGCAGGAGACACAGGTCACATTGAAAACTCAGGAGCTAAATACTTCCTGCTCCCATTTCCACTTCCAAGATCCATCTTGGTTTAGAAAATATGTGAAAATCCACTGCAGGGATGGCCATGGCTTACATATTATAGGGAAAATAAACTGTCTTCCCATATAGGAGTGGTCAAGAAGTATGTTAATTGCTCTAAGGGCCTAGCAAAAATTTTTGTCTGTTTTTTTTTGCCAGTCATTGGAAATGCCTTGTGATCCCTGTGATAGGGACTAAATCTACCAATTTCTAATTGTGAATAGTAAGAGATTCCCAAATATTCCAGTTCAGAATTCAACAGTGTTCTTGCATCCAGAATCAGTTTTCACTTTCCATTCCTTTTACAAGGCTTTTCATAATTAGGTTAACCATCCCCTGTGCTTCTCAGCCAGAATCCTTTGCTGCATCGTCTCTTGTACATTAGTCCTGCTAATTGGTTCTGCAATGTGAATTACGTGTCCAGAGAGAATGAGGAAAATTACTTCTTTTGTAACCTATTATCCAACTACCATGATTGGGAATGTTCTACATGCCATAACTCATATGATGTCTTCTACTTCATCACTTAGACTTTTCTGGTATTAGCACACTAAATATACTGGACCAAATCAATAGCTGGTGCAAGCAGTGAGACTCAGTTGACTTGATTATATAACCCACAAACACCGAGTTTTACCCTGTGTCCTGCCATTGATTTTTACACAGGATAAGTGCATCCAGATAATGACAACAGTCCTATCCATAGCTTTTTAAAAAGGTTTTCACTATCAGCTATTATATTGCATATTATATTTACGCCCTTCCCTCAACTCCAGTTTGTTATACAATTCTTAAAGCAGATTTTTTTAAAAGCTGATATTTCATTATGCTGCCTTGGAATGCATGGAGATAGGTGTTGGTGATAAAATAAACTCTATCCACTTTTGAACAGAGACATATGTTAGTTAAGATAACACAAAGAACAAATTAATTTCTGGCAGCAGTCCAGGATCTTCCCAATTTCAGCCACTAATGCGTTTAGAACATGGATTCATGAATACTGAAAGCCAGATATTTCCACCCCCGTGCCCCTCCCCACCAAGGGAATTGCAGAGAAAGCAAAAACAATGATATCCATCATCTTTCTCACACTGCTCCTACCTTGACACCTTTTCAAACAGCTTGGACACAGCAGTTTAACAGACAGCACACCAAATTTGGTAAATAACTGACCTACTGTGGATAAGGTGGCAGTGTGCTTTAATGCCCTCACTTCTGATCCCTAGAAAACCTGAATCTGCAGCTGAATTACTTCACACTACTTTAATGGGCACACATAGGTCTCCAGTGGATATTTTTCCACATCATAAAACACAAATCTATTTATTATGGTTAGATAGCTTTGCTTAAGACTGTTGTTACAGTTACAGTTATATTTTAGGTCAAGACTGAAATACAGTTTTGTTGGGTGTATATGGGCAGAACACACCAAATCTGCTCAACACACAGTCTGTAAAACTGCCACGATTCTACAATTTGCATGCACATTGTATTCACCCCAGTACAATATATAAACAAGACAGACACTCATTTTTAGATATTCTATCTAAAACATCTGTTTTGTTTATTAATCATATGGATAGCATTTATACAGCTTATAAATAACTATGATATGGTACAATGGAGGAAAAGGGAATTTCTAACACTTTGCATAGTGAACTGTTGCTAAAACAAGGGGGAAAAAAACCCTTTTTCCACTGGTAACAAAATTTATGTCTTATCAGATAGCACAGTTTCAATTCTAAATATTAGGAAACAGGATGTGTGCAATCAGGGAAGGTCACCTGATACATGGGCAAAGTCCATGGGCTGGGTTCTCAGGCAGCTGGGAATCTGAGGCCAGAGACAGGGTGAACCAGAAGCCAGTGGCAAAAGTCAGGGTGAGCCAGGAGTCAGAAGTGGAATCAGGAGCCAGAGCCAAGTCAGCGTGATCCTAGAGTCAGGGCCTGTGATCTAAGCAGTAAAGCAAGAAAGCATAGGAAGTTCAGAATCAAGTGCCCAAGTCTTTGTGCAGACAGAGTACTAAGTGATTTGAATACAACAGGTGGGAAAAAGGGGGGATGTGGGGGGGGGATAGTGATGGGCAAGGCATACAAGCATAACCCCCATAGGAACAAAGGTGTTACCATAAGCTAATATAGGTAAGGGGAGAAAATCTGTAGTCCCTGTTTAAACATACACTTAACACAGTCCAGTTTGTGGATGATATCTTGCTCCACAAATTCCTCTTGAAACTGGTTTTTAAAATTTTGTGCCTCAGAACAACAATTCTGAGGTCAGCAATGGAGGTTAAAGTGTTCTGACACAAGTCTTTGTGTCTTTCTGCAGCTGGTGTCAGATCAGTGTTCATTCATTTGTTCATACACATAGAGATCACCCTGTCTGTCTGATGTAGACAGCATGCTATCGTTTCTCGTGGTGTGTTATTTCCATGACACTGATTTATTATCTTTCAGGTGCCAGAATCAATTCTGTGTTGAAAGGTTTGAAAACCTGACTTCCCTCTTCCATCTTATTTAGGAATTTAGCACTAAGACGAGAATTCCTGGGTCACTGAGTTGCATCCACTGAGTTGAGTCCCCTACTATCATAGGTAATAGGGCCACATTATTTCTGTCATATACTGATCAAGCTCCACCTTAAAACTAATTAGGGTTTGTTTCCCTTATTCCTGCTGAAAGGCTGTTCCAGAAACCTTAGTATTCTCTGATGGTTAGAAACTTTCTTCTAATTTCCAGCCTAAATTTATTCATGGCCAGTTTGTACCCATTTGTTCCCATGCCAGCATTGTCCTTTAGTGTAAATGTATTTGTATTGTTTGTTTTCACGCTGACTTATTGTAACCCCTTTCTGGATAATGCTCATGTAGAAATACTGCAATAATTGAAGCATAAAGCAGTGTTTTTGTTTGTAAACTCATTACTGCAATGACATATTGTCTTTCACAAGCCTTTATTTTTTTTTCCTTTTGAAAGTATAGTGGAGCAGATTAGGTTGTGTGTTGGTTGCAGTGTATGCTTAGAAAAAATCATCTTAATGTTCTTGTGTTCAACCTTCATATATATTTTATATTCCTGTTTACTCAAACTGAAGTGCTGTCTGGGGACATGCATTGTGAGTTCACACAACAACCCATACTTGTAACAGTGAAGCAACAAAATTGCTATGTGCTTCCTGAGAATGGAGTGCTGTCATTGTCAGTAATCAGGATAAGTAATACGTATCAGCTAGAACTTGTCCTGACACCTTCTGACAGCTGAGCATATACATGCATTTCCTCTAACCATTTTAAAGATCCTGACAGGGGTTGTTTTTCCTGCTTTTGGTTGTTTTGTTCAGGTTCTATTTGGGAAGATCTTTCACATTTTTATTCTATTTTCCTCATGTTTTCTAAATAAAACAGAACAAAAGCTAAAGCCTCTAACAATGCTGATTTTCTCTTTTTCAGGATGCCTTTCTAGCATGCTGTATTGTTGTAACCCCTGGTTATATTCATCCTAAGAGGAGGTTAAGGTGGGTTAAGGACAGAAAAGAGGTCTAAATTTGAAAAGATGAATGATGTTGATAGCTCTGAAGAGTGACTGACATCAGCCCCAAGGCTATCTTGCCTTGAGAGGCTTCTCAGTGAAAAGCTGACTTCATCATGTGTCTCTTTTTTTATTCACTTATCAAGAGCTATTAGTTCACCAATGTGTAGTTTGCTTGCTCTCATTTATAGGATTTGTTGGTACCGAGTGAAGGAAATTAGACCCTGGTGTAACCCCACTGACTTGACTCATACCAAAAAAAAAATGAAACCCAGAATTTCCATCATTTTAAATGAAGAATAAACTGAAATTCAAACATGTCAATTTTTTGGATTTTTTACTGGAGGTTTCTTCATGTCTTGAGTTTACAGCCACTTCTAGGTAGTGAAGGTATAGGTGAGTCTCTAGAAATACTATTTTATTTTGTTTGTAGCTCTGGACCAAAATGTTCTGCATAAAACACAAAAACTATCAGCAGAGGAAAACAACAACTTTGACTGTGTGGAGCCCAAAATGCAGCTATGTACTTTGTGGTTTACTATTATACTCTGTTTATTCAAGTAGTGTTATAGTGTCATTGTAGCAGTGGTACTCCAGGGAACATGGAAGAAGGAGGATTTATTGGGTATCATTTTTATTAACCAGCTATATAGTTGGGAGAGATGCTAGACAGGATTTCAGGTACAAAATGTCCTTCCTTAGGTCTAGGGAAGATGCATATACAGAATAAGCAAAATGTTATGTCGTCATTAACATCAGAAGCAAACCCACCTCTGCTCATACACAATATATTCTGCCTGAACAACACATGTAAAACCCGTCTGTGCATATCCACCATCAATACAATCAACTCCCCCAACAATAAAGCCATATGAAGCCATGGATCCGAAACATGGAGATGAAAAATGTGATATACCTCATCCAATGTACTAAATGCCATCATGGAAACTATGCTGGTGTAATTAAACAAACATTGCATTCCAAAATGAACTCTTACAGAAAAAAAGGGCAAAAAACCCAGTTGCCAGTGATAATCGTTGCCCTCAAGGGAAATCTATGCAATCCATTCAGAAAATGAGCCAGAGAAGAAAAAATCAACACTTCCCTTCTTAAGTGACCACTTTTACTAACTTCCATGATGCAGTCAAGCACAAATAATTGTTCTATCATTATTCAGTTTAGTAGGTACCTGCCAAACAAATCCTACTTTCTAATTATTTAAGGTATTTTATTTGGCTTTTCTGACAAGTCTACCTATGCTACCTTGGCCCCAGGCAGTGTTTCTCTTTTCTCCTTGATTCTGGTAACGCAAAGCCAAGTTCTCCTTTTCTTTTTCTAGACTTCTTTTTCTAGACTGAATAGTATTTTCTGTTCTATGTCCTTCACCTCAGTTAGGGACATTTTTTCATATATCCTTGTCTTGAAGATAGGACAACAAGCCAGGAAATTCAGTCTCCCCACTTTTTTCTTGAGTCTGGACACTGAGTGCCACAGACTTGGGTTGTATCAAAAGGAAGCCAGGGATTTCTTTTTGTGTGAAAACAATAATTTCATACCATTTACTCATAGGAAGCAGAGGACTAAGAACACCATTATACCCCTATGGGGCCAGTGGAGAGCAAATCATAGGTCAAAGAGAGAAAAGATATTGTCAGCTTACTCACTGTCTCATTTTACAGACAGGAAGAGACAAGAGGTCATCCATACTTCTCTATCTTTACTTAGCTACTTGGT
Source organism: Gavialis gangeticus (assembly GCF_001723915.1). Lineage (NCBI taxonomy): Eukaryota > Metazoa > Chordata > Crocodylia > Gavialidae > Gavialis > Gavialis gangeticus. Next base: position 70,587,446 of record NW_017729024.1, on the reverse strand, counting down.
ACATGCAAAACTAAAAGGAATGATTACTAGAATGAAGGTTTAAAAGATCTCTTCTCCCACTGTGATATTTTTGATATCATGTGATATTTTGCTTGCTCATGTCAGTCTAATTTTCAGACAGCAGCTATATCAAAGAAAATATATCAAGCAGACAGAGCAAGAAGCAAATCAGAAGAGATTTTTATCAGTCCAAAAATACTTCAGAGCTAACAAAAGATACTTATCCAAGATCTAACTTGTATACTTTCAAATACACAGAACTAGAGAGACCAACTTAAGGCAGCACTGTCTGGCATTTTCTGTTTACATTATTCTTCCAATAGGTGTGAGAAGACAAGTGAGGTCTGAGCCAACAGTGCTTTGTCTTATATAGAATTGAGTGCTCTGCCAATGCTTAGTAAATATTAATATTAACAATAACACCTTCATACTATTTAATACTCAGTCCAACACTTCCTGTTTTGAACTGTTGATTAATGCCCCCAAATCCTGCAAGGATGATTATTTGAGTTGACACTCATCCAAGCCAAAGGGGCTTTGACCATACAAGGTCCATTGTAGCATGGGGCCTAATTGTGTAAGTAACAGCAGTAGTCTACTCTAATCTGCTTTTTTTGTATGTGACACGACATCTTAAACACCTTAAAGTCCATTATATTTGCTGCAAGGGAGAAGTTTTCAAAAAAGAAACCTAGATTAAATATGTGAACACTACCATCCTCAGAAGACAAGCGCCCCACTCTTTTTATGTTCCTGCAGTTTTAATTAATATTTCATTATTAATAATTCAGTAGGGTAATAAATAAATAGGATTCCTAAGCAGCTGATTTCTCTTGTAATCTCCTTTTTCTTTTTTTTTTGTTGGTCTTATTATCCTGTTCCACTGAAGCTTTCAAATAACCAGTGTTTGGCCTGTTTCCCATATAACATGAATTGACATGTTCTTACACAGATGCTTACATTTCCTTTGTGAATGTGAGATCAGAGGCACATTAGTGAGTGTCTGGTTCTTAAGTTGAAGTCGTCCCTAAGGGGGGGGGAAACCATTTTTAATACCATTGCTTAAAGAACAGAGATGGCTATTTTAATTTTCCCCTCCGCCTTCACACTCTTCATGGAGAGCAAGCTAGTCTAAATTGATAGCTATTGTATTGTAGCTGCCAACTGGTGACCAGCCTATTTGGTCAATTGCCAGAGTCCCCCACTGGAGTAATTGTGTGTTCATCCTGCATGTTCCCACAGCTTAGACAATACTTAGGACCCTTGGGGTACATAGGCAGCAGTTCTACTAGGTGTGATGTGGGGGAGCCAGGAAGAAGTGTGCTAAATTGGTCTCAGCTGGAAACTGCTCCTTAAGAGATTTGAATTATTACTGCAAAAGAAAAAAAAAATGAAAAAGGAAGAGACTCCGATCTGTTCTTTTTCTGCTCCCTAGGTATGTAGCAAACAGATAAAAACTCTTTGAGTTTCCTGAAATAGAGGAGGTTTTGCTTTAAGGTTTAGCTACTCTCATGCTTTTACTTATTATTACATTCTTTTTATGAGAAGCAGCATGCATTAGAGCTCATGAAGCTAATGATCTCGGAGTCATTTTGAGGAATTTTAAAACACAGAATGCAACCCATTAGAGCCACGAGACTGTTCATCTTAGACAGTGGAGCAGCTCTCATATTCCTAAGTGCATGGTACATACAGTATTGCATTGAAGCACTTCATCAGGCCAAAAGGAACAGACTTACAATTATACAGTACATAATTTTGTTTTGTATCTTTCCTTCCTTAAAACTGCCTTTTATAATGAACACAGAACAAGATTCTAACTCAATTAGCAGTAGGGGGCAATCAAATAAGCAATTCATAGGATGTTGGTCTGTTCCACCCCTACCCATTATATCATAAGAATTTGGCCGTTGGTCAAAAAAAATGAAACAAATCCCTGTGCTAAAGCTATACAGACTCCCTTTTCCCTTTCTTAGCTTAGGTGCAGTATTTTATGCTCCTTTTTTAAACATTTCAGTCACTGATTTCTTGTTCAGTCAGATTCCTTATCATATAAAAATGTTGTTTTCAGACTTACTTTGTGGCTTTTGTTAATAAACCAATATCATTGCTAATATTCAGTTTCTCCTTGAGGGCTGCATTGCTTTTTATATGGCACTATCTTACTTTTGCTTTATTGATTCTCTATTTTTCGTAATGTTGCAATTCACAATATATCAAAAAGAAATCATTGTTCTGTATTTTTAATATAGCAAGCAAACAAAAAAGGCGAAGGATTTCTGCCAGTAAACCTGCTCTAAAAACCCAACCACTTTAGCAAAACATGAGCCCCACATGATACTTTGTCTGGGAAATAAACTAATCCCTAGAACAATAAGAATTCTAATGCACTCTACTTTATTACATATCTGCATGTCCTCTGTACTTTTTCAACCACATACTAACTTTTTGCAACATGAATGGCTGAATGTGTTCAAATCTTTAAAAACCTCCAATACTTTCACTCATGTATCTGGGGAAATATCACAGCAAACAAGTCATTTAAAAAGACCAATAACCCTCTGTAAGTCTCCTTTCACTCCAAACAATAAAAGGGTAGGCGCTCTGCTGATGAAATGGTATTTCACATTACCCATAGATTTACTCACCTTGGTTTCAGTGCCATAGAAGCTCATTCATTTCTAAGTACCATGGTATATTAAAATGGTGCAAACCTTAGTACAGATGTTCAGAAGTGAAACAAGTATGTTGGTATCCAATGCAACCTTAATAGGTGGTCACTTTAGAATTCCATGTAGTTGCATCCAAGGCTGCTAATGTATTTGATATGCAGATAACGAGCTACAGTTTTTCTACAGTTTAAATCTTAGTGTTATTAAATGTTCAAATACAATATTTATGAATCAAGCAATAACCCCCCCCATATTCCATGTTTATGCTCTTTACAAACTCTTGTTTGAATTTTAAATTCTTTGCCTTTGTAAGACATGATTTAGACATCCACATTCAGTGAAGTTATATATCAGTACTAGCTGACCAAAAAGACCTTGGGAGGAATTATAGGTATGTTGTGATAAATAAGCTGGGCAAGCTGTTTTAATAAGGTGAATAAATAGTAATGGCTGGTTTAGGAACTAATTTTTCTAGTTCGTGTTTGGTATGTAAAAATATTGTTTTTATAATGGGTGGTTTCCCAAACCCTAATGTCAGCCAGTTGAGCACTTTAAGTTCATACTGTCAACCCATCTATTACTAGATAGTAATACTTCTTCCTTCCTTTGTTTAATGTTTTGCTTCACTGCCACCTGACCTAATTCAGTCTACCTCAGACCATTTCAAGTGAATAATTGTATGGATTCAGTTTATTATCTGAGGCTCAGTTAAGTTACATGGATAAAATACAAGATCACCATTTGCACATTATTGTGGTTTGTCAGACAAATTTAAACTATTCCTTTTGGAAAGGGACATGAGTATATACATGTTTTTGCTCTGATTTTTGATGTACCTACCTCAGGAGGAAAATAAAAGTTTGGTTAAAGAGCCTTCATCTCACAATCAGCAAGCTAAAAACTAAGCAAGATTGCAACAGTACTTGGTTGAAGACATAATGGGTTTAGAAAGACAAAGGTACATGCTATATGTAGAATTGCATCTTCTGCACCACTAAATGAGGTATTGTGTTTATCATTTGTTTTGCAAGTTAAAAAAGCAGGGTCGTTTTAAAACCTAAAGCTGTTTACAAATGATATGGTTGTGGCAGTGGCCAAGAGTCCTTTTTTCCCCATCAGTATTTGGCAAGAAGATTGTACCTTCTTCTTTCAGATACAGACCTTGCTACATTTAGTCATCCCATTAACATCAAGAGAAAGCCCTTCTGTAATTAGCTCTATACTTTGGACTTAATAGAAAGACTGCATGAAATCTGAAGCTAGTGAAGAATGCAGTGCCCTGTTTAAATGAAGTTTTATATTGAAAGTATGTTATACTGGTGTCCACAGTTTCCACCTGCTGCTTATCAGCTGCCAGGTGAAATCCAGCTTATATATCCCAAATTTCTACATGGCTTGGAACTGTTTCCATATGAGAACTGGTTCTATAATAGGTTTTGTGGCTAAACATTTTCAGTAAAATCCAGAAATTACTCCTTAACTTTTCTCCTCTCCTTGCCCCTTGGTCAGAATTAGTCCATATTTGTTAACCTTTATTATATACTGAAGAGTGCATATCTGCCTGTGCTTTTGTGAAGGGATAGGCTGAGGTAGTACAAAGGATTTGGTTAGTTATTAAAGGCTGTATATAATCATAATTCTAGTGGATTACTGAGGCAGCTCTTTTTTAATTTTTTTTTTATTTTATGGAGTATGGATTTTAAATTCTGTTAGGGACCAGAGCCTAAAATATATTATTACTACTACTTCATGCGTAGATTTTTAAAAAAGAATAAATCCAATATCAATTAAATGCATGCTATAGATATGTGTAGTGTATAATACCAACCTTTTTCAGTGAATAGCTAGGAACCATAGTTATAAGCGCTTGTCTGCCACACGATAACAATTAGTTATTTAGTAAATATCCATTAATCATGGATTAAACATTTAAACCTATTGACTATCAAATCTTTTTTTTTTCTTTACAGGATAAATCCTTTGGTAACTCGAACTTGATGTTGTTAACGGTGACAGGGCCTAGTTCTGCTGAGAAATAGTGGTCCCTATTCTCAGTAAGGGGATGTAAGTAATACTGCTGCTTTATTTAAACATAAATATTAGCTAGGAAACTGAAACCTAATTGTATACTTACTGACTTCAGTAAATGATAAGACATTTAGGTATTTCCTTAAAAAAATAGCATTTCTTCATAGTTATGACTTAAAAATTTTGAATCCTTTTTGTTATGTGTTCATGCAGAAATAGGGATGGGCTCTGTACTCAATTTTTGAGTCATAGAAACATACAGAAGCACATTCCACACAGGTCAGAACTCCTGATCTAGCCTCTATTTGTACCTTCTTTGCTCCTGGGAGGACACCTAAGTGGTAAAAAAAAGAAGCAACCCAAAAAACAAACCAACCCCCTCCCCAAACAAAACCCATACACCAAACATGCACATCTAGACCCTCCTGCACTGAGTCTCCTGCTCTCTGGCCCCCTCCTAGGATGAAATCCCTAGGCAAACTCTTTGCTTCCCTGTTTGCTGCACACATTGGGTGCCTATACACATGCAGCAAAGTTGCTCTGTTGCATTATAATTACAGTGTGTCAGAGCAGATTCAGTTAGTCAAGTCTGCTGGAACGTGGTAATTACTGTGCACCAGAAGACTCCAGTGTCTCATGTATTAGTATCCCCCATGCTGCAAAATGGTGGCAGGGGCACTTTAACTAAAGTTTGTTCGATGAGCTTTAATTAAAGTGCCCCCACCACCATTTTTCAGTGTGGGGACACTGATATATGTGATGCTCTGGGTGTTTTAATTACAGCAGCTCTAATCTGCCCACTCCCAGAGCACAGCTATAAATGCCCATTGTTTGAAAGGAATTTTGATAAGGCTGTCTAGTAGGGGTGTGCGAAATAGTCTGTATTCAATTTGGATTCAGTCCAAATTGGGGACGGTGATTTGATTAGTTAATTTGGATCACTGTCCCAGATTCAATTTGGCCAAATCCAAATCTGAAGATTCAATGCTGCTTCAGAGAATCAGCGATTCGGCCATAGACACAGACATAGCTTTAAATGTTTTTTCTATATAACTTGAGGTACCAGGCGTGGCTCATGAACTCTGCAATGGTGAAGCAGATGGAGCATCCCAAAGGAGCATGTGCGCCCCTCCTCCCCCCGTGCTTGGCAGCAAATCCAGAAGTGGACTAGAAGTACTGCAATGTGCTACTGCACATTAGTGAAGCCTACATTAATGTAGTACCTCACATTGGAGGTACTAAATTTAATGCACATTAGAAAAGGTGCATTAATGCACATGTAGACCAACCCAAGGGTTCCCATTACTAAGCTGTTTATCTTATAGCAATTCCCTCTCTGCTCTTTGCTTATGTCATTTCCCTGCTACTGTTGAAAAAATTATACATGTACCATACAAAGTTTAAGAATTTTTAATGCTTGAGCTTATTAGAGTAAACTGTAGCACTCTCCTCCCATGACTATTCAGAAACATGAATACTAGGATTTAATCATGCAACTTAACTTGCATGTAATTCAAGTGATGGGGAAGAAAGTTATATTTGATTTCTTGTTATCAGATACCTAAATAAAAATGTTTGAAAGTTAAACATGAAAAAGGAAGAATGGAAATTAAGCATCTGATTTATGCCAATAATTTGACCGGTTTTATCTTATTTCACTGACCTTTTTGTTTATGAACAGGGTACAGCTAGCATGCAAAACTGAGATATATGTATAAAATACTTTTGACAAAGACTGGAAGTAGCCATCAGTTTGAAGATAGGGGCATCTTAAATAAATAAATAAATCTAACTTCATTTATGTCATTTGCCTCTGAAGTAGGTCTACTGGAATATACTACTTTGGAAGAGAGGACTATGTGGGATCTTCTGGCTTCTTAAGTCAAATTCTCTGCAATCAGGCACCATGTTATATCATATAATCCCTTTCATAAACTTACTAAATGCCATCTTAAAACTCGTTATGTTTCTTGAGTTAATACTTCCAGTGGAATGGTATTCCAGAACGTTGTTTAGTAGTTAAGACTTTCTTTTTTCCAACCTAAGTATATTAATTAGGTAGTTTATATCCATTTCTTCTTGCACAAATATTGTCCTGAATAATAAATAATGTCTTACCTTCCTGCTAATCTAATTTTTATACATATGAGTCACAACACCATATAGAATTTTTTTTCTAGGCCAAACAAGCCAAGCTCTTTCAGTTTCCTTTCTATAAAATAGGGTTACTAGAATAGTCAGGGTTACAGTCACACTGGGCTCATCTACAGAAGACAGTAAAATCACCGTAGCTGAATAATACTGCACAGTAGTGTGTCATAATACCAACAGTGCTAATATGCTACTGCTCAGTAGTATTAGACTACTGTGCAGTAGCATCACTAAAAAGATGTTCACCGGTGCTACTGCACACTAACTGTGGCCAATGCACAGTAACCACTGCGCAGTAGTGTCTCATGTCGATGCACCCACTCTTTTCTAAAGTTTTGCATACTACTGAGCTCTGATGTACAAGCCTGTAGTTGCCTGAAACATTTTTCTTTCTTTTTTTCCTCTTTTCATATGGATACCTTTGCTGTTCTCCATTTATACTGGATCACTCATAACCTGATACCTTCATTAAACAAAATTTGCCACTACCCTTTAGTTTTACCCTAAAGAATTCAAAGAAGGAGATTATCAAGTCCCATCAACTTGAGCCCACGATTATTCTTGAATTTGGCTTCTATCTCCACTCTGGTAATTTAAATTTCCATGTCTTTGTTTCTATTATGAATAATGCCTTTGCCTCCATGGTCAGCCTCATCCACCTCTTTGAAAACTGAGGCACAATATTATTTAGGTTTTAAGCCACAGGGTATCCTTAATCTCTGCCCCATCCTCACTGTATCACAGTTCTATTTCTTTCCCTCCTCTGTTTTTATTTATAAAGCTGTAAAACTTTGTTACTTATTTTAATATCCTTTGCAACTTCTAACCCAGCTTAACTTTTGACAGTTCTCACCTTATGTGAGACCTCTTGACTTCTAAATCAGATCCACTTTCCCATTCCTCATAGGCTCTCTACTCATTCTTATTTCTTCCTTGAAGTGGTTATTCACCCAGCGACCTCTGGAGACCCCTTTCATACCCTTCCCCTGCACCTCTTTGTTTGGGATACAGATTCTGAATAACATTAGAACCTATGTCAGGAAATCCCTTCACATTCAGGTCCTTGGGAGCTGAAGTTGGAGGGGGGTGTGGTTCTTATCAATCAAATTCTTTATTTTTGGCAGTTTACCCCTCTGCAACCTCAGGCCACGGCTTTGCGGACAGAGTTGCTCCAAAACAAACAATACTGAGGCAAAAATGAAATAGACAAAGGCCTAGGAGCAAATGAACAGGAATAAACTATCTTGCCCTAGGAAGAAATTGCCTTAATTGGAATGAGGCAAAAAAATCCCAAGGTTAGTGCAGATAAACCCTAGTGTAAGGGGTTGTGTCATGCTTTTTAATTATTATTATTATTTTGTTTGTTTTACATGAACAGCTGGGGCATTTTACTGGAATGTCCCATTCATATGTCCATGGCCTTAGTAACAGACCTATTTTTGTTTCTTCTTCCATTTCACATGAACTGAATCAACTTGTGCTCAGTCAATACAAAGTTATTTTCTAAAACTCTCCCTTACATAACATACTCATTACTTACAAAGCCATGTCCAAAATAGCATCACTTCTGTTTTTGAGTTACTGTTTGATGAAGAAATTTAGTAGTTATCAATCCATGAACATCTGGGTTCTACTGTTATTAGTAGCATTTATTCTCCAGTCTACACATGGGAAATTATAGTTTTCCACAATTAAACAATTTGCAGTAGTATTATCTTTCTAATAATATCAATCCATATCCAAATCCAACTTTGGGAAACTATACCAGCCTCCCAGTACTACCCTAGTAGAATAACTTTTCCCATCCTTTCCAAAATGTTTTTGACCTAAAGTGATATACTTTCTTTGTAATCTATCACATAGACTTGATTGACAATGTACAATACTATCCTTTACCTTTAGTTTTATTTCTGCCTTCTCTGAACAGTGAAGGGTATCTTCAACCTGTTCAAAATATATTCAATACCTGTGTTTCAAACATAATTACTATTCTGTCACATTTCTATTATCTATTAACTTAATGTCAGGTTTCATGTGTTTCACACCAGTAGTTCAAGTTCTTCCATTTTGTTGCCCAGGCTCCTAACATGTATGCAATCTTTAATTTGTTTTTTATTGTTCACTCTGCATGAAGCAATACATTCCTAACTGTAATGCCTACTTGATTACTGTTCTCATCCGTTTAAAACTTTCTTATTCTTTCTCTTCATACTTCACTTTACTGATATTTCTTTAGCCATTACCCTAATCTGCTTTACCTGATTTTCCTTCTAAAACCAGGCATGGGGATTGTATGAATTCCTCCTTTTCTCCCCTTATTTCTCAATTTAAAGTTCCTTTATTTCTTTCTGAGCTTTCCTTATGTTCTCTGTGAGATGGTCCTAGTCTTTGGATTATCCCAGGATTGTGGACAGCCTATAGCTTCAGCCTTCAAGACCAGTAGGATGAGCAGGAAACACTGGCAGCACCCACTGATGGTAGCCAAATGAGAAGGTAAGAAACTTGTCTTTTTGTTCCACCTTCAAACCCACGGTCATTCCCTACACCTCACATCTGGCTGGCCGGCCAGAAATTCCAGTTAATAGAGTGTTCCAGTTACTTAAATGCCAGTTAACAGAGCTTTTACTCTAATTTCCTTGGGACATAGCAGGGAGAAAGCTGGGCTTCCAGAGAGATACCCTGGGCATGTATACATGTGCTACTATTGTGCATGAATAAACTGTGGAGCTTATTGCTCTGGAGTTTATTGTTCCCAGGCACGCCGCTTGAACGTACGCCCAGGAGCAAATAACCCTGGAGCAACAAACTCCACAATTTATTCATGCTCAGCCTGTGGAGCCAGGTTAGCCTGCCAGCCCAAGGCTGTTCCTCCCAGCTTGGTGTGGTTTTGCGGGGGTGGTTAGGGTATAAGGGACCGTTAGCATGGGGCTAGCCAACAGGCAGCCCATGCACTCAGCCAGGCAGGTAGTGTCTACACATGTGCTGCCATGGAGTTTTTCATTCTGCAGCAGGACTAAATTCACCTTCTGTGGAGTAAATTAGTTTGCTCCAGCCTAATAGGGGCACACATATAGAGCCTGAGATGTTTACTGCACAGCTAATTAGTCAACTGCAAACTAAATGTCTCGTGTAGATGTGCCCCCTGGAAAAAGGTTTATGACACCCACACCAGAATTGAATACTTTTATTTCAATCCATTCACCATTCCCCCAAAAGGTAGGTAGAGTGTGCTAAAAAAGATACAAGACTGCAAAGGCTTCAAGATTCTCCTTGCCCTTTGGCAAAAGATTCATGAGCAAAAAACTAGGACTCTGAGAACTGAACCTTTACTTTCAGTGGGTAACAGTTGCCATTTTCTGTATTGCCTTCTACCATCAAAAATTTTATTTTCACTTATTTTAGCTTAATTTAACCCTTTAAGCACCTCTTTGGACTCCTGGCAGTTTGGCAACAGAAGAAAAAAAACCGCTTTTAAATCAAAACCAGGAAAACAGTTAGAGCAACACCATGCTGGAAATAGTTCAGTATATACCCCGTATAGGCAGGACACCAATCATAGCATTATGAGATTGGGACACCTGAGAAAACTTCATATGTAAGAAGTGTGAAATCCAGTCAACTGCCCTAAATGGAGCAAGCAGAAGGCAGGCCACCTTGGAGACTAACTGGTTTGGAGAGGCCTAAGCATTTTTTGACAAAGTAGGCTGTTACCTACAAAAGATACCTCTCTGAACCAGTTAATCTTTAAGGTGCCCTGCCTCCTGCCTGACATCAGACATAGGTAACTAGTGTAACCCAGGTGGTGGTCCAATAGTTGCCACCGCTGCCCAATATCAGGGGTGGTGTGGTGAGAGTGGGGCAGGGCTTCCAGCCAATGCCAATTTACTTTCCAGCCAGCCCCTGCTCCCCACAGAGCAGCCCATGGTCCCAAGAAGGTCTAACACTTAACTGATGTAACCATTTACACTTTATTTACAAAACAAGAATAATAGGAAAGGTTATTCACAAGTGAACTTGAATGGCATAACCAGAATCACAAAACAAACCAGAATGCATTTGTCAACCCTTGACTCAAGAACCACAGGTAGGTAAGTGGCAGCTTTCAGCCACTGCTGAGGTGCTACCACAAGGAAGGAAGGTGGTCACTCCCTGCAGCTCCAGCAGGCTTCCCAGTAAGCAACAGACTGCAACAGGTTAAGCTCTTCTGGTCTGCAGCAATCAAATTGTATCAAACCCCAACTCCTCAAAGAGGCTGAAGGGTGACCCTCTGTGGCAACGAAAAAGGCAAGCAACAAAGTAGGCTCCTGCAGCAATCACCATGACCCAAGCACAAAGCTCAGGGATTCCATCCGATGACAATCAGCTGCAGAATAGGGGACAGGACTGAGTACCCTCTGGGGCAGTCAGTGGCAGAGGATCAGCAGCACAGGCAACTCCCAGGGGCTGTTGCTCCAAACCCCTGCTCCAAATGAGTGGCTGGGCACCCCACATACCTCGTAGCTCACCAGTCCTGCTCTGAGCACCGGCCTGCACCCTGAACTCCCAGGGCCCCTTGTCCTGGCGCTCTGCTGCTCCTCAGGATCCCAATGCCTTGCCTGCTGCTGTCCCACTTCCCCAGGAAAGGCGAGGGGTTTCTTCAACTCACCGGCCCAGCTCCCTGCTCCAGATAAGGATGTTGCCTGCACTCCTGGCCTCTGCTTCTTCCCCCCAGTGGAGCGGGGGGCCGACTGCCACCCCTAGCCTCCAGGATGCCTGGCATGTCCAGCACACTGTGATGGAGCCTTGGGGCACCAGTTCTCTGCGCCAAGCCCTGGCTGCTGCTCCCTCTCTGCTGTAGGGCTGGAGGCATGGCCAACTGCCACTGCCTTCTTCTCCCAGGGCCTTTGAGATTCTTCAGAGGGGTCTCTCTGCTCCCTCTGCTGGGTCAGCTCACCCCCGCTCTTCTGAGGCCTCCTGCATCCCTCCCCAGAGTCACTGTCAGCAGCTCCCATGCACCAGTTCAGCTGCTGCTTTTATCCCCTCCAGCAGTCCCCCCCTGGCTTGCAAACCAGCCAAGCAAGGCTCAGGGTAGCAGGCCCCCAACCCTGGCCATCCCCCTTCCATGCGAATGAGAGGATTGAAAACCTCTTCTTTTGATTGGCTTCTCCTTTTCCACAAGCCAGGGCTCCCCTGCTCTACCCTTGGGGTCGCTCCGAGTTCACTAGCACTGTTTCTAGCCCAGGGTAAGTATCTCAAGCCAATCTGGTGACCCCACACTGTCAGTCTGTTACACTAGGTTGAACAAGTGAAGGCACAGAAGTCTTCACTCTCCTAGAGACAGAGCCTTCCTCACACACCCCTCCACAAATGCATAATGAATCACAAGTTGGACTTTTCTTTCCTTATACCTTTTTCCCCCCTGCAGGTCTAGCAGTGCTCTACCTCCTACACCTATTCTGCAGCAAGGTGCTAGTAACATGATACAGCACTTCCTCCTCACCAGATTTTCCTTCTTTCCATCATCATGCTTTCACTATACCAAAATTCATTAAAGCCAATTGTCTTGGATTACATTTATTTTCACCCATCAACAATTTTTAATAAAACTAGGAATTTTAAGAATGTGCTGCTCAGAGTAAAAACACTTTTCTTGAAAAACTGCTTTATCATTTAGCTCCTTTTAAGATGTATTCATTTTTTGAAGCCTTGAGGTCTTAGGTTTGTCATCTACTGATCTTAAAGAGACTTTGACTCTCAGTTAACAAAGAAAAATCTTTTCAAACTACGATCGGGGAAATACTGATGTGAATATTCTATTGGTGTGACTGTAGGCAAACAATAAAAAGTTGGTAGCCATTCCATGAAATGAGACTTTTCACTGTTTCATTAGCTCACAGAGAATTCCATTGTATTATTTTATTTTTTGTTTGTTAATTTTGTTTGAGTAGGAAGTAGAACCTATTATTTTTGGGGTGTACAGAATTGTCCTCCTTTAAAGGAAATTAAATATCTGTACCCTTTCTTTTGTCTTTCCTTTCTTGTCTAATAGAATGTTTAATACATTTTTCATTTTGTGGAACTATGGAATAAAAACACAATCTTTTAATTTTTCAGTACCCTACAATCTATTGAGATGTGATTTACTTCAATAAATTGGAAACTTTTAAAGAAATACAAGAATAATTCACCTTGGGCACATCTACATGTGCACTTACTGTGCAGCAACTTACTGCACAGTAAGTTAATACATAATAAGTGGGTTTTAGGTTAGCATCTACATTTGCAGCCATTAAAGTGCAGTAACATATGTATAGACTGACTTGGGACTAAAGTTAGTCTCAAGTCAGTCTACACGCACAATGTTACTGCGCAGTAATGTGTCTACATGTGTGTTACTATACAGTAACTAATTGGGCATAAATTTGATACCTGCATGGTGTAGGTATTAAATATATACTCAAATCAGTGTAAGTCACCATAGTTACTGCACAGCACAGGTACGCACATGTAGACGTGCACCCATACTTTGCAATAATTTTTGGTTTCCATCCCTGGAAAAATCCTAGAGAAAAATGTCAAGGGATCCATCAACATCAGACTAAGAGAAAGCAAGCTTCTGAATGCCATCCAACACAGCTTTGCAATTGGCCCGTCTTGGCTGAACAACCTCATCTCCTTCTATGACCAGGTGACATGAGCCCTGGGCAAGGGAGATGACATGCATGTCATATATCTGGATTTCAAGAAAGCCTTTGACTTAGTTCCCCATGATGTCTCATGGCTAAGATGGAGAACTTTGGCCTTGATCATCGTGTGGTCCAATGGCTAGGTAACTGGTTATGGGGTTGGACCCAAAGAGTACTAGTTGACGGGAGCAAATCAACATGGTGCAGGGTGATCAGTGGAGTCCCTCATGGCTCGGTACTTGGGCCAGTACTCTTTAACATCTTCATTAATGATCTGAAGTTGAGAGTCAGATGTGAACTGGCAAAGTTCCTGGATAACACCAAATTATGTGGGAGGGCAGTCACACCGCAGGACAGGCTGGGGATATGGGCTGACTTGGACACGCTTTCAAGATGGGCCAGCCAAAACTGGATGGCCTTCAATGTTGAGAAGTGTAAGGTGCTGCACCTTGGTAGAAAGAACCCTCAACATAATTACAAGCTCGGCAGTGCTACGCTCGCTAGCACCATGACTGAAAGGGATTTGCGAGTCATGATTGACCACAAGATGAATATGAATCCCAATGCAATGCTGTGGTTGGCAAAGCAAACCATACTCTGGTGTGCATCTACTGATGCATCTCAAGCAAAATCAGGGAAGTCATCCCCCCACTTTATTCGGTCTTGGTGAGTACTGCATCCAGTTTTGGGCCCCCCCTACTTCAGGAGGGATGGGAAAAAGCTTGAGAGAGTCCAGAAGAGAGCCACTCATCTGATCCAAGGCCTGGAAGGCAGGCTGTATGAGGAGAGGCTGGGGGATTTGGGACTCTTCAGTCTGGAAAAGAGAAGGCTCAGGGGGGAATTAGTAGTAGCCTACAATTATATGAAGGTTGCATTAGGACCTGGGAGAACAGCTGTTCACCAGAGCTCACCAAGGGATAACAAGAACTAATGGCCATAAACTCCAGGAAAGCTGATTTAGACTAGACATACAAAAAAAGTACTTTATGGTACGTGTGTCCAGGGTGTGGAACAAACTCCCCCCAGAGGTGGTGCAAGCACCTACTTTAGACTTTCAAAAAACAGCTGGATACATTTCTTCCTGCCTATGGTGTGGGGGCTGGACTCAATCTCATGAGGTCCCTTCCAGTCCCTAATGTCTATGAATCTATGACTCTATAAATGTTTACATGTAGCCACAGCCCTTATTTGCATCTCTTAACAATGAATTTGAACCTCATAAAAATTAATTTGCAGTGGTTGTGTACTAGTACAGCAAACCTCAAGTATTTAGAGATCTGGGATAGGTGAGAGTCATGGAGCCAAATTTTCCCTTGACATGTATTGCCATAACTCACTGGAGACATGCTGCTGTAAAGGAGAAGTTAATTTGCACTGTGCTTTATAACTATCACTGCCCCAACCCTGTCACATCTGCTCAGCTACCAATTAGATGTGTATTAAATCAGTTCCCTTTGTGGGTGTTGAAAGCCATTTGGGAATACTGTAGCCCATTACTGGAAAGATTGTTATTCTTCAAGAAAAGAGTGCAACCTGCCTATGAACCTCATATTTGTTCTTGTAAAGTCTTAGTTGAGAAACTGCCTTTTGACATTAATGCCTTTTATTTAGTATCACCCAGCTTCTGGCTTTTCTTTACTGGGAGAGATAATTCAAAATGTGGTGGGTAAGCTAATCATACCAGTAGCTTTTGAAGTCCACTGTTTTTCAGATAACAAACTGCATAGGTGCTCAACTGTTTTGTCAGGTCAATAGAAAACAGTTAGCTGTCTTGGTAATACTGATCAGGCTTTCTGCAGACCATAAGTGCGGTTCCCACAAAATACAGGATCTAGCAGCAGTGACTAGAAACATTCCAAAATAGTTATATTTATTTCTGTTGGCAAGCTATTTTATGGTGGTGTATGCTTTTTCTCTCTGAGACAGCTCCTTCCTGTGCAGCCTCACAGAACTCATTCTTAATATTCTTTGAGTGGCACATCTGTGTGCAGGTATATCAGATACTGTATCATCAATATGCAGCTGATGCCCACATCCTAATATGCTTTTCACTGCACCCAGTGAGGTGTCTGAGGTGTTTTCATGTTTGTCCTTTGTCTGGCAGAGACAGAAATCTGCTTCAAAGGCAGTTACTCCCATTCAGGATCAAAGAGAGGTGAGAGTGAGGCTAAATGGGACACTGGAAGCAGTTTCAAGAACTGGTGATGTTTCAAGGCACTCCCACAGATGAGAGTGTTTGACCATCCATTTTCATATTGATGTACAATTTCAGGGTCCTGTAGAACACATTCCTATTTCAAAGCTTATAGAGAGACATAGTAGCCAGAAAAAAAAGCCTACTTTGAATGTAAGTTTTCCTGAGGGACATGATATTCTTCTCAGATGCAGACTTTTCATTTGCATGTATGGGTGTGTCCCCATGAGCAGGAACATGCGTTTCCCCAGGGTCAAGTAGCAGTAGCACACCTTATGCCACTGCTGCTTGTCCCTGGGGAATGGCTGTGCCATGTGCACTCTGGTGCTCAGCAGGTTACCCCAGGTGGGGTAGAGGAGGCTTGGGCCAGCAACTGTCCTGGCCCCAGAAGCCTTACTTGGTGTCCTGGAGGCCTCCAGGAGCTGCAGCCATGGTGCTTCTGCAGCAGGGAGTCTGGTCAGCAGTCACAGTGTGGCTCCAGCTGGCCAGGCTCTAGTTTTGGGCAGCACACCCTGCCACCACGTGTGCCACCTGGCTTTTTTTTGGCATGGCATTTTTGGGAATGCCTGTATGTTCAGTGTGTAGCACTGGAGACAGGTCTGCAGTGCCACATACCGCATGTCCGTGCTCAGCCGGATATGCCCTATGTTTTCATGCCTCTAAGCTGAGCTGTTCAGGAATAATTCCAAATCTTCAGTTAGTGTGGTATTAGAATTGATTCTCAGTTGAAAAATACTTTACTAATTTGGACTCTTTTTTTTCCTGTTGGAAAGCCATTAGGAAGCAACTTACCATCTTCTAAAACTCAATAGTAATATTTATACAATAACAGAAAAAGATGGCTGTAAATATTCCTAGTATCTTATTATATAGCAAGATATTCAGAATACCCTATATTCAAATTAAAATTGAAACTTCATTACTTACTTTATATTGGACACACACAGATCACATAATACTCTTTCTGATCCTGAACTGAATGAAGTGACTCTGAGAATTAGACTTCTGATGTGAACTTTCACATTTATAGGAACAATACTTTATTTTCCACTAATATCTCTAATAGCCACTTAACCCTGGCAGTTTCTGAAAATATATTGTCTCTCTCTAGAGAAACCAGGAAAAAGGAACAGAAAAGGAGAAACACCACCAAAAGAAAGTCCAAGTTTTTGTGAGAGTGAAGACACAAGGAAATATTTTTAAATTAATTGAACAGCTCTGTGAAGACTGTAAAGGCTGGTCTTCTGAGCAAGGGAGAACATCAGCATTTCTATAACTCTGCGTTATGAATTAGGAAATTCATGGTAACAATAAAAAAGCCTTAAACTAGCTATATTAGTATCCATCTCTCCTTCTTTGACCCTCTTGTATTTGGCAGTAGGGTTTAAAAGTAAACTGTTCCAAAAAGTGAAGCTCACCCTGCCCCAGTTCTTTTTATTCAGAACTTCAGTAGCAATTTGTTTCTATTAGTAATACATATCTAAGCCCAAGTCTAACCACAAACTTCTTACTAATTTGAAGCTTCAGTACCCTAGCATTCAGACTCATTCTTCCTCATCACTGTCCTTTTGAAGCTGTGGTGGTATATGGTATTTAATTCCTATTTTTCCCCTTTAATCTAAGCCATGGAAACTATAACGAAACAGTGCACTGATGAATACTTTATAAACACTTGTAATAGTAATAATAAAAGTTTTGCATGGGTTGTTATAGTAACAGTAAAGAAACAATCTATAAGTTTCCTACAACAGTCCACTTTGCCAATTTTTCTTACTGATCCATGTAAGTTAAATATAAGGCTGGTTAAGCAAAAGGTCTTTTCCCTCTTTTGGAAAATTATATCAATTTTGTGTTGCTTATTCATGGGAGTATTTACTGCTGTTCCAACATTTAACTAGGTAGCCTGAAAAACAAAAAAGAAACAAACCAAAAAAAAATCAAAATAAAAACCCAACACATACTTACTGGCCGTCTGCTGCCAAAATCACTACAGTATTCTATTATACTGGTACAAAATGGTACAGTATGTACTAATCACAGGGAACATCTACATGTAATGCTATTGTCACTGTAGTGCATCACTACAGTGACATAGCATTCACGGGTATGTACACATGACCAGCAGCTACTTTGCCATAATGGCGTGCTCCTCCCAATATAGCACATCAGTACAGCGAAGTAGCTGCTAAAAACCCCCTGTGTGCTGTGAATACTGCACAGTATGAGAGGTTACTGCGCCATGCTTTAGTACTTGCTTTTGAAAGTACTAAAGCACAGTGCAGTAACAACATAGCCATAGGGCAACATGTAGATGCACTCATACTGTACTATAACTTCAGTATATAATTGTGTATTTTACAAGGATAGCTGAAAAATTTATTAAACCAAAATTTACAGTTAGTGTCACAGAAGCCTATGACAGAAAAACAATGGACCGAGTGGGGAAAACTCTGTTTTTCACCTTTGAAACACAAGCTTGAACTCAATTCTGTCTTCATTTTTAGTGGGCATTAGGTCAAAAGCAAAACTAATCAAGCAGCTGGGCACAGTATAGCACATGGCAGAGCAATGGAGTTATCATCATCATCTGTCTTTACTGTGAGGGAAGAAGAGAAAGATAGGCAGAGACCAAAAGGTTAAAGATTATTAGGACCTGTCTGTAGAGAAGCTATCACTCTTCTGAATTAAAAAATAACTTCAGATTCGAGTATAACAGCAAGTCCTCAATATTTCACCAGAGTATTCAGACTATGCTACCAATGGCAAAACTCAGGAGTGAAAGAAAATAGATTTTATATACATATTTCATATACTAACTGCTAATTTTTCCAAACTGAATGAGAGCTATAAACTTCAAAAATTCCCTACAATTTCTAAAGTTATGCATTTGCTTTTAGAGTTTTATTTCCAGAACCAAAATAGCAATGAAACTTTTTCAGTGAAGACAATCTCAGTAGAAAGGTAAACACCCAACTTATGTTTTGATGCTTTCAGAGTCTTTGCTTAAACAGCCCGCCAAATTTTTTGTCATTTTGCTTGGTCCACCACACTCCCCTGCTTTTATTTTCCACACCACTGTCCTTAAGTGTCTCTTCCTGTTCCACTGTGGTGAACATGTCTTTAATACACTTTCCTATTGTATAATGCTGACTCTACTGCGCTAGGTTTAGAGAAACACTTCACTCAGTTTCATCTAGATTTAGACAAAGACTCTTTGGACAACTCATGTGAAACTGGGCCTGCCTTTGTATTGAAAACAAAACAAAACAAAACTATGGTTGCTAATCCTTTTATCAATGTTTATTTCTCCTATCTCCTTTCCCTCACACACATTAAAAGAATTACATGAATAAGGTCAGAAACTCAAAAATGAAGTGAACATGGATTGCTTTACTAATACACGCTTTATATACAGCGTTGACAATAAAGTGATCTCAGAAATACAGGATAGAAATACAGTATTTATGTAGACATACAAACCTTAACAAGCAAAAACCTCTCCAAAATAACTTCTATAATGTATATAATGTGTGACAACAGCAACAACAATAATAATAATAAAGTGCTTCAGGTGTGTTGTTCAGCTCAGGGCCAAAACAGATTGATAGTTAAAATGTTTTCATTTGGTACCAAAATGATGAAAGTTAATATGCATACATACACACGTGCATACATACATAGAGAGAGAAAACAATATCGAGAATAAACCAGGTATAAGTAGCAAAATATTCTTTCTAAACAGGCTTTCATAAACAAAAACGGTCTTCAAGTCAGGTTTCACAACCCAGCTGCCAAACTTCCAGCTTACAAAAAACAAAACAAACACACCAAAAATTTGCAGTACAAAAAAGTAAGACAATAGGAGCAGGAAAAATATTAAATTTTTCCTTTGGATTTTAAAGAATAACTAAATTTGGGACTCTACTTTTTCATATTGAAGTGTATAGCAAAAGGCAATTAACTTCAATAGGCACAAAAGGAAGACCTCAGATATTGTGAAATCTGGTGTGAATCTCAAACCTGTAATAGCTTTAAAAAATCTTATTTCATTAAAGGCCATTTCAATAGGAAGGTAAACACCCAACTTTTGTTTTGATGCTTTCAGTCTGTGCTTAATATCACACCAGTTCAGGTCAGGCTTGCTGAAAAATGAAGCTCTAGCTAGGGGACCTGCAAGGATGGAGCAATTTTGTATTGCTTTTCAGAAATCTTTCACTCAAATATTCCACTTAACAGAAAGTGAATAATTTTGCAGAAATTAGTTACTTTAGATAAAATTTTGTTTAGGGAAAACAATGGAACAGAGAATTCTAATAGGGCTGAAAGAAAAAAAGATTCATGAGATATTTTAATTTTCAATGTCCAAATAATATTTTGTTTCCACTCTTATTTAAGTAGCTTTTACAGTATTTAAAAATGTCATACTCTGAATAAAATTATTTTGTAAAGTAATATTCAATCAGTTCAAAATTTTGTTTCACTTCTACATTTTTTATTTTCATTCTGTTTTGAAATAGAAGACATTTCAAAGACTCATTTTCTACATAACTGATCATTAGATTCCTGTCCAGATTTCCTCCTAAAAAAATCTTGGTGATTATATTATACAGACCATAGATAATATTTTATACAGACCAAAAATGAATTCTAGAGATTCAGAGATTTAAACTACTACATAGTTTTAAAAATTATTCTTCAGCATGCTATGGTCATTTGACCTCCCAGCTGCAAGATAACAGTAAGGGAAAGGATTCTAAAACTGAAAAAAGGAAAGAAAAGAAATTATTAAAGTCTTGTGGACCTCCAAAAATATTTAGGATAAGATCTGGGCTAAAGGTGGTATTGGAAGAGTGGGTATGGAATAGATATTCAAGCAACTGCTTGTTGGATAGTCAAACTGGAAACTTGGAAGAAAATTTTAGGGCTTTATAACTACATACTAGAAACTGGTTAGTGATTAAGGCAATTAAATTGAATGATGTATTTAGCATTATACTGTAGAAACATAGCAGAATAAAGAATAAAGGATCTTTATGACCACAGCCACTCTACCCAGAAAAGAGAATGAGTCACAGTGTTATGAAGATAAAGATCCCTCTGTAATTTGGCTTGTCATAGACTACAGAGAGATAAATCTTAGGGCATGTTGTACCTGGTTGTCCTATTGAGACAAAAAAAATCTATACATGATTATTTGGAAACAAATGAAAAAAAAAAAACAACTACCCACCAAGATATCCTAATAAGCACTTTGTTAATTGCTGTAGCAGTTGAAACCTGCTATGAAACCTCAGATTAGGTGCTAGAAATTAAGTTCATATTGGATTACAATTCACAAAGGACCAGTTAGTTTGTAATGAAACAATAAACTAAGCCTTTCACTCATTTTGTCCCCTCTAATGAAAAATCTAATTGTGGTACAAATAACAGGTGCTAGAAGCACTTACTGCATTATTTCTCTAATCATCAGCAGGAAAAAAATACTTTTTTTTTTTGATGATGCCCAAAATTTTGTAAGGTACCATCTGGCTGCAATCACACTTGTCAGGCTGCCTGGGTGAATTTATGAATTTTGCTCAGATTATTTTGTGGATAACTCTGTAGGATATGCACAATTATTATTAATAGGGTGTAGGACCTCAAACTATTCAGTTATACTTAGATGCTATAAATTATAATATAACACTCTTAAGTCAGTGCAACCAAAAAGCTCTGTGATTTTGGCCCTTGTAGCCCTACAGGATTCCATAACAGCTCAGCTTCCAGAAACTCTATTCTGAAGTCAGACAAGAGAAATGTTGTGTTTGCTTGGCTGCAAAGTAGTGCTTCGGGAAATGCATATTACACGCCTTCTCATATAGTATAGATGCCAGACATGAAGTGGCATATAACTCACAACAGGATGTTCTCATGGACTCAGAACAAGCGTATGCTGAGTGCGGTGGGAGATTTGACACTGATTGACATTAACCATAATGCTGAGTAGCTATAGAGACTCTGACAACTTTGGAAATATTATTTTAAAAGAAAAACACTTGGAAAAATATAGTTATGGGTTTTTCTGCTCTTCCTCCCTACCCTTTCTGACCTCCCCATATTGATTGGACAAGAAAGGCTTACTATAGGAGTGTGTGTGTGTGTGTGTGTGTTTGACATTTGAATATAGATGGCTTGCAGGACTGACGCCTGGTGGAAATTAATAGTTTGTCTAGATTACATATTATTTGGAGAAAAATATGGTGAACAGCTTCCTGAAAATGAAATTCTGCTGCTGCCTGAGAATTGTATAATTCATCTTGTTTGCAGAAACACAACCTTCAATATTTGTGGGGTTCTCAGTAACTTCAGAGCAATAAGAAGTCGAAGAAAGATCAATGGCCAAGGACACCGGGTAGCAATGGGATATTGAAACTCATTAGATCACTTGTTCAACCTCAGGTCAAGTCAATATCAGCTAAAAGTGATTAAGACAGTGATTCTCAATCAGGGTTCCATGGGACCTTGGGGTGCTTTAAGATTTTCAAGTGTATCATACAATGTTAGCACTTTTAGGTGTACAAACATGATTCACAAGATAAATCCAGAGGCTGTGTTCACACAAGCATGGACACTTGGTTCCCTGGGGCAACTAGCAGTGGGAAACTTTGTGCAGCCTCAAATTGTCCCCAGGGAACACCTGTGCCACATGTTGTGTGGTGCATGGCAGGTTATCCTGGGTGGAGTTGTGGAGGCTGGTGCTAGCACTAGCTTAAACTGGGGTCCTGAGGGCCTCCTGGGGCTGCAGCAGCAGCAATCCTGCCACTCAGGGCTCTGGTTTTGAGTGGTGGACACTGCCCTCCCATGTGTACTGCTCCGCTATTTTTTTTTTATATGTTATTTTTGACCCGTGGATATCTAGGGGTTAAAAAAATCCCCATGCTGCTCCCTTGCAGCACAGAGAACACATATGTGTGATATGTGGTACCACAGAGGTGTTTGCAGCACCACATACCCCATGGCCACACTCATTTGGATGTGGCCAGAGATTTCAAATAGGAATCCATAGTGTTAAAAACATTCTGACTTTTTGTGATCTTTCTGAGTTCTCTCCAACAAAAAAAAAAATGCTCCATTATTTTTCTGTATTCAAAAAGAGTGAAAAAGCTAAGAGTTGGCATTTTCTGAAGGATGCCTTGAGGCTAATGAGGTTAAGAACCAATGGATTAAGATGACTATTGATTGGCCTCTATGGCCGCATCCACACATGCAGGCATGTGCACTTTGTGGCACCACAAACCTCTTTATGGCCCCACAAACTGCATGCCTTGCATGTTAAGCTGTGCAAAATTTGCTACTGAGATTTCCAGTAGCCTTCACTGAGGATCCGTTGGGAGCTCCAACACAGAGAGGGCCTAGGGCTGCCTGCTCCCCCATCTCCAAGGCTAAGGACAGAAGTTACACATAAACTGATTTAAATGATCAGAACTTGGTTTAAACCTGTAACAGAACATAAGCTCAGTGCACATAAACCAGTTTCAAAACATCCAAAATTAGTTTAAGATAAACCTGATTGAATGTAATATCAGACTTCACTGATCTGAGTCAAACCAATTTACAGAACTTCTGTCCCAGACCCCTTCCTGCTTTAAGTTAAATCAGAGTCCCCCAGCATCCCAGCATGCTTTTCAACCCTGGGCTGGGCTATGCTGTCTGCTCCATAGAGCAGGGCTGGCCCTGACCCTCTGCTTTCTATCCTGAGCAAGGGCAGGGTTGTGGCCAGACATTTATTGCCCCTGCTTGCCCCTGCCAGGTCTTTAACAACCACATGTCAAACCACTGCCTGCACAGCAAAGGTAACTAACACCTTGTTAAAATGCTAATCTAAGAGCCATCAAGACTGCAATATTGGGCTAAGAGCTTTGATTATTTCTCAGATATTGACCCACCTACCTAACAGAATGTGTTTTCCTATCCAGAGATGTATTGGAGGACCCTTCTTAAGGAGACAGGACCCTTCTTAAGGAGAAGACTCCACCCCTCTCACCTCTGGTCTGGCACAGACTGAAGTAAGCAGCTGATAACAGGTGGGGCAAAGGGAAGGGGTGTGATGCCCCTCAACTCCCCCCAGCCATAGGGGAGGACGAAGAGGCTGGGGAACTGAGCTGGTCCCCTGCCACCTGTGAGTACAGAGCCAAGCCCTGCAGAGCCAGACTGAGAGGTGGGAGGTGTTGGCAAAGACCTGGCACAACCACCACATGTATGTGCTGGAGATGGAGCTAAGGGAACAAGACAGGGTTACAAACAGCTTGAGCTAAGGTCCCAGACAGCTTGGGGGTCACACAGAGCTTGACCAAAGAATGCAGGGAACTACATATACATTATAAAGCAGGACCTGTAAAAAGTCGGAATACCTAAACAAAGCCTTTCTGAATACCTGGCTGTAAGGAGACCCTCTGCCCCCAGGATTATGCAAGGTTTTCCCTTGTCTTCTTGGTTTACATTTTAAGTTAGACCAATTTGTGTGTGCTTTCACTGTGTTTTACTGGGCTGTATCTTAGCATAGGCAAAGATTTTTGGTTGTTCTGTTTGGTTTGTTTTGTTGGGTGCTTGAGGTTGCAAAATGCTGTGTTCAATACATGCTTGCTTCAGAGACAGGACTTTTCCCCCACCCCCACTCCTCAGTCTGGCAGCAGACGCCCCCCACCAGCAGACCCTGGCTGGCATCCTGTGTGTGCCAGAGAGGGGATTTAAACCCCCACCCCTCCAGTAGGCTTGCCCCGAGCTGATGCCTACCCATGTCCCCTGCTCCAGCAGGGAGTGGGGAGAGCCTTTTGGAGGGCTTTCTCCCCTCTCTTTTGGCAGTGGCTGGCAGGTGTGCTCTAGGGCTCCCCTCCCCACCCCCGGCTTCTGACTTCAGACAGTGCAGGCACGTGGTTGCATGCCCCCATTCAAAAGTTTGTCCATTTGCTAATCAGTTCAATCTACACAGCTTAGACTAGCTTGCAAATACTGAATAAATTCAGGTGCAGGCTTTTTGAATGTCTCCCCCCTGGGTCAAGTGCCATTCCCCAGTTGGCTGGGGTGCAGAGTGACTCAGTGTAGGGCCTGTCTGCCAGCTAGCACATGGAGCTCAGCTGGAAGATATGAGGAGCTGGGCATGTGCAGTTTTCCCAATGTGGAACAATTTGTGCTTCAACAAAGTGCATGTATAGGGGGGTGTGCTGCAGCACAAAGTAGAGGCACAAATTTGTACTGCTACTATTTGTTTTGCTGCAAGTTCACTCCCCTGCTCATCTGGACGTGGCCTATGAGTTTTTGGTTTCACATTACAAACAATGCCAAGTCCAAATATCTGAAATGTTTGTTAGGATTCTTTGTTTTGTGTTAAATGGCCACTCAGGCTGTTCTCTGCCAGAACTGATACTCGCTAGCAATATGTGAAAGCACCCACTGTCTCTATTGAACCGATTACTTAGAAGATGATTTTGTCTGTCTCTGTCTCTTTTGCACATATTTACCACAGATTTTTTTTCATGGAAAAGAGACCATTCAATCTTTCAGAGGTAAAGGCTTTGTTATGATTTTTTAAAAATTCAGGTACCTTGTGATGAACAACCCAGATAATTGACCTGAGACCATGAGAAATTATGCACAGTGAAATTTTGGATTAAATAAGCAACAGTGTTTAGTCTCATCTTATATTTATAGGTTATAGAACCAAAAGCTCTATTGCATCTTCAAATCTCATTATACTGGACAATATGTGAGCTTATATAGAAGGCAGAGGGTTTCTCTAGCATAAAAAAATGAAGAAATCTAAGAGCCTTATTTCCCAGATTTCTCTTGAAATAGTTTGACTCATTGCCATTGGTTTGATTTACAGTTACTTTCCTCTTTTGTGCATCACAACCATTCTGAAAAATTGCATTCCCATCTATACCCTGGAAAACATGCTGCAGGTAGCAAAAGAAAGATATACGGGACTGGCATGTTTAGACATATCTATGGTAAGCAGAACTTTTCTGTCACTTGCATGCTGAACAAGGGTGTTGGTGAAAGAGTGTGGGTACTACAGGAACCTTAAACTTTGTCTATTTTCTCTTGCTTTCTCATTTAATTGAAAGATCCAGTATCTTTCCTTGGGTGATTATATAAATCAATTCACAGTTGTTAAATTGATCTTATTTTAGAGAAAGCTGTCTGGAGACATGTGTGTCAGGAATTAGTGACCTCCTCCTACCTGAGTCATTTGCTGTAGGATGAGGTGAACTTAGAATTAGTAGACCAGATGCAATATTTGGAAAAGAAAAACACCAGAAAGCCAAGTCATACTATATTGCCATAGGAAAAAAGAGAAATCAAATCAGTTAACTAAATATTGTAAGTAGATAAGCTTCTTCTTTTCTTAAAGGCAAATAGAAACAAACCAGGTTTAATTATTCTGTATTCAGATATGTTTTGATCTTAGTCCCTTTCAGGTTACTGTAAACATTGCAAAGTAAATGGAGATGGATTACAACAAATGCAATAAGAATTAAGTATCTGTGTGATGAAATGCTCTTGGAGTTAGGTCCCAAATTTCAAGTGTGTGTTGCTTTTGGTGCCACTCTCGAGGTTACCCTTGGAGTTTTGATACTGAGACACTTTGGGTAATGTCTACATTGTCCCTGGATGGACTGCTCTAGGGAGTACTGTAGTAAAGCATGCATTGCATGTCAGGCAACACTATACCCTTAGACCCAGTTCCCTTCCATTTCTAATATTTTACATGCCCCCATGTTTCCATGCTATATGCATGTTAAAACCCTCAAACAGCTTGGTTCATGCCATGGATCCGTGTCTTGGGTAGGGTTATTGCTATGAACCCAAACCCACTTTGAAAAGATATAGTACATCAGTTTGTAAGATTAACTCATACTGTGCTTCCCTGCAGTGTTTTCTGGATCAGCCCAGAAGTAATGTCTATTTTTTCAGATGAGCAGAGTACCCACATTTTTCAATGATGTCAAAATGTTACCCAGTGGATGCATCTACACATGCAATTAGTGCACATGAATAAACTGTTTATTGCACTGGAGTTTTTTCCTCCTAGGCATGCTATTTGAATATGATCCCAAGAGCAATTAACTCTAGAACAATCAACTCTGGAGTTTACTCCTGCACAGCACATGGGGCCCTGTTGGAGCAGACCCAGCTGGTTGAGAGCTCGGGGGGGGTTAGCCTGCCAGCCTGGGGCTGCTCTGACTGGGCTCAATGTACTACAGATGGTCTGACTGCAGCATGAGGGTGCTTCAGTGTGGGGCTAGCCAGCAAGCAGTCCCTGCACTGAAGCACCCTTGTGCCTCCGCCAGCCAGGTTAGCATTTACACATGTGCTGCTGTGCATGAAAAAACTCCAGAGCAGACTAATACTCGTATTTACAAGTACTACCATGCTGCAGGGTTTATTGGTTTCCTGCAGCCTAATAGGGGCATACATGTAGATGCCGAGACATTTACCTTGGAGCTAGTTAGTCCACTCTGCAGTAAACATCTTATACA
The DNA here is from genome assembly GCF_001723915.1 of Gavialis gangeticus. Classification (NCBI taxonomy): domain Eukaryota; kingdom Metazoa; phylum Chordata; order Crocodylia; family Gavialidae; genus Gavialis; species Gavialis gangeticus. Next base: position 70,560,217 of record NW_017729024.1, on the reverse strand, counting down.
GATGCAACCAGTAACTGTTAAATAGTTACTTGGTACCCTTGAAAATCAGACTTTTGGTACTGCAAAATAGTAGAGGCTTCTGAAAATGTTGACTTTATGTTGCATATCTTACCAATACATGCATCTAGCATATAGTTGACTCTACCTCCTTTCCAAGGTACCACTAATAAAGCACTTACTTCTGAAAGCTTGTATGCCTTTTTGTGGTTCCTGCTCCTGCCTGAACTATAGCACAGTATTTATCTAACATCTGAGTACCCTTATTTGTGTGCCTAAGGTATTTTGAATACAGAAACATAGGGTAGTAAAATATAGACAGAAATAGAAAGTAGCTGATGTAAGGGCATAGTGCTCTGACACAAAATATTTTATTTTAGATTGAAAAAAAACAGAATTTTTAGCTTTCATTTTGACAAAAACCCAAAAGGTTCAAGATGAACCAATGTTTCAGTTCAGTCAGTCAGAAAACTGATGATTCGCAGGACCCAAATTCAGATTTCAGCCAGCACTATTTGCTCCTTTGGAATGACTACTTAATTTTGACTTGTTTTTAATATGCAAAACCTAAATGTTTTTTTTTTATTCAATTGCTTACACATACTAGTTTATTTCATTCAAAACTAATGTTCTGTGGAGGAAAGGAGTAATGAATTCAAAGGAAAATGTAGCTCACAGCCTACTTCCATTTGCTATTTCTCCCCAAAGAACACTCTCTTAATTATCATATGTAGTGTTCTGTAAGTCTACAATGATTATAAATATGCATTTTACTATATTTATTCTACAAAGACACCACTGAGTTTTAGGGCTCTGGTCTTGAGATTAATTCCCATGGGCATGTTTTCCTGTCCAAACTAATTTCTGTCAAGTGAATCTCTACTCTTACTTAAGTTGTAACCCCTTAGTATACTATTACTTGAATCAAGGGCTCCCAGCTCTCTCTGGTTGGAAACAGACATCACCTGTGACACAAAAGGAAAGCAGACAGACATCCATGCCTTCTGCCATCCCACAAATGCTCAAATTTGTGGCCACACAGAAGGTGGTAATAAATTGGGCCACTTTATTACAGCCCATTGTAATGCCCCTATGGCACTAAGGGATCATTAGAGGATAATTAACTCAGTGTAAACATGGGATACATTATATAAAGACAGCTTATCTTAACCCAAATCTAACTTTATTAACAAATTAAAAATATTAATAGTTTTTACATAGAGAAAGAGAAAAACACTTAGTTTAATGGTCTCACTCAACCCCAGATGTTATCTCTATTTCACAGCAAAGGTAGCCAATCACTTCCTGAAAGTAGAGGGCGGTTGTCTGTCGGTAATGACTGTTTTTAAGACCACGTGTTGTTGGATGATGGCACACACCCAACTTCCTTGTTGCTCCCCTTTTACGCTTGTGCTTCTGATGACCCTTTACTTTTGGTTTTTGTTGATTGGTTTCCAGGTGATCATCATACTGTTCATGTTCTTATCCTTTCGCCATACTCCTTTGTTCTAACAAACTCATCACATACATGCATCTAAATTCAGGCTTTTACCAGTGTCTTAATTTGGGCATGCCCTGGTTCCTAATTTGGTCTGTCCATCAACTCTGGAAATGCCAAGCACTCTGCAGTTGGACACTGTCCAATTGGTCCACTCTTATCACCTTTCATTAACATATCCAATCATGTCATCCCTCTGTTTTAGTCAGTTAGTGCCAAGTTTAGTTAATTTGAGCTGATAACAAGGTCTACATTATATATGCCTATGTTGATAATGTTAGAAGAACATAAACTGCTTCTCACAGTGATAAGAAAAGAAACAATGTGAAAGTGAGCTCAAGGCAAGCTCAGAATGCAGAAGAACAGTTCAATTAATAATAAGACTATATAAAAACTTAAGTAATGGTTAGATGAGGCTAAATATTAAAACAAAAAGTTCAAACAATACTGTAATTCACCACTCAAGCAGATGCAACTAAAGCTAAATCTGACAGGAAACCCAGGCAGGATCAACCCCCTCAGACCTTGGCAGTGCCTGCCTCACTTTCTCCATCTGCTCAGATGTCCCTCTCCAGAAATCCATCTGAGTAAGCAAGAAAAGTCAGGGCTTTAGGGTGTGTGTCTGCAAGAAGGGGTTCTCTGGGGACAGGGTAATCCCTCTTCATGGGATTTCTCTGGGCACCCCTGCAAGCCCAGAGTGGAGGCATCTCTCAGAGGGGGATTCCCTCTTCATACTTGCAGGCATATACAGGGAAATCCCTTACAGATTTCACCACAAACTCCTCCAGGGGGGGAGGGACTCCCACTTTCACCTCCTTACTTGCAGACCCACTCAGGGAACTACTTCTGCAAGGGATTTCCCTGCTCATGTGTCTGCAAGCAGAGTTGTATGTGTGTGTGGCGGGGTGGTCCCCACTTGTTGTTATGCCTTCAGGAAAAACCTCTACAGAGGTTTCTCCCACGTGCCAACTGGGAGGGGGTGCATCTTCAGTGGGTTTTTCCCCAGGCTACAGACATGCCCCAAGTAGGGGCACAACAACTGGTACATCTATAGACATCCCTGAAGTGCAGTCAGCTGTGCTGCAACATGTTATGGCACATCTGATCACATGCCACTTAAGAGATCTGTTTCTAGCCTCTGCCTCATATCACTCATCAGGATACTCATAGAGTGCATCCAGACAAGTGTGCACGTGCCTCTTGCTCCACCTCAAACCCTTCAGGATCTCCTATTCCTCAAGAGAGAGACTTATAAAGGATGGAAGGCTGGAATTACCACAAAGGAGGAGTTCTCAGCACTGGTCCATATCTGCAGGGAGCAAATCAGGAAAGCCAAGGCTGCAACTGAGCTCCATCTGGCTTCACATATCAAGGATAACAAAAAGTCTTTTTTCAGATATGTAGGGGGTCAGAAAAAAAGCAAGGGTAAAATTGGACTCCTGCTGAATCAAGCAGGACAGCTGATAACCGACACCTAGGGAAAGGCCAACCTGCCTAATGAGTACTTGGCGTTGGTCTTTCATCAGTCCAATGGGACTGCCCTACTTAGCAAGACATGGGACAGCCAGGGTAATGGCATATTTACACCCAGCATCGGTGTTAATATAGTAAAGGATCACCTTGAGAGGCTGGACACCTTCAAGTCAGCTGGTTCTGACAGATTACACCCTAGGGTACTCAAGGAACTGGCAGATGTCATAGCCCAACCCATTGGCAAAAATATTCAAAAACTCGTGGTGCTCAGATGAAGTACCTGAAGACTGGAAGAAGGCCAATGTGGTACCCATCTTCAAGAAGGGTGGAAAGTAGACCCCAGGAATTACAGGCCAGTCAGCTTGACCTCAATCCCCAGTAAGGTTCTGGAGAAAATTATCAAGGAGATCCTTCTGGATAAGCTGGCTGATGGCAGCATCCTTAGGGATAGTCAGCATGGGTTTGTCATAGGTAGGTCTTGCCTGACCAATCTTATCTTCTATGTCCAGGTGATGTGTCACCTGGACAAAGGAGAAGAGATTGATGTCATATATCTGGAATTTAAAAAAAGCCTTTGATCTAGTGTCCCATGACCACCTCACGGAAAAATTGGCCAGCTGTGGCCTCGCCTACACCACAGACTGATGGCTGGGAAACTGGCTCTGAAGTCAGACCCAGAGAGTAGTGGTCAATGATAGTGAATCATTATGGCATGCAGTGACCAGTGGTGTCCCCAAAGGCTCTGTCCTTGGACCGGTTCTCTTTAACATCTTTATCAATGATGTGGACATTGTTGTCTGAAGCGCACTGGGTAAGTTCACCAATGACACTAAACTTTGGGGCATAGCATCCACACCTGAGGACAGACTAGTGATCCAGGCTGACTTGGATAAACTTAGTAAGTGGGTGGATACAGACCTGATGATGTTTAATACCAATAAAAATGTAAGGTATTACACCCTGGGGAAAAAAACACCGCAGCATACTTATAGTCTTGTCCGTGCTATGCTTGCTAGCACCACAGTTCAAAGGGACTTGGTGTTCATGATTGACCACAAGATGAACATGAGGCACCAATACAATGTCACAGCTGGTAAAACAAACCAAACTCTGGCTTGCATCCATAGATGCTTCTCAAGTAAATCTCAGGATCCCATCCTCCTGCTGTACTCAGTCTTGGTGAGGCTGCAGCTGGAGTACTGCATCTAATTTTGGGTTCTGTGATTCAACAAAAATGTTGAGAAGCATGAGAAAGGCCAGAGGAGAGCCATGCACATGATCAGAGGGCAAGAGACTAGGTCTTATAAGGACAGGCTGAGAGCCATGGGACTCTTCAGCCTGGAAAAATGCAGGCTTAGGGGGGCCTGCTGTCTGCCTATAAATATATAAGGGGTGTACATCAGGATATGGGAGAGCATCTGTTCACCATAACACTCCAAGGAAAAACTAGGACCAATGGTCATAAACTCCTCCAAGACCATTTTAGGCTGGACATAAGAAAAAAATTCTTTACTGTCCAAGCCTCCAAGAGCTAGAATAGATTCCCTCCAGAAGTGGTGCAGGCACCTACTGTGAACTCATTCAAGAAACATTTGGATGTTTATCTTACTGGGATCCTTTGAAACTAGCTGGCTTCCTGCCCCTGGGGCAGAGGGCTGGACTTGATGATTTTCGATGATCAGCCATAACATCTATGAATCTATGAAAAAATGTTCCCCGTGCTGCAAACAGAAATATCCAAGGGTCTAAAAAAATGGATTTTAAAAAAGCAGGGCAGGGCACAGTCCCGGACCATGCCCTGAGACACCCGAAGGCTGGGTCCTCCACAGATATGCTGTGACTGACTGCCAGAGTGTCTCTGTGGTTGGCCCCTCACCCTGGTGCTGAAGCACGTGGCCTGCCAGGTAGTGTGTTTCAGCAACAGGATTCCAGTGCTGGTAAGTAAGGGGTTGGAGGGGCTGGAGGAGGGGGGAGGAGACTATGGGGGGGACCCCATCTGGCCCCGCCCACTACCCTAGCCCCC
>NW_017729024.1:70553575-70553824 GCF_001723915.1 Gavialis gangeticus | reverse complement strand
ACCCTGCCTGCTCAGAGCTGGCACCTTGGACCCAGCTGGCTGTGGCTGACCTCCTAGCCAAATGGGGTCAGGAGGACATGCTTTGGCAGTTCAAAGCAGGCCACCACACCCAGAAAATCTTCTGAGTGATAACTGCCCAGATGGCCATGCAGGGGACACACATGGCAGTAGTGCCGCACAGAAGTCAACTCTGCAGCCATAGCCCACTGGCAGCTGGCCAGAGGGTCAGATGCCCCTACTGGCTGTACA
>NW_017729024.1:70547872-70548575 GCF_001723915.1 Gavialis gangeticus | reverse complement strand
GCCATGGGACTCTTCAGCCTGGAAAAATGCAGGCTTAGGGGGGCCTGCTGTCTGCCTATAAATATATAAGGGGTGTACATCAGGATATGGGAGAGCATCTGTTCACCATAACACTCCAAGGAAAAACTAGGACCAATGGTCATAAACTCCTCCAAGACCATTTTAGGCTGGACATAAGAAAAAAATTCTTTACTGTCCAAGCCTCCAAGAGCTAGAATAGATTCCCTCCAGAAGTGGTGCAGGCACCTACTGTGAACTCATTCAAGAAACATTTGGATGTTTATCTTACTGGGATCCTTTGAAACTAGCTGGCTTCCTGCCCCTGGGGCAGAGGGCTGGACTTGATGATTTTCGATGATCAGCCATAACATCTATGAATCTATGAAAAAATGTTCCCCGTGCTGCAAACAGAAATATCCAAGGGTCTAAAAAAATGGATTTTAAAAAAGCAGGGCAGGGCACAGTCCCGGACCATGCCCTGAGACACCCGAAGGCTGGGTCCTCCACAGATATGCTGTGACTGACTGCCAGAGTGTCTCTGTGGTTGGCCCCTCACCCTGGTGCTGAAGCACGTGGCCTGCCAGGTAGTGTGTTTCAGCAACAGGATTCCAGTGCTGGTAAGTAAGGGGTTGGAGGGGCTGGAGGAGGGGGGAGGAGACTATGGGGGGGACCCCATCTGGCCCCGCCCACTACCCTAGCCCCC
>NW_017729024.1:70494616-70547860 GCF_001723915.1 Gavialis gangeticus | reverse complement strand
GAGGCCAGTGCCAGAACCCTGCCTGCTCAGAGCTGGCACCTTGGACCCAGCTGGCTGTGGCTGACCTCCTAGCCAAATGGGGTCAGGAGGACATGCTTTGGCAGTTCAAAGCAGGCCACCACACCCAGAAAATCTTCTGAGTGATAACTGCCCAGATGGCCATGCAGGGGACACACATGGCAGTAGTGCCGCACAGAAGTCAACTCTGCAGCCATAGCCCACTGGCAGCTGGCCAGAGGGTCAGATGCCCCTACTGGCTGTACAGTCCCTATCCAGGTCTGGCAGGTGCACAACAGGTCACAGCCAGGCAGGAGTCCCCACTGCCAGACTGCTGCAGTGGGTCAAGGGTGCAGAGAACTCTCAGGGCTACTTCAGCAGTCCAGCTGGCACAAGGGGTAGTGTCCCCAGGTATCAATTGGCTGGGCCCCAGAAGCTCCTGAGAGCTAGTAGCCCTGAGCTACTTGCCAGGGTGGCTTTTTATACTGCTAGGGAAAGAACAAGTGCTGGCCCCAGGCTCTAGCTCCCCCTGGCTGCAGATCTGGGAGAAGCCAGGCAGAGTTATTTTGCCCCAAGTGGCACAATTTGCTCCACAACAAAGTGCATGTCCAAGCACGTATGCTGAGATAAAAAGCCACAGCTCAAATTTGCACCACTTCTATTTGAGCTACTGCAAGCGCACGTGCTTGCATGTGTGGACGCGCTCACAAGGATCTTGTGACTGCTCTTTGTGAAACTCATTCTTTTCATTTTAATGTACTTTATTAGTACTGCACCTTTAAATTCAACCAAATGGTACAAAGCAATAGCGAGAAGTATTTTTTCCAGAAAAAAGCAAATTATTTGAGATATTACACATTGTGATAGAAATAGCTACATATGGAAATACAGATCCTAGATTAGATTTTAAATTTTATATTTCATGTAGATTTCATCTTAATGGGCTTCAAAGTATCTTTCTGCTATGAAGAGGATGATTCCAGAAGATAAGCTGCTTGACTTACAGCGTAGTTCAAAAATAGAAGTTAGTGCAAATGCTTTGTCTTTAAGAAGCAAGTGGACAGGATGAAACAGATCATAAATTTCAACTTATTTTAAATTTTGTGAATAAATTGATGTTGAGGGATTTTTGTCACAGATTTTTTTTGATTAGCTGTTTTTTATAGGATCTTCATATTCAACTTTCTGAAAGTGGAAAGCGGTGACATAAGATAATCATAAAACCACTCACCCAACATTTATTCCAATATTGTCTCATGTGCTGAGGTGGGAGGGTGAAGCACACATTTGTTGTATGACAAACAGAGAAGCCTTTTAAAAATAGTGATTTAAAGGTAATGTTTACAATTGACACTTCATAGAGAGGACTTCATATGAACACTATTGGGTGAACTTGAATATTATTGGGCCTTATGGTGTTGTAAGTCTTACACCTACTTACAAAACCTTGTAAGAAGATAGACAAGGCTGATTAGAGGTGGTTGTAAACAAGAAGCTAGACTAAGAACAAGTATATTAATCATTTGGGTAAAAATGCTGCCCAAGAAGAGACTGGCAATCCAAATTTTCCATGGCTGATCAATATAGGATTAGGAAGACGTGACAGCTACATGCAAGCAACTATACCCTATGACTAGTCTAGATTCTCATTTCTCTCTTGTGAAAGAAGAAAATGCTAGTGAGCATACAAGAATAACATTCGAAGAAGAAAGTCATATCGTTAACTTCAAAACTGTGGTTCATCTATTAGATAATAAATGAGTTTCATTATTAAGAAACTTACCCATTCAGATTATAAATGTGATTGATTTTTGTCAAATTCTTTAGTTGGAAAAGCTGTCTGGATGTGGATTCTGAGCTCCACATGCCATACAACTGCCAAAGTGAGGTTGAGGTGGCTAATATAGTAGATAGCTTTTCAATCAGGGTATTATAGGGCTTATATATAGGCTAATATCTGGCGACACAAGAAATTCTGCTTTCAAGAATGCTTATGAGAGAGATCAGTAATGGAGGAAGAAACAGAGCATGAAGGTTGAGATATTCTGTCATTCTTTTTATACTTGATAATTGAATAGATTTTTCTGCACAGAAAAGTAAATAAGAGGGAGTGAACATTGGAAAGCAGTTAGGCACTGAGGCACTCACTCATTCTGAGTCTAAGGCATGTGTAACAGGGAGCTGATGGCCCTGTTATGGAGGAGTGAAGAGAGTAAAGAGAAACTTACCAGGTGCCGTGGGACCGGCCAGTGAGATGATGTCATTTCACTAGTGCCTGGAGTGTTCACAGCATTGGAGACTGGCACGGCTGGTAAAGTGTCAATTAACAAGCCCCTATAAGAGGAGCTAGACTTCATTAGTAATGTCCTTAGAAGGAGAAAGGAGCTGGAGCCAAGAGACAGTTGCTGCACTGGAGCCAGTTTCCTGTGCAGAGGCACGGTAGTGATGCAGGCAGCATGCCCAAAGGAAAACCGAAGTCAGGCAGCCTATTACACTGGGAGTCAACCTCACTGGAAACTCTGCAGGACCAGGTACTCCTGCTTAATTAGATACTTTGTTGCTAGACATCGGGAATGAACGTTTGTAGACTGACTACATTACCTTACCAGGCTGGAAGTGGGATCTCTCCAGGAGGAGAGAAGGAGCGAATTAAAAAGCCTGCAGCTGGCCAATTAACAATTTGATTTGCAGTTTGTTTATCTCTGCTTTCTGAGAGACAGTGAGAGAGAGAGAGATAGAGAGAGCAAGCAGAGGGGGGAGGAGGTAAACACTGAGTGCTGGGTAAGGACCTCAGCCTTCCCAGAAGCTTGTTTCAATGCATAAGGGTGTTACCCCTGGGGGAGGTAGTTTGCCGGCTTCCCGAGCTTTAGTAGCATTAAGGAAAGAGTGAGTGGCACTCTGGGCATTAGTTAAAAATCAGAGGTCACCCACCTGCGAATACTAACTTTAACTCCCATCAAAATCATGGTAGGCAAGAAAAACATGGGGGGAGGAGGCTCTGCCAAAGTGTGCTGTCTTTCTGACTTGATTTAGGACACCCACTCACAGACTTTTGGTGCATTGGCCAGGAAACCTGAATCAGATGGAAACGAAAGTGGATCGGCAGCCGTCTACGGATTGGCAGCAAGCCCATGCCCTTACAGTTAGAATATTGCAGGGGCAGCAAGCCCAGATGGAAGAACTGGTTAGGGTAAGGGCACAGGAAGCCAAAGCAACAATAATGCTTTTGTCCCAGCAACAGGAGCTTAGTAAGAAATTGGAGGCAAGACCCATAACTATTCACACAGGGATAGAGGGGACTAGACTACCCAAGATGACTATGTTGGATGATGCAGAAGCCTTTTTAGAAAGTTTTGAGAGGGCTGCTATTATGGCAGCCTTGGATAGAAAAGAATGGGCCATACAGTTAAGGCCATTGCTGACCAGACCAGCACAGGCAGCATATAGGGCCTTACCGCGTGAAGAGGCCACATGTTAGGAGAAAGTGAAGGAGGCTATCCTGTATAGGTTGGAAATTTCCCCAGAGATGTACAGGCAGAAATTTAGGGCTAAAAAGAAACTGGAAGAAATGCGGCCCAGGGTATTAGCACAGATTTTGAGTGATGCAGCCACTTGGTGGATCCAACTGGTTAGTTAGACCACGGAAGAGGTCATAGATCTAGTAGTGTTGGAGCAGTTTGTAAAAGACTTGGAAGGAAACACCTAAAAGTGGGTGAGGAGACATCAACCCAGATCCCTAGCAGAGGCATTAAGGGTAGCTGAAGATTATACTAATGAAGTATTCAACCATGAGCCAATAAGGAAACAGAAGATAAGGAGTACAAGTGCTCTTATCCACACAGAAAATCATAACAAAGGAGGAAGAAATGAGGGTGTGAGGATGAGTACTAAAGAAACCATGAGCTGGGATTCGTGAGAAGTGATTTCCTTTGATGCAGAGAGAGGGGACACATAGTGAGGTACTGTCACAAGAGAGGGGGAAATAAGGGGGTTCATGAATTTCTGCACAAGGAGCAGATGGACTGCAGTTTCAGGAAACAAAGGGGCTGTGGTGCAAAGCCACACCTATCATAGAGATGAGAGTAGGAGACCTAGTTGACACAGGGTGCACCCTAACTATGTTGAGGTCAAATTGGGTGACCCCAGAGATCGGTGAGTTGACAACCCTATACCTATCAAAGGAAGAGGCTGAGGTTGGAGGTCCTAAACCAAATGGAAGAGATCACAGTCGGATTACCTGAGACACTCATCCAATGCTTTTAGGTACAGACTGGCCTCACTTGCAAGAGGTGGTAGTGAAAGCCATGGGGGAACCCAGTGGAAAAGATGTGAGGCAGGTGGAAGGGGTATTGCCAGGGGTGAGAGTGCCAGAACAAGAACCCTATGAGATGAAGGACGAAGGAATAGATTTGGAAGACATAACAGGCGAGGGCCAGTTTAGAGATCACCAAGAACAAGAACCCTTGTTCTGAAATGTCTTTGAAGAAAACCTGGCTAAGAGATAGCAGGAGGAACTCAGACTGGAATTGGCAGACGTGGTGCCCCATTTCAAGGTAAGAAATGGGATATTGTACCAGGTTGATAAGGGCAAGGGGGGAGAGGAAGTGGCTCAAATCTTGGTAGCCCAACAGTATTGTTTACAGTTATTGAAGGTCTCACACATGTTACCTATGGGAGGGCATCTGGTATAACAGGAAATAGAGGCCAGACTGAAACAAAGGGTTTTTTGGCCCAGTATCTATAAGATCATAGAGCAATACTGTAAGGAGTGTGCTGAGTGTCAAAAGGTCTCCAGTGATACACCGATGAAAGTGCCATTCCTTTCTATGCCACAAGCAGCTCTCCCATTTGAGAGAATTGCTTTAGATATTCTAGGACCCTTCCCGAGAAATGCAGCAGGATATCAGTATGTGTTGGTGATGATAGATTATGCGACACATTTCCCAGAGGTGATACCATTAAAGAATGTTACCACACCCAAAATAGCTGAGGAATTGATAAAATGGGTGTCGAGAGTGGGGATTCCCCAAGAGATTTCAACAGACCAGGGGAAAACCTTTATGTCGGGGTTGCTGAGAGGGGTGTGTAGAATTTTGAAAATAAAGCAGCTTAGAACTTCAGTCTACCACCCTCAAACGCATGGGTTAGTGGAGAGTGTGGTGGTGAGACACCCTGACAGGTTCCCAAAGGGGAGAGGGCAGTCCCCGTGGGCCCCAAACCCCACTAACAGCACCCCCCGCGGGGGAAACTTACCTCCAAGGGCGCAGCTGGAGCCAGAGCAGGAACTGCGGCTGTGGCCGCGCAAGCTGGCATTACGCTGGTGGTTTAATGAGCTGTTCCCCGGGCGGAGAAAAGCTGAGCCAATTGCAGCAGCTGGAAAGGCCACCGCAGGAAGATTTAAAAGCCCCACTAGAATCTGGGGGTTGAGGAGAGTGAGGGAACATGCTGGCTCGGAGCGCGCCAGGTGTGCAGCAGACAGGAGCAGCACAGCTGGCTCGATGCCAGCAGGCAAAGCAGGGGAGGCATCTGAGCCCCCTGTAGGAGGCTGGGAGGAAGGAGGCAGCTCCACACCCCTCTACTCCTCAGGGGTATATTTCTTTTGACAAAAAAGAGAGTAGGCGCAAAACCAGAAGCGCCCTACTCAGAGGCATTGAAGTAGGTGCCAGCCAACTCAAGTCCAGCTTGCCAGTCTCCACAATGGGAAGGCTACTCGTCGGGCCAGCCTGACAAGTTCCAACAGAACCTACACTGATGCAGGTTCCCCCTCTAGGCAAGCAGGGGTCAATCAAGCATGACCAAACCACACCGTTGGCGCTCATCTGGCAGGCGAATTGAGGGGAGGGCCCCACGCCGGATGGATAGTGCGTTACTTGGGGAACCCCCACTTAAGGCACCTTTTATCACAGAGAGATTTAATAGAATGTTAAAGGGCATGCTGAGGGCATGCATCCAGGGCGACCCAAAGAAATGGGAGTCCCTGTTACCCCCTTTATTATTTGCAGTCAGAGAAGCCCCTCAGGCGTCCTCAGGATGTACTCCATTTGAACTAGTCGTGGGCACAAGCCAAGAGGTCTGCTTAATATTATTTGTGAGGGGTGGTTTGAGGGACACCCAGAAAGGGAGAATCAGCCTGAGTTCAAGTCAGATTTCCAAGAATGGTTGGAAAGAATTACAGAGGTGGCACAAGATAATCTTGAATTGAGTCAGCAAAGGCAAAAGCAAAGTTATGACACCCATGCTAAGGAAAGAGATCTGAAAGTTGGGGATTGGATTTTAGTGCTGTTACCTAACAGCAGTCATAAACTGCAGGCATGCTGGCAAGGCCTGTTCCAAGGGACTAGGAAGCTGGGACCGGTGAACTATGAGGTCCAAAGGACCAGACCTGTTAAGAGGAAGCAGAACTACTACATTAACATGTTAAAGAAGTGGAATGGTAGGGAGGCGTGACTGATGCAGGAGGATGTGGGGGATTTAGATGACATGGGGGACCCAAGAATAGATGGATTTGTGATGGGAGATCCCCAGATTGGAGTTAAGTTGTCCTCAGAACAGAAGAAGGAACTGGGACAGTTGATAGAAGAGTTTTCCAATGTGTTCAAGACAAAACTGGGTAGAGCCAAGGGAGCCAAGGTGCACAGTATTAAGACATCAGAGGGGTGCATAGTAAGAGATCGCTGGAGGAGGTTGCCACATTTGTGGAAAACCATTAGACAGATGTAGTAATTTCCCTGGAAGGGGAGAGGAGCTGGAGCAGAGAGACAGTTGCAGCAGTGGAGCCAGTTTCCTGTGCAGAGGCACAGGAGTGATGCAGGCAACATCCCCGAAGGAAAACAGAAGCCAGTCAACCTGTTACACCAGGAGTCAACCTCATTGGAAACTCTGCGGGACCAAGTACTCCTGCTTAGTTAGAGACTTTGTTGCTAGACATCGGGAATGAACGTTTGTGGACTGACTATATTACCTGACCAGGCTGGAAGCGGGATCTCTTCAGGAGGAGAGAAGGAGCAAATTAAAAAGCCTGCAGCTGGCCAATTAATTTAATTTGCAGCTTGTTTATCTCCTCTTTCTGAGACAGAGAGAAAGCAAGGGTGTTACCCGTGGTGGAGGTAGTTTCCAGGCTTCCCCAGCTGTAATAGCATTAAGGAAAGAGTGAGCATCACTCTGGGCTTTAGTTAAAAATCAGAGGCCACCCACCCGCGAGTACTAACTTTAACTCCCATCAAAGTCGTGACAGATGAGAAAAATGCAAGGGGGAAGGCTTTGCCAAAGTGCGCTGTCTTTCTGACTTGGTTTAGGACACCCACTCACAGCATGAATTTCATTTTCCCAGTCTCTTGCACTTGCCAACTTAGAGTCTAGTTTCTTGTGTGTTAGATATATGGAGCAATTTCAACCATGTATGCATAAACCATCAGGATTATGTCTCACTCTAAAGCTATGCTCTAGGAAAACCCCAATGTAAGGTTAGCAAAATATTTTTGTAAAGGACCTTATATCAAGCTGCCAATCAATCATGGCTGCTTAATGTGGAGATGCCACTATTACAATTTTTACTTTAAGGCTGCTATAATACTTTGTGGAAATGCTGGCATTCAGGATTTAGGACACTTTGGTTTAAAGTGAGAAGGCACTATCCTGGCATGGCACCTTGTAAAACTGACCTTATAAAAAGAAAAATGGAAACCAGAAAGTCAAACCCAAGCCAGTTTTCCTATTGCATTTGAACTGCTGAAAAGTGATGCAGTGAGGGCATCTCTCCAGGTTTCCCTCGACTGGATGGGGATATTTTAAATACATTTTTGTAACACTTTGAATGCTGGCTTCTAAATATACATATAATTTGAATTGTCAGGTAATAATTGTATATAAATTAAATACCACATTTCATGTTTTTTACTGTCTAAGAAATGCATGTCCATTCCATAGTTCTGAAACTCAGCACATATGGTTTTAATTGACAGTTACATTTTAATAGCTGGTATTTAATTAAGAAATATTAACCAAGTATGAGGATGACACTACCATGATGGAGATTGAAAGTAGCCAGGCATAAAAAAAAAGATATCTTGAAAAGCTTCAAAATAAATTCACATTTATATCCAATTGTTATCAGTACTGGACCTAAGCAGTCATGTGAGTACAAGGACTACGTAAGCCTAGTGTTGCTGCAACTGTAAAACCAATGTTAGAAGCTGCCTGAACCTCTTGTACTGAAGGGATAATATGAATAATGTTAGCTTTGGTGGGAATTTGCATATGTTAGACACAAAGACCACACTGTATATAAGCACATATGCCAAGCTTCTTTTAACCGAAAGAGTGTGGGCTGACATAACAAAGAGCCTGTATCAATTTACAGACAAAAGAATACTAAGGAATCTAGTCAAAATTGTATTAGAACTTTAATTACCTCTATGGTACAATAACCTTTTTTAGCATTGTGCTTAGATGCTTATACATCCACACTGCACATGCAGGAGGATACCAAAAATGGCAGCTAGGCAGCTGGAATGCTGCCATTTGGACATGTAAAATGATATACGATTTGGTCTGTATCACCCCATTGAAGTCACTGCACTAGCAGAGAGATAACAGAGTGCTTTAAATGTATATATATACACCTTTGAAATAAAAATCAAGCAACTTTTTAATTAAAAACCACAAAAATATATAGCTTATCATAATTAAAATGATAGTGAATGGCACCTGGGAGTAGTCCGCAATATGCAAAAACTAAAATGTTATGATATCACACAAGAGCACAATACTCATTAAAATGATTAGAAATATTAAAATTATGAAAAGCAATGCTTAATATAGATATTTGGTTTGGTTCACTTCACAGCAAAGTGAACTAAATTCCCTGCGTAACAGACTTTCAAGTCCCACTATAACAGACTAAAAAAAAATCTAATCATAGAGCTGTCATATGTATTGTTTCATAAAAAGCAGGAAATGTTATTAGTTCTGGCTCCAGACAACCTCTGATCATATGTGTTTAGCTAAAAAGAGCCGTGTATGCCTTAATACAGCCTCTAGCATCTAGGCATACATTCCCTTCTACTATTGTAATTCCAAGTTAATTGTACATTGCATTCCTTGTATAATATAGACAACAATCTACACAGTTGAGCTGTGATTTTGTTTGATCTCTGAAGCCACCAGTGTCAAGTTAGAACTTTGTCAATATATTGGACTTTCAAGAAAGGCCTAGGCATTACAGGAAATTATGCTGGTACCTAGGATACAGCCTTTCTTCACTTCTGAATCAGTATTATAACCTCATCATGATGCAAGCAAGCACAGCACTACTCAAGATACTGTCTTTTAAATAAAATGCAAGAATAGAATCTGACCGTTTCTTATTTTGATGAAGCCTGGCACACCTCTCCAGAGTAGTTGTGATTAGTCCTGAGGTATTGGTTAAAAATAAATACCAACTATTGATGTATCATAGCTTTAATTAGAGAGATCTGTTTACTGCCCCTATTGTGTGTGGAGTATGTAATACTGCCAGTACAAAATGTCTACTGCAGTGTTGAGGATTCAAAGTGAAAAAGAGAAAGTGAAATAGTATGTATGTTACATATAAGGAAAGCACCAATTTTGCAATACTAGGGTCAGATACAGACATTACATATAAAACAGGTCTAAGTAATGAGAAATTGATCTAAGCCCATAACCATGCAGAAGTTCAGCACACTTAGATTGGTCTAAAAATGGCAGATCCTGGTCTAAGATAGACCTGCATTGATGTACGCTCACAGCTTAATTGATTTAGGTTAAACCAGTGCATTGAACTTCTGTACCAGATCTAGGAGCAACAATTCTAATCCTAAATGTAACCCCTAACACTAAATTTAGCCTGATTATTTAAACTATTTTTCTTTCTATGCAGTGTAAATCGCTTTGTCATAAAACGTTCAACTGACTGCGATCAAGTATCATCAGTGTTTACAAAACAACTCAGGTTTGAAGAACATTGATTCAGAAGCTTTAATGTTATGGCTTTAAAATACACTTCTCTTTTTATGCATGATTTTGCAAAATTCTTATCTTGAGCTTTCCACATTATATTACATTTTTCAATTTCTCAGTGAAAGGATGGCTTTGCTAACCATCAGCCCTGCACAACAGGATCTGAAAGGCAAACTGTTTTCCTTCTGCTATGCTTACCATCACCAGCAATAAAGATTCTACAAGTTATATTCTGCTCATAGTCATACCACCATTGTTTAACAGTCTAACTTCACCTGGGCAGCCATTTTGCATGTCTTTCATAGACATCATAAAGGTAAACTGTAACTGATGGTATAACCAGAGACAGTTGGAGTGTATGGGAGCTTCTTTAATTCAACCTCCATCACTGATTCTGATGATTTATGAACTGGAAAACATTAGAAATTACTTCTGAAGTTCTGTTGGTTCTCCTGGGTTCTTTTCTGCAGTAGTCTTCTGTTTCCACTCAGCTTAGAGGGAGAAAGGATGAGGCGGGTATACAGGATTGGCTTCAAGCCAACAGGAATACTAGGCATGACTCTGTTCTTCTTGCTCTTTTGCCTCCAACCAGAATCCTTCAGGATAAAAAGAACTATAAAAGTATATGATATGATGATGATAATGATGATGATGTGATACAGATCTTTTAGATGGCAGGGCCAGTAAATAGAAAATGCAGTTTAATACAGCCAAATAAAAAATAATAAGTCTGAGTGCAATAAACCATAGAATAGAGTACATTATGTTTTCCCTGGAACAGTTAGGCAGCATACTGATGGTTTAAAGGGCTTTATAGGTGACAGTATAAATGTACTTGGACTCATTAGAGCAGTGTATGATTAAAGTAAAATTTGGTGGTGAGTGCAAAGATTAACAAGGGCATAGGAGGTCTGTCTAAGGGGATCACAATAGGTCAGGGGCTTCCTAGAATGGAAATCAAAGTCCAATCTGGGTATCAGTCCTATTTCAAAATAGCAAACCAAGGGCAATATGAGATCACATGGTAAGCAGTTGATCCAGGCCAGGAAGTCCAAGACAGTAGGAGCAAGCATGAAGAGACAGGAAGGTCCAAGACAGAGGTTCAGAGCATGGATTCACAAATCAAGATCAAATTCCAAAGTCTGATGTAGGCATTCCAAGCAAGCCAGAGTTACAATAAAGCAGCCTGCTGCTGACTGATCCTCACTTAATAGGCCAGTTCAGGTGAGGTCCTCTTCCTGAGAGATAACAGCCTCATTCCCTGATGACTTCCACCTGGGGCCTGGGACTAGATCTGTCCCAGTGGTGCCTTGGCTAATTACAGAGTTCAGGGACCCTGCAAATCAAAATATTGTTATTCCACATTTTTTAAACATCAACAGAAGCACTGTGTACAGTTTTTCTCACTGCCATAAGAAAATTGTGCTCTTTCCTAAGAGATATTCCTGGATTCTGATACAGCAGGACTACTGGAAATAGAGGAAGATGGGGAATGTTACAGAAAAGGAAATGATTACAGCTGTAGCCATCTTAAAACATGGACTCCTGCCCCTTTACATTATCAAGTGGTCTTGAATATCAAATGTAATGCTATGGAGTCCATGGAGTCACAACTGTAGAACTTTAATGTTAAAGATTAAAATCAAGTCCAATTGAAAAACAGCTGCCGCAAACGGGTAAGTCATTTTAATTAATCAAAACTGTATAAAGACCATTTTTGAAACATGTAGAATGATAGCTTTATTAAAAGAAGACTGAAAGATGTACAATAAAGCTTAAATAAGATGGAGTCATGAAGATAAAACACATACAGGAGATAGTAATTTAGTTCACTTTCTTTCTTTAGAAGTTTGTTATCATCAATATGCAGAGCATGGATGCTATTAGAATATTGGAACTGAAACTATTAAAATAATCTTACATCCATAATGTAATTTAGGCATGAGAGGCATTTAAAAATCTTCTAACTAGGTTTGGTGAGCCATATTCATTCACTATTCCACAGTGAACTATTTTATTCAATAATCAGGTTGTTTCATCAACAATTTAAAGTTACTTGTATAACTTTATCTTTAATGTTTTTGACATTTCTCACTAGTAGATCATGCTTATGTTTAAATCACAGTACAGAAGGTAGCAGTTACATTAGTATAATATTCTTGCATAAATCTTAGTACTGGAATAATTGTACACAATTTGGCCTTCAAATTGTTATCAGTAAAGTTACTTCTGATTTATTCTGGGATGGAAGATGAATCACAGCTTAATTCAGTTTTGTTCTAGGTGAGTATCTAGGCATGTGCATCTTGCTAATCCAAAGCTGACCCTAGGGGTGTGCAGGGCCTGGGGCATATCAGCCTGTGCAGGCCCTATGTATGTGTGGGTGGGGAGCAAGCAGCCAGAGCGCAGAGCGGGGAAGAGGTTGGTGAGCTCATGGACTATGAAGCTAGCGGCATGCAGTGGCCATGTGAAGTGGTGGTGCCCTTGGCACATGCCAATGGTACTGTCTGTGGGGTCTGTATGGCACTGTCCATAGGGCCCCCGAAATCACGAGTCCTGGGGCAGTCACTCTGATTCGCTTCCCGCAAGGGACAGCTCTGTGATCATCAAAAGTGGACTGAAATATTTTACAAGTACAAGCTTTAGTTCAAGATTTCTTCTATACCATCTTTCTATTTGGGTTGGTTATGGAGACTGACCTAAATAAAAACCTCAGTTCTGTATCTCCCTGAATTGTGAGAGATTCAAAACTTGATCTAAAACTTGAAAGTGCTGCTGTATGTGGAAAAAATAAGTACAAAATATTGTAAAGGAACTTTTGGAAGCTCAAGAAGGTGTGTGCTTGGAGTTTTTGGGGTGGAAAAGAGAAGGGCTTTATGGGGGTGGGGGGAAGGCATGTGGAACTTGTTTTAAGCAAACTGTCTTCTAATTTTTACTATCTATCCTTGTTCTTTCATTATCTACCAACAACATTAATATATGTTCATATTACAATCTTCTAAAGACTAAGGCTCTGAGTGTAAAGAGCAACATAGGGGCCTGGTTGTAAAGCAAGCAGGGCACAAGCCCCAGGCTCTGACATAAATTGGACACCAGAATAGAGGCCCCCATTGAGTCTACACCACCCTACTGTTCCTCCACATACCCTGCGTTCCATGGCCATTGGAAGCTGTAACCACTGGCAGTTGATGAGGGAGTAGGGGTTAGGACAAGGTACAGAAGAGATGGGAGTCACTTGCAGCTGGTGGTATACCTGGAAGCCTGTGTGGGTCATGTTCCAGTATCCCCAGTCCCTTCATCAACCTCATATTCCCTCCCATGAGAGACACCACTGGTGGAGGGGGAGGTTTTGGCACAGCCATCTGCCAAAGGGTTAATGCATCTCCCACTGAAGCTATTACCTTGGCTGCCATTAAAAGCAGCTACTACAGTAGGGGATGTTATTGGGTCCCTACACCCAGCAGCTACTGCATCAACCCTGTGACTGCTGGCTGCAACAACTTCCCCCACAGAAGTGGAGTTGTGGGGATGGGTGACTCAAGCTGATGAAGGGACTGAGGCTACTGGGGACATGGTCTACACTGGGGTGGACAAATGTGGCTCGGGGGCCAGATGCAGCCCACCAGGCCATTTTATCTGGCCCACGGCCTCCCGCCCAAAATTAAGAAAATTAATATTTATCTGCCCCGGCTGCCTGTCATGTGGCCCTCAAAGCCTGCCAAAACTCAGTAAGCAGCCCTCCACCCACAATAATTTAGCTTTCCTTTATGATGGTATAAGTCATGGTGACTCTACTGAATTATGGTAAAGTGAGGGTGAGACAGGAATCAGGGCTTAGTAGTCTGCAAAACAGGCCTGCCTGACTGCCTGCCTATTGACAGAGAAAAAGAATAAATATAGAAAACTTAGGATAGTTTCTGGGCACAACAAGTAGCCAAATATTTAACCCCTTGTCACCCTCATGGGTAAAGCAGGCCAAATTGTTAAAATGTTCCTGGTTGTTCCTGACAGCTGCAAAGAAAACAGAGCCAAGCTACCAGAAGCACCACTTTCTTAATGAAAAGTGATGTTTGAAACATGAGGTCACATCCCAAAATATGGCAGCAAGGAACTAGGAAGAGGACTAGCTTTTGTGGCCCAAACAGATTTTCTTTCAGCTAAATTCAGCCAGTGGAGTTACTGCAGATTCATATCAGTGCCTGCATGTCTTTAGCTAATTTATTCAGAATAACAAGATTTCAGGTTGAAGACTGCAAACCATCCTGGTTTCTTAATACTCCTTCATTTCAGTTTTCTAAAGGTGATCTTCCCTTTGTGCCTTCCTAAATTTTACCCCAAAACAGGAAGACAAAAGGCCTCGCACATGATACTATAAACACTTTCTCCATAAGAAATTTGCAATCAAATATAAACCTTGCATAAATTGTTGGAACTCTTATATAATGCTATAAATACTGTGTTCACTTACATCAAGGCTTAATTTTGCTCATAGAGACAATTATCTAGGGACACATATGTTAGTTTTAAAACTCTCTCTAAAAAGAGCTCAGGAGAGAATTTAAAAAAAGTTAAACCTTCTGTGGTTTAAACAGTAAGAGAGTTTGAAACCAAACTACTGTACAGAGCATTCAGCAGATACAGTGATATTAATGTGGGAAGTAATAAAGAAGAAATATTTGTTTAATGAGCAATATTTGTTGTATTTTGATTCTTGTTTAACTAGACTTAGTGTCTCAACTGAACCACTAAGAAAGTAATACAGCGGTGGGGGTAGGACTTCTGTTATTATTTGCCTGTGAAGCAAATAAACAGTATTTGATAAAAGGCTTGTGCAATAAATTAGATACCCCACTGTTTATGATTTCACTAGGAATTTTGCCCTACTGAGAACAACAGGATATAGGCCAGCAAAAATACATAAAGCAAAACTTGTAGACAATTTTACAAAGATGTTGTTGAGTTTGATATACATGAACGAAATGCGTATTGAAAATGTTCAAAGATGTGCATTGTGCAACAAGCATTGCACTGTAAAACAAAGTGTCATAGCAATTAATAACAGTTTGCTTATTAAGTCAGTGGTGAAATCTACATTGTATTTGTTTGAATAAATTGTTTGATTAACTGGATTGGATGCTGTATTTAAATAAGCTGGCTAAAAGCTTAACTCACCGTGGTTATAACTGGAATACCGTGAAGTGATAGTGAGAAGAAATATATTTGTAAATGTATTGCTATGAACAATTTAGTGATTAAACTTCCATTTTCACAAGCATGGTCAATTTGCAATTTTCATTCCATGAACAGAATTTATTACCATTGACATTTAAACTCAGAAAAACAGATTTTGAGGAGATTATCTGAAGCACAAATACCATTACATTAAAGACATACACTTCTAATACAGTTTAAATAAAATCAAGTTTAAAATTGTATTAAGTAAATTGGGGAAGTAGGGAGCCCTTCAGAAATGCAGATGTTCAAAATACAATAGAGCACAAATCAGAAATAAGTGAGAAATAATAAGAAATGTTTAGCCCCTGGGAGAGAAATATGTTTATGACAGAGATAGTTTGGATTTGTTACTAGGGTACAAGAGAATAAATTCGAAGAAATATGATTTATTTTAGTTCTATTCCTCTGCCATAGACTTCCTGACTGAACTTTAGTGAATCACTTAAACCATTCTGTGCTTAGTTTCCTAAGACCTAAGCTGAGGTTCAAACCCACCCAGAGTTTCTCTGACCTTAGAGAATGATCTCCACTGCTTTTCACACCGGGATCTTCTGCAGCCAATCCATCATCTAGTGTTGTCCAAATCTTTGTTCATTTGCTCCTCTGAGTGCCCCTTTTTTCAGCTGGCTCCCACAGTGTTCCTGGCAGGGTCAGTGGCACCTACTCCAAGGAAAACTCTGCTACTTGTACCAGCAACTTGCAGGGCATCAACCCCTTCTGCCCCTCTCCAGGGCCAGAAATACCTTCTGGCAGCCTGCCTCCTCCAATCTGGAGTGAGAGGCTGCCCTGGAAGTGCTGCTGTGGCTTTTGCTGCATGCTCTCTCCTGGCTCCAGCTGTCCAGTTGGCTGATCAGGCTGTGAGCTCTGCTGACTTTCATTTTCCCTCTCACGCAGTGTTTTCTGCTTTCCCTTTCCCAGCTTCGGCTGCAACCCAGTGAGTTGAGCATGCTGTGGGGTCTGTTTACTTTCTTCTGCCCTTTCACACAGCCACATGCCTGTAGTGGCCCAGGATAAAAGCCAGGGGGACACGAGGCATGCCTCCTTGCTTGGCTGGAGTAGATAGTTTGGGCCAAGGCTAGCCCACCCACCATTTGGGAGGGGGCTTGCAGGGAAGGTGCAAAGCATCTTGGGATGTTGGAGGACTGTGAGTTAACTTGGATCTGGAGGGGATCTGAGTTTCAAGCTAAAACAGTTAAGTCTGATACTACATCCATTTAGGTTTATTTTAAACTGGTTTTGGCCACTTTGAAACAGGTTTATGTGCACTGAACATCTGTTGTGTTACAGATTTGAACTGTTTCTGAGCACTTATACTTGTTTATGTGTAATTTCTGTCCTTAGCCTATGAGACATAATTAAAGGCAATAGCATGGGATAAACTTGAAAAGCCAGAAGTCATCTTCCAGTAATATATTGAAGCCAAATAAAGTATTGTTAATATGGTAACCTATGACACGTCATTGAGGACTTAAACCTTAGCTATTAAATTAAGGGTACACTCTGTTACATGAACTAAATGGGTATAATGGATGGAAGGATTTGGCCCTTAGTGACTTTAGTGAGAAATCACTGTATAAAAATAAAAGGTTTAAAGTAACAAAGTTATTTTATAAGAAGCAAAAGTAAAAGATCAAACAAACAAAAAAGCAACCAAACAAACAAAAAAACCAGACACTGCTTCAATGTAAATCAAGAAAGAGTCCCCCCCCACACCTTCCATTATGGCCTTTGGGGTCCCGTTGTCAATTTTCTTTCTATGAGCTATTCTGCTAGAAATAAAAGTGTCAGGAATGAAGTACATTTTAAGCAATGTGGAAAAGTAAAAATGAATTGGAGACACACAGAAGCGCATCTGGGTATAACTCCCTATAGTTTAGATAAATCTGCACAGTCTGGTGTTGATCTGTCAGAGACAGTAGCAGGTGGTCTAGATTTAAAATTATACCTTGCAATGAATGTTAGTTGGTCTGTATTCCTTCCTAAAATGCTTGGCACAAAAGCAATTAAACAGTCTGTCATTGCAATCTCTGCATAATACACAGTAAACTCATCTACCATACCAGGAAACGTAGGCCAAATTTTGCCCTCCCTTACACATGTATTAATGAATAATTACATTACATGTGTAGTAGTAATAATAATAACTATTATTATTCAATCAGGTTAATTTTCTAAATATCTCTTGCTCAGTGGTGAATTCTAAATATCTCTTGCTCAGTCCAAGTCACCATACTAGGCACTGGACAGTTGGAAGAGAAGAGGGAGAACAGAAAAATTAATTCTCACTTCCAGTAACTTGGAGCAGACTGTAAATTCTAATGAATTCCCTCTGACCACCAAAGACAGCAAAGGGAAGATTCATGTTGACATGGACTCCGCAGCTCTGCTCTGTCTCTTTGGCATAGGTTCTCATCTCCATGTGTTGCAGATATACAAGAAACCACTGCAGAACTGATCTATGCACCATTCAAGGCTTTGCTGTTGCTTGTGAAGTCTGGTAGCCTAGGAAGACTAAAGCTGAATAATATATACAATTTTATCTTCCTCATGTGTAAGAGAAAACAAAAAATAAGGTTACCGATGAATTTGCTCTTTCTTGTCTTATATTTACTCCTGTCTTTTTCAGAGTAGGTCAATTTTCTCATCTCTTCATTGCTGGCATAACTATTGCCAGCTATGTGAAGAAAACTTCACTTGTTAGTTTCAGCATTATATGCAATTCAGCATATAATTCATATATGCAATTCAGGACGTCAATTTTGCTCCTCCACATATCCATTTAACTTACTTTTGCTTACTGTTTTATAGCACTGCCAATCCTCCTCTTTACTACAGTGTACATATATATATTTCAAATTTTTGCTTATTGCTTGCACTGTTCTTTATATCACCTTACTTACTCATGTTGGCCTCTTCTGTTTTTTCTCTATTTAAATTTAACATGAATGGATTTAAAGTGCAGTCTCTCCTACTATTTCTTAAATATTTACCACTTGTCTTCACTACATTTGCCATACATTATTGAATTTCTATCAAAATCACCCAAGGCATTTCACAGTCCTCCAAGTCAGCTTTTCTAAAGCAAAAAAAAAAAAAAAAGGAAACAATAAAAACAAAACAAAAAAAACCACTCCAAAACATCTTTATTACTTCTTTTTGTGCTTACCCTCCTGAGAATTTGAAGTTCACTGATTCTGTGGTCCCTATCCTTAATACTGTCAAATTTTAACTTATTTTATATGAGGCTTATTTCTTATGACTACCTTTTTTCACTCATGCTGCTTAACAAATAATAAAAGGTAAGAGTCATCTCTCTTATTGGACATTTTATCCATCTCAGTTTCTAAAACTAAAAGGCCCATTTTTTCCCAAACCATCGTATTAAGTTTTATGTTAATTTAAATCCATTAACTTCAGTGGAATTATACTGGTATAAAATTGATATAGTAGACTGGAAGATCTGCAATTATGTGAAATACCAGTAGTATTAGATGGGCACCCTTGTGCAGAGAAGGAAAAGTTTTAATTAGTGTACATCTTCTTTAGACCTAGGTAGTAAGTATCTGTAGTCTGACTACTAAAGGGAGAGCTGTCTGCTTATTGTAGATTCACTAGTTCATGTTCCAAATAATTGGTTATTCTAGTTGGTAGTTGCCTTCTGTACACAATGCAATTCTATTCTGTATGCCCTTGGGTTAGAATCTGTACGAGACACTAATGCAAATTATTTGAACATTCATAAATTCACCTAATAGCGTCACATATGATTGCATGCAGTATTTCCTCAATATGGAAAAAAAATAGGAAACATTAATTAAAATGAAGGTAAGAAGCTATAGCTCCCCTATTTGCACCTTGCCAAAAATTCTTCTTTATTTTGAGATCTTTTCCCTCTCGATACACACATGCAACTATGCTCAAAACACAGTGAGAGTTTAGGCTCTAATCCTATAGTCAGATAAACCCTTGAAACCAAGCAGACCCGGTCACTTCAGTTTAGGTGTGGAAAGGTGATCAGAGAACCTAATTTAAAATTAATTTTATAGCAAAAAGTATTGTGCAAGTTGTTTTTCAAAGCTCCTTCTTCCAGTAATTTAAATGCAATAACTTACACATGTTAAAAAAAAAATCAATGTGGGATGCCTACTTAATCTGGCTCAGTGAAACTTCAGTTTCAGCATGTAGCTGGCCAAAAGAAATATAATGAATCTTTAACTATAAAACACCACAACTAATTCAGCACAAGGTCTGAATGTAATTTAACAATCTCTAGAAGGGGTCATAAAATTTCATGAATTTGTCATAAATATCCAACATGGCAATGTTCAAACTCCTTGAACTTATATGTTTGGAAAAGAAACTGATACAGCAGGTTTGTCAAAAAATGAAGACAAATAAGATTAATTAAAAGTAAATTTCAGTAGCACATAGGAAAAATGATGACTGAAAAGAGGACTAGGATTTTGCACATATGCTCTACATCCTGAAACAGCTGTAGTGGCCTTTTAGTAGAGCTAGGCATGTGCCAATACTGTTTCTATCCTATATATGCTTAATGACTTATACCCATCACTGTTCTGAGGAGTTACCTTACATCCATTTTTCTTTGATACAGAATATGTGGAACCAGGAGTGCTTTGCTACACTGAGCCATTCCTTAGAGTGGTCTGGAGGCAATGTAAACATTCTCCAAATGCTACAATAAGACAGTACAGATAGAGCTGAAATGAATCAAATTTGCATTCCTGATCTTAAAAACTTTAAAACAGACCTGTTTCTCATGCTGGTGTGTGCTGGGTCTCACAAGCTTTAGAATATAATGGGTGAATAATTAAGGGGGGAAAAACAAAAACTTTTCTTACTGAAGGTTGAAAAAAATCTGTATCTGTTTCCCAAGAAAAACACATCTGGACAAATGCCTTCCCCCAACACTCCCCTACCATCCCCCCACCCCAACTGTATTACACTACAAAGAAAGATTTTCACAGCAAGGGAAAAATATTCTCTTTTAAGCTCTGGTTGCAATATATAGCACCCAAGGAGTAAATGAAGTATATTTTATGTGAGTGGCCTTGAGTATTTCTGATTTTCACTGATGCCGATTATTGTTGAAATTCCCAGCCCACCTCACCCTAACTCATGTTGTTCTTCAGGACTAGGTAGGTGGGCAGACATGTCTATTCATAACTCAGTAGCCAATCAACAAGTTATTGACCTCTTGTCTCTTATGTGAAGTTCTAGTTATAGTAGACGAAAGAGTAAAAATTGTGGTAAATCTCATAACACTAACAAAAATTATTTGCATTTCAACCACAATGTTTTCCTTGAAACTATAACACAATATAACTATAACACATTGCCTTATATGAGGTAAAGAATCCTCAGGACTCCAAGGTATGTAATTCAGCTAGTTGATAAAGAAGAAGGTGGTACCTCCTAGGTTTTACTCCCACTTTGGCCACATACACACTATACAAACTCTCTCACCTCTTTTTTATTGGCAAAATACTATATGTCAGAAAGAATAGTAACTGAAAGTAAAGCAGAATTGATTTCCATGCTATGCACTGTATGACAAAGGATGCAGTGGCAATAAATACAATAGCCAAAAGATTTATAAATGATCTCTTAACATAGCATGATTTCCAAACTGATGTCTCATACTTGGTAGCATTGTTCAACAAAAAACCTTCCAAAAAATTCAAGGACATATGCTGAAAGATGCCTAATTGAGGGAAAAGCCATACTGTTCTCTCCTTTGTTGAGTGAAGAGAAATGGGAATCATAACTCATTCTCACCCTCTGCAGTTCATACAGTAGGGAGGCTGTACTGGAAAGGACAGACTACACTAGAAACATTACAGCTTAAGTAGATATCCTCTGGACCTGACTTCTTGAGAAATTATAGTACTCAGGGAGAATCCATGTCTGAGCTGAGAGATGGAGTGCCCCCGAGCGCCGCAAGGAGTGACCAGGAACAATGGTCACAAGCTGGCGGAGGGAAGGTTTAAGTTGGACATCAGGAGGCGCTACTTCACGGTCAGGGCGGCTAGGGTCTGGAACCAGCTTCCAAGTGAGGTGGTGCAGGCTCCCACCCTGGGGGTTTTTAAGAGGAGGTTGGATGACCACCTTACTGGGGTCATTTGACCCCAGTGCTCTTCCTGCCATGGCAGGGGGTCGGACTAGATGATCTGCTCAGGTCCCTCCCGACCCTAGAAACTATGAAACTATAAGATATGAGGCAATAAATGTTCACTCTGCCCCCTACTTAGGTTATAATTTTAATATTCTCAGAGAAGCAACAGAATCTCTCTCAACATCTCCAGGAAATAAACTAATTTAGCATCCAATAAAGTAAATTGTATATATCCAGAGTGTATTAGGGAGTGGAACTTTGTAAACAAACTGATGTTATAATGCATGCAAAGTCTGAAATGCAAATTCAAATCACCTGGAAGAATTCACCCAGGATTATTCACCTGGTAGAAAAGCTTACTGGGAAACATTCAAACGCTGAGCCCTTGAAGTGCAGAAAGCTTCAAGTGCTGACACTGTGCAACCAGGTAACCCTTGTGCACACATCCAGACATGCTCTGCAGACTTCTTCAGTCTGCCTGGTGACAGATGGCAGCAGTGTGCAAGGAAGCCCTGATTGGCTGATCCACACTGCCTTGCAGTCTGTGTCTCCTTGTAGCACAATGTGGGGATTATGAAGGGAGAATGTTCTGTTCTCTGCCTGGCTGGAGCAACAGAATCCAACCTGAGCAATCCTCTCAATAGAGTCCAATCTAAGTAACATTCAGTCTCCTGGGGGTGGGGAGGTGAAGCAAATTACCCTGTGATGCTGGGGGACTATGCTGTATCTTCTGTCAGAAGAGAAGAAGAAATTCTTCCAGGAGTGATTCAATCCTGGTTATTCCCAGGCTATTTTCCTCCTGAAATGGCCAGTTTTCTCCTGGAAGAAAAATCTTGAACATGTATGAATTTGTGTTTTCGTCTGGGAGAGCAACCCCCAAGAGAAACTGAATATACATGGTCAAGGTTGAAAGACATTCCATGTTGGGCATATTTGTTTTTTGTTCTAAGAGGATTCAAGAATAGAAATTGAAATGAAGCTTCTCTTTGTGTGTGGTTGGAGTTACCTCAAGGAGAGACATGTGCCGCTGTGAGAATACTCTAGTTGTGCTAGAGTTTGCTGGGATTTAAGAAGCTGTGATCTGGTATTATTTCTTTTAATACCTTTGGTAGAGGAATACTTTTCATTATGTCTGCATTAATTGGAAATTTTAGATCCAGTTTTAGATATTGAATCTCTCAAAGTGGAAGTGGTCAGATCTAACATTTTGGCTCAGTTCACTGTTGACTTAGGTGGTCAGCTTTTAAGTTTTTATTCAGCTACATCTTTAGATTCTGAATCCTCATTCCTACAAAGTAGACCCAATGTTTGGTCCTGACACATACTAAATGGCCATTCTACACTGTATCAATGTGTTTATTTAGATTTAGAAAGACAAACTGATGCTTTTCACAGGATCAAGGAGATCTATCAGCATTAACACCATAATAAAACCAAAACAGTATTGAACTATTCATTCCACAGGAACTCATTCAGCCAGATACCTACAGTAAAATCTTTTCCATCCTTCACTTACCATGGCAAATAAGCCCCAAGTCCTTTCTAAGAACTCTGTTATACAACTATATTTTACTGAGTATCATCATTTTTGCTTCATCTGGACACAGCAGACAAGCATGGACTTCACAGAACAGGGTTGCCAGCCATCCCTGTGCCTGTTAGAACATAGTCCTCCTTCTGAGATAAACCTCCTCCCTGTTTCCACTGACCCCCTTTCTCCTACGTATACTAACTCATTTTTAAACTTCAACATTGTTTTGAATTGTTTTATGCAATATATCACAGAAAGTTTGGATGATCTTCAGCAATCCCTCACAGTCGAGGATGATTGTCCCCATGATTATCTTATCTGTATGTCTGAAGATGGCTGATGAGCTGATATGGGCGATATACTTAAATAAAAATCAATGATTACATTCAGTAGCAATTATCTGGTAGAAAATCAAAAGTGAAAATACTTAGTAGGACTTCTGATAGCTTGAGGACTAGAAGGAGCCAGATTTTCATGAAAAAGTGCTCATAAATAATTAAAACAAAAGAAGGGGAAGAAAAAAAAAAGAACTGTCTGATTTGATCGAAATTATAGGAAAACAAAATTACCTTTTATTCCACTCAATATTCCTTAGGAATACCATAGAGTCATAGAGAAATAGCACTGGAAGGGACCTCAAGGGGTCATCTAATCCAATCCCCTGCCTGAAGCAGAATCAACCCTATCCAAATGTTGTCAATATATGCTCAAGGGGTCCCAGGTAAAAAGCCATACCCCCGCTACAGAGGAAGGTAAAAATCCCCATGGTCCATATCAATCTGGCCATGGGATTACTAACTTGGAAGTGGCCTTCCATTGGGGTATGTGTTTCTCTTAATAAATTATTTGAGTATATAATACAATTCTGAGAGTGAAATATAACACCATGACAAGAGATCATTGCCCTGTTATAATGTCTTAGTGAGACTGAAACAAGGTTTGGCTGAAGCTCAGTCTCAACCAGATTGAGATTGGGTTTATAGTATTGTTTCCCTGAAGGAAGTAATATGGGAAAGAACTGAGAAGATCTGCTCCACTAACTGTCATGAATAATTGTCACACGTCAAAGGGAGTTCCAGATTCCCAGTTCTACAAGAGGACCAAGATGCAGAAGCAGTCAGGAATCTTTTTTAATTGATGCACAAGCAGGGTTTTGCAACCGTTCCTTTTGTATGTACACTCTGTTATCAATGCCTTGGTCAGTCAAGAATATAATACTGAAATACAGAAGTAAATGTAAGGTATCCCAAAATTTTAATCACATGCCAATGGGCTTCCTGGACAGAGCCCTAAATAAGGGTTTTACAACTTCTAAGTAGCAGGGGCTGCATACACCATAGGCCATGCTAGCAGGGCTGCACCAACAAGGGCCATAGGTCCTAAGGATTGCATACCATATGCCCCCTCCCCCTGATGCCCAACTGCAGCATGCACCCCAGTGTCCCCCTGTGACACACATGCCCAGGCACCCCAGCATCCCCTTCCACTCTCCCTCTGATGTATCTTATGCCTGAGTGAGTCCTCCCCTTCTTCTTCCCCACTGCACCATGCACCCATATGCTCCACCTCAACCTAAGACCCCTGCCCATGGGCTCCCTTGCTGCATTGTGCTTTTAAGGGACTCTAGGCCACAAGCCCCACTCCAGGGACCAGCAATGTGGGCAGCACCTCACCATACTCTTTTCCCCCTGGAGCAGGGAAGGGGAAACTGGAAGGAGAATAGAAGCCTAGAGACCCTGGTTGCTTCTGCAGCTATAGTGATGGGGAAGAGTGGTGTCCAGGCAAGAGCCCAGGGACCTTCAGTTTATCCCCTCATAGGCCACACGCAGCTTGTGGGCAGCCAATTGAATAGCCCAGTCTTAATGCAGTATCTGCTTATTTAAGAGACCCTTGTCTGCCCACACTTGAACCAAAATGAATGAAACTATGCTGGGGGTATATGGGAAGGGCGAGGTAGCTAAGCAGTCTCCGAATTTCCCATGCCTTCAGATTTGCTCTGAATCCAAAGCAGCTGAAGTCAAATAGCTTTTAGGCCATGTGGCAAAGCTTGCCTTTTTTTCCTGTAGGCATTTGTAAACAAAGGAATTTTTTTTAAGGGTTGATAATATTTGGAGAGGAAGAGGGATTTGCACTTGACTTGCTGATAGTGGATTACAATGAGTCGTACTAGTGTACTTTTATATTTGAGTTTTAGTTTAGTAGTTTTTTAAGTCAGGTCAACAATACTAAGAACATATGAATAAATAAATATATTCCAACTTTTCTCTCCAGTGATAATTATTTTTATCATCACATATATATTGCAATATTTAGAACAGTACACCAACTTTTTTGATTGCCATTGGATGGCTGTAAAATTGTAGTTACAAGATTTTTGCCAGTTCACTCAAAATCATCCCTGAAAATAGAGAATTATTTTTATGGTCAAAACCAGAACTTTTTAGCAAATTCTATTAGAATTAAAGCATCCATCAAGTCATTCCATTAAAATAATGAGTTGATTTAATCAACAGATTCACTAACTAAGCAAACATGTTAGCAGTACCACTATCCACTGAAATGCATTTATTTAAATATTTGATTAGACTTGAACTTGGTTCATTATGTGCTTTAGCAATATTGTATAATGTGAATAATAGGGCTGGAATATAGCCTTGGGACATGGTACGCTGTATTAAAATTTCAATGCCCCTTAGGCAGAAAGGAGCATAAGATGATCTAGGGCTTTGCAACTCTGCTTCAAATTGGAAGCTTAAGGATAATTAATGAGGGACTTAGAGGAATATGCTGGAGAATAAACAAATAGTCACTCTGTAAATAAGTAATAATAATAAAAAAACCCTGTGATAAGCCTTAGGTTAGGCTTTGCCCTCTGAAGCTCCCAAAGTATAAATTAAATAATCTTTGTGGACTTACATAAAAGGTATTGCCAAAGTTTTTTTCTATTCAGTACAAGATAATATAAGACTAATATACCAAAACATTTCCCTGATCTCCAGATATTTTTTTTCCTGTGACTACATATAGATATTTATGATTGCATGAAATACTTAAAATGCAGTGCACATTAAATGTAAGGTACATTAAAAGTACTTGTTTTTCCCCTGAGTGTTTTATTTTTAAAAAGTTTGCTAAAAAGAAAAGCTCTGTTAAAAGGAGAGAAAGCCAGGATCTAAAATGATCTGAAAACTGATATCATAACTAAATATTACCTTCACCACTGCCCCTCCACCCAGCTACTAAACCAGTCAAGGGATCAAACTTTGAGACAATTACTGTTGTTTAACCTTCCTCCAAACAATATTTTACATAGCTGGTGTAACTGAGATGCTTTGTGAGTAATCAAAGATATTTAACTTGCTACAAGAATAGAGAAAAAAAGAAAAAAAAATCAGAAAATGACGTGTCAGCAGCTTTTCTCCCAATGATATTTTACACCCTTCAATTATCAACATCTACAGTAGTGGCTTGTAGAGAGGAAAGAAGGAGAGGGTCAGTGTAAAATCAAACTGCTGCCTCCCTTAATTTAATTGTTCTTGATTTGAATCTGACCCCTGTGATCAGCAATACTGTCTCAAAAGGGAAACCTTAGAAAAGCTGATCATATGTGCAGAAATTAAAATAATTAGAAGAAAATGACTTCATCCTTCAAATAAGTGGGGGAAAGGTTTCTGTGGATTAAGTTAGTAATTTCAGATTCTACTTCAAAATGTATACTTTGTTCTTTTTTCTACTGCTGTAAGCAGTATGATACGATAGTATATAATGTAAAAAAATAGTTATGTTTATCCTGTAAGGATAATCTGATCCAGAGGAAAATATTTTTTAATTGTTAACCTTCATTGCATTTCCTCTGTTTTGTATGGGTTGTACTTTATTGGAAATCTAGGAGATCTGCATAATGGGACAGAAAAGAAAAAGGAATACATCTGCTGGGATGATCAGTCAGCCAGGCCTAACTGCTCATGTAGGTTCTTAACCTGTATATAGGAACTTCACCTAATGAAGGAAGAATATGATCCCATTAGGGGGAACACCTTGCTGGATTGGTGTTGGCTACGGGGGATGATCTGGTGGCAGATCTGCAGGTACAAGGTAACCATCAGTTGATTGAATTCACTGTCTGGCAAAGAGTGGGAAAAGTAACCAGCAGGGCAGAAGTGCTAGACTTCAGAAAGGCTGACTTCAGGGTGCTCAGGAGATGAGCCTTAATGCCCCACTAACTAAAGAACATTGAAAAAATGGGGGTCCAGGAAGGATGGTCGTTCCTCAAGGAAGTGATCCTTTGGGCACAGATGGAGACAATCCCATTGCATAGAAAAGGGGACAAAGGGGCCAAGAAGCCATCTTGGCTAGACAGGGAAATCCAGGAAAGCCTAAGGGCAAAAAAAGGGGCATACAGACTGTGGAAGGAAGGGTAGCTACCAAGGAGGAGTATACCTCCTTTTCTTACACTTGCAGGGAAACAGTCAGGAAGGTGAAAGCAGCATTAGAGCTTAAGCTGGCAACAAAAATTAAGGACAACAAAAAGTCCTTCAGGTATATAGGGAACAAAAAGAAGGCACAGGGCAGCATAGGACCACCTCAGTATAGACTAGGGCAGTTTATGACACATAGGAGGGACAAATCAGAGCTTTTCAATGAGTTTTTCTCTGTGTATTCTTGAGCACGGATTTAGACAAATCTCCCAAATGCATTACAGGTAGAAGCAGAAGGAACACCAGCCCACCTACTGTCAATGCTGACCTGGTAAAGAGACATTTGGAGGGGCTGGATGTGCTTAAGTCAGAGGGACCAGATGAGCTCCATCCAAAGGTGCTGAAAGAATTAGCCAGTGTCATAGGAGAGCCACTGGTATGGCTGTTTGAGCACTTGTGGTACTCAGGTGAGGTCCAAGAGGACTGGAAAAGGGCCAATGTGCTCCCTATTTTCAAGAAGGGGAGAAAGGAGGATCTGGGTAACTACAGACCTGTTATTCTCACCTCTATCTTTGGGAAAAGCCTTGAATAAATTATCAAGGAACACATTTGTAGGAGTGCAGCGGGTAATATAATGCTGAAGGACAACCAGCACAGGTTCACAGCAGGTAGATCCTTCCTGACTAACCTTGTTCCTTTCTAAGACCAAGTCACTAAATACTTAGATAGACTACCTTTAGTAGAGGTAGATGTCATCTACTTGGACTTTAAGAAGGCCTTTGACATGGTATACCATCCTATTTTCATAAACAAATTGAACAGCTGTGCCATAGATGATTACATAGTCATGTGGGTGGCAAAGTGGTGTAAGGGTCATACCCAGAGAGTGGTGGTGGACAGGTTGGTATTGACCTGGAAAGATGTGGGGAATGGGGTCCCCCAAGGCTCGGTCCTTGGGCTGGTGCTGTTCAATATCTTCATCAGTGACTTGGATGAGGGTGTGGAAAGCACTCTGTTCAAATTTGCTGATGACACAAATTTGGGGCAAAGTAAACACACTGATGGGAAGAAATTGAATCCAGGTGGATGTGGAAAGGTTAGAGAAGTGGGAAGGGAACAGTAGGATGCAGTTCAACATGGACAAGTGCAAGTGCAAGTGCATCTAAGGAGGGGGAACCACCAGTACACTGATAGGCTGGGGAATGACCTTTTCAGCAGCCCAGCAGCGGAAAGAGTCATTGTCGACTCCAAGATGAATATGAGTCATAAGTGTGATGAGTAATTAGCAGAGCTAACCACACTTTGTCATGCATTAGTAGGTGTATCACGAACTGGTCCAAGAAGGTGATGCTTCCCCTCTCTGCGGCACTGGTTAGGCCACAGCTGGAGTAGTGCATCCAGTTCTGGGCACCACAATTCAAGAGCGATGTGGAAAACCTTGAGAAGGTCCAGAGAAGGATGACTCATATGGTTAGAGGCCTTCAGGAAAGGCCCTTTGAGGAAAGACTGAGGGACCTGGACCTTTACAGCCTCTGCAAAAGAAGGCTGACGGGGGATCTTGTGGCAGTATACAAACTCACCAGGTGGGGGCAGCAGGGAATAGGAGATGCTCTATTTACTAGGGCACCCCTTGGAATAACCAGGGACAACAGCCACAAGCTGATAGAAAGTAGATTTAAGTTGGACATCAGGAACAACTTCCTGGTTAGGGTTGCCAGAATCTGGAATGGGCTACCAAGGGAGATGGTGCTCGCCTCTACCTTGGGGGTCTTCCAGAAGAGAAAAGACATGCACCTGCCTGAGGTCACATGACCCCAGCACTTTTTCCTGCCATGGGTAGGAGGTCAGAATTGATGACCCATTGAGGTCCCTTCCAACCCTAGCATCAGTGAATCTATATTATTAAATCATACTGTAGCAAGGCACTAAGGTGCCTGCTACTTGAAGAGTAGGAATGGTCACCCAGGTGCCAGTTGCCGGGGCAACCAGGAGGAGCTAGGGGCTCACACCTGTTCAGTCAGCTGACTGCAAGGGGCAGGCCTGGCTCCTACATAACTCCCAGGCTGAGGCCTTGCAGGAGGCCCCTGCCTGCCACAAAAGGAGAAGGAGCTCTGCCCTGAGTGGAAAAAGGGAAAAGACTGAAGGTGGGTGCAGCTGGTGAAATAGGGGAGAAGATGGGGTGGCTTAGAAGAAGTTAGCCATGAGGCCTGGATTTAAGTTATAGTGCAGAGGCTTGCGTTTTGTGTTTGTTGTTTAAACCAGAGGACTGGGAGAGGCTTTAAGGGGGTGGAGGAGGCCTCATAGGGGGCCCACAGCGGTGTGGGAACCCCAGCCCCAGAGAGAGGGGCAGCAAGAGAGGTACTGGAGAAGGCACAGCATTTGGGGTGTGAGGACCCCAGACTTACAGCAAAGGGGCCAGGCACGGCTATGGCCACCTGACCCCACCTGCAGGGGGGTTCAAGGCCCTGAGGAGGAGAGCTGGGGCCAGGCATGGCTATGGCCACCTGAGCCCCAAGGCTGTGGTAACCCCAGAGCAAAGGGGGCAGTGTGGAAAAGGCTGCAGAAGCCATAGTGCCTGTGGGGTGCAATTCCAAGAAAAGGCTGTGGAAAGCCAGAGCGCCTGTGGGGCGCAATTCTGAGAAAAGGCTGCAGAAGCCATAGTGCTTGTGAGGTGTGACTGAAAGACAAGGACTGCGGAGAGCCCGAGTGCCAGAGACGGCACGAGGGCGCAGAGAGTGAGACAGACCAAACAACGTCCCGTCCATCAGCAAGGCTTGGGGCATGGTACAGGGGTGGTTGGAGCCATACATAGTCCATAAGGCTGGGGTGCCCAGGAACACCCATTAGCGGAGCGGGGCTAATGTACAGGAGGATAACCGTGTCCAGGGAACTGAAGAGGCAGCATCCCTAATTACATAATTGACATCAAAGACATGGCAGGCGAGATTGAGAGTGCATCATAGACCAATTTGGCATGGTAGGGACGCTAGGGGAGAGCACGGCAACCCTAGGACGTTTCCCCCGCCTGGTACACATACATACCAAATCTTCCAGGTGAGATTATTTGAATGTCTAATAAAATTCCCTATATAAACGTATGACAACATTGCATCTTGAATTAATGTATGGTAATACCCACATGTTTGGCACAGGGATTAATTCTAAAAATGGGATCACTGGGTTTTTTTGCTGAACCAATGCAAGCACAAAAATATTAAAAGCAGAAAAATAGGAAATATTGTGGTACATGAGATGGCAATGGTTATTGTCTTCCTGGTATTTTGATTCTTTATGAGCAGATACTACATAGATCACATAAGTGCATATACTCTCAGTGGATTATGAACAAGAAAGATATCTTGGCTTCCCCCAAGTTTCACTGTAAACTATAAAGTGCAGGAATATAAGATCATACATAGTGAATAACAACTATAGTTAAATGCAATTACCATGAGTTTTAGAGCCTTATTACACCTTACACTCTGAGCTGCACACATGTTGATCAGTGTTAGTGCTAGCTCCAGTTTGAATCAGTCACATATTCAGGCCAGCAGGGGCCTGGAAGACTGAAAGTACTCCCCTCTCATTCCAGGCTTCCCCCTTTCCCCTTTGGGTTCTCCCCTTCCCTCGCTTGCCCCCACCTACTTCTAGCTATCTGACCGTCTGTCCCAGGGCAGCAGGCAGGGAAAGGTTATCCTTACTGTCCAGCTGCTGCTGCTGGGATGCTTTTCTTAGGAGGTGAGGGGAGTGGGGGCATACACTGAGCCTGTCCAGAAAGCAGCAGAAGCAGCAGCTGGGCAGTCAGGTTAACCCTTCCCTGACTGCTCCCCTGGGACAGACCAAGTGGGCAGACACAAGTAAGAGGGAAAAGGGGGGCACTACACAGGCATCTGGTGGAGTGCAGTTGGCTCAATCTGGGCCATCAAAAGAGAGGAGCAGGTCAAGTGTTTACATTAAGGTATAGCCTAGAGTGTTTACACCTTAGTGTAACATGAACAGGTAACATGGATCAGTAATCATTCTGTCCTGGAGTGACGTAACTTTGAGCTGCATAACAAGTGCTTAAAACCAGTTTCAGGTGTTAATGTATGGACAGTCCAAAGGTTAAGAGTTCCAGGAGCCACCCAAAATTGCCATGTAACCAGGTCTTAATAGTAGTGCACAATTCTGGGAATTAGAAATAGGAATAGCATATTCTGCATTTGAATAGGGAGTAAGACTAGATGACCCTTGAGTTTTCTTCAAACTCAATGCTTTTAACAAGTTGTTTCCACTATTTATCCCTCTTTTTTCACATACAAGCAAAAACAGATTTTTTAGAGTCTAGATCAGGCATGTCCTCAAAAAGGCATCAAAACTCACCTTAAGGACCCTGAGTTATGAAAAGCTTATAACCTCTATGACTAATATTAAACTCCAGTGGTCAACTTCCTTCTGCCATCAGGAAACTTCATATTTTCTGGAGAGCAAAATCTCTAGATCTAGTCTTTGACACCAAATCCTTACTGTCAGTAAAGTTAGGAAGCTTTTTCCCCTGTACACTACCCTAGTATGTAGACATCCATACGTAATGATCAAATATCTTTTCAAACCTGCTCAAAGCAAATACACAACATTTCATAACACAAGCTTCAGTTTCCAATACTTTTTTGACTGAAAGCTTATCAAAAACAGGTCATCTCTCTCTTGTGAAGATTCCAAGAAAGATACTTTGTTTACAGATACTTCACAGAACATCGTGGTCTTGCCCTCCAGCTGTATTTCTTTGTGTTTCTCAATCTAGACTTAGTTTTCTATCTAAACTAGTTATCTAATTTATCATCCTTTTCTCAGGTCATGTACCTATCTAGAACAGATACCTAAAATACATCTTGTGATGTTGGGTCCTTCCTAACAAACACATATTACTTCCAAAAAGTGTTCTTTCTCCTAGACTACATTACTTAAAAGCTTTTTGAAAACCTGCATTAGAAATCTGTGTATTTGGGGCAGGGAAAAAAATAATTCAGGGAGAATAGAGAAGCCTCAGAAGCATCTTCTCAATGTGTCCCTCATTTGTTAGGATTAACATGGCTGTTTAATTGAATTATTGAAGAAATACCTTTGATTCTTGATCCCATTATTCAGAAAGTCCTCACCTTTGCTCTCTAAACCTATGGGAAAGTAGTGTTAGAACTGGGGAGACACAATACCAAATATTCTTGCTCCTGATTAATAGTAAGTTGTGTGTTTGCTCGCAAAATGTTTTATGTAGTTGTCAGTGTTCTACATGTTTTTGAAAATAGTGATTCTGCAAAATATATGTGTTCAAAATAAACAAGCTGAATGTTTTGTTCTCCTTGCCTGTTATGTTCTTTTAAAATTTGTGTTTTCAACCTTGAGATGAGGTCTGCTCATGCCCCATGTATGAAAATCTTACTTCAAACCTTGATTGAAAAATGCTGAAGGGACAGTAAAATGATACCTTGGAATGTTTATCAGAGAGAGTTCACCTTCACACAAAGGGAATTGGAAGGGGGAAAAGAACATTTCTTCCTTTTAGATTATACACACAAAGCTAATGAACATTTGGCACACAGGGAAAGATAAAAGGATTTAGGAAATGTTACGATACTATCAGAAAAACTTCCCAACATTGAGTTATACTGATGCAGAACAGTATCTCAAGGCAAAGAATGGAAGCCATATAAATCAAGACATTTAAACCTGGACAGAATACAGCTTAAAATATGCTTCTGATCCTTTAATGTGAAATTGAAGCTCCTCATTTTCATTTTCTTTTCATTGCAACACATCTTTCTCTCTGACCCTCATGTCAGCTATTGTTGTCTGTTCTGAGCTCTCCTTAATGCTGCCTTTGTTATTGTTGCACACTTGACATGCCTTCTGCAGTTTTCTTCCCATGGATCAAATTAGGTATAGTCTCAGGGAAAACTAAGGGAAGTTTTGGCTTCCCAGTGCTTTCTTCTACTGAGCTGCATATTGTTCAATATGCTATGCACTTCAGGGTGGCTCAGGGTGGGGTCATATCACAGCTATTCCTTTTGCATGAAACCTGCCTTTCATGCAAAAGATGAGGACTTTCATGACATTTAGCATGGGAACGTTGCCATTTGTTAGCAATATAGTGGTTTACCAGTGAGGTTTTTCACACATGCTAATTTGGGTCACAAAATAAATTAAATGAAAGTTAACTGTAACGGGGTCTCTGACTGGAGCCCTGTTTCTTGGATGAACACCTGGAGGCCATTAGTAACGACACCCAGTCAGGTGGAGAGAATTCTCCACCTAGCTCATGATTGGCCGATGGACCAGGGATCCTGGGGGTAAAATCAGAGGTGGGACCCAGGGAGAATGCCTTCAGGCATGGGAAGGCCAGCAGGATGGCGGTGGATGGATACTTACCTAAAGACATAGCCGCTGTGGTGAATCCAGAGGAGCTGAGGCTCCACAGCGTGGTCTGGTGGGAACCCTGTGATCAAAGGAGGGTCCCAGTTTGGAAGAGACTAGCGTCAGCTGTGAGAAAACAGCCGGAGATGCTCCCAACTCCAAGGAGTGGAGCAGGAAACAGGGTGCAATGAGTGCAGCCTCTAACAGGTCAATTTCCAGCAGGAAGCGGTGACATGAGTTGAGGAGAGACAAAAGGGGGTTGTGGAATCCTTGAGAATGAGAAAGGCTGAGTCCAGACTGTACCAGCCAGCCCCAGCAAAATTGGAGGGGTGACTGGAGGAAGGGGCTGCCCCTAGCAAAAGAGGCCAGCGACAGGGCAAAGATACAGTAACCGCGCCTCACTAATGTGTAAATTAGTGACACAGAGTGTCAGCGGCTACTTACCTTGAAGTTCTCATGGGTGGGGATCCTCCCCAGAGCTGATGACCAGTTCTGGGAGAAGGTTGATGAGGCTGTTGCCTGCAACTTGAGCTGCTGTAAAAGAAAAGGAAATTAAATCAGTGGAGTAACTTGATGTGTCTGGGGAGTTATTCCATGAAAACCAACAGTAATGCTATAACAATCTCCTTCCTCCCCACATAAGATCAAAGTCATGACAGGTGAGTACAAGAGGAAACAGGTGGTATTGCACAATCCTGACAACAAAGTGGTGCATTGGCCGGGAACCATCGACCCCATAGTATGGAAGCCATGGATATGCAGGTTCCAATGGACTGGCAGCAAGCCCACAATATTACATTGAGACTCCTCCAGGCCCAGCAGGCACAGCTAGAGGAAATGGTGCGAATGCGGACCCAAGAGACAAAGGCATGAATACGGCTGTTTTCTCACCAGCAGGATCTATGCGAGAAAATTGAGGCACAGCAGATGCTACTGGGGAGGGAAGGCGGAGGCACCAGACTTCCCCACATGTCCTTCTCCAATGACATAGAAGCCTATTTAGAGGCTTTTGAAAGAGCAGCAATGGCAGCTAAGTGGGACCCAGGAAGCTGGGCAGCCTGGCTGGGACCGTTCCTGATCAGACTGGTGCAAGCAGCCTACCAAGCCCTCAGTAGGGTGGAAGCCCAAGACTACAAGAAGGTTAAGGAAGCAATTCTTTATCATTTGGAGATTTCCCTGGAGATCTATCAACAGAAGTTCAGAGCTCAGAAAGGCCCTGAAAGAACCTGCCCCTAACTATTAGCTCAAATGCTGAGGGATTTGGCTAAACACTGGTTGCAACCAGAGATACATACCCTCCAGGAAGTAATAGGCCTGATTGTCTTAGAGTGTTTCCTAATGGATTTCAGTTGGAGCTCTCAATGATGGGTGTGGTGCCATTGACCCAAAAACATGAAGGAAGCGCTACAGCTGGCTGAAGATTATGTCATGGCAGAAGGACAGGGGTAAAATCCTGAAATGTGACCAGCCCCCTTCCAGCCACGATGAAGCAAGAATGTTTGGTGGGAGATGTGAATCTGGCACTTCTGAGAGCTGATGTGCTACTGATGTGGAGAAAAGGGGCACATGTCCCAGTTTTGTCTTCAACAGACCCAGGCAACAGCCCTCGCAGATAATTTACATGACAAAAAAATGGACTGTAGTTTCAGACGACATAAAGGCAGAGTCAAAAAGCCAAACCAGTGGTGGAGGTGAAGATAGGTGACAGCAGTCATAGACGTGGGCTGCTCTCAATTGATGCTATGGAAGGATCTTTTTCCATCCCACCTGGGAAGCCCAGAAAGCCTGGTGTGTAGGATCTGCATGACGTCCGATCCACCAAAAGAGAGCTCAAGATGGGGGATTGGGTAGTAGTGTTACTCCTGGACAACACCCGTAAGAATTTATCCCAATGGCAAGGACCCTTCCAGGTGACAAAACGAATGAG
This sequence comes from Gavialis gangeticus, assembly GCF_001723915.1. Classification (NCBI taxonomy): domain Eukaryota; kingdom Metazoa; phylum Chordata; order Crocodylia; family Gavialidae; genus Gavialis; species Gavialis gangeticus. The sequence continues at coordinate 70,512,248 of NW_017729024.1, read as the reverse complement.
TGTCAGTTAACTACAGGGCCAGTTAACTATGAGGTTCTGCAAACCTACATGAAGGAAATAATATACTATATTAATCTATTGTGGAGGTGGCACCAGGGAGACAGGTGGCTGATGAAACCTGCAGGAGAAATCGAGGAGGAAGATGGAACAATCATCTGAGAACTCATGGGGACCCAGGGAGAGCTGGAGATAGATGGCCAGCTGGATATCAGCTGACAAGGAGAGTTGAAAGCATTGGTCACTGAATTTCATGATGTTTTCAGAGAGGTGCCAGGGGAGGCAAAGGGGGTCTATCATCACATTATAACCCCACCATCTGGCCGGCAGTAAAACACAAAATCAAACAGATGAGGAAACTTGGAATTATTGAGGAATCAAAGAACCCCTAGAGAAGCCCCATAGTGGTAGTGCCGAAGCCCAATGGGTCAATTCAACTATGTATTGACAATCACAAAATAAATGAAATCATCACCTTTGACGCCTTTCCCATGCCCCAAATTGATGATATGCTAGAGAAAGTTGGACAGGTGCAAAAGTTATCCACCTTAGATCTTGCCAAAGGTTATTGGCAGATCTCGATGGCAGCAGAGGATAAGGAAAAGATGACATTTGGCACCCTGTGGGGCCTATTCCAGTTTAAAAGGATGCCTTTCAGGCTCCATGGGGCCACAGCTTCATTTCAGCAATTAATGCAACATATACTAGCCTCCCACCAGGGTTATGTGACCACTTATATCGATGATATTATCATCTTCTCACCCAACTGGGAGACACACCGCCAACATCTCCGACAGATACTAGAGGGACTCAGGCAGGTGGGGCTCATGGCTAATCCCAAGAAGTGCGCACTAGGAAAAAGAGAAACCCAGTACCTGGGTTTCCTAGTGGGTCGGGGCATCATAAAACCAATGGAAGACAAAGTGGCCACCATACAGCAACACCCCTTACCCAAAACTCTGAAACAACTGCAATTATTCCTGGGCAATTTATCCCAGGGTTCTCAGAGAAGGCAGCCCCTCTGACAGAATTAACTAACCCAAGAGCCCTCTGCACTTTCAAACAGTTAAAGGAAGCTTTGTGCCAACACCCTGTTTTGTACACACCTGATTTCTGGAAGACACTTATGGGCACTTATGATACTGCCAAGGCTGACTGTCAGCAGATCAAAGCTGATTATATGGTTCTGAGTGCAAGAGTTAATGGGATAGGGGTGCAGGTAGTAACCTTAATTCTTCAGTCAAGAATAAAGGCGCAGAGACAGACACATCTTGGGGATCAACACATGGCTATGTAGATGGTATTGCCATTAGAGATTTGACTTCTATGACCATGGGGTGGCGTTTCAGGAAGATGGAGTGGTGGGAAGAGACGGGGTCCACCTGATGAAGACAGAGAAGTGTGTTTTTGCATACACATTTGCTAACCTAGTGAGGAGTGTTTTAAATAAGGCTCACTGAGGGATGTAGAAAACAGCCCAGAGGTAACTCAAGAGCCAGGGTACCTGGATAAAAACTTAGTAAGGGGAAGTAATAATGGGCACCTTAGCAATATTCTTGGGGAAAGGATAGGACCATCATTTAGATACCTGAAATCTTCATATACCAATGCAAGTATGGGGAACAAACAGGAAGAATTGGAGGTCCTGGTACAAGCTCAGAATTATGGTGTAATAAGGCTTATGGAGACATAGTGGGATAATTCATATAACTGGGGTATAACTGGAGTCATGGATGTGTATAGTTTGTTCAAGAAGGACAAGCAAGGGAAAAAGGAGGTGTTGCCATATATATTATATATATATAAATAAAAGGTGATGTGCATATGGTCAGAGGTGCAGTAAAAAAGTGGAAGGTAGGCCTGTTGAAATCCTCTGGGTAAAGGTCAGAGAGGAGGGCAGCAAGGGGAATTCAGTGGCTCCAAACCAGGAGAAGGTGGCAGACGAGTTCTTCCTGAAACAACTGACAGAAGCTTCCAAGTCACAAAATCTGGTTTTCATGGTGGACTTTAATCATCAAGACCTCTTCTGGGAGGGAAATACAACAGTGTGCAAGCAGTCTACCAGATTCCTGGAGTGTGTTGGCGGTAATTTTTTGATAGCGATGGTAGAGAAGCCAACTAGGTGGAAACCTCAACTTACTGTTCAAAAAGTTGAGAATGTGAAAGTGAAAGATAACTTGGATGACAATAACCATTAAATGACAAACTTCAAGATCCTAGGGGGAGGATGGAAAGCATAAGAATAAAGACATTGGATTTCAGAAAAGCAGACTTTAACAAACTCCAGGAATTGGTAGTCAGTATCCCCTCAGAGGTAAATCAGAGGGGAAAAGGAATCTAGGAGTGCTGGCTGTACTTTCAGCAGGCCTTTTTAAGGTGCAAGGACAAGCTATTCTAATGCAATGAAAGAACAGGAAGTACAACTGAAGGCCAGTCCGGCTAGAAAGCTATCTTCTCAATAAGTTGAAACTCAAAAAATCCTATGAAAAGTGGACACTTGGTCATAGTACCAGGAAATTGCATAGGCATGAAGAGAGAAAATTAAGAAGGCCAAGGCGAAATTTGAGATTCAGCTCAAGGGACAAGGGACACAGAGGGCAATAAAAAGGAAGTTCACAAGTAGGTCAAAAATAAGAGGAAGAACAGAGACACCATCAGTCCCTTGCAGAATGTAGAAGGCAATCTATTTACAGATGGCACAGAGAAGGCTGAAGTATTTTATGCTTTTTTAAATTCAGTCTTCATAAATAGGGGCAGCTGCCAGATGATAAGTGTAGTCAGCAACAAAGATAGGGAAGGAAACAAATAGTATAGAGTAGGAAAAGAACAAATTTGGGATTACTTAGGGAAGATCCTTTCAAGATAGTATGGCTGAATGGGATGCACCTTAGAGTACTGCAGGAATTGGCTGACAATTTCAGAACCATTAGTCAACCTCTGTGAAAACTTCTGGAGGTTAAGTGAGGTCCTGAATTACTGTAAAAAAGCAAGTATAGTGCCCAGCTTTAAGAAAAGGGAAGAAAGGGGATCCCTGAAATTATAACAGTCAACCTAACCATAATATCTGGAAAAAAATCATGAAGTATATCCTCAAGGAATTTATTGTGGAAAAACTAGAGATGGTGATCAGGAACAGCAGCCTGGATTCACCAAGACCAAGTCATGCCTGACCAACTTGATTTCCTTCTATGATGAGGTGACAGGTTCTTTGGGTACAGCCAGAGCAGTGGGTACAATACACCTTGACTTAAGTGAGTCTTTTGATAGCATTTTCCATCACATTTTTATAACAAGCCAAGGAATTACAGACTAGATGAAAATACTGTTAGGGGATACATCACTGGTTAGATCATTGTAAGCTATGACTAGTTATCAATGGCTCAATGTCTAGTTTGTAGGAGGTATCAAGTAGGGTTCCCCAGGGGTCTGGTATTGTTCAACATCTTCATTAATGATTTGGATGATGCAATTGAGTGCAGGCTTAGCATATTTGTGGATGATACCAAGTTGGGTGGAATTGTGGATACTCCAGAGGGTAGGTCTAGCATCCAAAATGACCTGGATAGACTGGAGAAATGGTCTGCAATCAGTAAGATGAAATTCAGCAAGGACAAGTGCAAAGTTTTCATTTGTAAAGCAATAATTGCATGCACAAATATACGCTGGGAAATGACTGACTCAGCTGCAGTACTGCAGAGAAGGGCCTTGGGCTATGGTGGACCAGAAGCTGAATAAGAGCAACAACATACTCTTGTTTCACAAAACACCAATAGCATCCAGGGTTGTATTAACAGGAGTGTCATTTGCGTATCAAGGAAAGGGATTCTTCTTCTCTATTCAGTATTGGTGAGGCCTCCCCTGGAGTATGGTGTCCAGTTTTGGGCCCCACATTTCAAGAGTGATGTGGGCACTTTGGAGAAAGTCAAGCATAGGGAACAGATATGGAATCTCCATTCTTGTAAGTTTTTAAAAGCAGGTTAGACGGACATTTACAGGAATTGTTTAGTCCGTGATGATCCTGCCTTGAGCATGGGGCTGAACTAGAGGAACTTGTGAGGAACTTCCTGTGATCCACAAAAAAAGGAGGAGGAGTTTCTCTCTCCTCCATGCCCCTGTGACCATAAATCTTCTAAAAATATGAATACCTAAATTTAAAATCACCTTTCTACCCAATTCAGAGTAGGGACTAGGACCCTCTCTCCTACCTACTGTCTGAGGAAATTAACTACTAGACTACAGAATCATTCTCTTCCTCTTTTTAGCCCAATAGCTATTCCATAAAAACATGGAATCATAGAAAAGCAGTGCTAGAAGGGACCTCCAGAGGTCATGTAGTCCAACCCCCTGTCTCAGGCAGGCTTATCTTTAGCCAAACCATTTCATACAAATCTATTGCCTGGCCTATTAGCAAAACTATGGAGTCAACCCTGACTCAACTACAAGACATAATGCTCTAATTTGCATTAACGGTAAAGCAGGGGGACAGCAGTGGCCAATGTTCTGCTGCTGCCAAGGCTGTTATGGAAGAGAATCACACCCTTTGCTACAGGAATGCTCTGCAAAAAAGGTGGTTACGGCAAGAAAAGGATGTGGACTGAGATCTCCCATATCCCAGATAAGTGCCTAATGCATAGGGCTGTGTCAGAGTAGGAAGGGAGGGAATGTCCTATTTGCTTGTTTATGAATAGCCAGTTCTTTTGTTTTATTTAATTGAAGCTATTCACATGATTTAATCCAGATTCACAAACCGTTTTCAACTCAAATAACACCTTATGTTAATGAAATATTCAGTGAAAAAATAAATTACAACCCAGCCCTGGAGCTAAGGAAATGGTGTACAGGGGGAAATTAATTGAAATGTAGGGAGGATGTGCAGGTAGTCTTCAGGGGGAAAATGATGATTTCCTGCACTTGCTTTACCTGATCATAGAATAATGAGGACAAGGAAGTGTATCTAGGCAGAATAGAAAAGATACAGTTAATTACCACTGAATTCAAGATCATTTTTAAGTCTGAATTCTAGGATTGTTTTGAAAGGTTTAACTATAAATCAGTAGTACTATCACAAAAATAAAAGCCTTACCGGGGCAGGACTACCAATTTTGTAGAACCTCTATGTTACACTACACTTTTATGGTTTATTGATCTAACCTGAGAGACTGGAATATATGTCCTTTATTAAGGCTTTCTCTCTACATTCTCTCCAGTCTAAAAGTGGGGTTACTTGCCCTCAGAATTAAATATAAGTATAACTTATATGGACTCCAGTATATCTAAGCTGGGCGAGCTGAACAGTATACTTAAATATTAGTCTATGGATTAGTCAGAAATCCATATTTTATCTTTTATGAAGGCTTAACAGAAGATGCTTTTAAAAAAAGAAAAAAGAATAACCATTTTATAGTAGCTTTCATTCACTCTACCTCCCTCCCCTGTTCAGCAGTTGCTTTTGCAATATTAGTACTCTTCTGTAATACTGAGGTCAAGTGGTTCAAAGAACAGGCTGTTGAGCTTCGTTTACTGACATTAGTGAGTGTTCTTGTAAGTAAAAGCAGAACCATCACAAAAAGCTATATTCCTATCTAATGTTTTAATGAGGTAACTTTATGTTCTTAATAACTCAGTTCCTTTCCATGTTTATGACTTTTAATGGATATTCTTGGCCAGGAAACAACATATATGCCTCTTTCCATTCAAAGCTCACACATGCACAAAGAGAAAACTCAATTTGCTGAGCAGCGGTGAGTTATTGTACCTGTTTATATTAATTACTGCTCACATTGTTGAACAGCTATGAGATACAGGCTGTGGCCTGTGGCTTCCCAAGTGTCCAGAAATTTAGCAGAGGGGAGCAGTGGCAATTAATGCTGCCACTGCACCCCCACTGTCAAATGTCCAGGCCCCAGAGACCAGATGAGATGCATTGTGTGTGAGATGCTGCTGCCACGTGCAGGGCTGAGGGCAGGGATACAAGTCCCAATTTGGCATATGTGGGGCTGGGGCTGGGGCCAGCACCAGGGCTGCAGCCAAAGCAGCGGGGCCTGATCCAATGTGCATGGAGCTGTGACTGGGGTTGGGACTAGGACAGTGGGCCCAATCTGGTAGCGACCATTGCTACAATATGGTGTGTGGAACTGGACCCCAATCTGAAACAGACTGGATCTGGTCCTCAAGCCCACTCTGCACCTCTTGGCCAGCCCATGGGCTGAAAGATTGGCCACCGCTGCTGTAGCAGTTGCAAACTCTAGAGATGCAAACTCTGGGACATAATCCCATAACAAGCAGGCATGACATAGTTTCTGTCAACCCCTTTCTATATCTACAACTCTCCTTGTGACAGAATGACTTGCACTCCTTTCACCCGATGCTATTCTTTGCCTTTTTTTCTAAAAATTGAATAATTCCATAATCAAATCTTTTTGAATCCACTAAAACTCTCAGGTCCCAGAATTCAGATTTTCTAATTAAAATGGAAGCTTCTTGAGAAAGCATCTTCATATAAGAGATCATATTTAAAATGATAGTAAATAGTAAATGACTTATATAAGCCCTCTCTTGGCTTGTGGGTATGGAGACAAGAATTTTATTTTATGTTTTAAAACCCCTTGAAAGCCTTGTTTTGTATATTGATAATAGGATTTGGAGATTTTTTTTTTCCCCCTCAGTCAGCTGTGTGAAATATAGAAATTGGAGTGAGGAAACCCCAACACAGCTTCATTCCATATAATTAATATATCTAGATCTTCAAAAGAAAAAAAAAAAAGTAAATAAAGGGTGCATCTACACATGCATTTACTCCAACACCAGATTTATTCTGGTGTAAACTAAGCCAGAGTAAGTGTTTTTGGTTAGGTGTCTACACATGGAAGGATAAAGGAGACAATTTGTACCCAGTTTCCTGCAGTCCTACAATGGGCCCCTGAAGCCACTGGGTGCTAGCCCATGGGATGGCAGGGAGCATGGGGCCAGGAAACAGCTGTCTCCTGACCCTGGGGGCTGCCTGCTGCTGAGGCAGGGGCAAAGTTCCCCTGCCCCAGCAGCTGGGACCTCCTGGCCCTGGGCTCTTTAATCAGGGCCATGACCTTGGAAAGAGCTGCAGAGGAGGGGCAGGTCTCAGTAGCAGCTAGTAGATAGCTTGCTACTAGCTGCCCCACTGGAGGATTGGGCTCAAGGCTGGGACCTACCCCACCCCTGCAGCTTTTTCCAACCCCCATGCCTCAGTCACCCAACTGAGTTATGGGGCTGGGACCCAGCCAACCCTGGGCTGTGCAGGAAAGTCTGCATGTATAGCCTGGAGCTGGCTGGGGACTGCCCAAAACAGGACAGTCCTCAGCCACTACCAGGCTGCATGTGCTTCCCTATGCAGCCTGGGGCTGGCTGGGAACTGTCCAGTCAGGGGCAGGTCCCAGACGGCTTCAGGCTATACATGGAGCTGTTCCCATGCAGAGAGCTCTCAGCCCCTGCTACACAATTGCAATTGCTATTGTGGAGTGGGGGCTGTGGAGCTTGTTCCCAGCCACCACTCTATAAACACAGATCACAGTCACAGAGCTCAGGCTAGTGTATAAGGATCTCCAAGACCCCACTCCCTGATAGTGATCTCAGAGTGGGAGGCTTGGAGTTCCTTACTGCTGAGGTAGGAGGACATAGTCCCCACCTGGGCTTCTGTGGCAGAGCCCACACTGGCAGCAGGGAAGCTCCTGGGAGCAGGGAGCAATATCCTGCTCCCTGGTGGATGGCTGACCAGGAGCAGGTTTTGCTCCCAGTCAGGCATCTACACGAGCTCTATAATACCGTTCCTAATCCCATGTCAATTTGCTACTTGCATTTGCAGGTAAGAAACTTACTCAGAATTAGGGAGATTTACTGTGAAGTAAGCATGTGCACATGTAGACACATTCTTACTTCGCAATAAACTCTGCTAATATTAAATTAAGCGTGTCATGTAGACACACCCAAAAAGTAACCTGATCCTACTCGTGTATTTTAGCATACTGTTTTCAGAGTTTTTTATTAGTCAAAGCATGACATACTCCAGGTAGGACTCAGAATATATGGTTTCAACATGCAGGAAAATCAATTTCAGAAGTAATTTGTAGTCATTATTAAGTCTCCTGAGTACTTTGTGGACTGAACATACTTGGGATCACAATTAAGTCTGGGCATGCCATGGGCATGCTCAAAACTGCCCAGAAGTTCACCCTGCTGCTTCTGTGGCTCAGGTTTTGCAGGTCAATAACAGGGCCCCATGTTCATGTTAGTTTGGCAATGGGGGCAAAAGTGAGAAAAAAATAAGCCAACTAAAGAAAACAGAGATCATTCTGTCTCAGAGACAAAGAAGGAAACTTCTGAACAGCTTACGAGTCCAGAATCTTCATAAGGCATCATTAATCTAGCAGTATGGTCTAACCTGAGAAACTGGAATATATGTCTTTTGTTCAGGCTTTATCTCCACAGTTGCATGAGTAAATCTGGGGAAACATATTTTACCAAAATATTTGTTTCGACAAAAATATGCAGATTGGTCAGTACCAGCACTACATGTCTCTCTTTCACTGAAGTTCTCATTTAAAATGCCAAAGAAAGCTAAAATGTTACCTTTCAACATTTTCAACATGTAATATAAATTTAATATTAAATTATAAAATTAGATTAATATAATATTACAGAATAAAAAATACAGCAATACAGATAAACTTTTCATTAGGTGCTGGTTTTGATTCTTTTTAGTTTCTGGGCCTCTCTCAGGTGACATATGTCCCAGAAATTGAGCTGGCTGAATTTTTTTTTTTTTTAAAGAAATGTCAATAGCCAGTACCTATTAAAGCACTTTTTAAAATATAAAGCATTTTTTTTAAATGTAAAAGTTAAAGATCACCTCAAATGGATTTGATTTCAACCATCCTTAACATTTTAAGTATGGTGCAGTACCATAGCAAGGGCAGTGCTGGCAGTGCACTGGCATCAGGTGCCCTTTCACAGGGGCTGCCGAATCAAATAGAAGTAGTGTTACATAATAGTGCCTAAGTGGGCACTCTGCAGATGACTTACACTGGGCACCAAAATTCTTGGCTATGGGTCCAATATGGTGGCAAAGCAATTGCAACATCTTGTAGCAGTAGAGACATGAGTTTGACTCTGGACTGCTTTGGAAAGCTGCCCTACTACACACAGCTATAAATGGATACCTGACCATCAGCTGTGGAGTCAAAGGTGATCAGTACTCCTTCTCATGCTGTTGTTGTTCTCATATACAAGCTCTGCAAGTCATTTGACTTTAGCAGACCATTGACTACTTTGCAGTTACCTTGTTCTACAGGATATAATGGTTCTCTCTGCGCAACATTTTGAGGGAACTTTCAAGAGCAAAGCATGATAGCATCAACCAAAATCATTCCCCATATGATTAATGAGAACAAGACACTGGAACCTAGTAACATTTGAAAGCATATTGACACTTTTCTTGAGTATTGTTACAATGCCATAAAACGAACGTAGTCAAAGAGTTGAATCCTTCTATACAAAATATAGTTGCTTTGTAAAATCAGAGGTCAAGACTAAACCATAAGGGACCTTTTGGCTGCCGGATGCACAGTATAAATCTCTTTAATGTGAATAGGAATTACAGGCCCCCTCATGACTGCTCAGTCATTCAAGCATTCAGACTTATTGAAGAACCAATTATGGGGTCCAGTCTTGCAAGTCCTTATTCGCATAAGAAGTCCCTGCTCATGTAAGTTCATGTGTAAAGACTACTCATATCAGGAAAAGGACTGCAGAACCAGACCAAAAACTACAACATTTAAATAATATATATTATATTTATGTAAATTAATACATGTATATAAATGTGTATATATCTATACACGCACACATGCCCACATCTATAAATACATACATATATACGGTATATAAAGTCTTGGTTTAATCTTTTACCTTAGTTTAGTGGCTACTTGCTAAAAGAAGAATGATTTTTGAAGAGATCATGTTTCAGATCCAGTTATAAATAATCCGTTTCAATTCTCTGTGCAGCATAATCATTTGCTTATCTGGATTTAAGGAATGAAGAGTAATTGGCTGTCATACATGTCTGACTGTCAAGAGTACTACTGTTCTTCTCCTGAAGGATTTTTTTTTCCATTTCACAGAATAAGAATTTAAAAAGGCAGAACATTAATTATAATTGATATTTATTTAAATACCAGTTAGAAAGGATTACTCACTGAATTTCTGCTCATTCTCCACTCTTAACTTTTTCTTTTCCATTTTGCACTCAGAATTCTCTATGATTACAATGCAATCCAAAGCCCTATTTTTACCTGCAATAAACTTGAGCCCAAAATTTTGATCACTTTTCTCATGTACTCCTGTGAGCGAAGTGTCTGCATACTGGACCATAGAATTTAGATACTTTTGAAAAATCTTTAAATTCAGATTAAGTGTCAAACTATTTACAATTTTAACCAATTCTAAACTCGAGATCCAAACTGCAGTCCTTTCTCCCATTTAGGAACAACTTGGAATACTGTGTAGCTGGTTTTATGAAAGATAAACTATCACATCGCTCTCTCATTTTTAAAAGGTATGACAAAAATTGATAACATTTCAGTTCTATTCAGGTTTATAGTCATACAAACTACAAATGGATTTAATTATTTTGTCATCAAAATAGTCACCTTGGTCTACCAAACAATGGCTTTTGTCTTGTACTTCTTTTGTCTTCCCTAATGGCTATCCTCATTTTTTCAAATGTGTGTCTGGACTTATTTGGCAATATAAATTAATAAATGCACCTCAAAACCAAAAATCATTTTAAGGAAATGTAAATACCTAAGGATACCAAGACTGAAGACACTTCTCTGATGGCTCCAACTTACTATTTAATTCTTTGCTTTATATGCCAAATACCAAATCTTCTGATAATTTTAAGAGAGAAGAAATACTTTTCTACTGGTAATGATTTCTTACCAAAATAAATGAACATCTGTACCTAGTAAGTTAGCAGTGTCAGATACTCCTGATGAAGCAGGCTATCACTTAACAAAAGCATATGCCTCTCTGAGCCAGTTAGTCTCTCAGGTGCCACCCTACCCTGCTTTCTGCATTATATTTAAGATTCATATTTACCCAGACAAAAAACTACTATGTTCACCTCCTGTACTATGCCTATGACAACTAAAGTAATTTGCATATTGGTTTCAGTGAATCAAATGATTAAATGATAAAAAAAAAAATTATACTAACAGTTGCATAATAAAGTGTTGTATTTAAAAATTCTTAAATTCCTCTCTAGGGAAGGGTTTCAGTTGTATTATGCAAACACTTTGCTGTATAAATATTTTAGTTCAGTTCAGTTGGAACCTATTTTTATAAGTTACATACTGACAGATTTAATTCCTTTTCATCCCTTGGGCTGCTCTGGTGAACAGGCGTTCCCCCAGATCCTGATGCACACCTCTTATGTACTTATAGGCTGACACCAAGTCACCCCTGAGCCTGAGTTTTCCCAGGCTGAAGAGTCCCATAACTCTCAGCCTCTCTTCATAAGGCCTGTTCTCTTGCCCTCTGATTATGTGCATGGCTCGCCTATGGACTCTTTCAAGTTTCTCCATGTCCGTCCTGAAGTGTGGAGCCCAAAATTGGATGTAGTACTCCAACTGTGGCTTCACCAAGGCTGAGTAAAGTGGAAAGATGACATCCTGGCTCTTTTCATTTCAAACCTCCATTGCAGCAGGATGTAACTTTGAATGACAAACCCACTTCTCACTTTTTCAAACCAGTATTATTGTTTCACTTGGTTGTTTGCATTCTGCTCTTGGGAAGACGGTTCACTGTTTACATCTTTAAAAAAAGACCATATAATGGGGAAATTGTTACAACATTGACTATGAAATGAGTGGCTTATCCCTAAGGAAAAAGACTACTAAAAGACTATTTTTACAGCTGTCTGTAAAAATATTTAAATGTATGAAATCTGTATTTACATGGCAAAAACTCACAATATGTATTCATATATCCATATTATTTAAATAGATGGTAAACAATTAAATACTACTTACATGATGTCAGAGTAGCAAAAAAAAGTGTTTACCACCCATGTTCTAACACACTTTCTCTGTAAACTATAGCAATAATTGCAAGACAATGTGAATAGATCACATAATATCTCTTGGAACTAATGATTTAAATATGTTACCTGGTAAAGGTCTGCTGTGATGGGATATTGTTATGCCCTGAATATATTGTTCCTCAGACAACAGTTGTAAGTCATGTCACATATACAAATAGATGAATAAGTACAACATTTTTCATAATATTATTTAAAATAATTAAACTCAGTATTGTTCACAGTAAAATTAATTCTTTCTGTAGGCATGACTTCTGGGCATTCACTCACTAGAAAAGTTACAAAAAATGAGCACAACCAGGAGTCAAGCAGATTCTCTTTTTTATTTACATGAATATTCATGGAGAAAACTCAAGGTGTTTGCCAGCCCTAATCATACAATCATAAAGGGCTGGAATGAACCCCTAGAGGTCATCTAGTCCAGTCCCTCCATTCTCCCACCTGAGGCAGGATTATCGCTATCCAAACTGTACCAAGTGTGCTTTGTTGGGAAAATAAATAAATAAAGACAACAACATCCTGGATTGTGTTAATAGGCGTGTCACTTGCAAATTGAAAAGTGAGGCTTCAGCTTGAATACGGTGTCCAGTTTTGGGCTCTACACGTAAAGAAAGAAGTGGACATATTGGAAAGAGTCCAGTGGAGAGTAATAAAAATGAGGTCTGGAATATAATTTATGAGGAATGGCTGAAAGAAGAATTAGGACTATTTAGGCTGGAGAAGAAAAGACTACAGAGAATTTGATAACAGCCTTCAAAATACCTGAAGAGAAGTTATAAAGAAGATGGAGATAGACTTTTGTCTGTGGCTGCAGAGGATAGGAATAGTGGCCTTAACATGTAGCAGAAGAAAGATAGGTTGGAGATTAGGAGGAACTTTCTGGCTGAAGATAGCCAACCACTGGAACAAGCTACTTGAAGAAGTTGTGGAGTCTTCATCCCTGGAAATTTTCAATAGCTGATTAGATAGACACTTGATTGGGATGATTTAGTCAGAGATGATCCTATCCTGAGCAGGGGGCTGGACTAGGTGACTTCATGAGGTCCCTTCTAGCCATATTAACGCTCGATCCTAAGATAATTATTAAAGGAATACAACTCAAAAGGAAGCTAATTAGCTGGATAGACTCCAATTCATTATAAACACTTATTCCAGTCCTTGGAACCAAATTTCCCTGGAATATTTTGCTGTCATTTCAGTTTCTATTTATACAGTGGTAATGTTAATCTTATCAAAGACTTATTCAACTAAATTATTTGAGAACTAAGTGGAAATAACAGCCTTATTAAGGCTAACTTATTACAAACAGTTATTTGAAACAGCTTATTGTAAAATACAGTATCATAACATTTATCAACTATAATAAGAGTGTACGTCATGAGACTGATGTGAAGAACCTCTACAATACACTTATCAAATACATAATATGTGATTTAAACCTTTTTTAGGATGCAATTCTAAAATCAGTTTCTCATGACAGCATTGTTACTGTGGCCAGAAAGTAATATAATTTAAATATATCTATATTTACTATGGTTTAGTTATATATCACTGCATCACCATGAGACTATATTTCCCCTCTGTTGTATATGTCTGATGTATATCATGCACATTTTCTTGTTTATATTTAATATGATGTAAAATAAAGCTTTTAAAAGTTCAATAGGTACATGTATATTAAAAAAACACAAGTGTTTCAGTTCCTATTACAGGAAAAAATAAGGCCTAAATCCTAAATATTAATCCATATTATCCAAGTCAATTTATTAAGCAGTTAAAAATGCATTAGAAGTCCCTACTGACTGATTAAAAATATAAGCAAAACCTTCCACAAGGAAATAATGCGCAAAATATCCTTCACTGAAATTTCTGTACTGACAAATCACCTCTCCTTGAAAATATATGGGGCTTTTTAAAGAATACTGCTGCTTGCCACAGTAATTGTATGTCGTATATCTTATATTCTCAATAAATTTGTTTATTCTGCAGGACTGAAAAAAATTAAAGTTTTCCCTAATTTGCATATAAATTATCTTCATAGCATGTTCCCTTCCCAGTACTTTTTAGCTAAACTTGAAATTACAATATCATTAGTATTAACAAATACCCAAATAGCCTGTAACAGGAGCCTATCACACCAGTCCTTTGAAAAACTGCTGCAGAGTCACTTTTGTGGGGGCACTTTTCATCTTAAGAGCAAAAGGGGTTAAAAAAGCTCAAAGATATATTTAATGATACTTGTTTCACCTACTCTGGTTTTCATAAATAGGAGCAGTCACCTAATGACAACTATAGCTGGTGTTAGCCACAAGGTGGTGCAACCCCTGGCCTGTTAGTAGTTTATGTAGTAATTTAAGTAATTAGGGGCATTTTTACACATAAAAGTGTCTGGTGCTGCATTGCTTGCAGTTGTATAAGTGGCAAAAAGCATGTCAGCACTGAGAAAATGACAACAACACACTTTTGAACAGCTTGTGTCATCCAAAGTGGCAGCTCTCTAGTGTGTCACGGGACAAAAAGTTGTGTGTATGAATGCTCTGGAGTAGCAGCTACATAGAGTAATTCTGCACGTGCTCCGTGGACTAAGGGACCAGAAGATTCTCAAAAAGGTGAACTCTTTACCTTCAGTGAGGTAATGTAATGACCTAGTTTAAAGGTTCAAGCATGCACAGTTTAGTTACTTATGTTCACGCCAAAACTAGTGAGTAGTCAACATGCATTTAATATCTCTTTCCTGAGGTGATCAAAAGTGTGATTGGACTAGTTAATGATTGACAGGTGACAGAACCTCTGAGAGATGATTGGCTATGAAAGTGATTGACAGAGGTGTGACTGGGACCTATAAGAAGAACTTGCATCTGTGAGAGGTGTGCACTTTTGGTTCCAATGTGGGACTGTGGCTGTGTGTGTGCATCTGAGTGTAAGTGAGACTGTGAGGCATGGCTAAGTGTTGTTTGATGTGCTGAATGGTTACTATTGTATTTGTGTCTGTAAGAGAGCTTGGGTCAGTGGAAGATGTGTACAAAACTCTGAGGACAGAGTTTGATTGTTGTGTGTATGTTGTTATCTGGGTGTAACTAGGCTCTCCAGTGACACAAACTTAGCACCCAACAGAGCAGGCCAGTGCCAACTAACAAACCATCTAAGGAATGGTAAAGTATCACCCTCACTTAAAAGAGAATACTGAGTACCCAAGGAAAGGGAAAAGCATCTGGGGGAGCAGGAGATTTGGGGTAGATTACTGTGAGTTCAGTAATTGAGTGTATAGTTAAGCTAAGCTGATTGTGCCTGCACCTAAAATACCATTACAAGTGGGCAGGGGGTCTGCTCTCCATCTCTCTTTCATATTTCTGTAATGTAATTGCTCTATAATATAGTCATTGTTGTTATTGTTGTCTGTTATTGTTATAATATCAACCTGTGGTTTTCAACTAATAAATTAGTCTGTCTGTTTGTACTAATTAAGATTAAGCATTGAGGTAGAGCCAGGCTGTAGGCTTTGGCCTCAATAAGAGAAAGCTCCCACCATTAAAATCCTTTCCTCTGCTGAACTTCAGAGGAGCTCTTAATTCTGTAAAGTTAACTGTGTAATTAAGAGTTGCTCCTCCAACACTGGCAAAGAGAGGGAAAGAGATAAACAGCCTAGAGTAATAGCAGAACAGGTTGGGGATTACTTGGAGAAGCTAGATCCTTTCAAGTGGACATGGCCAGATGGGATGCTATCAGAGTACTGAAGGAATTGCCTGAGATAATGCTGGAGCTATTGGCTATCCTTTTTGAGAATGTGGAGACCAGTTGAGGTGCCAGGTGACTGGAAAAGGGCAAATATAGTGCCCATCTTTTAAAAAGGGGTAGACATTTGATTTGGGGTGAAGCAACTAGAGGAGAACAAAGTGATTAGGAACAGTTCAGCATGGATTCACCAAGAGCAAGTTATGCCTGACCAATCTGATTTCCTTCCATGATAAAATGACCGGTTCTGTAAATGAAGGGAGAATGGTGGCTGTGGTGTACCGTGACATGAGCAAAGTTTTTGACACAGTCTCCCATAACACCTTCACTAGCAAGCTAAGAAAATATAAACTACATGAAAGTACTGTAAGGTGGCTATATACCTGGTTGGGTCATCATATGCAACAAATAGTCCTCAATGACTAGTTGGGAGAAGGTATCAAATGGAATTTCCCAAAGGCCTATTCTAGCTCTGGTATTGTTCAACATCTTCATTAATGATTTGGGCGATGGGATCGAGTGCAGGGTTAGCAAATTTGAAGACACAAGATGGGTGGAATTGCAGACACTCTGGAGGGTAGGCCTAGGATCCAGAATGACCTGGACAGACTGGAGAACTGGTCCACAATGAATGAGGTGAGATTCAGCAAGGACAAGTGCAAAGTCCTGCATTTAGGATGCAATAATTGGACTGGGGAATTAGCTGTAGTACTGCAGAAAAGGACCCTTCCAGCCCTACTTTTTAATGGTTGCGTGTTAGCTTCTTTTTTAAAATCAGAACCTTTGTCATGTGGCTTTGTGGGGTATCATATGGAGTAATAATATTACTATATTGGGCCAGTTTGATTGTAATTAAAATATAATGTCATTATTCATGAGAAACACACATCATTATACTCTTTTATCTGAAAAAGGCTACATGTTTCTATTATATGAAGTAGCCTATTATGTCACTAATACATGGAACGCAATTTGATTTTTTTTGTGGGAAAATATTGCTGAAGGGTGAAGGGCAGGATTAAAGCACATTCCTAAGTCCCCTTCTCAAAGTCATGGGGTGTCACAGGGTGTTTGGGGGAGGGTGTGAAGAAAAACTATCAGCAGGAAGGAATAAAAAGTTGTTGCAAATTAAGTTTAAGGGACCTATTATTTGACAATGGTGTTTGCCTAACGCTGATCCCTATGGCACCTCACTGACCAGCTTGATATAATGCTACTTATCATTGCACTTGGTTTATGATCTTCCAGTCAATCTTCAAACCATGTGACAAGGCTTCTATACAAGCCCATTTTAATTTATTTTTTTCAGGGAAGAATTTGTAAGGCATTTTGTTATTTTTTTAAAATAGAATACCAAAATCAGATCATGAAAAATGTTCAGTATGTATGCAATACATCTGGATCCTATAAAACATTTAACAATCAACTGCACCTAGTACGATTATGATTGCAAGGCTATGTTGTTAATGGTTCCTGATTCTCTTGTTCTTTTTCCTCAAGCTGCTGAATTGTGAGAAACATATCAATCCATTTCTATGTTTGGGATATATCTAGGAGTCAGCATAATCTAGTGTTAAGATGTCCTTTGTTTGCTTAAGTCATGTTTATAAAGGCACTAAGCTTAAGTACTGTTTCTGTTTCTTAACTAATTCTTACAATACTAGGCTGAGAGAGGAAATGATAATCTCAGAGCAAAGCAGAATTAAAAAATGAATGAAGCAACACAATGTTATACTCAGGTCCTAGTGATCCTTTGCTTGTTCACTGGCATTTTTA
>NW_017729024.1:70485899-70489616 GCF_001723915.1 Gavialis gangeticus | reverse complement strand
GCACTAAGCTTAAGTACTGTTTCTGTTTCTTAACTAATTCTTACAATACTAGGCTGAGAGAGGAAATGATAATCTCAGAGCAAAGCAGAATTAAAAAATGAATGAAGCAACACAATGTTATACTCAGGTCCTAGTGATCCTTTGCTTGTTCACTGGCATTTTTATTATCTGTAGGATGAAAAGCTGAGTGATAAATTAGTTCAGACCTTGTACAAACCATTAGTAAAGCTAATTCAGAAGCTCTTCCATGATCCAATAAAATATCACGAGACTTTTCTACTAATTATCCATCTTGGAAGTACAAGAAGAATTAATTTTACAGCAATGTTCTCTGTGAAATTTTCTGGCCTTTTTTAAAATACAGTGATTCACACCTGCCAGGAGAAAATCTACTAGTCTGTGGAAAAATTGCTTCACTAGTACTCATTAATCCCTTGCGATTAAACAACCCTTCTCGTTTCTCCCATCTCCTGAGCAGGTAAACTAATAAGAGCCCTTTGTATGTTCCAAGGAAGAGCTTGCTCCCATAGTACGAAGGTTCTTCCATCTCCACCTGACAACTGGATAAAAAATAAGCTGGGAGTACTGTTGAAATACTTGGCCCTTTCACTTTAAAAATGTTTGTGTAGAGATATTCCTGACTATTCCCTTTCAGGGGGAAAAGAACCGCTGGTTCATTTCCTCTCCTAAGCAGTATCAAAACCTGGTGCGGTTGCTTCCGTCTAGAAATTATAAGGGAAGAAGAGCAAATCAATATCAAATCCTGCAGAACTGCCCGAAAAGACAGGTATGATGGGAAGAACTATTTCAATTCAGGTTTTGCTATTGCTGTCTGTATTTTTGAGACCCATTCCCTATAATAAGGGATTGCATGTCAAAGCCCAGAGCCATAAAACAACACCATCCCAATTTTGGAAAACTGAATATTCTCCTGGTTTGTAACATGCATCATTGGTAGGTATGTTGATTTCATATGGCTAGCAGGTGAGAACATGAAAAGTGTGTGCATTTTACAAATTGTCTTTTTGCATAATGTATCATTTGTGTAACATTTATGGGAAGCTGGGCCAAATTCTATGAAAAATCTGCAACAGAGTGTGCATGTGTGTGTTTATACAGGTGCATGAACATGTTGCCAAGTGATTTCACTCATCCCAAGGGCTTCAGCTCACCACTATACATAACTGAACAAATGGAGCAACACAACAACTTTTATCATCCTTTTGCTGCGCAAAATCAATCTTGCCAAAAGCTACTGTTTTACAGGCCACCAAGAAGGAAAGGAAATAAAATAAATACAAGTTAGGTGCTTAGACCTAGAACTAAAATTACATTTATTTATGCAAATTGGATTCTGACTTCATTTGTTTTACAGGACCTTCTATCAGAAAGTATCTCCTTCTTATGAGCTAACTCACCTTTAACTATTTGTATGTGCTTATCACCTTTCCCCTACAGAATAGGGATAATCTGCTTAAAATATTAAGCAAGAGCACCACCAAGTTTAAGGACAGATGTTGATATTTTGATCCCTCTAATCAAATCCTCTTTGGCTGAAGCATGGGACATAAGGGTCCTGGTTCCCTGAGGTAAGCAAACATGGGGGAATTCTCATGAGACGATAGCCATCTGGCAAGAAATTTATGACATTTCCATAGTCTGGCAAGATTTCTGTAAAAGAGCTCAGATATTTCAGTGACAGGGAAAAAAAAGTGAAGAAAGAAATAAAGCTAACATTTTCATTATTAGGACTCTTGATTATTTTTTTAGTATGGCTGACATATGCAACAGATTCCAAAGTAGATCCTGTTCCCTTTGGGGTCAAAATAGCTGCTTTCTATAGATTTTAGTGGAAAAAAAGATTAGGCTCATATTTAGCTGTGAATGTTAGGTAAGCCATTATGTTCATACTCTAACTCCTGAGAGGAATGAGATATTGTGGTTTGCCTCTAGGCTCTCAAGTAAAAAGGACAAAATAAAAGGAATATCCTAACAAATAGGAAGTACTTCAAGGTGTTTGCATGGAAACCAACTGCAAATGAAGGGAAATATCCTGGGCATAGATATTAGCTCCAGGAACAGCAATGGAAGATTTGCTGGACTTGGTCTAAGAAATTATGCTAGCAAAGGAGAGGAAAAGATATGCAGTCTAATGAGGAAGATTAATATTATCTAACTCATCTATAGCATTTGTGTGTAGATCTTGAAATGCTTCACCAAATAAGATACCAGTACAATTAATCTTCTTTTCAGAGATGATAGAATGGATGCAGGGGGGTGCACACTGACTTGCCTCAGATCACCCAGTAGTCTATTGGCAAGTCTGTTTATCTGGAAATAAAACCCAATTCTGTAAAGGCCCACCCAGGGCTCTAGCCACTATACACACACCATCTCACTACTATATTTACTGCAAAGAAAATTGTTTTGAATTTGAGGCACATTGAAATACTTCCCTACTGATATGTGAGTGAGTGGATTGTACAGTTTCTTCTTAAGAGGTGGGGCTATGTATAAATAAGCCCTTACCAGCCAAAAAAAACACAGAAGCTTAATAGATGCAAATCCACAGCACCCCTCCCTGTATTCCATTCCCCCATCAGTTAGACTCCCCTCCATTTGAGGTTTATTAAATGTTCCTTTCTTCCTCCCTCAGGACTGTTCATTTTCCCTTATTTCAAGACAAAGTCCTGACTCTTTTTTAGCTTTTCAATTCCTGCTCCCATTTCTACTGCAACTTTTTACACTCAAGTCTTTCTCCTGCCCCTACCCTGGGGCTCAGACACCTTTTGCTCTTGATATAATGTCTCCACAAATTCCATTCTTGCTTGAATCTTGTTACCCTCCTACAATCCACACTTACTTTGCTCTTACCCCTCCTAAAGTCTCCCCCTGAGCATCTCCTGATATTGAGGTCCTTTTGAGCTAGGACTAATCCTTTTCAAGCCTTAGAGGGTGATCATATGACTCAAACACCTGACTTTCATTCTGTTCTTGATGATCCTTCTCAGAACCACCTGATCTGAAGCAGCCCTTGTCTTGGAGGGGATTTGTTACTCTAAAGCACCTTTACCCTTAAGGAAGAGAATAAACAGGTTAATGATTTACTTTGATCATAGGGTATTACATTGCTCTTTTTCTCACAATACCCTTAAAGGATGTCAAAGCTTTTTGACTGGCTCAGTGCTGTCTGAGCTGCTTATTGACTCATGAATTAGGGGAAGAGAAGCTTTGGTATATTAGGGATATTACAATCCACAGTAGAACTTGGGCACCTTAACACCTACAGAAATCTAGACCCTGAAGCTAGATATACAGAAAAGAGCCCTATTCAATGGGTGGAAATTATCAAGGGACCCAAAAGGAAACCCTGACAGCCAGTATGTTGAGTGGGAAGGCATATGAACTTGCTAATAGGAACCACAGAAAAGATGGGACTGTCTTAACACCTTACTCTCAAGAACTTTGGAACTCTTAGAGTGATGTTGTAGCCATGATGCTCCAGGAAATATGTTAGATGAAAGGATATTTTGGGGGTAGTATCTTTTATTGGCCCAACTGCATGGTTGGAATAAAGTTAGACAAGTTTTCAATGCAATGTATTCTTTATCAGGTCTGAGAAGGGGAGCAAGCACAGGAAGCAAAAACTTCATCTCTGGTCATATGTTCTGTAGGGCTCAAATTGGTAGGTGTGTGTTTTGAGAACACTGGATCAAT
>NW_017729024.1:70475638-70480899 GCF_001723915.1 Gavialis gangeticus | reverse complement strand
GATGTTGTAGCCATGATGCTCCAGGAAATATGTTAGATGAAAGGATATTTTGGGGGTAGTATCTTTTATTGGCCCAACTGCATGGTTGGAATAAAGTTAGACAAGTTTTCAATGCAATGTATTCTTTATCAGGTCTGAGAAGGGGAGCAAGCACAGGAAGCAAAAACTTCATCTCTGGTCATATGTTCTGTAGGGCTCAAATTGGTAGGTGTGTGTTTTGAGAACACTGGATTAATTTATGCAGGTGATAGAGCTTGAGAAATGCATAATTTGTGTAGACTAATGATGCTTAGTCACATATTACTCATTACTCTCTAGATTTAGGCAATTATTGGGAGGCACAGAAGCAGATAAGCAAGCACTAAAGGAATTTTACTATCAAAGCTCCTAGGTAGCTGAGGTGTCTGCGAGGTTTGGTAGCAATTGAATGGGCAGCTTTTAGGATCTAAATTTTGGCTTTAGAGACTGTAGTGAACACTGGGTTAAAGGCATAGCAATGAGAAGAACTAAATGATGAACTTTAATGTGGAGCAAACTTTTGCAGACCTTTTGGTTTCTCTAACTCAGTGCTTCTCAACCCTTTATGTACTAGGGCCCATCTGTAAACATCAATGGCTAGTCTCGACCCAGTGACCCTTACTCCCAACCTGCTGCCTCCCACCCCTAGGCTCCAGCCCCCTAGTATGTGGGGTACGGGTGCAAGTAGGCATGGAGGGCCCCAAGCATCCCCTCGAGGCTGGAACTCTGCCAATCTATAAGGGAAAAACCATGATTTCCTATGTTTTTCTCCTTTTAAAAGAATTCATTTTTAAAGTTTGTTGATCCATTTTTAAAGTGTGTCCAGGACACTTTCATATATTCTTGTGACTCACTTTTGGTTGAGAAACGTTGCTCTAATTCACTCTCCTAACTGAGTGACCATCTCCCAATTCCCAACTTCTGTAACCTTGTAAGTAAGGAAATGTCTCAAAAATAAATAACTTATATCACCACAGAAAGCTATAATGCCGTTTAGGAAGGGCATAGTTCTTTGGTGTATTTTAATTACTTTCCTTTAATGTGAGAAGCCTATCACTCATTTCAAGACAGACTTTTAAAGGCATTTAGAAGTCTACCAGCACTGTTGGACATCTAGTGAACAGGACAGGTTCTGGTTATTTCACCATAAATTTTAAGTCCCTCTCCCACATTCACATAGCTAATCACACACATAACCAGTCAGAAGCTATTACTCATTAATCACATCTAAAATATGCCCCTCCTCAATTTTGCTACTCTGAGAGCTGCCTAATTTCTTCAAAGAATGGGTCTGGCTCTGCTATTGAGATTTGCAAAAATGCTTTGGTGTCTAACTCCAACTAAAATCATGTTTTTCCAGACTCAGTCTTTTTCTCCAACAAGTGAACTTTTATTTAGCTTCATTTAAAATATACACTTTTTTGCTGTGTTTGCAGTAAAACTCAGTATCCTGCAAACAATACTGTTCAGATAACCATTCCAGAAGATGAAAAATAATATATGCAACATTGCCTACCCAGCTGAGCTTGTAAAATTCTTATTTGGAAAAGAGCAAACTAGCATTATTTTCTACAAAAATGGGCTCTTGTCATATTTGCACTCTTAGAGAAAATGGCTTTACCAGTTTATGACAACTCTTCCCTCAGAGGGGACTGGCAGGAGGGGAGATATTTTTTATTTAAGAGCACTCCTGTAAATTATATCAATATACTACACACACCAAAAAAAGATACAGTCATTCAATGTTTTCCTACCACTGTTTTATTATATTCATGAGTATTTATGTAGATAACTTCTATTGCATGTAGAAATCTTTTGCTGTAATTCAGAGTTGTTTGAGAATTAAAAGACAGAAATTTGACAGCAAGCTTGAAAGATTATAAATAATATCCTGGTTTCTTTTAAGGATTACATTTATTTTCAAACAGTCTTTTGCCTCATGATATGATGATTCACTGCTTTCCTATAATAGCAATAAAATTTAAAACACTCTATCATTTTTAAAAAGGCAATCAGAACTCATAGTAGAGATGAAATATTTTATTAGACCAACAAGATTTTTGCAAAAAAATTCTTTAATTGCAAGCTTTCGGGCACAAACACCCTTCATCAGGCATTGGAGAAAAGAATGTAGAAATTCTTCTGGGTACAAATGAAAGTGCATATTTCATAAGATTTCACAGAGGAGTCAATGAATTAATAAGAAGCTTCTATGGTAATAAGAAGTTGATAAGAAGCTTCTATGATAATAAGAAATTGATAAGAAGCTTCTATGGTGCCAAAGCTTCTATGATGTCAAAATTTGGTAAACAAGTGTACAGTTTCTTTTGTTGCCAGATGTGACCAACATAGCCGGTAAATAATTAAGGCTTCAAATGGGATAGATTATGGTCCATAGCCTGTGACTCATGACTGCAGTTGCACTTTGATACTCCATAGACATTGGGGCTAAGGACAGGAGTTACACATAAACCAGTTTAAGTCAGCCGAAGCTAATTTAAACATGTAACAGAACAGAAGCTCAGTGCATATAAACCAGTTTGAAAATGGCTGCAACCAGTTTAAGATAAACCTGGTTGCATGAATGCTGTGTGCCCCCAGTGACTGGACGGGTAAGGCAAGTTCTGGTACACATGGTAGGGAAGGGGTGGCGAGTGCCAACTAGTGGTTGGCCACCACATGCAAATGCCCCCAGCAGCATTGGTAGCGGTCCACAGCAACTGGCCACAGGCAAGGAGGGGTAGAGGGTGTGGTAAGCAGTGTCAGTGGTGCCTTTTCATAGGGGGTGCACCATTACCCTCAGGGGGTGCACGTGCACCCGCATGCATCCTCTATGCAACGCCAATGCCTGGTTGAATATAGTATCAGACTTAACTGATTTGTGTGACACCAGTTTACAAGACTTCTGTCCCAGACCCCTTCCTGGTTCAAGTTACATCACAGTCCCCCAGAATCTCAGCATGCTATCCACCCATGGGCTGTGCTGTGCTGTCTGCTCCAGAGAGCAGGGCTGGCCCTGCCCCTCTGGTCTCTAGCTGGAACAGCGAGAGCTGGCTGACGGGGGTGCAGGGCTGTCCTTAGGTGGGATGGAGCCAGGCCTCCACTGTTGCTACTGCTGGTAGCTTCTTTGCATCTGGGGCACATGGGATTGGGAGGGGTGGGGGCAGGGGTGGGGATGGGGCCCTGCACAAGCTGATTTGCCCTGGGCCCCACACCCTGCTCAGGTCATTTCTGTGGGGGAGGGTCAGGCAAGCCCAGCTTGGGCTACAACCTAGTCTATTGGGGGGGGATTGCCCCCCCAGTAAAACACAACTGGGGTATGGGGCCAGGGAGGGTCTTTAAACACACCTTACCCTGCTCAAACTTACTGCTGACTGCAACTGTGGACTACAAATCCCAGAGATATCTGGAAGCAGGAAGAGGACTGCAGAGTCCTGCTGCTGTAATTTTGGACTGCAAATCCTAGAGACCTTGGGGGCACTGGAAGAGGAAGTGAACACACAGCCAAAGAACCATGCTCTAATCTCTCCTGGCTTCTGGCCTGAGCCATTGTAGGCATGTCTGTTTCAAAGGTAAATGTCTGTTCATGTCTGTTTCAATTTAATCTCTGCAGTTTTGACTAACCTGCAAAGACTTAATCAATTCCGCCTCAGGCTTTTTGACTGTCTGTATGTAGCCTGGAGGATACTGCATCTGGCCTGGGATATATTGATATAGATTAGTTCAGACAAAATTTTTCAGGGTAGATCTTATTTGATGTGTTTGTGTTGGGGGGTGGGGAGAGGTTGGGGGCATCAATACTGTCCTATGCTGCTGTCCATTGTATAACAGGAGCAAACAAAATTATGTATATATAGCTTCCGAGTGACTCCAGCAGCACTGCTAAGAAATAAGCACCACTCATTCAGTCTCACTCCGTATATACAGAACTACTTTATATGCTACCTATATATCCAGGCAGTGTAGAAAGCTTAGAAACTGAGGATCAGAACATTTTTCATGGATTTGTTGATCAGCTGGAAGGATGCCTCAGGAGTTTTGGCATAAATTCCAAGAATGAAAGCACAATGGTGTTGAGCAGTGAAGCCATTTTGGGTCCTTTCAACATATTTGTTAGTCTGCCTATTAAGACATATATACTACCTGAAGTCACTTTGAATGGTGGAAACAAGTTGTAAAGTTGGCAGCAATGGATGACTAAAAACTTGAGCAACTGGCCATACACTGATACTATGTCATGAATAGAATAAAGGTCAGTCCCTCCTGTTCAAGTTTCTATTTTCTTTGGAAGTCTGTTTCAATGTGGCTTGTAAGAGCTAAGATCTAATTGCAGGTACTGCTGCCAGATATGAATCTAATCTGTTCTTTGGGCACTGTGGTATTTGAGTGGCATTTGAGCCAATACAGAAAGAGCTCTCTCCATGAGTTATCTTACTACTGAGAGGGTTAATGTAAGTCAGTAGCTGGTGGCTTCTTCAAATGTTTTTCATGATTCAAAAATGTCACCTGGGATGCATGTGTCATCTAAGAAAGTAAAGTGGAATTTTATTGCTTCTGCTTGATTTTTTTTCTTTGGTGTCTCAGATCACCTACAATGGAGGTCTCATCTTTGAGGAAGAAACATTTACTAAGCAGATTTTGGATGGGATCATGTTTGGCAACATGCAGGTACTGTTGAGGGAGAGACCTTCTTACTTTTGCACTGCCACATAGTTTGCAGTTACTGTTCAGGTAGGAAGCAAAGTCTCTGCTTTCAGTTAAGTTTACCTTCAGTGCTAGCAACTGCAAAGGAAGATTTCATAGATTTCATAGACATTAGGGTTGGAAGGGACCTTGGAAGATCATCTAGTCCAGCCCCCCACCCGAAGCGCAGGAAGTCAGTTGGCATCATAGGATCCCAGCAAGATAAGCATTCAATTTGCCCTTGAAGGTGTTCAATGTAGGTGCTTGAACCATCTCCGATGGCAGGCTGTTCTAGACCTTGGGGGCTGGGACAGTTAAAATATTCTTCCTCATGTCCAGCCTGAAATGGTCTTACACTAGTTTATAACCATTCGACCTTGTCACCCAATGGGTGCTCTGTTGAACAAACATTCCCCCAAATACTGGTAGTCACCCCTGATAAACTTATAGGTGACCATCAGATCACCCCAGAGCCTGCATTTTTCCAGGCTAAAGAGCCTTATAGATCTCAGCCTGCCATCGTAAGGTCTGTTTTCCTGACCTCTGATCATCTGCGTGCC
>NW_017729024.1:70470243-70470638 GCF_001723915.1 Gavialis gangeticus | reverse complement strand
ACACCAGAGCACCAGGACTTCTCAAAGATCCGTGCCAGAGGAAGAGTTATGACATCATGATAACTCATCCCTAGTCAGTAAAGCTCCAACGGATCTCCTACTACTTTGTGGCCCCCTCAAGCTGCAAAAAAAATTCAACTGACTGGGACAGAAGCTCTAAAAGCTTCTACTGCCATGTGGTCATTTAAGCCTCTTCCACAAGTGCAGGTAAAGGTAGGATGGGATCTAATGTGTCACCTATACATATATAGCAGAAGGCGCAATAGTGGGATTGTGCGTTAGATCCTATCATACCTTATTGCCAGTGCAGAGGGAGCCTGTGGCAGGATGCCCTAGGGGGTGCTGTGACCTCCCCTAGCGCCCTTGCCTACCGTGCCAAGTCTGGGTCCTGAACA
>NW_017729024.1:70455035-70460051 GCF_001723915.1 Gavialis gangeticus | reverse complement strand
TCAATGGGAGGCTGCCTTCCTGCCCTCCTTGGCACGGGGCTGGTCTTACTATACCAGGAGTCTACTCTACTCCCTGTGCTGGCCTTCTCAATATGCGCCCTCTCCTGGGGCTTCTCCCCACGCTTTTGCCCCTGCCAGGGCCTGTGCCTCACGCTCTCCACCCGCGCTTGCCCACACTGGAGCCTTCTGTGCTCGCGCTTCCCCACACTGGGGCCTCTAACTGGGCTCACCCCCTTTCGGGGCTTCCCCCTTCCAGGCAGCGCCCCACTGGGGCCTACCCCTCATACGTCTCGCAGTCACCCGCACTCGGGCCCGCACCCTGTGATCCTCGCCCGACTTGGGCCACTACTCGCGCTTCCCACACTCCTCACGTTTCGCATGCTCGGGGCTCAGGCGGCCTCAGCCTTACCTGGCCCCAGACCCCTTGCAGGGTTCTACGCCTGACTCAGGCCTTGCTTGTGCTTCCCACACTTAGCCCTTGCTCGGGCCTAGTCTCGCATTTCTCACTCTCCTCGTAATCACTCAGGCGGCCTCGGCCTTACCTGGGCCCAGACCCCTTCTAGGGACCTATGCCCGACTCAGGCTTCTCCCACTTGGGAGTCAGGCAGCCTTAGCCAATACCTGGCCCCCCCCAGACCCAGCCTGGGTCCTATGCCCCCACTGGGGCCTACTCGCACTTCTCACGGCCACTGGGCCTATAGTGCTTCTTGCACCATGCTTCTCACGCCCACTACAGTGCTAAACAACTGTGCCTGACCTGGCACCACACGCTGTGCCCCCAACAGGGCAGCAGGAACCCCCTTACTACTGGGGAGCTCCCATGAGGCCTCCTCACACCCCTACAGCTTCACCTGGTCCTCCAGTCTTAAACACAATAACCCGAAACCAAAATCTCCCTTTCCTGGGTTATAACACAACTCCAACACTATCTCCCCCTTCCTGGGTTATAACACAACTTCAAGCCAACCTGGCTATCTCTGTGTATCCTTCTCAGGGTTTCCTCCACCCAACCTTATACACAGCCACTCTCCAGCCATCAAACCTCTCTATTATCCTTGGCTCTGTTTACTCCCACAGAGCTCCTTCTCCTTGTGCTGCTAGAGGGGGACTGCCTCTGGCCTTAGCCTTCTCTGTTTATAAAGGCCAGGCCAGGCCCTGCCCCCTGGCGGTCAGCTGACCCAATTAGCTGCCCTAGCAACTCCCAGCTGCTGCCCTGTTGACTGGCAGCTACCCATTTACTACTACTTAGTAGCAGGCACCCTAGTGTCCTGCTACAGAGCCCAATCCCAGACTCCCCTTGCACAAGCAAGAAGCAAGTTCCTGTGGTTGGGAGCCTCATGCACCCCAGGTGAGGATTTCCCAGCTGCAGAGGCACCCTTCCATGAAACATCTGGAGCAGGATGATCGTTGTTATGGCAATCTCCCCATCCTGGGAATGCGTGAAGCCCCCAGAGTGGGAGGATCACTGTTGTGATTTCCCCATCCTGGGTTTATATGGAACTGGGACCCAGAGTCCTACAGCTGCAGAGACTGGAGCCCTGCATTGTGCCACCTCACAGTCCTCCCACCCCAGGAGTTTAACGTACCCCCAGAATGGGGAGATTGCCATAATGGTGATCCTTCCACCCTGGGGGTTTCATGCACACCTGGGATGGGGGGACCTGGCATGGGGGGATTTCTGGGAGGCACGCTGCAAGGAATTAGCATCTCTGGCTGTGGAACTCTGGAGTCTGGCAGCTATGAGGTGCTGCTGGGACCCAGAGTCTGCTGTGACTGGGACTGAGAGTCAGTTGTGGGAGTTGCAGGTGTGGCTGGGCAAGGTGTACCCCTGTGGCTGGGAGCCCTATCACCTAACAGGTCTCCCAGTCACAGTGGAGACCCTGTTACATGTGCAAATTAAAGCTCAATAGCAACTAGCTATGAAGTTAGTACACATTTTCATGGTCTAATTTTATAGCTGGTTGGAACTTTTTATTGTATAAGTACTTTGCATGTGTCGCTGGTCTCAAGACAATTCCAGTTAACCAATTAATTGTGCAATGCCAGTAATGTGTAGAGAGGGCCTGAAAGGTGAAATCTAGCTATTGTTTTCTTTTCAAACTGCATATTTCTGGAATAAGTTAAGCAGCTTCAGTGTGCATCAGAAGGAAGTACTAAACACACCAGCACAAGTATCCTTATTGTGATGCCTTTGTATCAGTAACCTTACATGCCTCTATGCCTTTACCTTTTCTTGCTTTCTATTGTTTCACACATTCCCTTTCACTTTGATAACACTTCTGCCCTCCAAAACTAACCTTCTGAAATTTCCATTTTCATATTTTCCCAAAAATTCCACTGGCTAGGCTTATCAGCTGCATCTCTTCCACTCTGTAAAGATTCATATACTATGCTTATGTATTGGAGTGCTTTCTGGTACAGCATCTGTCTGTTGTTTCTCCTATGTACCTGTCACCTGTTGATCATGTACTACATTCAGTGCAGGCCAGGATTTCAGACAATTCAGTCTAAGAGCTTGGGAAAGAATTTCTAAAACAAATAGAGGAGCACAATATAAGAGCCTTATAAGTACCTTAAGCAAAAAAAAAATCATCTGACTGAAATATAAAGGTGATTCTGACATAGCTTACTGTTGACTTCTAACATGGATAATTAGGCAGATAATCTTGACCTGGTTTATCACAAGTAAACCTATTAATGCCCCTAATTAAGATGTCATATTAATGTCTTATTTTATTTCATAGCCCAGTTGTTTTCTGGCCAAGCAAACTAATGTACTTGTATTATTAGCTGCTTTTTGAATTCTATCCAAGCTTAGTTCAAAATTATTCTAAGCATTTCTTGCTTCTAACAAGGATTGGGAAAACTGTTCCTAAAGAGTCATTTATTTGATGAATGTTGCCCTTTCCTAACTACAAACAGATGTCAGTCTTCACAAATTTGTTCATTATTCAGAATTTAACATTTGTTTTTGGCCAGCTCAGGACCAATCCTGGAGCCATTATCAATAGCAGAACTCCATTTGACATTGTTGGAGTAGGTCTAGGCCTGAAATACAAGTCAAGTGTTGTTCATGAAAAGCTTGCTCTGTCTTTTGTATTCAAGTGTTTGATAATGATTATTCTTCCATACCCACACCTTAACCATATGGTATTGCTTTTGTGCTTGGATTTGATGAGTATAAGCAATACAGAAGGAAAGGCATAAACAAACCAGTGGGCCTTTTAATCTCTCTGCAAATATCATGGGGGCAATTTTTGAGGGACTGATAGGAAATAAGCAAGAAGAACTAGGAATTTGGGATGTTAAGAATATTTAAATTATTTCCAAGCTACAGAATACTTACTTAATAAAATTGCTTATGTATTTAGCCTGTATGTTTTCTTTTCTTTCGCTGAAGTAACACAAAATAAATGTGTGGTATAGGCATGTGTATACAGTACCTTGAAGAGTGTTGTCCAGTCCTTTCATAGGTCATAAAATTGCTTCAAGGACAGGTCTTTGGCAAAAGTGTTAAGGTATTATCATACTGTTGCATTACTAGAGCTGATCATAAAATTTTAATTAAAATGCAATTGCAGTGAAAGCCATGGAATGTTCCTTGTTATATTTTTTGTTTTCCAGACACCTCTACTTAATAATCAGTTAGCAGAGTGATCTATTTCTTTTTCATACATATTGTAAATTCAATAACAAGTGCATTTATTGATGCATTTACTAATCTCCAATTTTTTGCCATCCATCACTATTCTCCACACTTACTCTCACAGATCATTTAGTAATTGTGTTTGCATGTCAAGTCCTAGCAGTTCATGTTGTGGTCATATAGTACCGTCTGTCTTAATTAATTGCAATAAGGTCAGGTTTTACACAAAGGGTTTTGAGAAAACAGTATCACAGAATGCAGCTGAACAAACACAGCAAAGAGTATTCAAAACATTTGTTCAAATGTGTTTCCTTTAATTGTATTGCACAAACAATTATGTGAAAAAATATGTTGAAAAAATGTTAGCAGGAAAGGAATATTGTATGAAAACCCCTACAAATATGAATCTACATAAAAGGACTCGTACAAATAAGTATTTCCATAAGCAATGTTTCTGATGCCATTTGGAAAACTATGGTTTTGTTATTATCTCAATAAGAAGAAAGGGGAATAAACAAGCAAACAAAAAAACGCCCCTTCCCTCCAAATCAAACAAATAAATTAAACAAAAATTGGTATTACATAAATTACCAGTCACATACCACTTAATAGTGGGTGAGAAAGGGTTAGATTTATGAGTAAGGCTGAAAGCAATAATCTCTGTAACTTTAAAGTGAATAACACAGAGTCCTCAATATATTTACATAAACCATTGGTGAAATAATCTTGAATAACAAACAAATTCATTAATATGTCATTCTCTGTCCATGGATAATTTACAAATAGGATATGAGATTAAATAATTCAAACCAGTTGCTCATTACCAATCGTTTATATGCATCTAGTTAATAATCACATTTTCCCATTGTGTGTATGATACTTTAATTTACCACAACAATCCATTACTGGATGCCTTAAACCAACAAATGTCACTCAGAGCAGTGCTGGGAGAGGCAGCCTGCCATGCCCATATGAGACTGTCCCTTGCCAGCCACTTGACAGTCTGACCCTGTCCCAGGCAGGGGAGAGGATAGGCTATCTATGAATGGGCTGCCTAAGGGGAGGTGGCTCCAGAGAGCAGCCCTCTAGTCCCCCCTGGCTGGAGAGCTTGTCTGTGAGGCTCTCCAGTCATGAGGCTGGAGAAATGTCTGTACAGTCCAGGTCCTGGGCTATTTTTCTACCAGAAGAAATGCCTTCCAGTAGAAATAAATGTCTGTACATGGACAGAATGGGTGTTTAGGTGCACACTGCCAGACACACCTCTGCCACTTCACCTACATCCAAAACAGACACTTAGTAAAGGTGCCTATGCCACAACGGAGCAAACTCTATTCATTGTTTCATAGTTTCTAGGGTCGGAAGGGACCTGA
>NW_017729024.1:70452994-70455024 GCF_001723915.1 Gavialis gangeticus | reverse complement strand
GTGAGCCATGGAGTCTTATATGCTCTCCTGCCCCCTTTGAGCTAGGAGCAGCAGGGAGAATTAATTGAGTCTGCTGAAGCATGGTAATTATTGCACTCCAACAGGCTCCAACATCTCGTGTATCAGTGTCCCTGGCCTGGAAAATGGCTGCAGGGGCACTTTAACTAAAGCTTGCTCAACAAGCTTACCCATCCAATACCTCACTTATAATGGAACAGGTCAAAAGTTCCCAATAACTATTCACGTGAATCCTGCAGTCAGAAAACATTCAGGTCTCAAGAAGTTTTTCCACACCAGTGTGTTGTGACACCAGGCTTCAATCACCATAAGCCTGTTTATTTGGAGAGACATAATGTACCCTCTGTTGAGTTTGGATCCCAGGGATTCTAAAATACAACATGACTCTTCAGTATTATGTTCCTAAAAATGAAAAATTGTTGTGTATGTCCCTTTCCCCTTTAGAAAAAAAAACAAAAACAAGCTAGAGGCAGCTTTTCTACAGTCTCTCGGTTTCCTTTTTGGCTCTAGCTTTTCCAAGCCCATGTATCTCCTTGAAATCACATTCTATCAGGGGATGCCATTTTTCTATATGCTCCCTACAAACTTCCTGATTTTAATTTGCGTTAAAAACTATTTTCGGTAATTGTGTTGAAAACCCTATGACAAGTTATCTTATGAAGAAGGAGGATTTCTTGTGCCATTTCCTTGTTTCCCAATCTGTCCAATTCACAACAAGATTACTTATTTTCTCAAGGCAGACAAGGTTCTTTCGGTAAATGTGATATTTTGTATCAGATGAACTAAACAGTTGGAAAAATTGTTCTTTACAATTCTTCAAGCATAGGAAGAGTTGTCTGGTGTTTGTATGCTCTCCTGGGTGGAACAGAAGCTTAAGCCAATATGCAAAATGCAGGTCTATGCAAATGAAAATGTGTGGGAGGGAAGACCAAGAGAATACTTTCTTGAGGATTTCCGTACTTACGCTATTGGAAGTAAAGTTAGCTATCAGTCCATTTTTCTTGATGACTTCTCAATAAACAACTTGAATTGTTTACAATATTGTTGTATTATTCATTTCCCCAAACTCAGCTACATGCCAAGAAAAATATTACGGAAAAATTTCAGGTTTGAAGAAGGAACAAAGAAGCAGGTCAAGAACTCAAAGGTATGAACTACCTATAAATATAAAAGCTAGCAGTATATACTACATGAAAACAAAATTTAGAAAGGAAAGACCACCTCAACTTACCTCATATGACACCATCTTTAACCTGTGTTATCATCTAGTAACAGCACTTTCTAATCTAAAAAATTAAATGAATACAAAAAAGGTACAAAAGCAATGGTAACGTATTTTCAAGTACCTATGTGCTTGGAGTCAGAATAACTGGACATGTCCATAGCTTTCAGAGGTGGGTCAAATATTAAATGTGTAAGTTCCAATAATTCCTAAAATGTCTTTCCTCCCTACAAGCTCTACTACCATGAAGTAAATTGTAAGAGAAAGTTTCTGAAAATGAAATCTCACTCTATACCTCTAGATTGGCACTAAAGAATAATGTAATTCCAGTAAAAATCCTAGTTTTGCTAACCATGCTGCTCTCTAGGGTAGGTGTAGGTAACTAAAAAGGATAAATTCGTGTGCATATATATATCCATGGACATAACAATATTTAGAAATTCTCAGGATATAGATATCCAAAACTAGAGCATCCTTTTCAAGGCTATCAAAACAAAAGGTGGAAATGTTGGTGAGATGCTGAATAAGCAAATGAATAATTTTTCCAATTGTTCTTAGCCAAGATTGAAAACTGCCCCAGCTTCACTAAAATGGATACAATAATCTTAGCTCTGACCACCACGAGATACCAGCACAGAACTAAATAAGCCAGTGGTTCTTACTTTTTCAGACTCAAGACACCCGTTGCTATAGTCAAGGTACACCTCAGAAAATTCCAGCTCCTAGCTTTCACACCTTTTTTTCTTTTCTTTTTTTTATTACAGAAACATAATAGAGCAATTCTTCTGCT
>NW_017729024.1:70444099-70447994 GCF_001723915.1 Gavialis gangeticus | reverse complement strand
GACCACCACGAGATACCAGCACAGAACTAAATAAGCCAGTGGTTCTTACTTTTTCAGACTCAAGACACCCGTTGCTATAGTCAAGGTACACCTCAGAAAATTCCAGCTCCTAGCTTTCACACCTTTTTTTCTTTTCTTTTTTTTATTACAGAAACATAATAGAGCAATTCTTCTGCTGCAAAGAACTCAGAAAGACCACAACAGGTCAGAATATTTTTTGACATAATGGATTTCTACCAGAAATCTTGGGATTTCTCTTGTGTCAGTGTTTGCACACTTAACAGTTCTAATATTACAAAGAATCCAGTAGTACCCTTAAAAGAACCCTGGTTGAGAATCACTGAAATAAGTAAACATAACTTAAAGTACATATAAAACCACAGTAGATACAGTGTCCAAATAACTAAAAAGCCATTGGTGTTTACTGAACCATGTTCCTGACCCCAGCTGTTCAGTGGGAACATGAGAATACCTTCAGGGTTGTCCTTCAACCCCAAACCCTTCTTTGCTAGACCACTGAAAACAAACTGAGATGTGTTAGGAGCCAACTCCTTAGAATATGATACTTCAGCTTTACCTGCCTCACCAACATCTTGTTACCTCTTAGCAGCAGGGATTTTGCCAGCTAGAAGACTCACACCCTTGTCCAGTTATATGCTCATAAAAGATAAACCCTTTCTTGGGAAAGGACTGCCTGTATAGTCAAATACTCTTAAATCATAGTTCTCACTGGGCACATCTACACAAGATGCTTACTGTGCAGTAGCTTGTTACTACTGCTCAGTAGTTCATTACTACTGTGCAGTAGTGTCACCAGACATGAACCGTGATGTGATGCTACACTCCAGTAGTAATGAGCTACTGTGCGGTAAGCAGCACTAGGCAACCGTGCTGGGATGCTACTATGCAGTAATACCAGTTACTATGCAGTCATTTAGTACCTGGTTATGCAAGTACTAAATGGCTCTACAGAAGAAACCATGCAATGGGTGGCTTGTATAGACATGCCCACTGACAATAAATGTGTTATAAAAGGATAACAAAAAGGATAACAAAAGGATTTATTATAAAAAGCAAGAACAAACATTAGAAATCAGTAAACATGTAATGAGATACAGAGACACATATAAGAACAAACCAACAAGAGAAAATTTCAGAACAATAACCTTATCTTACCCTGCATCTTAAACCCAAGAATACAGCTTCTACTCGGCCTTCTAGCTAAGGGCCTAAAGTGTTCCCTATGCCCAGAAAAAATGAAGATTAATCTAGTTCCCCCAGCCCCGCTAAATTAATTGTCTGTATCTATAACATTTGTGAAGATTGAATATTGTACATATACATTCCTGCCCCTTTAATATATATCAATTGACCAATCAGGCATTTTTTGTTAACCTGTTTATGACTGGAGAAATATTTACAGACATAAAGATTACTGTTCCAGTTTTCCAGTTCTAATCAAATACTATGTGGGCACATCTACGTGAGTCATTTACTGCAGTTGCCTAATTAGCTCTGCAGTAAAGTCTCAGCATCTACATATGTGGCCTTATTAGGCTGCATTAAACCAATAAACGCCACCATAAGATAGTACTTGTCAACATGAGTACTATCCTGTGGAGACATTCCCTCTGCTGCATTGCACATGTAGATGGTGATGTGGCTGGCAGGGGCACAAGAGTGTTTCAGTGTGGGATCTGTGGGCTGGTTAGCCCACACTGAAGCACCTTTGTGCCCCAGCCAGCCCCTCCACAGCATGTTGAGCTAAGTCAGAGTAGCCCTGGGTTGGAAGCTGATTCCCCAGGACCTCTGCCAGCTGGGACTGCTCCAACCCAGCTCGACATGCTGCAGGCCTGGGCACATATGTAAACGTGGTGCCCAGGAGGAATAAACTCTGGCAGAAACTGTGCTGGAGTTTATTCAGTTTTATTAATAGCATGTGTAGATGAGCCCTGTGGGTATAAGTTTATTTCCCTTAAAAAGCAAGTCCCCTGGCTGGGTCAGCCCTTGATGCCTCAATATGCATAGCTATGCAAATGTAAATTCTCAGTCTTTACTCTTCCCAAACATATGGGCTTTGATCTTCTAAGTGTGAATAGCCTTTGACCTTCCTGAAGTCTTATCCTCCCTTTTTGACTGGCTATCATACAGGGGTATAAAACTACATCAGGTGTATATTGATGCAACTCATGCAAACATACAAATAACAAAATTAGACACAGATTACTTAAAGCTGTTTATAGACACCAAACACTTGATATCAATAGACCTAATTTAGGGAACATGCCTGACCTTCTATGAGCCTCAACGTATAGTTGGCTTGTGACAAACCATATGACCAGGTCCAGTCAAAATCTAAATAGAAAACAGTTGATGAAAAATTTACCTTTTCATTCACTGTTTTTCTGGCTTGTTCTAGATTAATGTTGCCTTTACTTATTATAGCCATGAGATTACAGGCAATTATTGAACTACAGTGAATACCCCAGTCTCTATAGGATCATTCAGCAGTTGCTAGGGACAAAATATGCCTTAATGAATTTGTTTTTCATAATTTTCAGTGTAGGGTAAAGGAAATAAGTGCAACCACAGTAAATGCCAGCAAAGATAAAGGGACAAGACATCTCCATTTCAGATTTTCATTTCAATGCCATTTGATGAAAAAAGAGGGATCACTTAAAACTCATTCTGATCCCAGCTACCCTTGATACTGAGGCATTACCAGGTATTTTAAGTTCAAATACTGTGCTGTAAATATTGTTTCTTGGTTTTAATGTAGGTAAGATGCATTCATTTTAAACAACGAAACCTGAAATATTGTGCCTGACATTTTCTAAATTCCCTATATAGAGTTTGGCCTGCTATTTAAAAAAGAAATACAGTGTCTTGCCACATAGCATATTTTCTGAATATTATTTCAAAATAAAAAGAGTCTCAAATCATATTCTAGACAGCCATCCCACTGATTAAGG
Source organism: Gavialis gangeticus (assembly GCF_001723915.1). Taxonomy (NCBI): domain Eukaryota; kingdom Metazoa; phylum Chordata; order Crocodylia; family Gavialidae; genus Gavialis; species Gavialis gangeticus. The sequence goes on along the minus strand of NW_017729024.1, from coordinate 70,445,022 downwards.
TAAAGGAATGCCAATGTGAGTCCTGAAAGTGGGAACATACATCAGGATTATGTATCAGACTAATAAGGAAAAAGCATAAAGCTTTAAAATCAATAGCATTCGGAGGGAGTCTATCCCATAAATACAGTTTTTGTTTCACTTAAAATCCTGTTGCAAAACCAACACAAAAATAGGAGTAATAGGGGAGTGCTAGTACCTGTATCTGATGTTTCTTTTTTCTTTTTTTTTTAATGGCTTGAATATTACTGCATGCATCCCAGCATCTTTCTACACCTTTTCTAGCCTCATCACAATAAAAAAAAATATTCCCCAGGTAGAAAGATTAATTCTTAGCTGATGAGATTGCATTATGCTTTGATATTTAATAGTGATACTTTAGTTTCATGCTAATTTGGTAGGCTAAATGTGTACTGGATTACACAGGGGGGTATTTACAGAAATTAATATAACAAATTCCATTTAATCCATTCCAAATAGATATTGGACTATTTTTCTTGTTTGCTGCTTGGGCTCCAAACAGTTACAAAGCACCATTCAAAATGGTCTATATTGAGGAATCAAATACATGTATAGTTCTTCTGCTTAAGAGAACCGAGCCATGGTTTCTTTTATACAGCTCTGAAGGTACACATTGCCCCAAAGAGGGCAGAGAGGACCATGATTTAGGACAGGGTACAAAACTGAAACTTAATTGAGGGAAACATGCAAGGTATAATTTCCAGTGAAAGATCAATGCTAGCATGTTTACAAGTGGGAAACTAGACTGCACATGCACAGATTAATGGCTTTCTGCATAACTCATCATTTTGCTTTTTAAATCCTTTTTCATCTCACAAAATAGTTTCATGCAGAACTATGCTATGTATGTTACCTGTCAGCTCCTGTTCTTGGGGAGCCCTGACACAGGATGCAGACTGTCTGAC
>NW_017729024.1:70441938-70442198 GCF_001723915.1 Gavialis gangeticus | reverse complement strand
ATGAGCACACCCCAAAGTAGTGGGCAAATCTGGTAACAAGTAATGTTACTAGGGCAGGGCAAGTGGGGCACCATATCTTGGTGCTAATTTAGAGAGGGTGAAAGCATCATTCTGTAGTGGTCCATATACCTGCGTTCACATGCTCTGACCTCCCAACCTCACTTTCGTGGTTTTGGCTCCCCCTTGGGCTCTCTGGTGTTTAGCACCCTTTCCCCTTTGGTGACTTTCCAATGCTCAACAATATCTATTCCCAGGATGTC
>NW_017729024.1:70406993-70436938 GCF_001723915.1 Gavialis gangeticus | reverse complement strand
CCAACCTCACTTTCGTGGTTTTGGCTCCCCCTTGGGCTCTCTGGTGTTTAGCACCCTTTCCCCTTTGGTGACTTTCCAATGCTCAACAATATCTATTCCCAGGATGTCGTCTGACCCCAGCATTCTTTCCTGCCTGTGGAAGGGGGTCGGACTTGATGATCTGCTCAGGTCCCTTTCGACCCTATTAACTATGAAACTATGAAACGATGTCAAAATTGTTAATTGCACCTCAGATAGTGGGCATCTAGAATTACCCGGTATGATGTGCATCCCTTATTTAGGAAGTATATGCCCCACTCCTGTTATGCATCCATTGACAGATCATGCCAGATGCCCCAGTGAGAACATGCTGCATTAGTCTGCAACCTAAGCACCCACGTGGTCTAATGGCAAGTTCTTTCCGCCTTGCCCTTGAATGCTCATCATGAGTCAATGGGCACATCTACATGAGATGTTTACTGCAGAGCTCCCTAATTAGTCTCTGTGTCTCCACATGCAGCCCTATTAGGTCACAGTAAACTAATAAATTCTACCATAGGTTAATACTTGTAAATACAAATACTGTCTTGCAGTTGCATTATTTACATGCTGCAGTCCCGGGTGCACGTGTAAATGCAGCGTCTGGGAGCAATAAACTGCTGTGTGATATGCACCCGAGATTTTTGCTTCATATTAATTGCGAAGATGCACTCATGGACCCATATATACACTTAGTTCTTATATCTTGAATTAATGCCATTAATAAGATGATTCACTAGCATTGGCTATTTGGACTTTACTAATGATGAATGAAATAAAAGCTCAGATTTAAAAATCTAACCACATACTACAGGCATCAGATTTGTTTTCACTGCCCAATCACTAATGCAGCCTGTATAGGCTCTGTAAGGGATAAAAAGTACAACAGCAATAATCTGTGTGTAAATGATAGGTAATAGCTGTTGGAGTATCACGCATGGCTGCTGGATCTTCAGTATAAACATAGACCATGGAGTATCATGACAACAACAATAGCAGATAAAGCAAAACTGGACCTGAAGGCACAACTCCCAGTGCTCAGTCTGAGAGTTACTTTGTGGGGTCAGTTGCTGCAGAATTTAGGAGCTGAAAACATAGGGAGAAATAAAATTGGGCTGGATTTAATAGCTCCTGTTATGGGAAATAGTAGCTTAGTGCTGTGTATCCTAATGAAGCTGCTGCTGGGGAGAGAAGCATTAGAACAACTGGTTTCTGATTTGGGTTTTTTTTTTCCTTTTGAGAGCATAGCTGTAAACATCAAGGGCTGCTTCGGTCTTTGGTGTTGCTTAAAATTTAGATGAGAAGCTGTGTGATTTATTTTTATAAAGCAGCTGCAAAGAAATCATTCAGAAGGAAGGGTAATATTCAAAGAGGGAATAATAAGATATTGGAAGCAGTAAAAGAATTAACTAAAACCTCTCTTTAGGGTATAGGGTAGCTATCTGAAAGGGTGCTGTGGGCCTTTGAGGAGTTCTTTTTAGAAAAAGAGTGAATCTCCAGATTTCTCATATGAGAAGTGGTATGAGTAACAATGGCTTTAAAGAATAGTTCTTCCACCTTAACCATGTGGAGTTATTTATTCCACTTTAGGGACCTATTACACAGTCATTTTGGGCAGCTCCTGAAACCCTTAACCCCTGGATTGTCTGCACATTAACAACTTAAAGTGGCTTAAACCACTTGTTATGCAGCTCAAAATTAAACTACCCCAGGGTAGGATTCTTTCCTGATCAATACCACTCAGCTCCTTACTGTGGCCACTCCCCACAGATGTGTTGCTCAAGTTGAAGTCCTCCAGTATACCAGGGTGCAGTAGACCCTCCCCCAAATTCTTCCACAGACCAGTTTGGGAGTAGGCACTATAGCAGCAGGTGAGAATGGGGGGAAAATGAGGCTGGGTTCTTACACCACATGGAAGAGATCAGGAATCAAAAGGTTGTGGTTTCTGGAGGGTCTTGAAACATGTGTCCCCTTTCCCCCAGCTTCTACCTATCCCCCCATTTTTTTTCAAATCTCTTATTAGGGACCTCATTAAGCCCATTCTTCACCGCCTTCCCTGTTGCTTCCCCGTGCCTCCCACTAGCAAGGATTCCCATGCTGCAGAACACCTGGTGGGATGAGCACAATCCAGGCTGGAACCGGGGCCGGGGCCCTGGGCACTCTCCAAACCCAACACCCCCTTTTCTGTCTTGTCCATTGTGTTCATACAGCTATATCACAAAGTACCCCTCAGCCCCTTGCAACTGGCCCCAAGCTGCTGTGCTGGGGGGAAGAGGGCAATCAGTGCTACTGGGGAATACTAGGGTCTGAGAGGATCTAGGCTGGAAGAGAAGTTGTGACAAGGTCAAGCTGGCAGAAGGGCTAAGTGGTGCAAAGCATATCACTTTCTCCATTCAGATAGAACAGGAGCTTAAGCCACACCTTTTCTATTACTCGCAGCCTTCAGGCCCCTCTTCTCCCCAAGCCCCATCCCCTTTCTCCACCAGCACTGAGCCTGCCTGGATGGGCGGCCACTGCTGGACCCCATGCTTCCCCTTGCCAAGCCCTGGGGAATTCAGGAGATCATGGCGAGCCCTATAGAGCTCCCAAGCCCAGCCAGGCTTTAGCAAGCCCCACACTCTAGGTGGGAGGGATCAAGGTTAGGGGCCTCTACCCCTCTTTCCTTTCTACCTCCCCTTAACTCTCACCTCATAGTTACATGTTCCTATCCCCTGCCCCCAAACCCATCTCTCACATCCCTGCCCATAGACCAGGGGTAGAAGCCTGTCCTGGCTCATCAGTCTTGTAGTGCTAATTCACAGCTCCAGCTCCTAGTCTTGCCCCTGCTCATCAGGCCTCTAGTGGCAAGTCACAGCTGTACAGGTGGGGGGACAGTCAGAGAAGGTTTTAGCCTTAAGTTGTAACTCCTCCAAACTCCAAGCTAGCACTAAGCTGAACAACATTTATGTAGCTCACAGCATAAAGTATAACAAGGCCCTTACTCTACTGCAACATAGCCTTTTTAATTCCATTAGGCAACCATTTGTGAAGTAAGTTGCAATATATTGGTCCTGCTTTGAGCAGGAGGTTGGGCTAGATGACCTCCTAAGGTCCCTTCCAACCCTAATTTTCTATGATTCAATGATGTTGTGAGTGAAGCATACACCTTATCTCTGTTCATCTTATCTCTGACAAGGCACAGTAATAGCTGCACATCATCTGCAGATACCCCATTGCATACAAGTCTGTTCACATTGGCACAGAACACCAGTAGCAATCTACAATAGCACACAAAACCAGTATGTTATCATTTACCAGTGTAAATGTATTGTCTGTTCAGGTCTCAAGTTTTCTACATTTTATAGCCATTATAAGCAAAGAAGTGGGGGATTCACTTTCAGGAAAAATTAACAAATATATCACATGCCTCCAAGCCACTGAAAACTATTTCCAATAATTGAGGAAGTATTGTCAAAGCAATTTAAAAAAATTAAACACTATCTTTGTCAAACTGAGGCATTAAAACACTTTGCAAACAGCATAGTGAATGATGTATGTGTTCATAAACCAGGGTGTAATTTGAGTGATACTCCCTACATATAGACAAATGCTCTTTATTTCCTATGGGAAAATGCCAACAAAACTGGCAAATATATATATATATATTTAGTTAGGGCATCATTTTTGTTGGTAATTTATCAGCATCTCCTCCTGTCATTCACAGTTCTTCATAGCAACATATGTTATATTACTTGTTTTAATCTTAACTTTATCATCAACCCACATACACTTGCTATTATTTCTCTATTATTGCAAAGTAAAGAAACAAATCTGGATAGTCAATCTGAGGGTACAAAGCAAATAAAATTATATGCATTATTTAGACTGTATGGCTAGGGAGAGACATTATACACAAACCAGTATAAGTGACAGAAACCCAGTTTTAAACTGTAACAGAACAGAAGTTCAGTGCACATAGACTGGTTTCAAAATGGCTGAAAATGGTTTAAAATACACCTGGATGGAGGTAGTATCAGAATTAATTGATTAAGATTAAGCCAGTCTATCAAACTTCTGGCTCAGATTCCCTCCTGACACAAGTTAGGTTTCATCCTGAATCCCAGGAAGCATTACAGTCCCTGCTAATGCCCCTGCAAGGTCAGACAGCCTAGCCTCCACCCCGGCTTGTCTGCTACAGCGCAGCCAGGCAGCCCTGTCCCCAGCTGTCACAGAGCTGAGACAGCCTTCCCAGCCCCTCCATCTGCAGCATGTGGGCGGGCAGGGGGGAAATGGATGCTGCCTTGGCCCTGGCTGCCCACAGCTGGGGTCTGTACAGTGGGGAGGTAGGGTAGGGGCTTTCCTCCCCTGCAGCATGGCTCTTCCTCACCAATTTTTCCCCTTGCCAGCCCCTCACCTCTCAGCTGGGGGGGCAGGCCAGGGGAAGGAAAGAATCCCTGCTTCAGACCGGCCCCCTAGTCAGGGTCTGCATAGCAGGTGAGGGGGAAAGTCCCTGAAGTGGGGGCTTTCTCCATCACAGCGCAGCTCTGCAGGGCTGCAAATGCCTCAATTCTTCCCCCTTGCCAGCCCCATCAGCCCCACACTCCAGGCCCCCCACCAGGGTCTTCACAGTGGGTGAGAGGGAAAGCCCTTGATGTAGGAACTTCCCCCCCCCCAACAGTGCAGCTCTGCCAGACAGTGAATGCCACAGCCCCACACTCCTACCAACCCCCCAACTGTCAGCCTCAGGGGCTTTTCCCTCCCCCCACTGTGTAGCTGGGGGTCTGGAGTGCGGGTTCATTACCCCTGCTAGCCCCCCTGTGGCTGACAGGCAGCAGGGCTAGGGCTGTGTAGACCCACCTGCTATGCAGACCCCGGCTAGAGAGCCAGGGCCAGAGTGGGGGTCAATTCCTCACCTCCTGCTTGACACCCCCCCCCACCTAGCTGGCAGCTGGGAGACAGCTGAGGGTGCAGAGCTGGGGCACATTTGCAGCCTGGTGGAGCCACACTGTAGGGTGGAAACTCCCTGAGGTGGCTTCCTCCCCCACCCACTGTGCAGACCCCAGGGGACCCATTCCCATCCCTACCCACTCCCTCAATGTCTGACAGGTGAGGGGCTAGAAGGGGGGTGGGACTGAGGCATTTGCAGCCCAGCAGAGCTGGAAGCTGTGTGCAATCACCCCGCTCCTGGCCTTGGCCAAAGCAGGTATCTGATGAGTGAACGTGTATTCTGTTCATTAACTGTCCAATCTACACAGCTTAGAGAAACCTTTGTAATTGAATCAGTTCTGCCTCATGCTTTTTGACCATCTGTACTTAGCGTATGAAGGCATTTGTAGATGACACAGGGGTTTAAATTAAAGTGGCGTTTTTTTAAAAACACCACTTCAACTTAGGGTGAAGTAAACCCCTGTGTCATGTACACCTATGTCAGAGCCTGATCTTTACCTGCCTCTCTGGCTGTGGGGAGGGGGGCTTGGAGATTCCCCTCCTCCCAGGCACACCCACCCAGGGAGGGAGGGGGCTCAGGCAGTCCTGGGGAACACCACAGCTGTAGAGGGAAGCACTGGGCCCCCGCACAGCTCAGACAGACAGGCAGGATACAGGGAAGAAAAAAAAGATCAGACTCGCTGCTTTTTTTTTCTTTTTCCTTTAGTGTAGAGTGCCTTCCTGGGCTGCTTCCGGGCTGCCTGCTGGGGATGTCTGACCCGTACAGAGCCACACAGAGCCTGAGCATCACAGAGCCTGGTGATTCCCTCCACAGGTGTAAGGTAGCAAACTAAAACTCCTCAGAGGTTTTTTAGTTTACACCCCAAAGTCAGTTGCTGCACCACAAAGTCATTTAAGGTGCATTACACCGCTGAATTTGCTACAGCGGCTGGAATTAATGTGCAATACACTGCTAAATTTGCAAACTTGTGCAAACAGCAGCATGATTAAAGTGGTGCAAAAGGGCATTTAACCCGCTTTAATTTGTTGTCTACAAATGCCCCGAGATAGTATCACAATATAACCTTCTTGTATGCTCTTGTTTTCTTGTGTTCCTTGTTTGATCTTTGTGCACAGCCAGCGTTGATCTAGATCTATAAAAGGCCTTGACATCACTGCATTCCAGTACATAAAAGTCAGGGGCACAGCTGGATCCACAATCCTGATTTTGATGCCTAAGTTCTGAGGAGAATGAAGTACCAAAGAATAATATCTAAGGAAGGTATCATGGAGCCCCCTAACGAATCGGATGGAGCAGTGTTTCTCAACCCATGGGTCGCAATCCAAAAGTGGGTTGCAAGAACATTATAAAGGGCCGTGGGGACTTCCCAGAGAATCACATGGTTTCCTCATACCGGCTGCAAGGCTGGCAGCCTGCATGGAGCTGGCAGGCAGCTGGAGGCATGGTGAGCATGCAGAGTTGGGAAAGCAGCCCCAGGACCTGGACAGGGAGGGAGGGAGGAAGGGGGCTGGATGCAGCAGGAGGGGGAGAGATCAAGGGGGAAAGAGAGAGACGGTGTGGATCAGGGCCAGGGAGTTGTGGGTCACTGGTTAAAAGATTGTTGCAAGCTGATAATTATGCTAATGAGTCCCAGTGTGAGAAAGGTTGAGAACCACTGGTATAGAGAAAGCTTAAGGAGAGGGTATGTCCACTCCAAACTGTAATTATGTGAAGGATGGCACAACTGCATGATTGGGATTCACAGGTTTCATAGGATTAAGCATCTGCACCAGCATTGTTTCTTCTGTTAGTGCTGCTATCTTTGAACCAGCTCAGTAATTAGGGTTGTCATGAAGGGTATGAAAAACTTGGATTCAGCTCTGTCATATACCTGAGGGGATTTGAACAAACACCTCCCACCAGATGCTTTTAAGAGTCGGGTACTATGAGGCAAGGCTCTGAAGCCATTCTTCTTGATATGGAATAGTAAAAAAGGAGTCTTCCTTTAGGTGCCACCCACATCTTCTATTGGATCCAGCCTCAGGTGCACTCAGTGCAGCCAAGATTTAGAAAGTTCTGGGAATGTCCAAAAGCAGACCTTCAGACATCCTTGAAGTTAGGCAGCAGTTTTGGGGTCTGTGTTTTGGACTTCAGTATCTACAGAGGCACGTAAGTAAGCTTAGGCAAGGTGATCAGAGACAATTACTAAATATAATTTATCTTGTGTATGTTGTGTATTTATCTCTCTAATATAACACCATGCACAACAGCACACACATATATAAAAGCCCTAGGCCACGTCATGGCATAATGTCTTGCAAAATTCAAAGACATTTTTAGTTATAGGAATACAAAGTAGTGATATACAATGAACTACTACTTTGGTATTTTTTGCACATTCTTCCAGCTTAAAAATCACCAAAGAGATGTGTTTTTTAAACTTGTAAAAAAAAAAGGCTTCAAGGCTGAAACCTTGTCTTCCAAGTTTGAACCTAGAGTAAAATTTTACAGCTAAGTCATAAACCCATGAAAATAGGGGGTTATAATGGAAATACTGACACAGCCTTAAATATATCAGCACTATTGGGCACAGCTACAGAATAAACCACCCACAATGTAATAAAAAAACTAGCCATGAATAATATCAGGGTGCTGGAGATATGTCATAGAGCTGGAGGAAATATTAAGAAATACAACATAACAGCTCAAAAACAAACCCTTGATGCTTTTGGCTTTAGTCTCCGTAATGAAGAAGAAGGAATATAATTCCCCCAAATAATAGGGAAAAGCTGCAAAAGCATTTTGTGAAAAACAAACAGCAAAATGATGCACAGAATAAAACTTCAGTCATCATAACCTAATTGGTTAATAGCACCTGTGACTGATTGATGCAGAGCTCTAGTATCAGCAAAGCAGCTGTGCTAAGCTATTCTTAAAGGGACCTCCTGGGCTCTTGATTGAAACACTGGAATAACAGATTTATTCTAAAATAAATCTCTTAAAATGTTTTGAGCTTTTGATATCATCCTTGTCAAACATACAGGAGTTAAGGTAGATCTAGCCCTCAGAAGCATGCTGGGTTTAAAGCTGTAGAGCACAGCAGAAAAAATCCATGCATTTGAACTTTGCCATTTTACTCATTCATTTTTTTATTCTATTTTATAGCATAAATATTAAGGTCAGCCGTTATGTAGTGTGTTTGTTTTCCAAACCAGTATACAGGCAATATCGGCCTCTCTCAGCAATGAGTTAACTGGCTCAGGGAACGGAGTACTTTACGTGACCTCTACAATCCATGAAATAAATCAGTTTTTAAAATAGTCATTTAACTTTTGTAATTGTTCTTTTTTATTTTGTGTATTTCTCTGTACTGCTTGGTTCTGAGAAACTCTGTGCTTAGAACTGCTGTGCCGATATATCATGAAAGAGCCCATACTCATGAACGTCCAGATCCTTCCATACCTCTGCATCCAACTAGCTTGCTCTCTGATGAGCTCTGTCACAGAAACCCGAGCAAATAAAAGTTCCAAGGTGGGGTCATAGTTTTCCTTTGAATTTTACAATATCATGAAATTTCGGTGAGTTTCAGAATAGAACCACAAGCAATCTCTGAATCTTCTGAGTTTTAACCATAAGTTGATGTTCCTGTTGTCATTGCATACCAGGTCATGCAATTTCTCAATGTACTTGTGGAATAAACTGACTAGAAAGTCAGATTATTGCAGAATTCTCTAGGTACATGAAGGGGAGGTTCTGCCAAAAGAGTATGGCTCCTACATATAAGGACATAAATATAATTATGGATATGAGGAGAAACAGCAGAAGCCTAGCAGGTTATTGATGCCTGCAGCTTATTGACAGTTAATAAATAGAACCATACTTTCAATAATATATGTATTAAGGTAATATAAAGTGGTCTTGAGAAGCTTTTCTGGCTCTAAAATACATTTTCTTTTAGACATTGGGAAAAATCATTTTATTTTACTTAACAATAAGTGAAGATTGAGAATTGTTTTGCATCTTGGAGGTGTGCTGTGAGTATAAATTCAGGCACGCGAGCTGTTAAGATACCATGATAACATGCTGTTGGAAATTTCATACTTACAAACATCTCAGAATGAACAAGAAGGAACAGTAAGGGGGACAGGAAGAATGAAAGAAGCCCCTTTTTAAGGAGGCGTTTACTGATATTCTTGTACAAGTGAACCTTGAGAATTCCAGAGGATATAAAATCTGTCTGGAGATTCCTAATAAGATTTTAGAATCAAAGAAAGCTAAAAGGTATTTGGGAAAGCCTCTGGTATTGGTGAAAGTGATATATGTGCGAGGAAAAAATGTGGCAACTGGAAGCCCTGTTTTAATATTTAGTATTTTTGTATGGTTAAAATGTAGGCTACATTTTCAGTATGATACACTGGGATTTACCAATATTATAAGGGTCTGGCTGCATGCTTAGCCTGTGTTTTATCTGAGATCATAGTAAGTATTAATATCCTGTATTAAAAATAAGAATGTGTTCTAAGGGTCACATGGAAATGCCTCCTACAATTGTGGATCGTCAGTCTCAGTCATTTACTGTGCCAGTCTTGAATTGGCTCCACTGAGGTGCTGTGGATGGGACTGACAATCAGCTGATTTTTAGTCCCAGCCCTGGGACTGCAACAGTGTCTTCAGCTCAGATATGGTCCTGGGACTGAGACTGAAAATCAGCTGATTGTCAGTCTCACAGCCCAGAGAGTACACTGGAGCTGACTCTGGTGCAGTCCCAGTCTTAATATTTAATTTAAATCTCCCTTCTTACAATTTAATTTCTTGCTAATGTCGCATCCCTAGTGGATATAGAGAACAATCAATCACTATCTTCTTTAAAAAACATTATTCTATAGTTGAAGGCTGATATCAAATTTTCCCATTGTGTTTTCTTTTCTAGACTTAATCCCAGCTCTGCTATTTTTTCTTGCACATCTTGTTTTCCAGATATTTATTCATTTTTGTTTTTCCCCTCTAGTTTATTTCCCATTTTGCCACATCTATTTTGAAATTCAGTGCACCAAATTAGATACAACACTCCAGGTGGGCCTTGTCAGTACTGAAGAGAACGAAAGACTTACTTCTCATTACGCTGGGGCCAGTGGCAAAGGTCATAGGCTTATTAATGTAAAAAAACCCAAAGGTGGTTAGTTTTTAAGATGTATTAAAAGTAACCACATCAGTGAAGTGGATGGTGTTGAAATAATCCATTTTATGAAATCAAGGGAATATATCAGACCTGTAGACCTTTGAAGGTGAGGACAAGGTTAGCTGTGATCTAGTTATTTTTGCTTTGAGTAGATATTGAGAACACATTATCACTGTTCTTTTTTTTTCTCCAGACATGTTTCCTGAATCCAGTACTGTTAATATATTCATTAGTCATTAGGAAGATGTAATGAAATATATACTTACTAATTTGAAGATGTTCCCATGCTAGGTGGGTTTGTAGGTGTAGCCAACCTGTGACATGCATGCCAGAAGTAGCACAGATGTCAGAACCTGTGGCACATATGCCAGAAGTGGCACAGGCAATCTCTGTATATGGTACATGGGAGATTGGGGAGGGAACCGGGAACACAGGGACAGATTGGGCACGGAGCAGATCAACTGATCTTGAAGGTGAAGGGACTCATAGTGGCACTCTGGAAGGGTGTGGGGCTTAAAGGACAGGATTAGGATTCAAAATGACCTTGATAAATTGGAAAAATGGTCTGAAATAAATAGGATAAAATTAGTAAGGACAAATGCAAAGCACTACACTTAGAAACAGATAATCAAATGCAGAAATGCAGAAGAGGGTCATTGACTAGGTTGCAGTACTGCAGAAAAAGATCTTGAGGTTATAGCTGAAACTGAATATGTGCTAACGTGTTAAAAGTGTAGTGGCATTGCAAAAACCTAATAGCATACTGGGATGTATGCTAATAGCAACAGGATGTCATATGGAAGCTCATAAGGAGAGAATACTAACAGGCATCTCCGGACTTTTAAGAATACTTTAGATAAATACTTGTCATGTATGATAGCCTAGGTATACTTGATGTTGCTTGTTGCTGCAGAGCAAGAATGGACTTGATGACTTCTCAAGGTTCCTTCCAACCCTACATTTCTACAGCTCTATGATCCCATAAATTATTAGTTTTTGTATTTTAGAGATAGCCTTTGCCCCAGTGGGTTTATTTTCAACTTCCAATTAATTTTTTTTAACTACCCTATGAAATACTGAAGATATTGGCTCTCAATCCTTCAGATAATTTTTGTTGTGTAAAGCAACCCAGGCAAACATAGAGGGCAACTGGGTGATTGACTTTACAAGAGAAAAGGTAAATAAATTGGGTAAACAAGAGGAAGTTTAACAACCAAAGTAAACAAACCGATATACAGATATGGCTAATTTCTTTAATTATTGCTATCTCAGATATTTCTTATAACCGCTACTGTTATAAGAAATATTTGTGATAGCAATAATTAAAGAAACTGGCCATATATCTATACCAATGTTTGAACAGAAACATAATTTTTACTTGGCAATGTCTCTGGCCATAGCTAAATTCTGCCATGTAAAATATACATGTGTGTCTTCTATAGTTTATGTTAGCAGTTTTATCCATGTTTCTAAAGCCAAATTTTTCCCTCATATATGCATGTAAACATTCCCTTATAAGTGAGAGCAGAAGAAGGAAAGGATCCCATAGAGGGAGTCACAAGTATTTACCAGTTGGAAAAAAGGAAATTCAGCAAGTGACAGTTGTTGTAAAACATCCACTTCAGCTGTTTACACATGACACATTTAAAGCGCTGGAACCTTTTTTGTCTGCTTCCAAGAACATCTTAGGAAGAAGTTTCTGTAACTAGTCAAGCATAAACAACCAGGAAATTACAAGTTTGTGGAGGACTGCTTCTGTTGGATTTGCTTGTGTCTTTCCTTATATTCCAAAAAAAAATTGATTGTCTGACCTTAGAGGGCTATAAATGAGTTGTAAAATATATAGTTGGTCAGTTCCGAAAGGCAAGGATTTTTGTAGGTGATAGCTTTTATTGGACCAGCAGCATAGTTAGGATAGACTTAGACAAGTTTTTAAATGCAATGCATTTCTCTTTCTATCATGTTTGTAGCTATATTCTCTAAAAGACAGCTTGGTCTAGAGCAGGAGACAAATGTGGCCAACAGAGCTATCTTTGCCAACCCACAGGACCTCCCATGGGCCTTGAAATTTGGCTGCAGCAGAGCAGTGGCAATTAACATTTTTCTACAGTCCCCTTCTACCCAATTCCCATGAGATGGGTGGGAACTGGACCTTGCCCCTTCTTTCCATGTGGTTGTGTGAGGGCTGGGTTGGGGCTGAACCAGGGTCAAGCCCCCTTCCCTTGTGGGGCCAGGTTGGTGTTGGGCTGCCCCCCACAGTCCTCCATGCCCATCCCAGGAACTGGATCAGACCTACAGGCTGGATCCAGCCCTTGGACAGACTAAGTTACTGCCCATCCATCTCATTGGGGAAAAAGGTTGAGTACCATTAGTCTAGAGCAATAGAACCACCACACCCTATGCTGACGATGTGCAGTCCTTACCACAAGTATTATTCAGAGGCTACTCTTCAAAAAATAAGATTGGCTTACAGCGGCAGTAGTCACCAGTTTGAAAAATATCAAGTCTCTTTCCAGAGAACCAGAGTTAGATCAAACTGGTTTGGTTCAATTCTGGACTTAACTTTTGGGAGTAACATTTCAAGTGTGCTACTTATTGCTGAAGTGTCATTATTTTGTCATTTTCCCAATGTTATTTTGTAAAGTGAATTATACAGTAAGACACAATGGCTATATCCAGGTGAGTGCAGCCGTGTGGTATGTGGCTCCACAGACACATTTGCAGCGCCACATACCGCATGTTAAGTTATTCTCCATGCTGCAAGGGAGCAGCATGGTTGGGGGAGGGGAGGGAGGTTAACTCCTGGATATCCAGGGGTCAAAAAAACCCACAGGAAAAAAAAGCAGTGGCTCATGCAGCAGCACTATGTACTGCCCAAAGCTGGAGTCTTGCTGGCCTCAGGACCCCAGATAAGGCTGCTGGGGCTGGCCCCAGCCTCCCCTACTTCACCTGGGGTAACTTGCTGCGCACCAGAAGACACATGGCATAGGCATTCCCTGGGCACAACTAGCAGTGGCACAAGGTGGCCTGCTGCTATTTGTCCCTGCAGAACCAAACATCCACACATGGCTGGATGCAGCCAATGTGTCCAGACCAAAATGCATCCCAGTTATTGTTTTCTTATTAGCTTTTTTATAGCTTCCAAAATAAAACCCAGATTATTTAAACCAATAACAAATCTAATAGCTGACAACACAATATTTTGTTACCATTTAATAACTAACACAGGTGTAATAACTTGTATGAGGATTAAAAGTATATTTAAGCAGAAGACTGAGTAGAAATAATGTAAAAGGATATTGATTGTCTTAAAAATGACAGGGTTTAGAGTCTGTTTCCCAACTCATTAAAAAAAAATGTTAAGCATCCTCTAAATGCCATATAACGCTGACTCTGAAAATGTCAAATGAATCCCTTATTGACTTGTCATTCACTCTATCCCTCTTCAGAAAAGACTTCTTTTGTGACCTCGGGTAAACAAAGATTGCAATAATTGACCCTTGCATATTCATGGCTTCAACTTATAAGAAGCAATTATTTATACAGTTTAAGCAGAATAGTTATTCTAGTCTAACATTTATGTAAAACAAAAAGACACAGTAAACTAGCAAAATAAATTCAAAACAAAACCCGAAATTGGTTTAGAAGGGAATGGTTGTGATAAAGGAGATGTTGATTTAGAGAATCAATTGTCTCTGGGGCATATGGAGTATCTTGCTAGAACTGAGGATGCATCTAAAGATTGTAACTGTTTTATTCTGGGTGTTTTAACATTCAGAAATGAATGGGAATCATGTTCACTCCAAAGAAAATAAAAATGATTCCATGCCAGTGGAGTGTATTATTTTAGTTCACTATTCATTTGAAATGCTGATAAAACCTATAAGCCCAGAGGATTGAAAAAGCTCAAGAAATAGATATTGGTAAAAGAAAATAAAAGTGAAGATGAAGAAAGAAGCTCATTTTTGTTTGTAGTTCAACAACAAATTGCTCTGTTTTTAAATGAACCAAGGAGAACAAGGTGATTTCACGTTCAGCAGATAAGTGTGGATTTTGGAGGCTTCTTGAAATCATGTTCAACTTGCAAAATACATTCCCTATTATATAATATACAAAACAAGCTTGCTTTTATTATGCAGGGGTATTGTTTCTGGGACCTCTTTAGTCTACTGCCTCTTCATACATAAATACAATTACACTGTCTATGCACTTTTAAAGAAGGGCTTTACTGGGTTAGTGTTTGGCATAGGCATCTCCTTCATGAAAATAATTGGATTGCTAAATTGCTCAAGGGATAAACGATGACTGTGAGTGAAACTGTGCTATTGTAGACTGTGTGATAATAACACAGAGAAGTTCTTTTTCCAGTTAGATCAGAGTAAATCCATAATAACTCCATTATAGTAAGTAGACTTTGTTTTTACACTGGTCCATTAGAGCAGAATTTGGCCATTGTAGCAACAATACAATCTTCAGTCTGATCACATAACCCGCTGACCTCAATGTTTCTATCTAAAAACACAATATTATGTGCTGAATTTGCATATGCACATTTTTAGGTCAGGTTCTCTTCTACCCAGTAGGAATCCAAATGGAGTGTGGCACCTAAATACAATTCTATTCCACCTGCTCAATTGCTGAAATCTATTAATACAACATTAAGACTAAGCCACAAAAAACAAAAAAACAAAAAACAACAAAAATAAAAGCAGTGAAGAGGAGGAGGACCTACTTACTTTCTACATTTAACAGTTTGTCATGGACTTGAATACAGGGAACTAGAATCACACTCAGGATATGTGCAGACATTACACAGTGGGTCTTGTTAGAACTTACACTGTAAGCCAAACAGATGTTTGGTTTAGTGGAGTAGTCACACAGCAAGGCAAAAAACCCTGCTCTGACTGTTCTTCACCTGCATAGCTGTGACTTGCCACTAGAGGTTTGGTGAGCAGGGGAGGACTAGGAGCAGGACCTACTCACTGCTCCTGCCAGGCAAACAGTGGGCCCACGAATGGTGTGTGCCCCTGGCGGCTGAAGGGGCACAGCTGCACCGACAGCAGCAGAAGCACAGCAGCAGGTGCCCGGCGACAGTGAGTGGGGAGCTCCTGCAGACACTGCCGGTGCTGTCAGTGGTGGGAAAGGGGGTGGCTAACACCAACCACAGGTCAGTGACTACCCGCAATCACCTCTGGCAGCATTATCAGTGGTCGGGGTGATCAGGGACTGCCCGCAGCCGCTGCCAACAGTGTTGGTGGCGCCTTTTTGCAGGGGGTGCGCCGCCACATTCAGGGAGTGCACATGCACCTGGGTGAACCCCCTACATGTTGCCCCTGTGTGGGCCCACCACCGTGACAGTTGCAGCAAGACCAGAGAGACCTGGGGCCCTCTGGTTTCACTGGAACAACACAGTGGTTCTGCAGTGAGAGTGGGGCTGTCAGGCTTAAACCATGGCAGCCCTGCTCCCAGCACAAAGCTGCCGCAGCTCTATGATACTAAGCTGCTTCCATGGGGCTCTTTTTGAGCTGTGGCAGCTCTGTGCTAAAAGCAGACCTGTCAGGGCTTGAGCATGGAAGCTGTGCTCTGCGTGCAGATCCACCGTGTCAATTCCAATGTGACCAGAGAGCTCCAAGGTGCAGCCCTGGAAATTGCTGAATTCCAAGGGGCCTGATCTTTTTTTCTCCAGAGGTCAGGTAGTGCCTGCTGACCCATCCCCCACTTGCTGGGCTGCTGACTAGCTAGGCACCAGCCTGAGCTCTGAGAAGACTAATCCTTTTTTCTCCAGATCTTAGGAATTGCCCATCCCCTACATCACCTCCAGTGGGAGCAGAGCTGGTCCAGGCAGTTGTGGGAGACACTGCAATTGCCGGATGCTCCAGGGTTGTGGTGCTTGCTTTGTCTGATGTCTCCCAGGGGTAAGGCACTGTGCCCTGGTGTCCTTGCTCACCCTGAGTCAAGAGGGGCCACTGCATTCTGGGATACTGCAGGACTTCTACTTGGGTGGAATAACTGTGGGAAGTGGCCACATGATAATTGAACAGAAACAAAATTAGGCAGATTAGAGATAATCCTGCCCTGAAGTAGTGTAACTTTAAGATGTATAATGACTGTTTTAAGCTACTTAAAAAGTGTTAACATGCAACCAGTTCAGGGGTTAAGAGATGTAGAAGCTGCTTAAACTTACTGTGTAACAAGGCCCTTAAGAGACATAACTAGAGCTAACCCATGCCCAATTTAATCAAACATGTATATGCATTTGGAGCACAGCCCCAGGGTTCAGAAAGCCCAGCTGCTCACCCCAGCCCCCAGGCTTCACTTTTCCTACCCATTCCTACCCTGACGGGGCAATTTTTTGCCCTCCAGCTCCCTCATCCTGGACAGATAACACCCCTCCAACAGACACAAACCTCCTCCCTTAATTCCTTCTCCAACCCCTCCCCCCACCAACTTTCTTAGATTGCATTCCTGGCATAGCTCCCAGCACTATCAAACATGTGCACAAATGGGGACCCTATGTACGATCATGTGACTTACTTTAAGTCACATGATTATAGAACGGGTCTTGCAAGTATCTTTATGTGCCCTTAGGTTTCTAAATCCACATAGGCACCTAATAAGTTAAATAGCCTCTGGACTTTTACATATGTAACTGTAAAAAAATTTGGTACTCAATTATATATATATATTTTATGCATGTGCACTTTAAAAAACACTCTGTGACATTATAACCTTGAACATGGTTTAGTGCCAGGTTGGAAGTACTGGAAATTATCATCTTTTTAAAAAGTGTGATACAGATACCTGGCTTAAAGAAAAGAAATGAAATACATCCTTTCACATCACATATGCTGGGAAAATCTGGCTTCATTAGTAGTTGGCTGTGTCCCAAAGGTTTTTTTTTTTTAATTATTTTTGATCTTAAATACAGATTTAAGACACATATAGACCTGATTGTCTGCTTGCTCACATTAGTTTTATATTAGCGGGAATTCTGTTGCATTCAAGGAAATTGCTTTGGATTTACAACTATGTAAAAGAAATGAAAATTAGGCCCATGTATAAATACACATCAGTCCTCACTATAAAAAGAGAAGAAAGCAACAAAAATGATTCATGCGGGTGCAGGACTTGATTCTGATCCCTGCATGCACTTACTACATAGATAACACAATTTTTGGCAGAGAAATAGAAAATTTTAGTATTTTTCCCTGGAATGTCTTATGCCTGGGCAGCATCTTAAGGTCACTTCTTTCTTGACATCTGAATTTATTTTAGGCTTCCTTTGCCTAAGCACAATTTATTGCTGGGGATTTGACTGTGATACAGCCTTCTGTCCTTGAAGAATGAGTGAATGCTGGCATTTTTTTATGTGTACAAAGAAGAAGAAAAAAAAAGAAAGTATGATGTGGTATCTTCTGATTTTTATAAACAGGTAACATTTGGAATTCATGTATTGCCTTCCAGTCTAACGGCTGCTTAAGAAGGCAAGGCAAGCAGATGCTAAAGACAACAGCAATTGGTTGAACAGTTTGTTACTTGTTATATTACAATTGCATGAAATGTATTTTTTTATATGTAAATCTATTTGCATGGGTTGGTGCACTAACTGATTGCAAACCTGAGATATGGAACATCATACACATTTTAAAACAGAAAATGATAGAATTGTTCCAGTTACCTTGAAAAAATTATCTTAAAAAAGAGCCTTTTGGAGGGTTTTTTTTGTTGCAAGATGCAGCCCCCTATTTGTATCAAATATTCCTTCAATTAGATCCGATATCTTACTAGAAGACTTGAGAGCACTTGCTTTGATAGCTGTTGCTGTGGTTGTTTCTAAATAACTTGTAACTGTATCTTATCACCCAGATTAACAAGTCTATTATCATTAATATAATAAAGAAATATTTCCATTAAGAGCGGTCCATTCTTCTGTCACTCTTTTTTACTTGTTTTATTTTATTTAGTTTTCTCAGGAGCAAATTTTACCTATACTCTTGGTAGTTGACAACAAAAGAAAATTCATTAAAAAAAAAAAATTCCAGGTCTATTTTTCAACATCTGTTTTCTTCCATCAGTGATTAGATGAAGAAAGGAAGGGGAAGAGTTCAAAATGGTTATTAGTTATACATTTACGCTTATTCTAGTGATTAATTATTAATCTGTAGGTCAAAGTAACATTTAACTATAGTTCCTGTAATTGTCCGTGCTGTTCACCGGTGCATCTGGTCCATATGGGTTTTCCAAATGTCTCTATCGCTCGGGGAAAGGACAGCCTGTTATTGAGTCAGATTCCAGAGGGTCCTCAGGGGTTCTCACCTGCCATGTCTTTGCTGTAATAAATTTATGTAGTAGGGAGGAAGATGTATGTTCCATCCCTCCTGGTTCCCTCCTTCGATCTTCCCATCCATCTTTCCATTTGGGGCTCCACCTCCGCTATACCCCACCTAACACTAACTAATGCTATTGAGTCCTGGTCTTCTGGGTTTGGTTTACAGTACCATTATATGTGTCCTGGCCTTTGGAATCAGGATAAATGTATGAGGATGTCAGTTCATCCTGCTCTGCTTAGGCCATATTGGGACTGGGCCTAGCCTCTTCCTAACCCCGGGTTACCTTGTCTCCTGGCTCCAGTTCCTCTCTCACTGGCCTGTAGTTGCCATGGTGTAGACAGATGCATCTCCTTCTCTCTTCAGGTTCCTGGTGGATCCAATCCAGTCTGGAGATGTCAGGAGTCCACAGCTCTGCCTCAGGTGAGTAACGTAGCCCTTCTGGGCTTGAATTATTCTCAAAGCCCCTTCCTGGGGCTGCCACCACTTTCCCTTAGTGGACCTTTCTTCCACTCTGGGCTGCTTGGTGCTCACCAAGAAACTCACTTCCAGTCCCTCCTGCCTCTCATCCATCAGGATTTTCATTCCCCTTTCAAGGGGCTGGCCAGAGAATCGGTGCTGGCATGCGGCCATAAAATGCACCCATCTCTTCCCGAATCAACTGCTTTTTGCTTCCTTTTTTGTCTGGTGCGGTGTTTCCCCCAGCTATGGCTCCACAGCTGCCACTGCCCTGGCTTGGCACGGCTTCCCACTGGCTCCACTTATCCTTCTTCCCTGGTAAGTTTTCCTCCAGGGCTCTATTTCTGTCACAGTTCCACCAAACAGTCATGGAAAAGAGATGGCTGATGCTTAGATCCAGTTTTTGATGCTGTTCCTTATAGTAGTCTCTTCCCTTGTAAATAGTTGAAATACATTCAAGGCTAAAGTCAAAGGTATAAGAATATGTCTCTAAGGAGGCAAGATTGTGTCCAGGAGAACCAGGATTCATTAAAATATTATGCAGATAAATATACTGCCTATGTATACCATGCTTAAAAAGGATGTTCCATAACCTTCTAAGTGGCAGGTCCACAGATGACAACTGCCTATTATTACTACTAGTTAACAACACAATCCTTTAGCTCAACAGGTTTATTTTTATTTTGTTATGCTTGGTCCTTACTTTTCATCTTGTTACATGACCTACCCTTGGTAATAGCAGTGTCTTCTTTCTGATTCAGTTCTCATTTCTTTTTTTCTCTGCTTTTGCTCCTGGGCCTTATGGCCTAATTCCAAATCATTCCCACACAATTCCTTCTCAGACTGCTCCAGCTTTTCTTCAGGCTCTCTATCAATTAGTTCAAATCTACTTCTTAGATGCCATATTAGAGGTTTAGTGAGGTCTTCCCAAATCACAGGCATGCCACTGTCACATTTCAATGTCTGCTGCTATTTACTTTATCCTTTTACTTTATCTACTGCATCATCTTGAGAGTCTCTGATGTTTCTCCTTAATTAACTTCCATTTTACATCTTGATGCCAGTAGCATTTGCCTATAGGTATGGGGGAACACTGGGGATATTATTTCTATGATTTACATAAAAAAACATTCAGTAGTCATGCAGTAATAAGGGATTTAAGAGCATCTGGTTAGATCAACTCTTTTTTTATGACTTGACAATTCTAAAGCCCACTGAATTTATAACAGACATAAAAATATTAAATATCTGATTGCTTTACAGCATATTATGTGTTGAAATACATCAAATAATTAAGATTATTCCAAGTGCCAAGAGCTACAGAAGTGAAGAGTCCTGTGTTAGCCAGGGTCAGTATAACTGGAAAAACAAATAAGGAAGGGAGTGGACAGAGTTTGAGTAAACTGAAGGTTTTAGAAACTGAAAAAGTTTTAACTGGATGTGAAGGTGTACAGGGTTGTTTTTTTTTAATATTTCTGTGTTAACTGTGTTGATATTGTTCTAATAGTGTATGACTAAGTTTACCTTAGTAGCTTGTGCGCAGGGCATGGAAGGTTAAGTGCCAAGCCTTGCTCCATTCAGGAGTAGACAAGAACCTTCAGCATCACAAGAGTCTTGAAAAGCTTTGTTGGCATATCAACAAAGATAAGATGCCTGATACCCAGAAGGGGTCCAGAGGAGGTGGAAGATGAACAGGAAAATGGGAGAGCTGGCTGCTGTGGGCTAGACTGGGGATGGAAGAAAGTCTTTACTCTTTCAGAGGAGAGGGCAGAAAACTTGTCTCTGGGTGGCCTTTGCCCCAGTAGATGCCTTTACTAAATGGATTGTCTGATTTGCTGCTTGGAACTTCATGCTGCACTCTTTTTTCCCAACAAGAGACAAAGTCCCTTTCTTAGAAGGGACAAAAACACAATGGTCCCAAACAAGTGCCCCCTAGAGGGCACTTGGTGACACTGAATCTCAAAGAAAATAGAGAGATTATTGGGTTGGGGGAATTAATATGATGTGATCTTTGATGTGATAAGATGAAGACTGCATGATGCAGAATGCATATTATGCAACCTGGACTACTTTTTCAAGCACAAGTTAAAGAACTATAATAATAAGGACAAGGAGAAATGAAAGCATGGGTGAGAATTTCAGTGGAAATTCATTTGATATGACTATTATAGTATTATAATAGAGTGTATTATAAAAAATATATGTGTGATGACTGTAGGTGTTGTAGGGCTTGCTGCCACTGCCCTGAGTTCTTTTTCCTAGAGGCGGTGACAGGGTGGACCTCGGCTTTGGATCACCTGGTCCACCAAGAAGCTGGTCTTATGTTTCTCTCCTGCCATGACTTCAATGACATTATATTGCTAGGAGGGAATGCCCAAGGTGAATCCTACCCTGTAACAATCCCTGTTTTCTTCTGTGGGGCTCCAAACCTCCCCATTACCTCACCCTAGTCTCTCCAGATGTCACTCGTAGTTCTCTGCAGATCTTAAGGTTGGACATTAAGATCTGCCTGCTGGTCTATTGTTCCACCTTCAGCCACCAGAGTGACCACTGGCTTTAGTTAGGCACACACCCTTCCAGAGGCTGGCCTTGGCCTGCACTCAAATGTCCAAAAAAAGAAAACAAAACCCAAGTGCTCTCAGTCTCTTTGTCAGACTCAGTCCATGTCCCCTTCACCTGAGGTCAGGGTCTCATGTCCAAATCACAACAAAAAATTAGTTAATCTAGTCACTGCTCTACACAGGCCTGCCCTGGCTTACTTGTAAGCATTTACAATCCCAATGGGATCTCTCCCATGTGCAGCAAGGCTCTAACCTGAAATAGCAATTCTCTGCCTTCTCCCTCTGGATCCTCAGCTGTCACTCCACTCAAGGGATTATCAGAAGCCTTGTGTGTGCAGACCTCTGCCTGCCTCCTTCTCAGGGTCACACCCGCAGCATTTCTCTGGCAGGTTTCATAGATTCATAGATGTAGGGTCAGAAGGAACCTAAGTAGATCATCTAGTCCAACCCCCTGCCCTGGGCAGGAGAGAATACTGGATTTATATGACCCCAGCTAGGTAATTGTCAAGTCTCCTCTTAAAGACCCCTAAGGTAGGAGCCAACACCATTGCCCTTGGAAGTTGGTTCCAGATCCTAGCCATCCTGACTGTGAAATAGTGTCTTCTAATGTCTAACCTGAACCTATTCTCAAACAACTTATGGCCATTATTCCTTGTTACTCTGGGAGGTGCTCAGGTGAACAGGGTCTCTCCCATTCCCTGCTGGTCCACCCTGGTAAGTTTGTAGATGGCCACCAGGTCCCCTCTCAGCCTTCTCTTGTGAAGGCTGAACAGGTTCAGGTCCCAAAGCCTCTCCTCATAGGGTCTGCCCTGCTGTCCCTGGATCATGCGAGTGGCCCTTCTCTGGACCCTCTTGATACTGGCCACATTTCTCCTAAAGTGCAGTGCCCAGAACTGGATGCAGTACTCCAACTGTGGCCTGACCAGAGTCTCACAGAGGTGGAGGATCCCCTCCTTGGCCCTTCTTATGATGCATTTGTGGATGCATGACAAGGTATGGTTGGCCTTACTGACCATGTCCTCACATTGGCAGCCCATGTTCATTTTGGAATCGATAATGATTCCAAGATCTCTTGTGCTTTCGATAAGGGAGTTCCCCAGCCTATAGTTATGCTGCTGATTCTTACTTCCCAAGCACAGTACCCTGCACGTGTCAGTATTGAATCCCATCCTATTCTCATTCGACCACCCCTGTAACCTGTCCAGGTCCAGCTGTATTCTGGTCAGCCCCTGAAAGGGTGTGTGCCTAACCAAAGCCAGTGGTCCCCCTGGTGGCTGAGGGTGGAACAACAGACTTTCTCAACACTAGCCTGCCGGGATGCTCAGCCGTTCCTCTGTCTGCGGTTCACAGGGAATCAACCCCCCTCTCCAGGACCAGAAATACCTCTGAGCAGCCTCCCTCCTCCAATCTAGAGTGAAATTCTGCTCTGGAAGTGTGGTGATTGCTTCTCTTGCCTTCTGGTCTCCAGCTGCAGCCCCACTGGCCCTCCATGCTGTAAGTGTTGCTTGCTTTCACTTTCCCTGTCTGTTGCTACCAGCTGCTTTTCTTCTCCTGACCTCCATCATGTAAGGTACCTCAGGGCTTTTGTTTACTCTCTCTCACTCCTTCACAATAGGAACAATGGGTTTTAAAGAAAAAGGCCGATGTCAAGGGTCACAAGTATAAATTGTAGGGCAAGAATGACTATAGAACACATGGAATTTGAGTATCCTCATGAGGACTATAGCTATATATTAAGACATTTCACTTAAGAAATCTGAGACAAAAACACAGATTTATTTTCAAGAAAGGAAGGAAAGAAGACACATCCAGACAAGCAAGGACATTTGTTTCTCTAGGGACAAGTAGCAGTGGCACAAGGTGTGCCACACACGTTCTGGTGTATTTCAGGTTACCCTGGGTGGGGCAGGGGAGGCTGGGGTGAGCAACTGTGCTGTCCCCAGCAGCCTTACCTGGGGTCATGGGGGCCTCCTGGGGCTGAGGCCATGGAGGAACCCCAACCAACAGCTGGAGTGTGACTCTGGCTGCCCAGGCTCCAGTTTTGGGCTGCATGTGCTTCCACCACATGCGCCACCCTGCTTTTTTTGGCATGATCCTAGAATCAACCCACTCCCTGTGCTGCAAAGTAGCAGTGCAGGGAACACCTGCATGTGCAATGTGTGGCACTGCAGATAGGTCTGCGGCACCATATACCACATCTGAGCTCATCTGGACACGACCACAGAGTAAGAAATTTCAAAGCTGTGTTTAATAGAATGCCTACATAAAAGTGGCTAGTGCTAAGGTCACTAAGAGGGTGAAGGTAAGTTTGATCTTAAAATGATCTTAAACCTAATGTAACTTCAGACAGAAGGCCTGTTCACATAACAAAAGTACAATCAGAAAAAAAGTGGGGAAAAAAAGACAGGAGGAAATTAGAGATGTTTGTAGTTATGGATGGTCTGGGAAAGCAGCCCGGTGGTTAAGGAGAAGAAAGCAGCAAAAGCAAAAAGAAAATAAATATTGACTAGGCAAAACAGTATTTGGGTTTTTCCTACGCTATGCCCAGATCAAAAGATAGATTCATTTCAACACGACTTTATTAAATAAGCTTATTTATTCAGCCCTGAAACATTATTTTTTCCTGAGACAGAATTGGATTTCATATGAAAAGGAGACTCTTCAGGTACAGGGCCAAAAATCAATGGAATCATGCCAGTTTACACTGAAAACTGAAAATATGCCCATATTTTAATTTCACTCTTTAACCATTATCTTCCCATATGCCACATTCTCAAGTCACTTGTGGAAAATTTACATTAGAAACTTATTTAGGAAGAAAAGAGTCTTGAACTCAATTCTTTTTTTACCCTACAGACCCTTTTCATTGCTCTAGCGGTGTAACAAGGGATTAAGATGGATAGAAATTAATTTTGAGCTCATTTGAGTTCCCTTTACACTATCATACCAGTATGAAAGGGTCCTTAGCATAAATGAGATTCAAGCCCCTTTTCTTTGAAAAGCTAATGTGTTTGAATAGGAAAAAGACTGGATAAGATCAGCATTTTGTCTAACACATATTGGAACTGCACTTGTCTATTTAATTGCAACAAACTCAACAAAACCACCTTAGAGTAGGGTTAATGAGGGTTGTTGAGAACCAGATGTTTACTCTGAAAGGTTTACTGTTGAATTCCATCACTCAAATTTACTGGAGTTCTGTTAGAATTAGGGGGAAAAGTACGGCTAAATTATCCTGAAAATTGCTTTTCTGTGTGTTGTGTTACTCTGCCCACTGCAGTTTTTGCTGTGGTAATTACAGATATATTAAAAATAAGAATGAATAGCAAAGTTACAGAAATCCAAAAAATTAAAACAGGTGTCTGAAGTTTCCTCAAGTGCAGTAACTACACATTTAAGATGGTCATATTAAAAGTCACACTATAATGAATCTTGAGGCTTTATGACAAATGTTGATTTGGTTAGATATGTTCACTTTTAAAAATAAGTTAAAATAGAACAGAAAGTCTACCTGTCAAAAGTCAGAGCTGTAGCTTGAGCTAGCTGGGTAAAAATATCATCTTCTTCTAATGTGACAAACATATTGCTGCCAATCATTGCTATACTTCTGGTGCTGGTGCCCCTAGTTCACTTCTATAGTACAGCAGAAGAGATTGTACTGAGGTTTGAGGATTCCCCATATAAAGATTTCACATGGAAGAGGAATAGTTGTTTATCACAACCCTTTGTAATCTGTTTGGAAAGAAGGACTTGAAGTAACTGAATGTGTTCTCACTGATTTCTCACAGGTCCTACAGGTGGACCACTGATACCTTAGGGTGTACTGTATTAATCTAGAAATACAAACTGGGGCATAACTTGGTCTGAATCGCAAAGAAGCAAACATTTGTATTTTGGTAGCTATGTTATATATAGACTGAAGGAAAAGAATATGGAGATTAGGGGGAGTGGCTATATTCAAAAACCTTTTTTTATGTTTCCTTACTTTAGTGAAATGTTTAGGAATTTATGAAAATATGACTTAAAATGTAAATGAATGTGGCTGAAATATAAATATTCAAGATAGTGTATTCACATTTTGGCTAAATATGATGATAATCATGCTAGTATTGAAGAATACTTTTTTTTTTAAATAACTAATTTATATATAGTTTGTGCCACCCTATTGACTTCAATAATTTCAAAGAATTTAAATGAGATTTAAATCAGAAGACATTTTTGCTCCTTGTTTCGCAGTCAAAGAAAGAATGTTTCTATATTTTAGCTGTCTTTACCTGTACTCCTCTGGACAGCTAACGGTAACTTAGAGCAGGTGAGAGACTGCTTTATCTAATACTAGGCTGTCTCAGGATGTCGAAGTATGAGGAAGCTATGGAATGGTTTCAAATCACCTGGCCTCTTTCGACTTTCACTTACTGCCTTTATTATAAATGTATTGTTTATTTACTATAAAATCATATAGAATTTCTGGGAAGTAGAAGTTGTCAAATTATTTTTAAGATCATATTGTGGGACATGTTACATGCAAGAAAACAGTTCAACAGGCAATTTTTTCTACTGGTGTAGATTAGCACAGCTTCAGAAAAGCCAATGGATCATTTTCAAAAGCTGATAATTAGATCCAGCATCATGAACACATCAGTTACGATCAAAAACAAAAGTATGCATAAGCCTTCCAGTTATGTATATATTTTCTAAAAAAATGATTTGCACTTTAAGTGCATGTTCAGTCAAAATACAAAAATCCATAAGGCACAGTTATTTTACTTGTCAAGACATCTAAGATGACTGAAAAGATCAACATAAAATGTTATCAGGGGAATGGAATAGGGTCCGGATGTCTTGGTTGTTTTTTTTTTTTATTTTTATAGGACATTGTTAATTATAAAAGTGCTAGAACCATTACCATTATTTTTAATACCATTTGCATCTGGTGTCAAATGCAGCTTGAAAATCAGTTCGCTTTGTATCTGAAAAGTGTCCCAGTTCCAAATAATGGAGTTTTGGCATAGAAATGTACTGAATCCTTAAATCAGTAATAATCTTTCCAGCTCTAAAAAACAAAGATTTAGTACATGCAAATCTATATAGGAATAATTCAACAGTCTGTGTCTATCAGAAGCTCTGTTGCAATAAGTAAATTTAAGAAAAAAAGGGCACTATTTGTGTAAGGTCTATACGATTGAAGCTAAATTAGTATAGCCATTAGTAAATAGCTGTAGTGATTAGTACAGTCACTTCATTTACAGTCACATTACTTCTGTATAGATTAGCCAACTTCACCATTTCTTTCAGTGAATCAGGATGGTTTCATTGTGAAAATTGCATATTAGATTTATGGAAGGAGGAATTAATCTGTTTGAAGAATATGCAATTACAAAAGCATTCTTTTTAAGTGTATATTAAATAAAGCAAATATAATGATTATAGTGTGAACATTCATTAACTGTAGTTTTGTGTTGATATCTGTTGTGAATATATTATAGATATGTGCATACAATTATATTTAAAGGTTTAATTACATGTTTGATAAACACAAAATTTGCACTACATTTATTTGTTTTAGTACAGGATAGAATGAGATAAATAATCACTTTCTGTATTCAGGACAATCATGTGTTTCATAATTAAATGCTTATTTTCATGTTGAAATTGATGAATAAAGCAAACAGAAAAGGATCCAATATATAAAGCAAACACATGCAGCTACTTTGAGAGTTCTCCCTCTGAGTGTGCTAATGTACAGAGCATTCTTTTTTTTTTCTTTTTTTGTGTATTGTGGAGTAGGCTTCCATGCTCTAGTTTCTAGACACATCTGTAGTTAAATCATATATACATATGATGTACGTTTTGAAAAGGTCTAGTATATCACTCTTATAAATTCTGAGTTAGATGATGTCATTTAGCTGTAGATAAGAGTGAGCAACTGTGTGGAGGTTTATGGTCACAAAAGCAGTGCTTGGAGTCATTCCACTTCAGGAAGACAGAATTCACTAAACTCGCAGAAGCCCACTACAGCATTGAACATGGGACTAGCAAACACTTGAACCTATTTATCACATGTGCTGATAATTCATCCAAAAACTAACCCATTTTATCATACAACCCCTTCTAAAAGCATCTCCAGTTGTCAAGCCCTATCTTAAAGTGAGTCACAATTCTTGTCCCTCTAACTTTGTTTGGAAAAGAGCTCTGAAAACTCATGCTAATTGACAGAAACTTTGTTTTATTTTCTAAATTTCTTTGTTACTAGTTTGTAGACATTGGACTTCCATTGATATTGTCCTTTAACTTAAACAGCTCTTCTCTCTTCCTGATATTTCTCCCAACAGATGTGTTTGAACAGTGAGCTGCAGAACAAGAAATCATCCACAAACTGGACTGTGGGCATGCCTACATGGTCATTAATGTACTTTTGCTAATGCACATTAAATTTAGTACCTCCATTGTGAGGTACTAAAAAAGGCTCATTAGCTTATTTTAATGAAAGCACATGATTTTTTTGTAATGCTTTAATGCGCATGAAAATAGGCTAATGTACATTACAGTGCACATGTAGACATACCAGGAGTGTCTACATGTGAGCATTTAATACACATGAGGCCAATTTAAGGCCTCATGTGTATTAAATATATAGACATGCATCTACATGGGTATGCCCCTAATGCACTTTAACTATGGCAATTTTAGTCTAATCCTGCCTAAATTTGATACCTGCATAAAGCAAGTATCAAATTTAGGTGCAATTAATTGAAGTGCATTAACACACATGTAGACACATTAATGCTCATTAACACAGGGGCTTTAGTACTGGGTCTGCCCAGCCACTAGAGGGCCAACCGGAACCCAGCCCCAGGGCTTCTGGCTGGGAGCCTTCCATCCCCCAGGGCTATAAAAACCTGGGACCATTTTGTGCCCTGGGACATACTTCACAGAACTTTCGGTACTGAAGTTCCTGTGTGCCCCCTGGACAGGATCCAGGCTACTGCTGCTAGTCCTGTCCGCTAGCCAGAGATCCTGCTTGGCCACAGGTGAGTGTTGCAAAGGGCTGCAGCATGCTGGTCCCCCTGACCAGCCCTGGGATCTCCCTTGGGCTGCTGCCTGGCTGCCTCTGGAAGCAGGGACAACACATGCTCCCTGCTGCTGCTCACCACCAGCACTGTCTTCTGTGTTTGCTGGTCCTGTGCCACATTTGCCTCTGCCACA
The DNA here is from genome assembly GCF_001723915.1 of Gavialis gangeticus. Taxonomy (NCBI): domain Eukaryota; kingdom Metazoa; phylum Chordata; order Crocodylia; family Gavialidae; genus Gavialis; species Gavialis gangeticus. The sequence goes on along the minus strand of NW_017729024.1, from coordinate 70,408,282 downwards.
CAGCTCACATTCCCTGGCCATGCCCCTGTGCTGGGTGCTGCAACCAGCTCTCCAGGGCCGGCCACATAGGGGTAGCTGCACAAGGCCCAAGATTTGCTGGCCTGAGACATGATGTCCTCCACATCAAGGACTGGCCCTAGCCACATTAATGCTTCTGAGCCCCTTCACCTGAGCCAGCAGGAGGTACACGACCTCATGGCACTCTAGGGTGATGTGGAGGAGAAGAGACAGTTCATGTGGGGTGGGTGCCCAAACACCCATATTTATGAGGCCCTGGTGGGTGGGATAAGTGAGAGAGGTCACTCCCGGACAGTGTACCACTGCTGTAAGAAGATCAAAGCCTTGTGGGCACAGTGGGTGGCTGTGACTGACCAGAACCATTGGCCCAGTCATTCCCATAAGACCATGCCTTTCACACAGGAACCAAACTGGATTTTAGCACCAAGGGACCCAGGCCACAACCCTGCAGTATACACCAGCAGGGGCAGCCTGGCTAAGCCTCTACCCCAGCCTGACCCCTTCGGTGTTGACCCCTCACTGGAGGAGGGGTCTTCAGGTGTTCAGAACCCCACCCACCTCCCCGGTTTCTGCACCCACTGGCACCTTGGGGAACCCTGGCTAGTGGCTGCCTCATCTGCTCTGCAACCTCTGCCATGAGGAGCAGCTGGCCAGGATACTGCCGGCTGCCACCAGCACCAGCCCTTCCCTAGGGGGGCCCATGACTGGGAGCAAGCCCACTGAAGGCTGTGGGCCACAGACACCAGGTGCAGCTGGTTGTCATCTCTGATGGGGAGGCCCAGGTGGAGCCACCAGCCTCACCAGCCCTGGACACAAAGTAAATACTGCACTGTGGGGAGGGTCCTTACAGTCCCTGTCCTTAGTCCTGGCCCCTACTCCTGGCTTCACTACAAAGACACATGCAAGTGAGATATGAAGGCATGTGGAATTGATCCTGACCAATGGGAAGCCTTGGCAAGTGATTGGAACAAGTAGTGCCACTGTCTCCACCAGAGCATTAAAATCCACAACAGGAATTGGATCCAACAACTTGAAGAGAAAAGAGACTGCAGGAAGCAAGCAGCTCCTGAACCACCCAATCATGACATATACACTTGTACCCACTGCCACAGACCATGCAAATCTCAGATTGGACTATTCAGTCACTTGAGACACTGCAAACCATCTACACCATAGGCTGCAATATCCATAGTCTCTTGAAGATGAAAGGATGCCAATCAGCCTTGATAAGGAAGCTGGACGAATGATCCTGTTACAGCTCGTCATATCTT
>NW_017729024.1:70401565-70401993 GCF_001723915.1 Gavialis gangeticus | reverse complement strand
ATGATCCTGTTACAGCTCGTCGTATCTTAGGTCACGCCTTTCCTGTTTCTTTGAATATAAAAAATACATTTACTTTTCTTCAGTCCTAACTTAGTATCCTGAACTGGAAGATTCTTTAAAGATCCATGATATAGACATTGCTGTTCCATGTGATAATTTGTTCAGTATTTATCTCCTTTTAAATGGATTGGGTTTTTCCAATAATGCCTCTTTATTAATATGCTGTAATAACTTGGCCAAAATAGAATGGGCACATGAAATTGTGTAATTCTAACAATGTCACATATTCATTAAGGAGAAAATCTTCTATCACATCCCACAGCCTGAACACTATGTCATGTCTGGAGGGGTGGGTGGGTGAAAAGAGTTGTACAGAGGGAGGAAAAGAAGATGAATTCTTCCTCCTCAGGCCAAGGATCAACTTCTAC
>NW_017729024.1:70394412-70396565 GCF_001723915.1 Gavialis gangeticus | reverse complement strand
CTTTCCTGTTTCTTTGAATATAAAAAATACATTTACTTTTCTTCAGTCCTAACTTAGTATCCTGAACTGGAAGATTCTTTAAAGATCCATGATATAGACATTGCTGTTCCATGTGATAATTTGTTCAGTATTTATCTCCTTTTAAATGGATTGGGTTTTTCCAATAATGCCTCTTTATTAATATGCTGTAGTAACTTGGCCAAAATAGAATGGGCACATGAAATTGTGTAATTCTAACAATGTCACATATTCATTAAGGAGAAAATCTTCTATCACATCCCACAGCCTGAACACTATGTCATGTCTGGAGGGGTGGGTGGGTGAAAAGAGTTGTACAGAGGGAGGAAAAGAAGATGAATTCTTCCTCCTCAGGCCAAGGATCAACTTCTACAGCTGTTACCTACATACTCCCTAGGAGGAACTACATTCACCAGCTCTACACCCATCTGCTCAGTGTGGTACTTCTGTACTAAATAGGCCAATTAATTAGAGATCATACTAGCAATTTTCCCTAATATATACAAAGTTAATCAACAGGAACAGATAAATGATCATAAGGACAGCTTACATTAACAATGTTTTGATTTACATAATTAAAGAATGGTAGCCACACAGCACTGAAGCACTGATGTTGGTCCCATTCAGACAGAGTTAGTTTATGCATTCTTGTTTGATCTGCAATCTTCAAATACACAGTAATTCTGTTGATGCAGGACTTTTTTCCATGAATATGCAAACTTTGAGTGCTTCTTTGGATGGAAACTACAGAACACACAAGGTAAAACATGCACACACTGTATTTGTACACTGTCCTAAAATGCCCTTTTGAATAATGAATGTGATCATTTAGTTCCTACTTCCTTTCAATATAATAAAATGACTGGCTGAATGTATTAATACTTACAAATACATGTAGCTGGAGAGTTATTTTAAATAGCTAACATAACTCACAAAAGGATGGTACACTTAATTCTTTTTTGAGTTAACGTTTTCTCCTATATTTGAATGTCTTGTCATCATAGTAAAATCAATGATCCCAACCTATATCTGTAGGTAAGGAGTGCTTAAGAAAATATAGAAAAAGAGAATTCTAATTTTGTCTGGAATCCAACTTTGGATTTGTCACACAGCTGGCTGAGTCCTGGACAAAAGCTTTTGAGTTAGTTGGGAGTTAGTTGGAGCATAGACTACATGAATGGAAATCAGTTGCCAGCAGCCCAAAGGTAGCAATGTGGCAGCATTTCATCACATGTTCATTCATCACTATAGGATCATAGGAAAGTAGGGCTGGAAGGGACCTTGCAAGGTCAGTTAGTTCAGTCCCCTACTCAAGGCAGGACCTTCTTGAACTAAACTTTTCCTGCCAAATTTCTCACTTGCTTTTGAAAGTTTCCTAGGATGGAGATTCCACAACTTCTCTAGGTAGCCTGTTTCAGTACCTAACCATCCTCACAGCCAGAAAGTTCCTCCTTATCTCCAGCCTAAACTTGTTGCAGCTTAAAGCCATTTCTCTTAGTCTTGTCCCCTACAGTCACAGCGAAAAGCCTATCTCCATCCTCTAATAATCACTCTTCAGGTATTTGAAGCCAAATACCAAAACCCCCGCTTGGTCGTGTTTTCTCTAAGCTAAATACCATAGTTCTTTCAGTCTTTCCTTATAGGTCTTGGATGCATCTACACTAGATACTACTGTACAGCTGTTCCTATGCATTTATTTAGTACTTGTATAAAAAGTACTAAATAAATATGAAGTAACCTGAGTTACTGTGCAGTAGCACAAGCAAATGCTTTTTTTGTGTCACAGTACTACACAGTGGCTTAATAGTACTACACAATTGCATCGCGTCACGGGTTTTGCCATATGATTCTACTGTGCAGGAGTATTGGCCTACTGTGCAGTCAGCATCTTGTGTAGATGTGGCCCTTGTCTCCCAGGGCTCTAATAATTTTTGTTACCCTGTTCTGGATTTTGGCTCATATAAACGTGAGTAAACAAGAACACTTATATGGAATGTATGTTCCAAAAGCGGTGATTCCCAACCAGGGTGCTATGGCACTCTGGGGTGCCTTGAGATTCTTTTAAGGTACCATGGGGTGCCACACAATGTTAGCACTGTCAAGTATGTGAGCAAGATAAACTCAGAGATTACATA
>NW_017729024.1:70393627-70394386 GCF_001723915.1 Gavialis gangeticus | reverse complement strand
ATATATATATATATATATATATATATGTAGAGAGAGAGAGAGAGAGGGAGAGAGAGAGAGATTAAGGAACCAAACACAGTAGCTGTACGCCACATAACAAATGGAAGACTGGAACAGCCATATTCCACAGGATGTTTTCTTTCTTAGAATGTACACCATATTATGAAAAAAACCTGATTGTTCTTAAATTTAGCTCAAGCCATGATGCACATGTATCTTGAACAGGCATACTGACTGAAAATTACAATATTTATATAATATATAGAGAGGTGGGGGGGAGAGAGAGAGATAAATGAGTGGCAAGAATTTTTGTTGGGCCATGTGCATAGTTGGAATAGATTTCAACAAGTTTTTGGGTACCTGTCCTCAAGTCTCTAGGGAAGAAGGAGACACAGTAGAGCCACACAGCGGAACTAAACAGCACATGAAATAAAGGCTTGCATAAAAAAAAGGTAAGTAAAAACAGGATATAAAAGAGGTCATCAGGTAGCCAACAGGTGATAGAGATTCAGTAGAAACCTGATAAATTAAAGAGCAAGACATTCAGAATGGTCTTTACCAGCTGTGGAGTATAGAGATTAGTGAGTATCAGATAGATTATAATGTTTCCCTGTGGGGTCAGGCCAACTCTCAGGATCTCAATATTGTGCTGTTATACAGGAGGGTGTGACAATCGCACATATGCAAACACACAAATCAATTAGGTGCATACATACACACACACACTACAAGCTCAGGCACATACACATCCAAACCAGC
>NW_017729024.1:70393260-70393616 GCF_001723915.1 Gavialis gangeticus | reverse complement strand
AGAGAAGCAGAGTCCAAGTCCTTGGTTGAAGAGGAGGTGAAGGGGGATAGCTACCTATCCAGGCTGGAAGGAGGTCCTTGTCCAGTAGGTGTTGTCCAGGGAGGAGTTGCTGGCAGGGCCTTTGGGTGGATAGGTGGTGTGGCATGGTGCTGGTCCAGATGAAGAGGGCGTCCCACTGGGTCTGTCTTCACTGCCCCTTTTTATAGGGGCAGACTTTGTGTGACCCTAGTGACAGGAGGCATGCCCAGGCAAGGGTCAGCCCCTGGCACACTGAGCATGTGTGCTCCATGCAGGGATGTGCAGTTTCAGGTATCTGTAATGGTAGGGTACAATGGTAGCTTTGCTGGTTCTGCAGG
>NW_017729024.1:70387190-70388260 GCF_001723915.1 Gavialis gangeticus | reverse complement strand
TGGGTGTTTGTAATGGTGGGGTACAATGGTAGAGTTGTTAGTTATGCAGGGTCTTTTGTCTTTCAAATGCTGGGTTCTTGTCTCTGTTCCTGGGTGAGGCCCTTGGTTCCTGGATGAATCAATGCGAGGTGATGGCCCAGTCATTACAGACCACTCAGTAGAGGCCTCCTACCATTGTATTTCAATCATTCCCAATCATTCATTGGGAACCACTTTACATGGGAGGGGTACATGAACCATACAGTTGCAACACAGGGGATACCCGGGTAGATGACACAAAGTGGAGGCTTGACATACAAAATGGAAACTTGACATGACTTATGCTAACTTACATATATAGGCCTAAAAGAGTAATCACACAATATAAAAGCAGTACAAACATAATAATTATCACTTATTAAACAGTGGGTATCAATATCAAAATAGCACGGAACTTATTTGCAAAGAAGGGAGAGAAAAATAAAACTTACTACCTAAAATAAAATGCTAAAGATTATCTTACATCGTAGCTTACTTATACTTATCTATAGGGAATAGAGAGGGAAAGAAAAAGTCAGAAATGGTTGTGGAAGGGGAGAGAATGCATTTTAAAATAAAGAAAAAAAGAAAAAGTGGTGGTTTTGCTACAATAATGGGCCACAAAGTCACTGTCTATTTTAGGTCCCTAGTTCTTAGTGTTAAATAGGGTATTTGGTGCACTGGAGGAGGTGTACCATTTTCTGGGAATGATATGTGTGATTCATGTATACTGATGTACTTACCATGGGAAATATTCATAGTTATGGCAGTATAGATGAGTTGACAGGTCTTGCATTTATCATTAAAGTAGGGCTGGGCCCCATCAGGCCATGATGTGCTTGTTAAGCCACAGGGAGTTTGCTTCTGATGGGCAAGTTTAGGCATGCTATTTAAAGATCAAGAGTAGGGAATTTGGGAATATTTCTCTCAAGGTTGGGTCTTTTAAAAGTATAGGCTGTAATTGTTTGATAATCTTTCAATTATTGTATCAAGTGTGAGCTGATAGGGGACAACTCCAGTCAGTGGGGGGTGGGAAAGGGGCAGCAGGTTGG
>NW_017729024.1:70380509-70387165 GCF_001723915.1 Gavialis gangeticus | reverse complement strand
GGGGGGGGGGGGGGCAGGGGGAGTTGTTGTAGCAGTATGCTGCGTAGCTTTTGGGTGGCTCTTTCAAATACATTATCTATTTTTTTTTTGCTAAAGTGTCCTTGCTAGCTAAAGGCAGTTTTCAGTTTGGTAAGATGGGTATCACAAGTAGTCTAGGACATGGGTATCTAGGGCCTGACTGAAGATCACTGCTCTTTTGATGTGTTTGGGGTGATTGTTGGTTTTTTGGACATCAATGTGGTGGCGCCTGGATTTTGTGTATATGGTTCTACATAAGGTGTTATACTGGATGTAAATCATAATATCTAGAAATCTGATGTTAGTGCAGGAGTATTCTATAGATTATTTGATTGAGAGGTGGTAGTTGTTAAACCTGTGGTGGAAGTCAATAAGCAAGTTGAGATGTTCAGATAATGCAAATGTCATCTCTATAATGCAGGTATAGTGCTTGTTTGGTGGCACAACTTTCTAAGAATGCTTCTTCCATGTGGCTCAAGAAGAGGTTGGGATATTGGGGAGTCATCTTTATGCCTATATATGTGCCTATGGTTTGGAGGGAAAGTTGGTTGTGAAAGTGAAGTTGTAGGGGAGAATGAAATGGATGATTTCTGCAATATGTTGTGCTTTCAAATCTGAGTGTAGTCCATTTACTTGTAGGTATTTCAGGTAGGTAGCTGTGCCTTCATAGTATGCAATACTGGTAAACAGGCTGGTGACATACATGGTTGCAAATATGGCTTTCTTAGGTAGGTAACTGACATCCTGAACCTTGTTGAGGAAGTCTGATGTATCTTGTAGGAAAGTAATCTCTGCATTTCACAGGTGATAACCACCTTTCTGAATTGTCTTATTCTTCCACTTACCATGTTTCCTCTGGATCTCTTGTCTGTTAAATACCTGGTAACTTCTCTTACACTACAAATGGTGTTTTACACAAGTCTTTGTTCTATCTGCTATATAGTTCTTCTGTGCCTGCTTTTTCCCCAGAGACCTGTGGAAGTGTATTCTGGTACCCAAATAGATACTGTGGTATCCCAACTGTGCACTTGGTCCAATAAAAGTTATCACCCACAAAAATGTTGCGTCTCACAGATGTCCTGAACTATCACAGTTACAACATCACAAATATTGAGATAGTGTTAAAGAAGACAGTATAAAAATTCTCAGGTTCTAATACTCTACATGAAGCTACTTGATTACATTGCTCCCATTTTTATGTATATTGTTTATTTTCTATGTCTATGTAGTTTAGGACTGCCTATTTACTAATGCTGAATCTCCAATCTTTCCCACCCTGCAAACCCAACTAATCCAGGTCACTTTAGATGATGTTCATGATTGTGAGTGAATTTGATAGCTTTCCAGCATTTGGGGTTATCCTCCTATTAATGCTCCTATCAGAACTTTGTCACAGAAACTAGTAACAAAGGAATAGACATCACTTTCTGTTCAGTGATCCAAGAAGAATTCGAGGGAATTCTGCTCAAGTGTTATACTGATATGTGTGTAATCAGTGATTTTTAAAATGGCCAGAGAGATATAGGTTTCATCACTGTGAGGGAAACCAATCTAGGAACTGTAGTTCCATAGATTTTAAAGCCAAAAGGGACCATTGTGATACTCTAGTCTGACCTTTTTAATAAATGCAGGGCACAGAACTTCCTTTTATGAATTCATACTTCAACTTCAATAGTTGAGGCTTGTACTAGACTATAACTTTCAGAAATAATATCCCATCTTGATACAAAATGTTGTAGTAATAGAGAGTCCAACAATACCCTTGGTAACTTGCTCTAGTGTTTAATCACCCTCACTGTTAAAATGGTGTGCCTTATTTTTAGTCTGAATTTGTCTAGCTACAACTTCCAGTCATTGGTTCTTGTCTGCTAGATTGAAGAGCCCTCTATTATCAAATTTTCTGTTCCCATGTAGGTACTTATGGACTGTGATTGAGTCACCCCTTAACCTTTGTCTGATAAGCTGAACAGACTGAACTCCTTCAGCCTTTTACTACATATATAACAAATGGAAAAGAGAAAACTGATAGCAGTAAAGATAAATTAGAAGTTGAGCAATGAAAGGAGATGCAGTATTAGTAAATGCACAGTTCTATACCTATTCAGATGGAAAAAATAAACAACTGAAAATCTAAAAGATGGTGATATATCCAAGTATGTATGTTTAGAGTATTTGAACAAGTTTATTTTTATCTTGCAATTTTGTTATGTTTTCCAGGCCTTTCATAACAGCCTCTGTGTCCCCACACCACAGTTTTTCAACATTGCTTTTGGAATGTGGACACCAGGGCTCAGCACAGTGTTCCAGCACGAGTTGCATCAAATAAAGAGGTAATAACATCTCTCTACTTCCATTTGTAATCCCAGGATAATACATCTAAGCTAGGGACAGAAGTTATGCACAAACTTACTTGAGTGATCAGAAACTGATTTAAACCTGCAACATAACAGAAGTTCAGTGTACTAAAATCACTTTCAAAGTGGCTCATGCAGTATCAGAATGAATTGATTTAGGTCAAACCAATTTAATGAACTTCTGTCCCAGACCTCTTCCCAGTTCAAGATAACTCACAGTCCCCCAGCTTTCCAAAATGCTTTACAGCTCTGGGCTGTGCTATTTGCTCCAGCCCTCTGCTCCCTAGCCACAGCACTATTACTGCTCCAACTGGCTAAGAAGTGGATGGTGGTGGGAAACCTGGCTCTGAACCCCATCCAGGGTCTGCTTGGTGATGAAGCAGCCCCTCACAGCCTTCCCCTGACCCCCACTTGAGCAGGAGGACAGAAGGCATGGCCAGACACCTGCCAGGCTGGCATGCTGACGGGCAGGGAGGGAGGGGGTTTTAAATCTCCTCTCCTGCCCTCAAGAGACCCCAGCCAGGGTCTGCCAGGCAGGGCAAAAGCAGCCCCTGCCTAGCTTTTTCCCTGTTCCCTGCTTGAGCAGAGAGGTGGGGGGCATAGCTAGACACTGGCCAAGCCAGCATGCTGAGGTGAAGGGGAGGGAAGGGGGTTTAAACCCCTCTGGTTTAAAACCTTCCCACCTCACCTCAGCCGGTGAGCCCCAGCTGGGGTGTGGCCACACCCCTTACTCTCCGCTCTAGCAGCAGGCAGGGGCCTGGCAGAAACCACCCCTTCCCCCTGAGGCAGACCAGGGGCATGGAGGTGGTTTAAACCCCCTCCCTTCCCACCTCAGTCTGTGAGCCTCTGGCAAGGGCATGGCCACACCCCCTACTCTCCACTCAAGGCAGGGATAAAACCCTAGCAGGGACTGCCCTCCCTTGAGTGTGGGGCAGAAGCCTGGTAGGGGCTGCTTCTCCAAGCAGACTGGGGCAGCCCCTACCAGGCTTCTGCCCCCCACTCCTGTTTGGGCCTTGAAGGGCTTTAAACTCCTCTTCCCCCACCTCAGAATGGGCTACGGTCTGGCCATGCACCCTTCTCTCTGCTCAAGCTGGGGAGCAAAAGCCTGGCAAGGGTTGCCTTGAAGAAGGAGAGGTGCCAAAGCCTGGCAGGGGCTGTCCCACCCCCCACACCAGTCAGACCACAGCTGGGGTCTCCTGCAGGCCAGGGATGGGATTTAATCCCCCCTCCCCACCTCTTATCATAGTGGCCTGGGCAAGGAGTGGGAGGATAAGCCCCATGTTGGCCAGGGAGTTGTGGGGTGGGTTACAGCCCTTCCCCTGGCCTCAGCATGCTGGCTTTAGGCTGGGGCCTGGTCATGCCCCATGCAGTTGGAAGGCTTCTCTCCACCCTTCCTTTTGGCAGAGCCTTGGAGGCATGCTCTAGCACCCTCCCAGCTTCTGACCTAAGCGACTGCAGGTATGTAACTACATTTCTGGAATCAGAACTAAATGTCTTCTCACTTGCTTCTCAGTTCAGTCTACACAGTTTAGATTAAACTGCAAAGATTGAATCTATTTAGCCTCTGGCTTTTTGACTGTTTGTGCTTAGTCCTAAGGATTACATTTGTCTTTATGTCTATTGTCTTGCACTTGGAGCACACATTCAACTGATTACCTGAATAATCCCAAATCTTTCTAGATTCAGTGTTTCACTGAGTAGTATTCCATCCTATAAGTATGGCTTGCATTCGTTGCTGTTAGAGCTTACCTTAGGTTTTATTGATACACATATACTATTTGTTGTACCCATCTTAGAAGCTGATCCTATGCAGTAGCGGCCTGTCCATCATTATTTATTGTTCAGCCAATCTTTGCCACCCATAAATTTTAAGAGAAATGATTTAGTGCTTTCTTTTTTTTCAGACTTTTATAAAAAATGTGAAATATAGGACCAGAAAACAGTCTCTTCAGAGTCCCAGAAGAAACTTACCCACTCAATTTAAAATTACATTTTGAGACTATGATTCAAGACATTCCTATTTATGTTAGTGTGTATCCTGTTGATTTAGAATTGTTTGACTTTCTTAATGAAAATGTTGTGTGATACCAAGTCAAAAGGTTCAGGTCTTACTGTACTTCCTAGATATCTGAGAACTTAGTCACTATACATCCCAAAGTATTCATCAAGGTTCAGGAGAGCAGTTTTATTGTACACATGAAGGCATATAACTCTCTTAGTTTCTCAAATGCTGGGATAATGCAATTCCTAAAGGTGATCAGGGGTACACAAGCCTTGAGCTGGCTCTCAGAAGAAGCTCAGAAAATTCCAAGAGCTGCCCCTATTGAAAGTACAAGTACATTAGCACCAGTTGCTGGCATGTTGAGCAGGAACACACTGGCACATCCCTACCCATTCTGGAAAAAACCTTCAGCACTCTCCTCATACCACTTATGTAGATAAGGAAGTTGCATGGCAGACTTAATAGCATAACTAGGACATGGTGAATAGGGGTAGCTGTCCAGCCTGAGTGCCAGTTTAGGAGTGGAGTCTGTCATATGCCCTGAAGCATATTATAAAGGGGAAGAAATACAGTGGGAGATACAAAGGGGATATAGCGACACCAGTTACTCATAAAGGTAGTTGCTAATTGACTTGCTGGAGACAATTGATAAATTTTTGTTAGATTTTAAGCTCTTCAAGAACACAACTCGAGTCTACATAAATAATGCATAGTACCTAAACAAGGAGAGTCTAGAACTTGAGAGGATTCTACTACAAAAATGCTTAGATTGTAGTTTTGTAGTTATCAGTTTTTCATCAGTATTGATATTTTAAATCATTGGTAATTTTTGAGAACATGTAGGTCATCTTTAATGTTAATGCTCCTTGATTGAATAAGTATCAACTTTTAGATTGATGCAAATACTCATTAATAGAAATTCAAATGTTGATTGGTTCAAATTTTTTGCCTCTTTAAACTATTGTTTCTGAGTGCATTCTTAGTGGCAAGTTCATTTCCTAGGATATTTGCTCTCTGTGGGGGCATCTACACGTGCACCCGACTACACAGTTGTTACTGTGCAACCATTTAGTACTTGCTCTAGCAAGTATTAATAACTGTGCAGTAACCACTGTTACTGCTCAGTCCCAGTGGCACATGAGTCATTTCTAACACTACTGCACAGTATCTTGCTGCCACTGTGCACTAGCATAAGCATCAAGGTTTGTGCCTGCCGATGCCATGTCACTGTAGCAATGAGCTGTGTTTCCATAGTTCATCGCTATGGTAACATAGCATCTTGTGTAGACATACCCAGTGGCTACAAAAGTTATCATATATGGCCAAAGCAAATTCACTAAATAATTTTAATAAATAATCATGAGCAATGGTTTACAATATTTACTTAACTCCAGTTATAACCTCTGAGAGGCTTGAAAATAAGATGCATTTACTGAGATTGTCATTTCTGTTTCTCAAGCATTGGCTGATCCTTCCCTCTACCTTAAGATACAAAACTTAGCTCTATGTCATTTGCTTTCCATACTGTGTTTTGTCATTGTCAAATATGTCAGTGCTGCTGGTTGGTTAGCTTGAGCCCCCTCTTAAGGGCAAATGCACAGCTAAGCATGTCCTCACAAATTTTACTGCACACTTGGAAGTTCCATGCAATGTCCAACTCTTGGATATGTTCCAGTAATCCTCACATTAGCACAGTAGATTTTTGTGGTTATAGGCAGGATTGACTTTATGACCATAAGTGAGGCCCATTAGTATTCATGTCTATATATTACCTCCTGATAAAATTCTATGCCAGAACATCTCTGACTTGCAGCAGTGGAACATCATTCTGTCATAGGCCCACAATTTCTATTGCTTTCCTTTCAAAACAACACAACTTAGAACAGAAAATATAGCTTGCTGATCAGTTAATGTATTCATGAAGCTTTGTAGCAGGTGAATAATTACTTGTATAAACTGACCGTAGTGACTACTGTAAAACAGTCTAATTATTGCATTCTTAGAGTGACTGTAATTAATGTAATCTCCAAAGCACTAAGATATTAATATTTCAGGTTGCAGATTGTCTGTAACATTTGCTGCACAAGCTGGTGGTTTAATGTGCAGGCTGTGTCATAATTCACTGTTAATCTTTCAATACTGTACCTTTAAAGTGCCAACTCTTAATAAAGTGGTGCTGTAAAATCATAGGTTTGAACTCAACTCTCGCTGAAAATTAGCAATTAAAAACCAGCAGTAATCTAATACAAAAAAAAAAATTAAAAGGAGACAGTACCTCTAAT
>NW_017729024.1:70375669-70380498 GCF_001723915.1 Gavialis gangeticus | reverse complement strand
TGTATATGTGCAATTGTGTCACACCCTCCTGCCTAACAGCGCAGTATTGAGATCCTGAGAGTTGGCCTAACCCCACAGGGCAACAGCAGCTGGTTTGAAACTAGGCTTTGCTTCACTAAAACACACAGTACATTTGTGCAGCAGCACTCATTATGAGAAATGGGGGAGATGAAGACAAAACAAATGTAAAATTTGAAGGGGAAGAACTGAATTCACACTGCACCAACTGATGCCTGTTGATGGCTATTTTGCCCTCTCGTGGACAAATTTCACTACAGCAATTTTCTAGCTGCCTTCAGAGCATCACATACAAACAGAGAACTTGTGCTGACAGCACAACAGGTATACAGTAATTAGCATACAGATGCTTAACACCTGGAATACTGGCACCTACATGAAACAAGTTCCCATGTGCCACAGGGAAAAGAATCCAGAACTACTGAGCTATTTTAATCCCTGTCCATTTCATCTAATGGAAATTGGCTTAACTGACAATGTTTAGCAGAAAAAAAAGGCTAGGGGAAAAAACAAACAAACTCATTCCCTCAGAGAATGAGTGAGAATAACTTGCTATAGTTGCCTGGAGTACATAACTGCCCAGTATATGTAAGGAGGATATTAAATACACTCAGTTTGGGATGGTGATGAATGATGATAAACTGGTTTGAGGTAGCTTAGGCCTCTCTCTACACTTTCAGTGCTTGCACAGTTGGCTGGTTAATTGCATGATAAACTGAGACCAGCTACACCTGCAAAGTATCGAGCCATAGAAAGGTCCAGCCAGCTATAAGGTTAGACATGGAAACTGTGTACTGATGTTATAGCTGGTTTCAATCCAGCTTGAATTTACATGTGTAACAAGAAATACAGTGTGTGATAGCTATCTGCTGGTCCTCTGGCATTGCAGGCTGCACTGCTCCACTCCAGTGTAAACTTCTCTGAAAAAGAACAAGGAGAAAACCTCCGTCTCAGCACAGATCTGAGCCCCAACTTTATACCCACTACCCAGCAGCATGAAAGACAGAACAAATACCACCTCCCCTCCACCACCTGAGCACAGAGCAGGCAAGCTTGCGGGGAGGAGGAACCCTGCCAGCCACAGTGCAAACCCAGGGTCTCTGGGAGAGCAACAAGTTTGGGGGGAGAAGAAATCCCAGGTTGAGGCCAGGCAGGGTATCCCCAACTCCCTGCACCCCTGGGAAGAAGTGGGGAGTTCCCATCCCCCTGTGCATGTTGATGCCTGGGAGAACCACTGTGGCCAGGGATGAGAGGGGGTGTCTCCTCCCTGTCTGCCTGCTTGTTGCTGCCTGGGCTGCACTGTGGCTGGGCAGGGTGTCCCCCCAGCTCCCTGCATGCACTTGCTGCTGCCCAAGAGACCCTGGGGAAAAGACTCCTTAGTAGAGGCATCCTTCAGTGGTGCTGCTGGCCAGGGAGTGCTCCCCCAGCTGGACAGCAGCACAAGCTGTTAATGGTTTTGGCCTTTCGCCCCCATGCTTGTGTAGCTGTACACATGGCGCCATGTCTTCATTACACAAGAAAAGCTATGCTGCCATTGGAATAACATCTAGTTTCCTAGAATAAAGGTGGGTTGGGCGGCTAAAAAGGGAGATTTCCAAAGCAGCACAATGATCTGAGAGTACAAGTCTCACTAACTTGGCTCCTCGTTCCTTTAGGCATCTTCAAAAAATCTCCCCTGAAGAGGTTTTTCTAAAGGCCCTTTCTTTGCACATTAGGAAGCAGGAGTGAAAGTCAATAGGGCCCAGCGCATAGATCTTACAAGAGGTGGAATGAATTCATTAGAGAGGGAAAGGGAAGAAGTAGTTTCATAAGTATATGGGGGCTGCAGACCTATGGGACTTAACAGCCGTGCTTCTCATATGACGTTTTTGTATGTCTCATATGAAGATACATTCCTTTACTTGCCAGGGGATTTTTCTATCATCCACCTCCTCCAGTACCTGTGGACTGCAGCTGATAGGGCATTTCCCTAAGAGCCCTTTAGTTAAACTGCTCTTTAGCTCTTGTTTCTGAGCTTATCTCCCTGCTTTGCTCTGTTGGTGGTCAGATTGACTGGAAAGCCCCCAGAGGGTTTGATTGTTAAGCCCATCCTAGGAATGTAACAAGAATGAAGTAAACAGTCTGTTTATGCCTACAGCTTGCCCTGGCACCATACCCAAGAGTATGCATTGGCAGCTTGCCTGAATACATTGTAATCTGAATACAAATTCCATTGACCATTGTCACATTGACACACAAACCTTCTTTACCAGATGAGAAGTTGGCCTTTGAATTCAGTAAAGAAAAAAAAAATTAAAAGGAGACAGTACCTCTAATGGTTGCAATTATAAACAAGAACTAAGTACTACAGACCAAAAGCTTCTGGATTTTCATGGTATTTAACACAGTTGACATATTGCTTCTGTCGCTTGATAAAGACTTAACCCCCACCCAATGCAATTAAAAGAAACACAGAACAAACTGTGCCAGTTTCCTAACTATTATTGACTTTGAGAAAGTGTGTTTTTATTGTAAAATGTCTTGACTTTTTTTAAAGCATGTTTTTACATCATTTCAGTGCATCAGTGATTGCATGAATACTTTTTACTTGTTCACCTTGAATAATTCTGAATGGAACAGGCATGGTACAATAAGATACAAAAGATATTAACAGGTGGTGTCATTTTTGTATCAAGACATTGGAGCTTCTTATGAACCCCTCCTTGATCTACTTCTAGCCTGCTTAAGGGATTTGAAGCTATGAAGATTCTCATTAAAGTACAGAATCCTGAAAATATATTATTAAAGAGTATATACTGTCTGCTTTCAGAAAAGTGCCCTTGGCATCAGAAGACTGAGTAACTGCGAACTATAATATTAGATCCTGAGGGCTGATTGTATTATTACCTACTGTTTGTAATGTTTGTTTGTTTGTTTGTTTTTCCTATATTTTTCCTTCAGGCTAACATTTTTACATTGCTGTCAGAAATTATAGCCTACTAGGCTTGTTAGTACACCCTCAAGACTAATAGGTATGAAAGGCAATGTGTTTTAGCATCCAGGCTATTGACCGATACTGTCAAAGCCATTAATCTCATTAGTAATTATTATGAATAAAAGTGCTTATAATGCTGAGTTGCAGTTCTACAGACACTATGTTTACACAACCATAATGTGGGCAGGCTCAGTGTCTCCAAAGGCTGAGTTTGAAGGATCAGGTTTCTTCTCATGTAATTGTATTAATGTGGTGTATAATTCCATGGAAACAATGGGAACAAATGTGTAAAATCTCACAGTCTCATCATATAATAATACATATCATAAATCTTTGACAACTCAGATTTAAAGGTAAAACTTAATATGCACCTTATAACCTTTCTGCATTTTTCGTCTGAATGACTGTACTCAATATTTCTGAATTGTTTCATTAGAAGGATGAAGAGCTTCCAAAATGGCACTTTAATGCATTTTGTTATGACTCAGGCAGCTACTGATATCAAGCCTTTGCTCTTTTAAACCTGTTCAAGTCCATTACAGATGATACATCCTTCTCTAAAGAGGACATTCTTTCTTTCCCCAAGGTCAACCACATTTGTTGAAATACTGGTAAGTTGTTCTGAAAGTTTAATACTCAGGCATTCACAATAACCCATAACCCCCCTACCTATTTACTTTCAAAACTTTTTTTAAATGTAACATGTTCAGACAAAGTTCTAAGTACACTCAGATACTATCATTCATAACATATATATCTACCTTTGTAGCTTTTTATTGTGATTTCTGATTTATCTTACTGTTGTTTACTGCATGCAGTCATAAATAATGTACTCCTTCAAGAGAACTGCTCCTTATTGCACACCTAGTTCCTTCTATCTACAAGTAGAATTAGTCTTCATGTTACCTGATTCATTTCATTCGTGCTTTTTCACAAAGTTATATGGGGTATATTTATCTTTGGAGCAAAAAACCCCATAAATTATGTTTATATAGTGAGGTTAGAGGTCACAGTGCATTCAGCCAGCTCCTACAAATATACTTATTTAAATTAATTTGAACAATCACCCTTTGAAGTTTTGGAAGTTCACCCCAAAATGGATTTAGATCAATAAATAACATATCAAAATATACTGTTCTCCTATGGGGCCAGGCCATCTCTCAGGTTCTCAAAATTGTGCTGTTAGACGGGAGGGTGTGACACAATTGCACATATACAAACACACACCAATTAGGTGCATACACACAGTGCATATAAACACACTGCCAACTCAGACACATACACATCCAAGATTACCAGTTCAAGCACATACATACTGAAAATTAGACAAAAATCAGTTGTCAATACCCACACACTCCGTACACATACACAGATCACTAATTCGTAAATCACGCACACAATGATATATATTATATATATATTTATGTATTTTTGCCAGTTCATACACACACTACCCACCTACTCATACACACAGGCGAATTCCTAACTTGGGTGGTGTGGTGTGGTGTGTACGTGTGCTTAATGTACCTGGGATACTGAGGGTGCTTGGTGATTATTGGAGGGGGAGTCAAGGGTCAAAGATTTCTGTAAGGAGGGGAGTCAACAGTCTAAGATTTCCATAAGGAGCAAAATAGATGGGGGTTAAGATGAGAGAAGGAAAATAAGAAACTGAACGTGCCAGGAGTGAAAGTTGCCAGGGCTGGGATTAGAAATGGTAAACTGGAGTGGAGCTGGGGTTACTTGAGGTCAATTGGTATTAATTGATTAAGGGAAAATGCCCAATGCTGGCAGAGCAGAGGAACTGGCACAGAGGCTGGGACTGGAGCTGGAGCTGTAG
>NW_017729024.1:70359165-70370669 GCF_001723915.1 Gavialis gangeticus | reverse complement strand
GTCTAAGATTTCCATAAGGAGCAAAATAGATGGGGGTTAAGATGAGAGAAGGAAAATAAGAAACTGAACGTGCCAGGAGTGAAAGTTGCCAGGGCTGGGATTAGAAATGGTAAACTGGAGTGGAGCTGGGGTTACTTGAGGTCAATTGGTATTAATTGATTAAGGGAAAATGCCCAATGCTGGCAGAGCAGAGGAACTGGCACAGAGGCTGGGACTGGAGCTGGAGCTGTAGGGGAGCCAAAAGGTAGGTGGGGAGAGGGAAACTGGGACTGGGGGGGAGCTGCAAGGGCTAGAGGGAACTGGAAGGGCTAGGGGGAACTGGGAGCTGGGATGGGGAGCCATGGGTGCTATGGGGGAGTGGGGAAAATGCAAGGGCTGCCAGAGAAGCTGAGTGCTGTGTCAGGAAAGTGGGGAAACTGCAGGGGTCACTGGGGAAGCTGAGTGCTAGATTGGTGGAGAGGGGCTCTGAGTGCTGGGAGCTGGAGAAGGACTCCAGGCACTGGAAAAAAGCTGCGGGGCTGCTGGAGAAGGGTTTCTGGGGCAGCTGGAGAAGCTGCAGGGAGTGTCAGCAGGTGCCGGGAGCTGGAGAAGGGCTCTGGCTGCCATGGAGACTTCACAGGGAGCCAGAGTAGGGCTCTGGGGCAGATCAGGAAGCTGGGGAGGAGGGGCTCTGGGTGCCAGGAACTGGAAGAGAGATCCAGGTACTGGAGAAAAGCTGCAGGGCTGCTGGGGAAGCCAGAGAAGGGCTCCGGGGCAAATCAGGAAGCTGGGGGGGAGGGGCTCCAGGTGCTGGGAGCTGGAGGAGGGCTCCAGCTGGAGAAGCCAGGAAGCCAGATAGGGGCTTTGGGTGCCAGGAGCCACAGAAGGGCTCTGGGCATGGGGAAAAGCTACAGGGAGTTTCAGGGGCCACAGGTGGAAACTGGGAGCCAGAGAGGCTCCAGGCATGGGGGAGAGCTGGAACAGAGAGATAAGGAGAGACGGAAAATCAGGAAGAGAAAGTGGAGGTGGCAGAGTGCAACAGGAAGAACGAAGGTCAGGGAGACAGGGATGATCAAGAAAAGAGAGCAGAGGCAGGGAGCAGGGAGACAGAGAAGATTGGGGAAAGAAAGTGGAGGTGGCGGGGCAGAAAAAGGAAAGTTAGGAACGGAGGGAGACACAGAGAAATTCATAGAGAGATCATGGAGGCAGCAGGGCAGAGGCAGGAAGCAGGCAAATATAGGGAGATACAGAGAATATTGGGGAGAAGGCAAAGGCAGAGAGAGAGATACACACACAGGAGGAAGATCAGAGGGGAGAAAGCATGAATTGGAGTGGGGCTTGGAGGTCAGTAAAATAAAACCCAACTCGGCTTCTAAATTAACAGTTTTATTAAACAAACAGTATACTGTACAGCTCACAGAGTTATTGGTTCCTACACACACACACTCACACACACAAGGGTAGTAGGGGAGGAGAAAGGCTTGGTGGAGAGATTGAAGTTAAAGTGTGCAGGGACAGAGTCCAGATCATGTGTTTGGGAAAGGAAGGTGGGTGATAGCTACCTATCCTGGGCTGTGAGTTGATCCTTGATGGCCATTCAGGGTCTTCTCCAGCAAGGTGTTGTCCAGAGGGGGTTGCTGGCAGGGCCTCTGGGTGGATAGGAGGCATGGCATAGTGCTAGTCCAGATGGTGAGGATGTCCCACTGGGTTTGTCTTCACTACCCGTTTTTATAGGGGCAGACCTTCTATGACCCTAGTGGTAGGAGCATGCCTAGGCAAGGGTTAGCCCCTGGTGTACTGATCATGTGCAATCCAGGCAAGGTTGTGCAGTTCCCAGTGTCTGTGCTGCAATAGTGGGTGGCTGATTTTTGTAGGGTCTTTGTCTTTGAAATGCTCCGTCTGTGGTTCCTGGGTGAGTCAAAGGAAAGCAATAGTCCAGTCATTGAGATGATGGTCCAGTTGTTGAGTTGATTATTCAGTAGAGGCCTGCTACCATTGTATCTCAAGCACTCTCATTCATCCTCATTCATTCAGGAATCAATTTACATGAGACTGGTTAGACATGAGTCATAGGTTACACCCGGGCAGAGGACACAAAATGGAGACTTGACATGACTTATGCTAGCTTACATATGCAGGCCCAAATGATATAGTTTCAGTGAAAATCAGTAAAACAGTAATATAAAACAGTAAAAGTCAATACAAACATTATAATTATACAATATAAAACAGTGGATATCCATAACAGGACTCTTATTTGCAAAGAAGGAAAAAAACTTGCTACCAAAATAAAATGTTAAACCTTATCCTATGTCTTAGTTCACTCTATGTCTTAGCTCACTCATACTTATCTATAGGGAATAGAGAGGGAGAGAAAAAGTCAGAAATAGTTGGGAAAGGGAAAGGAATGCATCTCTCTCTCTCTCTCTCTCTCTCTCTCTATATATATATATGTATATGTATATGCATATGTATATGTATATAAAGAAAAACTGGGGGTTATGTTACAATACCACCTATGAACATCTACAACTTGAACATGAATATTAGATAAAGTAAACGGAATGTTAAAACAATGAATGGTGGCAGCTGCAGGATCTGAAATCTGTGAAAGAATGTTCCTTAGAACCAAATCCTATCTCATCTTTAGGGGCCAAAGTGATACTTAGGGTAGCCACATAAATGCAGTTTGTGGCACCTATGCTGGGTTTAGACTATGTCCACAGTTATACATCCTATATCTTTCCTCTTTGGGCATACTTGGAAGACCACCCTCTGGCTCTGTAGGCTCCTGGGCAGAATAAAATCATCCCATTAACATGTGAAACACATGAGAGGACAATTGGCCATCCAAACTCTTAGTCCACTAGCATAGTGATTTGGACCTCTGCTTAAGGAGTGAGAGACCCTGGTTCTAGCCTCTCTTCCCTCCTCACTGCAACCAGAGACGGTTTGACCCTGCAGTTCCTGATTTCTACAAAAGTATTCTAACAAGCAGGCCCTGGGCATTGTCAAGCAAACTGTCTGGCTCTTCTGATATTGGCCTACTGAATAACCAGAAGGGGGAAATATATGGTTCAGTGAGAGTGATACTGCTATTAAAAGGAGTGGGAGGGTCTAAGCAGCCAATGGAGCAGAAAATATCACACTGTCATTCATCCATTTAACACAAAAATGTTAACTACAAGTGGCAGAAGCACCACTGGGGATGGTGTAACAGGTAGCCAGAGGCTCCTGTTATTTTAAGGGCGTGCTGCAGTAGGTTAAACCTGCTGGGTAGGACTGGCAGCTGAGCAAGAGCTAGTTGCTAGAAGGCCAGGCCAGTGTCTGCTGGCTCCTTGGACTCATTTGATGGCCAGTGGGCAATGTCCGGTGTGCTCTTCTGAGTGTTGCCACTCAGCACACTTGTTTTAAACCTTTGACCCACACTCCCATCCCTATTTTTTTCATTATTTGTCCAACAAATTTTGTTGTCCACTTTTCCTGTGGCCTTCCCACCTAAGGGAGACCAATAAGTGACTCAGTGGGCTGGGCCCACACTTTCTTTTAAAACAGGACAAATAATGCTGGGAGGCCAGCAGGCCAGTAAAAGCCAAGACAGGATCCACAACTAGGGGAGGAACTATCCCAGTACCTATCTGCACAGCAATAAGCAGCCCAGGAACAGATCTCCAAGCAGTACATAAATAACAACTGCAGGAAGCTAAGCTAAGCTCCAGCAGAGGAAGGCAGGCTGGCCATCAGGCCTAAATGGAAACCCCTGTGGGTGGCTAGAGAGCCACTTGACAGGAAGGGGCTGGGCTTTGGAAGGACATAAGACCAGTGCCTGAGACCAGGCAGTTAGTCTGGTCCTGTAGGTAGTAGGAAGCAGAGCACAGCAAAGCTGAGGAACGGCAACGGCAAGTCAGGAAATGACTGGCACCCAAGCTGTCCCCAAAAGCTGTAAGTAAAAAGTTTAGGGGAACTTATAGCTTACAGAGAAGTTAAGAGCTAGGCTAGAGAGAATTTTTGTTGTATAGCTGTTGCACTTGTGCTTTCATTTATGTTTTGATTAGGCTAACCAGAGAACCAGATTGTGGCTATGGGAGGGATGGATTGTCACAGAGAGTGCCTGAAGGGGCACACAATAGCAAGCAAGGAGTCAATATCATGGGGTCAGGGACCCAGAGGGCTGAGTTTGTTGTACTGAGTTAGGCTGAAGCTGGGAGAACTAAGGCCAGGGTCAGCAGCCTAGCCTGGTGTTGGGGACCCAGAGGGCTGAGGGCAGGGAGTAAACTAAGAGGGAGAGGGGGGACTAGGCTAAAGCCAAGGCCAGGAGGACTAGAGCCATGGCAGTCAGGTGGAAACCATAGTAGGCTTAAACCACAAAGTCCAGTGGAAGAGGAGGAAGCCAATCTAGGGCCAGGGGCCTGAGGAAAGTCTTGCCAAAGCCTGGGTTGTGGCAAAGCAAAGGGAGTGTGAAGGATGGGGCAAAGGGCCTACTGGACAACTTACACTAAATCTGTGAGGCATGATGGTGGCTACAGGGGTGGAAGGAAGCCACATGTAGCTTTTAAGGCAGGCAACTGGTGCCCTGAGACACCAGAGGGCCAGGAGCACCCCCTGCGCGTGTGCACGCGCGCACACACACACACACACACACACACACACCATCCCCGGACTTAGTGTTTCAGTGGCAGGACTGGGGTCACCTGAATCTGGGAGGGACCTGCTGGCCAAAACAGGCTAGGGCTCACCCTGGGTCCCTGTGGAAGCCTCCCTTTTACAACACAAATAATTCTATTAAGGTGTGGCAGAGGAGAAGAAAAGGTAATGTACCCCAAGGAAATGGAGTGGGACAGGAGTTGGGTGGCCACTAGGGGGTGTCATGGCCGCCCCCGGGGCCTGGGCCTGCTTCAGATGGGTCTTCACGTTTTGGCTGGTTCTTCTACTGGCTCCACACATCTTCCCACCTTGGCTTGTCAGTGGGCTAGCATCAAGAGAAAGGCTGGAGGGTGGCCTTGGCAGTACCTAGCCCATTACCTGCTAGTTGAAGCACTTTGCCTGGAAATAGGAACTACAAATTCTGGGGGAGATAGCTTAGCAGTTAAGGAAGTTCTAACCCCTATTGAGCTAAAAAGTTGGGAGTTAAACACGTATTTGGGTGATCATATTCTGCCACAGGTGGAACAAGAATCTAAAAAAAGTGTAAGTGCAAAACATTTCACTGATGTATGTCACTGAAGCACACAAACATGAAGTAAGATTAATTAATCCCTTTGCTTCTTTAGGCGCCACAAAATGATCTCTAGTGAGGTCAAATGTTATGCTACAGTAAAAAGTACTAGCCATCATAGATGAAGGCTTTAAGGTCCTCATCCAAGAAAGCACCTAAGCATGTGCTTAATTATAATTATGGAAGTATTTCTATTTCAGATACCTGAAAGCAAATGTACTGGATAGGATTGTTCATGTGCTGAGTTAATTACTAATTGAAGAGTTGATCCAGTGTTCACACCTCTCTGATGGCCACCTATAAGTTTATCAGGGCACACCTCTCTGATGGCCACCTATAAATTTATCAGGGGTGACCGACCACCAGTATCTGAGGGAGCGTTTGTTCACCAGAGCACCCCAAGGGATGACAAGGTCGAATGGTCATAAACTACTGCAAGACCATTTCAGGCTGGACATAAGGAAGAATTTCTTTACTGTCCAAGCCCCCAAGGTCTGGAACAGCCTGCCATCAGAGGTGGTTCAAGCACCTACATTGAACACCTTCAAGAGCAAATTGGATGCTTATCTTGCTGGGATCCTATGATCCCAACTGAGTTCCTGACCTTTGGGTGGGAGGCTGGACTCAGTCTTCCGAGGTCCCTTCCAGCCCTAATGTCTATGAAATCTATGAAGTCTATGAAATCTCTCAAAGTTTTCCAAAACAAAAATTGGTAATAAACATTTTTCCCTGTGTAACTACAAGGAACCACCAGTGGAGAAGATGCTGTTCTCCTTTAACACATTTATGAGGCTACTATAATTACAGCAGGGGCAGACTTGGACCAGTCTGATTCTGATTTGTTTTAAAGTATCATTGCTTTTCTTTATTTTAAGTTAAAAAAGAAAAAAACAACCTAACAAAAAGGAAAAAGAGCACATACCTCATCTATTTTTCTTTCACAGCGTGTTTCAAAATGATGGTACTTATAAATGCTTTTAAAATAGAAGTAACTCATGGTGTCATAAATATAGAGTAATTGGTAGGACAATTTAACATAAGACAAATAGTTGTGTAAAAAGATGTGAGTAAAAGATAAATGGACAATAAGTGATGAAGTTATAAATGTAGCAAGATATTCACATTTCCAGTGTTTATAACATGTTATATATCTGGGCTGCAGTGATGATCTGACTATCTATTTGATCATATCCCATGTTACACATCCAAGTCCCACGTTTGGGTTTACACATGGATTGCCTGGTAATAGTAGCCAGATCTTCCATTACTATAAATTAGTGTATCTCCATTGTCCCCACTGGAACTACATTAATTTACAACACCTAATTTACATGTGGGTTACAACCTTGAACTTTCAGGCTAGGGACAGACGTTAAAAAAGCCTGAGCCTGAACTGATTTAATCTTTGCAGGTTATTCTAACCTGGCTAGGCTATATCAGTCTGTAACTGCAGACACATCCTGGAAATGTAGGCACATGCCTGCAGTGGCTCAGACTAGAAACCAGAGGGCACTAGAGAAGCCCTCCCTTCCCTTTCACAGTTCTGAACTGAGGGAGGCCCTGGCAGGACACTCTGATTAGGGAGGGGTTCCCCCGCTTCTGACCAGCCCAGCAGGGAATTGATAACACAGTGTTTATCACTCCTAACTTAGTGTTTATCACCCCATTAAGAAAACAACAAAGGGACATTACCAGCTACCTGTTGATTCTGCATTTGTCCCATCTGCCACATGACAGACTGTAGCCAGCATGTGGTCTGCTAGCTAATGCTGACAGGTCTCTGTGTAAGGCAGAGAGGATGGGGAGGGGAGGGGCAGGAGGAAGTCAGTCAGATGCCGGCAGTCTCTGCTGAGTTGTAGCCAGGGAGTGGAGGGAAGAGCCAGCAGAGAGCCCAACCCAACCCAGAGAGCATGCCAGAATGCTGGGGGACTCTGGTTTAACTTAAACCAGCAATGGGGTCTGGGACAGACTTTGCATAAACTGGTTTGACCCAAATCAGTTAAATCTGATATTACATTCAACCAGGTTTATCTCAAACCAGTTTCAACCATTTTCAAACTGGTTTATCTGCACTGAACATCTGTTCTGTTAAAGGTTTGAAGCAGTTTCTGATCATTTAAACTAGTTTATGTGTAATGTCTGTCCCTAACCTCAAAGCCTATATTCAGAGATATTCTGGCAGCCACGGGTCGGTATTTTGGGCTTGACACCTGCTTTACTGGGGGGGAAATAATGTTATCTTCACTATTATATGCAAATGTGATGTCATGGTGGTTGTCTGATATTGACCACTAGCAAGAGTGAGAAAAATGTAGACAAGCCTTTCTAAAAATTGAAGGAGGCTACATTAAGGGCACAAGAGCAAGTAATCCCAAGGCAAAGAAAGGATAGAAAGTGCAGCAGGAGACTTGCCTAGTTAAATAGTGAGATTTTCAATGACTTGAAATTCAAATGGGAGTCCTAAAAAAAGTGGAAATTTGTTCATATTACTTGGGAGGAATGTAAGATTATCACATAGGCATGCAGGGAAAAAATAAAAAAGGTCTTGGCACACATTGAGCTGCTAGCAAAAATAAACAACAACAACAACAAAATCTGTAACTATGTTGGAAGGAAGAGGAAGGCCTAGGAAACTGTAGGTTCCTTACTGAACACAGGGGGCCAATCTAGCAATGGATGATGAGGACAAGGATGTCTTATTTAATGCCTTTTTTACTTCAGCCTTCACACATAGAGTTGGCTAGCAGATGAACTGTTCTTTCCATCCTGGAGGAGGTCTTTACACCTGGTCAAAATCCAGAATTTTTAGTCCACCAGAAATTTGGCATCTTAAAATGTAGTTTTACTTGAGCTTGGATGGCAAATATCTTTCTTTTTCAAAATTTCCCACTTAATGGAAATTCGGTAAATCACATGATGTTTTTGATACTTAAAATGGCCTCTAGACCTCAGAGCTTTCAGATTCCCAAATCCATGGCAGGGAGCCTGGAAGCACAAGAATCCCAAGTGTTTTCAAGTTCCTGGCCATAGGCCTTGGGGATTAGGTTCCAAAATTCCCCATGTCAGCCATGGTCCTAGAGTCTAGTTCTCTCAGTTGTGGGAATCAAGTTGCCCACTGGCTTGGGATGGAAACTATCAGCAACTTTTATCCCAGGTTAGTTCATATGGAGGGGCTGATTTCCATACAAAAGAATACTAGGAAATCAAGTAGTTTTCTGATGTTAAATTTGCCTGTGTTCTACCAGCAGATTGGTGAAAAGCAGTGTGCTTCCACAAAGTGATTAACTTTCAGAGAATTTAATTTAAGAAAAAAACATGTTCCATCAGAACTTTTTTGACCAGGTCTAGCAGTCATTCCATATTGCAGTTGTTTCATTGGAATTCGACCTATGCTGTCTTGTTGATGAAAACAACACAAGATAATGCATATTTCCTATCTGAAGACTTTAACTTTAGGGGCCTAATTTGCAGGATGTCAGATGCCTAGGTTCACAAACAAATATACTGCATTTGTACAACTACATCCTCAAAGTATCTGTGCTGGTAAAAAAAAAAAAAAAAAAATTGAACAAATATAAATACATTGTTAATTTAAATTATTAGCGGCTTGGTTTTGCATATGTAACCCAGGTGTCCCCAAAATGACTGCCCCCCCCCTCACCAATAGAATGGGAAAGCCAGCAGGGAACATATGCTGGGGTGGAAACTACAGCCACTCAAAGTTTCCTCCTGCCTATCATGTCTCAATAAAGGAGTGACAGAAAGTGATGTCTTAATCAGGTACAAATTTAATATAGGTAAATATAAAAAGGTAGTGAACTAACGTGAGTATTTACAGGTCATAAATACATACAAGTATAACTATATACACACCCAAATGCAAACAGATTATGCATAATGGTCCCAAACTATGAACAGGTAAATACAACAATAAAAGGCACTCTGAAATACAAGGAGTACACATAACAGTTAATAAACATTCCAAAAATGTGCATCGTGTATCAAACAAACAATCAATAAACATTCCAAAATATGAGACACAAGTGTTCTCTAGTGGTTCCCCTCTTCCCCTCCTCTAGGGGATCTCTTCCTCCTGCCTCTTTATTGAGGCTACCTTCCCTAAGTGTCACTCCCTGGTGGGAGACCCATTGCTCCACTGACCCATGTGTCCCTAGGAGCTGGGTAGGGCAGTGTTCATAAGCTCACTGGCCTGGCTAATGTTTCTTCAAGGGAGGGCTTAGTCCAGGCCTCAGGGGATCAGTGTGACTTGCTCATGCATCCCAGTTGCTCAATCCTTCTCCGGAGGAGTTGCAAGCCTAAGCCACCTCATGCATACCCAGAGCTGTGCCACTCTGGATGCTGCTCCCTGTGCTCAGGAGCCACTCCATTCCTGGGGCCCTTGCGGACCCAATGCAGGGAACAGGTCCCAAACCACCTGGGCCCTCCTTTTCCATGGCCTTACACCCCTCAATCATTCATCCCGTGGTAGCACTGGCTCTTGTGCCCAGCCTCACACCATGGTTGGAGACCTGAGCCACCTTGCTGAAGCTCCCAGGACCTTGGTCCCTCATGGACCCTTTCACTGGATCTGTGCAGTGATGCCTGCACTGACTACCACTTCTGTCCAGTGGTGGAATCCTTTGGGCTCTTCTGGGCAGCCAGATATGCCCAAGGTACCTCTTTCCCAGCTCTTGTTGGCCCCAGGGCCTCTTCCTTCTTCTTCGTCCCCGGCCAACTGCCCCGCATGCTCAGCACGCAGTTACTTATATCCCCTTCTGGGGCTCTGCCCCCAGATTGAAAATGAACCAATTAGAGGGGGCTACAATTGCAGTTTCCAATTAAGTCTGCTCCTGCCCCACTCCGACCCCTTTGGAGTAGAGTGGGAATGGACTCTCCTTCTGGTTCCTCCCCTGCCTGTCTCTGATCAGTGGGTTTTGCTCCACCAATCACATTCAGGGTCTCTTAAGCCCAGAGAGTCAATTGTCATGACAGAATGTCTATGTATTGCATATACAGCTTGACAAATTTGTTCATAAAAATGATTGTTCAAGGTAATTTTACATATGCATATTTCTGCATTTGACTTTAGGCAATTTATCTTTAGTCAATCAGGCCCAAATCTAGAAAATTTCTGATTCTGCAGCATAATTAAAACATATGTTAATCTGTACTATTAGATGTTGTTTTTGATTTGCTTCTGTGTTTGTTATTAATGTTGTAAGTCTACCGAGTTAGACAAAAATAAAACAAAACCATATAGCACAAATGAAAAAAAATCTTTAAAATTAATGCACAGATATTAGCAGAGTGCTAGCAGTTTAAACTCCCACACAATCATAAGTTTCACAACTTATATGTCACTTTCATTGTCATTTTGTTCTTGCCATAGAACAGCAGTAAAATAGCAGACAGCTGCTCACAGACTTGAGCATTTTTTCACTTCGATCATCAAATATATTATCTTTCACCTCTTTCATTTCCTTTTAGCCAATGATAGTGAAATGTTCAAACATGAAAAAAATGAAGATTACAATAAAATAGTTAAAGGTAAAATCTGTTTGTTCAAAGGAATCACTGACAGTTTAGAGGGAAACTGTATCTGCTTTTCTGTTTCTTGTAATTAGTGTTTCTTGAAACCAGAAGAAAATTATTACAGGGCATACTGATATAAACAAACTGCATTTTCACTCGCGGAGGAATAAATCATCATTCTCATTTGAAGTTCAGTCACTAAGGTAACAGTGTTTTTAATGATTACAATAGTACACAGCAAAGGATGCAGAGATGTAAACCTATGAGTCAGTAACTGCTCTATGTTTCCTGTTGCTAAATGTATTCGACATACATATGTTCCAATTGTATCCCAGCTTTTAGCATCTGGAGATACTTTATTAACATTATGGCATATAGACGATTGGTGACTGTTTATAGGATACCCTTAAAAAAAAAGGCTTGATAACAAGCAGTTAAAACAGCATGTAGTGATGGGTTTTTTTCTTTTCCTGCATTTCTCTTTTCTTGATCTCTATTATTAAATACAGGTGTCTGAAAGAGGATGACAGTTTCATCTGCTTATTTCCCACCAGCCTCTAATTTGTAACAATATACCTGGATACTAATGAGAATAATTTCCATTTTACAACAGACAGAGGATTATGGTGACTTCAGATTAGGAATATTCAGTAGAAGTTAATGAACACTTAAGAAACAGATTATTCTATAATATAAATGATAAAATAAAAATACAGACAACTATTGAAAGACACAAAATGGCTTTTAACTTTCAAAATGCTTGCCTCAAGTTTTGGAA
>NW_017729024.1:70347534-70354165 GCF_001723915.1 Gavialis gangeticus | reverse complement strand
GAATATTCAGTAGAAGTTAATGAACACTTAAGAAACAGATTATTCTATAATATAAATGATAAAATAAAAATACAGACAACTATTGAAAGACACAAAATGGCTTTTAACTTTCAAAATGCTTGCCACAAGTTTTGGAAGTTCTTTAATATGGTTGCATTTATTATTTGGATGATATGTACTAATGGGCCAAGAATCCAGTAATAAACTGCACTGATAACAGAACAAGGATGATAATGGACAGCTGTTGAAATATTATTTATCAGTAGCCAGTCTTCAAGAACTGATAGAAAAAAAAAAAAACCTTTGATTTTCACAGAAGGACTTTTGCATGCCAAAATATAGAATAGCAGGGGCCAACCTTTTTGGCAAACAGTCCACAAATTAGCCCTACACCCTCCCCAAACATCACTCTGATCCCCTTCCTCTGGTCAGTTTGCTGCTGTGTTGTCTTTTCCCTGCTCTGTGGATGTGTCTACACAGGATGTTCACTGCACATTTGCCTAATCAGCTCCACAATAAACATTTCAGTGTCTACACATACAGTTCTTTAGGACAGAGTAAATGAATTAACTCCACAATAGTCTAGTACTTGTAAATACAAGTCCTATCCTACTGCAGAGTTTTTTACTTAGCAGTAGTACATGTGTAGCTGGCTGGGGCACAAGAGTGCTTCATTGCAGGGGCTGGCTGCTGGCTAGCCCTGCACTGGAACACCCCCATGCCCCAGCCCCTCCCCAGCATGTTGAGCCAGGTTGGAGCAGCCCCAGGGTGGCAACCTGACCCTCTGGGCCCTCTGCCAACCAGGGCTGTACCTCAACATGTTGCAGTCCTGGTTGCAATAAACTCCAGGGCAATATGCACTGCAGTTTATTACTGGATGCTAAAAGCATGTGTAAGCGTGCCCTGTGTTTCCTGCCTGATAACCTTCTCTGTTCTCTGCTCCCTATCTGCTTCCTGACTGATCTCCTGCTCTGCCTTCTGCTTCCTGCCCTGTCTACTTCTGTGTTGCCTGTACCCTTCCTGATCTATCTCATGCCACAAACAGAAGCTCTTCCTGTAACTGGTGGCACTCAGGGCACAGCTTTGATACCCCTGTGTAGAACACAGGTGCTCCCCTTTACTACATCTGGAAGGAACATGTGCATGAAGATTTAATCATAAGCAATGTATGGTCAAGGGTTTAGAATAGAAGACTGCCCTATTTAGAAAGGGTCTTCTAATAGAAGACAGCCCACATTATCCATCAAGCATCCACTTATACATGGATGCACACATGACAAGTTGGTTCGTATTTTTTAGCAAATGCCCAACTGTTGGTGTATACAGTGTGCTGGAAATATCATTATGGGAACTCAAGTCAGATGCATATTATTAGCACCTTCAGTAAATCTCTCACTATTGACATCAGGAAGGTAAGCTACCAAAGGCAAAACACCAAAGGAAGATTGTGGCTCCCTGGCAGGTTTAGTAATTATAGCTCCATGAGCTAAACAGGATAAAACAATAAAGGACCCAAACTGGGGTTAAAAATTAAGCTAAGCTGAAGTGCTTGAGTAGATACTTTATTTTCATGATTTTACATCTTTGTTTTAATCAGAATTAAAACTAAGAACATTAAAATTACTTACGGGTTATCTCCAGTTATCATAACTATAGGAGCGACAAAGCTATTCTAAAAGGGGTATCTTATTAAAACAAAAACTCAAAAAGAAACCAAAAAACCCCGACTTCCTAAAAAAAGCACAATGAACAATTTGTTCTTTGTGGGTGCATCTATACATGGCTGCCATCTAGTCCAACACACTTGGGACTGAATGTGAGATGTTCAGAGCTAAAAACCATGATCTGCTACATCTTGATCTAAAGCTCTCCAGTTGGAGATGTAATAGATTCATATCTTCTACAGAGCAGGCACAGAGGGGAGCCTGAATATGTAGACTGGTTTTCATGATAGGAAAGGGGTATCTCATAAGTGAAAAGCTTTACATGTCTATTGGAACTTCCGGATGCTTATCTGAACACAACTTTCAAATATGTTTATCTTTATCTCTCCCTTAGACTTTCCGTTAATAGGCAAGAACAACTGGTTCCAAAGCCTTGCAAAGTGTTTGAAAAGAATTAGATTAGTATTGAAACATTCCAGCCATCTAAAACAACACATGCAATAATCAAAGTGGTGTACATTATGATACCTGATAAATCTGTGTATATTAGTGTATTTGATAAACATGGATTGCATCACAACAATATAACATTTTGATGTAACAATTTTTATTGTATGTCAAGGCTTTAAAACAAAACAAAAAATACTAGAAGAGCTGAGTAGAAGAATGTGCAAAGAACATATGGTTTCGTATTGGGGTATTCAATCTTACAGCCCGAGAGAGTATTAAACATGAGGAGAAATATAACACTACTAAAGCATAGAGGGAAAGACACAAAGATTGGAACAATCAGACTTAAAGGCAGATCCTTCACATTTCTATTTAATTGATTATTTTAGCATTTAGAATTTTAGCATTTAGAACTGCTACGTTATACTTCAGTTCTTTGACGTGTGGGGAACCCTATGAGTAAGCCCCATTTTCTCCCCACTGAAGCTAACAGAAATAATCCCATTTGTTGCAAAGGGAGTAATGTCAAATGTTGGATCAGCACCCTAAAGAATATGCTCAATAGCTTGCAGGATTGAGACCTTGTTTACCTGTCAGCATTTACATTTCAGGCAGTCCCCAGCCAGCTCTGGGCTGCATGTGCAAAATTCCCTGCATAGCCCGGGACTGGCTGTGAACTGTCCCAGTCAGAGGCAGGTCCCAGTCCCACAGATTTTTCCCAGCCTCATGTCCTGATTGGGTTATCAAGGCATGGGGCTTGGAAAGAACTGTAGGGGAAGGGCAGTCCCCTGCTGTGATCTGCTGGTGGGGCAGCTAGCAAAGAGCCTGTGGCTTGGTTGGGATCCCCAGGGATCAATCTCCCCACCAGGAGACAGCTGTGTCCTGGCCCTGTGCTCCCTCCCAGCCCCTAGGCTGGCACCCAAGGGGAGCCTAGAACTCCCTCTGGCTGCTACAGGGGGCTGGTACAGGGCTGGAGGGTGTGAGAGTAGACTGCTCCCAGGAGCAGCAAATCTGCTTCCACATTGGTGCACATGTAGATGCCTGCACAGGGTGGATTTACTCCAGAGTAAATTGCTCTGGAATAAACCCATCCAGCATTATTTGCATGTGCGGATGCACCCTATAATATCAAATTGGGGGGGGGGGCAAAGCTTTTCCCAGTATCTACGGCTGAAGTAAAGGTAGCAACATTGTGCTTACGAAGTGTGTGTGTGTGTGTGTGTGTGTGTGTGTGTGTGAGAGAGAGAGAGAGAGAGAGAGAGAGAGAGAGAGAGAAAGCAGGGGAGAGGGAGAGGAGAGAGAAAGACTGGTATTGCTAACTTCCTGAATTTAGTGGTCTGATACTTCTCAGTTTTGGATGACTAGCCAAGTTTATGAAGTGTCATTACTTTCTTTCACGCTTTCTGACCCTCAGTTGAAATTGTAGCTTTTCCAACAGCCTGACATTATATCTCCTTAATAGATGGGGTCTATTTCTGTGGCATTGTAGAAGGATAATTGAGGAAAGTGTATTTTATTTTCTAGCCTTATGAAGGGCATATTCTAGTTGTGACAAGTCTACCAATTCAGATGGAGCATGCGTATGTAAAGGAATGCAAAGTATTTCAAGAAATAGATAGACTGTACTAAAAGTCCTATGAACGCTAGTTCTTACATATTTTCATACATACATTGGCTGATTCCTTTTAATTTGGTGGTAGTAGTGGTTGTTGTTATTGTTGGTAATATTATTATTATTTCTAGAGCAGCGCTTCTCAACATTTTTAGATGTCAGGCACCCCTCTCATTGGATTGAAAGGCACCCCTTGGAAAAAGCCAACTCTTAGCTTTCACTTGTTTTTTTTTTTTGACTACAGAAAAATAACAGCAATGCAAAGAGCTTAAATAGACCACAACAGATCAGATTGCTTTTGACACTATGGATTCCTGTTTAAAATCTCTGCTTTTATCTTGGCATTCATGTGTAGTTATATGCACACAGTGCTAATATTATGTAGCACCCTACAACACCCTTAAGAGGAAGTCATAGCATCACAGAGTGCCATGGCACCCAGGTTGAGAATCTAAGATGCAGCTGCCATCAGTTCTAGTTACTGTATAAACATAAAGTTTGAGAATTTTGTCTGGAAAAGTTGACACTCTAGACAAGACAGAGGGTTGAAATGGATTCAGAGGTACAGAAGGGTAAAGTGATTTGACAAGGTCAAGAAGGAAGGGAGTGGCAGAAGCAGGAATAGATTAAAGTGTCCGTACACTCAGGCTAACATGCCTCTTTTACTGATAGGCCACATTTCCCCACTTCTACCTGGATAAAACGTGCTCCTGATCACACTATAGTCAATGTTTCACCACTGACTTCAATGAAAGCAGGATTTCTGCTTTATACGTTATATATAGGGCTCTGCATGAAACTTCTTGTTAGACTGCTAAACATTTATGCTCTTTCTAATATGTGCTTTAATATTGGAAAATTGCTTGATTTTTTTTTCTTTTTTTTAGCCTGTGAAGCAATAGCATAATTGAGAGGGAGGGTGACTGGGGCAGCAGCCCTAGGTGCCGACTTTGGAGAGGGGTGTAAGAATCAACACCACAGCTGGCAGCAGACTGCCAGTGGCAGCCCAGCAGCCAGTGCTATCCCATGGGCCAAAGCAGCCCAGAGTATTGAGCTGCCCTGTTATGCCTCTGCCCTGAAGTATGCTTTTCGGTATGCAAAGGCACATGAATCTTTGTACAGTAATACAAGTCTACATTTGGGAAAAATTCTGTCAAAGCAAATACATGCAGTTTACTTGAGTTTCCATAAGAGCTAGACTTGCAATTATGGCCAGCATTTATATAGAAGGCAGGGTAGATTAGCACCTTATAGGCTAACCAAAGTATATATACCTAACACAAGCTTTTGGACTGAAGCTCACTTGAGGTAAGGTGTGTGTATGTATATATCCTTCTGCAATCTACATACATGCATACATACACACATAGCTCACTTCAAGTGTGCTTCAGTCCATACAACCATACAAGCTTGTGCTATGTGTGTGTATATATGTGTATATATATGTGTGTACATATGTGTGTGTGTATACACACACACTTTGATTAAACTATAAAATGCAAATCTGCCCCGCCTTCTACTTGATTTCAGACTAACAATATTAACTACATCACTCAGTATTTACATGATAAAGTGTGATAGGGTACAAGGTCTTTACTTCTTGCTATGTGCCTACTACCTATGTAACAGCAGGTCATATCACCATGGAGTCACCACATGGCTGATAATGGATTCATGGCAGTCATCACTAGATTTCTGTCTCAGTTTGGATGGGCCACTTGAGGTTTCAGCCCTGAATAACTTGAAATAGTTCCCCCTCAGGAGTCATCATAAATAGCCAACTTCCTAGATTCTGCAATATATTAATTTTTACTGCAGAACAAAATACAAGGAAAAGTTAGGTTTTTTTCATAAAGGTGAAAATATGCCATTTAATATTAGCCAGTAATGTAAATTTAAACTGCTCTTCAGGTGGAAATGCCAACCTCTGTTAAATTTTCAAATAATAGGAAAAAACCTTTATCATATTTCCACAGAAATCTTAAAATTCCGTGTGTTTTTTTGGTACCAGCAATACTGGAGTCATGGCCGATTTTGAGGCTATGTACAGGCATTCAAAAAGCCCAAGAAGTGATCTAAGTTTTGCACTTTACTCTAAGCACCCTAGGTTAGGTCAGAAGTGAATAGAACACATGTTTACCCTTTGGTGGTGGGGAGAACATGCAGGATGCCTGCACTGGTGAGGCCAGCAAGTTGGGGGCAGTCTTGCATGCCTCCCAGCAGCCTGATGGACAATGCCAAGCCCAGCTGAGAAGCTGAGTAACTGGACCACCCCTGATAGATGGATGGGAATGAGTGTAGGAAATGGACACCTGTGAAGCAGACTGGGATACTTGCAGATTGCAACCTAACTTTAGTTAGGAGGTGAACTTTAGAAGTTCAGTAGAGCAGTCTAATCTAAATCAGTTAAGTCTGATACTGCATCTATCCAGGTCTGTTAAAGGGTGTGTGTAGATGAAACGGGGGCCCTAAATTGAAGTGGTGGGGTTTTAAAAACACCACATCAATTTAGGGCCAATTAAACCCCTGTGTTGTGCACACAGCTGACTTACCTGCCTCTCTGGAGGTGGGGAGGGGAAGGTGAGCTGCTGGCAGGCAGAGTGGTCCCTGGGATGTTGTGGGGGCTGGTGCTTCCCTCTGTAGTAGCAGCAGCTCCCCCTAGGCAGCACTCGCCCACAGGCACCCGGCTCAGGTGGTCCTGGAGGGCACTGCAGCCGCAGAAGGAACCACTGGGCCTCCGCACAGCTCAGGCTTCTGGGCAGGAAAAAAAAGATCAGGCTTGCCACTTTTTTTTTTTCCTCTCTCAGGCAGAGCCTCAGAGGAGTTGTAGTTTTCTGAGCTCCAAATTTACTCTGCCAAATTTGCTACAGCGGCTGTAATTAATGTGCAATACGACACTGAGGTG
>NW_017729024.1:70332649-70342534 GCF_001723915.1 Gavialis gangeticus | reverse complement strand
CTACAGCGGCTGTAATTAATGTGCAATACGCCACTGAGGTGTGCAAACACTAACACTGTTAAAGTGGTGCGAAAGCATTTAGCCCGCTTTAAAGTGCCATGCACATATGCCCCTTGTTTTATCTACACACGGCCTTAGACTGTGTTCCACCATTTTTAAACCAGTCTGTGTGTTGAACTTCTGTTCAGCTATGGGTATAGACCAGTTTCTGAGCACTTATTCCAGTTAAAGCCTAATATCTGTACATAGCTTCAATGTATTAGCTAACTTACAGGTTATCCATAAAAAAGGCTTTGGTGTTTACCTTTATTAAGTCCCCAACCAAAGAGTCAAACCATAGCGGTGGCCAACAAATTAGCTTTTTTCTTTCAGACTTAAAGATGAGTTGATACATTTCACCAGAGTGTTTCTGGTACATGCTGATGATACAGTACTTCGGGCTGCTGTGGTCAATACATTTGGCATGCTGAACACTTCCTGCTCACTGTTTTCTGTTATTCATTTTTAATTATATGTTCTAAGAAATGTTTTCTTAATGACATATACACCACCTGCTCCTTAGTTGTGTTCATGGGTTTCCTGAATTTTTTAGTTGAGATTTACTAACTTATATAGCTTTGCAGCTATTTATTATTTTAGTTAGTGTTAAAGCTAAGGCCAAGTTCTTTGGCTGTGAGGAGTGAGCAGTGCAACTCAGAAAGGTGTTGCCAAGGTGGATTTCAGCCACCTTTGTATTTCTCTAATCCTGGTCTGGCTGTACACTCAGGTCTCCAGCATAATTACACCAGCCTGAAGGCAGCTCTCCTAACTTACATCCTGCTACTTACGGCCCCTCTGGGCAATTCTGGCATCTGGAATAGCCCTTTTTGGATTGGTGTTTCTGTGCTCTGTGGCTTCTAATGAGCTAACCATAATCTGCCTTCCCAGTGTCCTGTATTTAGTGGTTAATAGGAGAGCTATGCTGTAAGACATTGCCGTTTTGCGTGTCTCCACACTTGTTGTGCCAGCATTAAAAAGTCACTGTAAAAATACCATATTCATAATTAAAAAATTAAAAGCAGCAATTTAAAAAAAAATTAAAAACCATAAGTATATGGTCCCATGTAAGAAACCATCTTTGCTCAGAAAGTAACAGAAGCTGATAATAAATAATAATAATAATAATAATAAATGCAGGATCTGGATATGTTGGGTTTTTTAATGAAAATCTTTTAAATCAAAATGGTCCTTTAAAAACAAAATTTGGAAATTTAACATTTTGAATGATTCCTAGGAAAAAAATATCTGGATGCTGTTTCCCTTCCTCCTTTCTCGTATAATTTAATTTTCCTCCTCTCCTAGGGACAAAGTGGACAACAGGCAAAAGGCTACAGTGGGAAAGGAGAAGAAAAATGGAAGGAAAAAGCATGAGAAATAATCATTTTCAAGTGTATGCACGTTCAAAATATAGTGTTTTTCTTTAAACATTTGGAAAAACCTCAACTAAAGTTCATTACTTTTCAAATCCTGATTTGTATATTTATTATGTTTTATTACAATATTTAATTATTGATAAATGAAAGTAGCAAGATGCACTTTAATACAAATGTCAAGTAATTAATTACTTGATTTCATTATTTAAAAAACTGTAAAAGGCATTGGGTTTGTTCTGCCAATTATACTATCCTTCATAAAGTTTCTAGTTCTAGACCACGTAGCTTATAGACTCTATACCTGTCCCTTAGCAATTCAGCTTTTAAGCAAAATAAATGAATAAATAAAAATAAAAGCCTGGAGAGTTTATGTCCCCATGTTTCTATGTCCCAAACATCTAACTCTTGAATACTGTCAGGTCATTCAGTGAACTTCACACAAACCACAACGTCAGTGCACACCAACTGAGCTGCTTAGGAAAGTTATTATATGCATCTTAGAATTGCTTTAGCTCAACTTTGAAAGCATCATAGTAAGGTTATTGAGTACTTGCATACACAACATGTTGCTGTGGTCAACAGATGCCCTAAATGAATGCAAAGGGTATATACGGTACTTTCTGCCACTTTTAATAACCCTTCCCTCCATGTGTATTCATAGCTATAACTTTCTTCCATGCTTTGGAATAATTTCTATTTGATTAATTTACTTTTTCTGCTTGCTCCTTCTATCACGTTATCTACTGATAAAAAATGGACCTTTAGTCTACTGCTTTTCAACTGAAAACGACTGCCTCGATTGATTTTATAATGTGCTTTATACAAACTGAAACAAATGGAGTAGTTAAGTAAAAACATAGAGCTCTACTTTAAGTACACTGTGGATATTTTAAGAGCTTTCAAACACTCAATTGCTGCATTGTTAACTCTGAATTGTGGCCAAAAGGAAAAAAAAAAGTATTACAAACAAACAGCATCTAGTTTGATGAAAGCTATTTCTATTCATTAAGAAAGGCTTTGATATTTTCTTCTTCAATGCCAAAGTACTCCTGACAGTACCGTTAACAAATTGTACACTCCTCACCATTTATTTTCATGAACTTAATTGACCATTTTAGGAAAGAAATGGCCCTTTATGATAACAACAAGATAAAAGCTGGTAATTGACTGAAATGCATGGGTCCAGCTCACAAAAACCACTTTCGACTAATGGAGACCTGAATACAAGGTACCAAAGTTTCAGCCAATTGTGAGAAAGGTCACAAATTTATTTATTTAATTTTCAAAGGAAAAAATAAGACAAAAAGTCTTGGATGCATATTTGGGATGCTATAACCTTAAAAATAGCTAGATAAAAGGAAACTGCAGCACTTCAAATTGTTTTTCAGGATGCCAATTATGCCAAACTATGCATGATATATTGTGGAAAATTGATATTATTTAAGAGCTTTCTGTGGTATTATTATCCTGTCAACACAAAGTTATTGGATGTGCAGCATCTAAGTGACTTTATTAATATTTTCAAAAGCCAATGCCTACCATGGTAAGAGTGAGCAAACAACATTTTATGAGGTTTAAAACAACAAGCAAGCCAAACTCATGCAGAGCAAATATGGCCATGTGCATGCAGAAAACACATACTCCATAACATCCTTAAGCATTCTGTGCTGCTCTGGATGGGCTACCTCCTAAACTGAAAACAGATCAGCTATATCTGGGTAGCGCTATTAGAGGTTTAATTGTCATAGGGATAGGCTAACTGTCACTAAGTGAACCTACACATGCATTTTACTGTGGAGTGTAATAATTAGTTCCATAGTAAAGCATTGCAATTTACAACTGCATCCATATTAGGGCACAGTAAACTAATTTACCCTGTCATATCATAGTTCTGCCTAACACAAGTACTATCCTATGGCAGAGTTATTTACTCCACCACAATGCACATGTAAATGGTGGCTCACACTGCCAGCTAGCCCTGTACTGTAACACTCTTGCGGTCCAGCCAGCCCCTCCTCTGCCTGACAGTGCTACCCAGAGTCTGGGGCTAATCCCGTGGGCTCCCTGCTCCAGGTCAGCTGCTCCCAGGTGCACGTGAGAATGCTCCATCTGAGAGCAGCTGACTCCAGTGCAAACTGCACCAGAATTTATTCAGAAGCATTAATATCACATGTAGATGTACCCACTGGGTGCGTCTACACATGTCTCTATGGCAATGTTGTTACTGCACCTTAAGTTAGTACTTCCTTTTGGAGGAAGGAAGATAGGGAAACCTAGAGGAAGCACAAGAAGGAGGGGGCAACGAGGGAGGCCTCCACATTCTTCCTGAGAAAACAGGGCAATTGGATAGTTACTTCAGGTGGGTGTCTGTATATGAATTCACAGAGCCTGGAAAACAAGCAGGAAGAATTGGAAATCCTTGCACAGTCAAAGAACAATGATGTGATTGGAATAACAGAGACTTGGTGGGATAGCTTGGATGACTGGAGTACTTTCATGGATGGGTACAAACTGTTCAGGAATGGCAGGCAGGGGACAAGAGGAGGTGTTGTGTTGTATGATTGCTCAGACCTACAGTATGAAACCAGAGATTGGCATATTGCAAATGTCTGGGTTAAAGTTTGAGGAGAGAGCAACAAAGGTGATGTTGTGGTGGGTGTCTGCTATAGAGCACCAGACAAGGAAGATGAGATAGATGAGGCTTTCTTCATACAACTAGCAGAAGTTTCCACATCACAGACCCTGGTTCTTATGGGGGCCTTCAATCACCCTGACATCCGCTGGGAGGGCACAGGCAATCTAGGAAGTTTCTGGAGAGCACTGGAGACAACTTCCTGGTGCAGGTGTTAGAGAGACTAAGTAGGGACCTACAGCTCACAAACAGGGAAGACTTCATGGGGCATGTAGAAGTGGATGGCAACTTGGCAGCAATGACTATGAGATGATCCTGACAAACAGAAGAAAGGAGAGTAGCAGAGTATGGACCCTGGACTTCAGAAAAGCAGACCTTGACTCCCTCAAGGAACTGATGGGTAGGATCCCCTGGGAGGCCAATCTGAGGGGGAAAGGAGTCCAAGAGAGTTGGTTGTATTTTAAACAAACCTTACTGAGGGCACAGGAACACATCATCCTGATATGCAGGAAGAATAGCAAATATGGCAGGTGACAAGCTTGGCTTACCAGAAAAATCTTGGTGAGCTTAAACACAAAAAGGAATCTTACAAGAAGTGGAAGCTTGGACAGATGGCTAGGGAGGAGTATAAGAATATTGCTCAGACAGGCAGGGATGAAATCAGGAAGGCCAAAGCACAACTGGGGTTGCAGCTAGCAAAGGATGTGATGGGTAACAAGAAGGGTTACTGCAAGTATGTTAGCAACAAGAGGAAGGTCAAGAAATGTGTGGATCCCCTACTGAATGGGGAAGCAACCTAGTGACAGATGATGAGAAAAAGACTGAGGTACTCAATGCCTTTCTTATCTCGATCTTCACGGCAAGATTATCTCCTACACTACTTCACTGGGCAGGACCGTTTGGGAAGAAGGTAATTAGCCCTCAGTGGTGAAATAACAGGTTAGGGACTATTTAGAAAAGCTGGACATGTACAAGTCTGTGGGGCCAGATGGGATGCACATGAGGGTGCTGATGGAGTTGGCTGATGTGACTGCAGAGGTGCTGGTTATCTTTGAAATTTTCTGTTGATTGGTGAAAATCTTGGATGACTGCAAAAGGACTCAATGTCTAGCCAGCAGCCAGTATCAAGTAGAGTGCCCCAGGGTTTGGTCCTGGGGCCAATATTGTTTAATATCTTCATCAACAACCTAGAAGATTGCACCCTAAGCAAGTTCAAAAATTACACCAAACTGTGGGGTACAGTAGATACACTGGAGCATAGGGCTAGGATTCAGAGTGACCTAGACAAATTGGGGGATTGGGCCAAAATAAATCTCATGAGGCTCAATAAGGACAAGTGCAAAGCCCTGAATTTAAGATGGAAGAATCTCATCCATCTTTACAGGCTCAGGACCAACTGGCTAAGCAGCAGCTCTGCAGAAAAGATTGTGGGGGTTACAGTGGACAATAAACTGGATATGAGTCAGCAGTGTGCCCTTGCTGCCAAGAAGGCTAACAGTATACTGGGTTGCATTAGTAGGAGCATTGCCGTAGATTGAGGAAAGTGATTATTCCTCTCAATTCAGCAGTGGTGAGGCCACATCTGGAGTATTGTGTCCAGTTTTGAGCCCCCCAACTATAGAAAGGATGTGGACAAGTTGGAGAGAATCCAGATGAGTACAACTAAAATGGTTTGAGGGCTGGGACACATGACTAGTGAGGAGAGGCTGAAGGAACTGAGCTTATTGAATTTGGAAAGAGAAGATGGAGAGGGGATTTGATAGCAGCCTTTAACTACCTGAAGGGTGGTTCCAAAGAGAATGGAGCTGGACTGTTCTCAGTGGTGGCAAATGACAAAACAAGGAGACATGGTCTCAAATTGCAGCAAGGGGAGTTCAGATTGGATATTTGTAAAAAACTCTCTCAGTAGAAGGGTGGTAAAGCACTGGAACAGGTTACCTAAAGAAGTAGTGTACCCTCCTTCCCTTGAGGTTTTTAAGGCCCACCTCAACAAAGCCCTGACTGGAATGATCTAGTTGGGATGGCCCTGCTTTGAGCAGGGGGGTGGACTAGATGACCTCCTGAGGTCCCTTCCAACCCTAATTTTTTATGATTCTATAATTCTATATTTAAAACAATAACATAACATAATGTGATTAATCAATTTTGCTTGACGTTCTAAGACGTTATTTTTTCTGCACTGTATTAAGAATATATATCTTTGTTTGAAATGGCACCTGCGGTGCTCCCTTTATGAGAGTCACTTTTCTAGCAAATATGGAGCTACCAGCAGAAGAATAACACCTGATACAGAGCCTGGCTACATTTAGCAAAGATTTGGGAGTTGAAATTGTTTTCTCTCTCTTTCCATGTCAGTGAAAGAGAGTCCTATTTTGTGTTATGTGCACCCTACTTGTATTTAAGAGATGTGTGCCAAAAATAAGGTAGCTTCAGGCAGTCAGGTCTGCATACTAATGAGATAACGATTTACACTACGGTAACAATAATGGGAAAATAATACCACGACCCTCAACTCAAACCATTCATCCACTATGAAATAAAAGAAACATTATGTTGCAGCCACAGTAAGTGAAAACTGGATGATTAATGCATTTTAGGATTTTGTTCATGCTAAACTTACGCTGAAAAAGTGCAGTACTTCAAGAGTGTATCAATAATAGCACTTAAATCAAGGAGACTTAAGTATATAGGGGGCCAGATTTTCCCCTCTGCTTCTAAGAGTCCAGGGAAGCAAAATAGAGAGTGTGCAGAAGGGAGAAAGCACAAGCCTTGTAGCATGCTCGTCTCTTACATAACAATTCTGGAGAAGTCGTTCTGTTCAAT
Organism: Gavialis gangeticus; assembly: GCF_001723915.1. NCBI lineage: Eukaryota > Metazoa > Chordata > Crocodylia > Gavialidae > Gavialis > Gavialis gangeticus. Next base: position 70,335,667 of record NW_017729024.1, on the reverse strand, counting down.
CTTTCTTGAGTGCCTTTTCCCAAATATGTGAGACCATAGACCTTTTCTAATGCAATACCTGATAATTCTGTGGGTATTCAGGCAAGAGTTAATGCTACTTTAAACTGTTTGAACTCACTGTTATTGCACAGGAAAAGTAACCAATGGCAACCTGAGCCTCTGCAAGGCTCCTGATATTGTCAGGATTCTTGTGAATATCATATGAGTAGGTTGTCATATGAGTAGGAAACCCCATCCATTCCATGGGAACACAAAGCCTGCCTCTCCATATGCATAACTGAGCACTGAGTGGGAAACGCCACAAGTTGAAGCCCATAGATGTGATTGTATGCATGTATTAAAGTGTGGTTCCTACATTTAACTTAATTAAATTTATTGGGGTATAAGTCAGGTGATTGTTAGGCATGATTATATCTATACTGTTACCATAGTTGTGAGAAATGCCTTTCCCCAACCTCCCACCACCCAAAAAATGTCCTTTTGTACCTGCCTGGCCTTACATATTCCCCAAATTTAGTTTTCAGTTTTGATTCTGTTAAAGCAAAGTCATCAACACTTTGTCCAGTTAATAGTTGTTAATGATATTTATGTACCATACTATAACTTTCTGTGATATTATTAAAATTAATTACTGTACAACAGTATATTCCAAATAAATTCAGATAAAATCAGATGTTTCAATCTGACATTTAAATTTTCTAGGCAATATGCTTCTTTTTTCTTCCTGTCTTCCTCCTTCCTGTCTGTCTTTCTGGTAAAGCTTTCTCTAAAGCCATGTACAGACATACAAGTAGGGTGCATATATAGCACAATACAGTCCTGGATTCACAACCAAAGGCTGCCCAAGCCAGAAGATGGACATCTCTGATATAGACCAAAGTCTGCTGGTTAGACCACTTTTGTGAGTAATGTGAAATAAACACCTTGGATGAGGGAAGTCTATAACTTGGGTCTCTCACTCCTAAGCAATTACCCTAAAATTAATCTACTGAGGGACAAAATGTTAGGATTTTCTTTCTCTTCCCCACTGGCTGCATCTATACATGCATTTACTTCAGCATCGATATACTGTGCAGTGAGTCCACATGTGAATTTAAGCACATTTAAATGTAATGTGTAATAAGCGTTTTTTGGCGGGTGTCTACATGTGCTAGGACTTGAGACTAACTTTTGTCCCAAGTCACCCCAGCCCTGCCAAGTGCCCTTGTGGCCACTGGGGGGAGCTCCAGCCCCCAGACACATGGCTGCCAGTCTTGCTAAGGGCACAGCCAGCTGCCGGCACTTGACAGCCATCTTGAAAACACACTCTCCACACTGTGATCTCTGGACTGATGCTCCTGTGTCAGAGCAGCAGCATGGAAGAGACATAGGCAACATGTACCTGCCCTGCTACTGCTGAAGCTGCATTTCCCAGCCCTGGCTGCCCAGCTCCTGGCCCTTGCACCCAGGGACAGGTTTCCCCTGCTTCTCAGGGCTGCTTCAGCTGTCTTGTCCTGCTGCTGCTGTTCCAAGTGCCTAGCGCTCAGCCACCTTGTGCCATCTGACTCCCCCACCCACTCTGGCTGCCTGCTGGATGACTAGTACTTGGTCTTCTGGGGCCTCCACCAACATGCAGCTGCTGCCACCAGTCACGGCAACCATGGGCTTCAGGACACCCCCACCAGGACTGCCATCACCCTCCTGTCCCACCAGCCCCACTGCCTATGGGCCCACCATACCAGCCAGGACTGGTGAGAGCACCTTGTGCTGCAGGAATGGAACAACAACCAGTAGGTCAACACATTCTGGATGACCTGGGCCACTTTTGAAGACCTGCTGTGCCTGCTCCAGTCCTACCTGGAGTACTGGGACAAGGAGCTATGCCTGGCCATCCCCACTGACACTCTTCTGCCCTGCTGTCCAAATACCCCTACCCCCTGCCCACCTCCACAACAGCACTCCTGGACATGCACGTGTTTCCTATGAAAACCTTTATTCCCCATACAACCACCAGCCCCCAACCCCCTAAATCCCCCATCAACCAAGCCCCCTCAACACAGAGCCCCTCCACCACCCTTTCTACCCAACAATAATAAAAACCCTCCTCCCAAACTGAAAACTATGTACAGGAGTCTCAGTCTTTCTCTGAATCCCAGAGTGGGGGGCTGTGTGGTGGAGGCACCCAAGACATAGAGCCTGGTGGCCAGCACCCTGGCTGCAGACAATTCCCCTGTGGATCCAGGGACTGTGGTAAATGCCAGGTGCTCCTGTGGGTGGGAGGTGGTGGAGGCCCTCCTCTGAGGCCCAGGTGGAGGCCTGCTGCAGAGTAGTAGGTGGGGCTCGGGGGGCCCTGTGGGGCTGGGGGCCAGGTGTGGTGGGGCCTGGACATGGCCTCCACTGGCTGTCCCTGGCTGGTCAATTGCTGCTGGAGTAGCTCCACATGGTGCTGCTGCAGGGCCTCCAGCTGGGCCCAGTGCTCCAACTGTTCCTGTTCCTATGCCTCCTCCTCGGTGACATTTTCCTCCTGCCAGACCAGCTCCCTTTGCCTGCTGCTGCACTTACTCCCATGCTGCCTAGTTTTCCACCAGCCACTGGAGCAGAAGGGCCCAGTCCCTGGTGCACCGCTTGTACATCTGGCACATCCAGGAAGCTCCAGTGGCAGTTGGCAGTGACCTTGATGCAACACTCTTGCAGGTCCCTGAAGCCTTTGCCCCACATCTAGATGTTGGCTCTGCAGAGGCAAGAGACAAGAAGCCTTTTTTGTGAGTTTGCAACATTGCAGAGATACAATGCTTTGCACCAGGGGCTCTGAACTGCTTGGCCTCGGCCATGTGCAGGTGCCCAGGAGCCATGGTAAGTTGGCCAGGCAGGACTGAGTCCAGGCAGCTGCCAGTCGAGCCCCTCAGCCCTGCTTGTTCCCCTGGGGCCAGCAGGCTGCTGGGTGCTGGCCACAAGTAGCTTGCATCTCCTGCCCATTTCCAGGGCAGGCCAGGCTGCTGGCAGCACGTGTTGCCACAGCTTCATACCCCACTCCCCTCC
>NW_017729024.1:70311209-70327649 GCF_001723915.1 Gavialis gangeticus | reverse complement strand
CGTGTCCAGTCCGTAACTCTTTGCGTCCTTCATTTTACATTTTTAAAATATGGGCAATCTATTTGCCCTTTTCCCGTCTTCTGCAACCTCACACGACCCCGGGACCTGTCAGACAGAACATATCCTACCGCTCTGCAATTGCTTCAGCCCATTCTTCAAGTGCTGCAAGATGAATCTCATCAGACCATGATGATCTGAAAACATTTAGCCTACCCAAATAATCATTAACTTGTTCTTTTTTATATGCATGGTGAAATACTTACCCCCCTTCCCTTGTCCTTGAGACTAACTGTTCTCATCACCTGACAGCAAAGCATTTTTGTGAAATAAATAGAGGAATACCAAATACTTCAACCTACTTCATTGTCCATTATTAGCTTCCCTTTTCCCCAGTACGGGACCTACACTTTCCTTGCCCCTCCTCTCTTTCTGCAGGTCAGCTGCTCTGCTGCACTGCTGCCAAGCTCATGGCACTCAGGCTGATGATGATCCTTCTGGTGCCCTGGGCACACCTGCGCTCCTGGTTTGGGACCCTGAGCTAAGATGGCATGGGGAGCAAGCCCAGGATGCCCTTCAATCTCTGCCACCACCTGGAGGCCTACTTGTGGCCCCCTCCCCTCCCCCCCTGCTATTGAGGAGGACATCACTGCTCACATTGACAATTACCTCAGCATGTGAGAGTCCTTTGCCCACCCATCTGTGGGGATACAAGCTGTTTAATAAAGTTTTGAACTGTGTCATACTTTCTCTGCATGCTATGGGGGTGAATCTAGGGCCAGGGAAGTGTGGATGGGCTTTGCAGGGAGTGGGGCAGAGGCTAGGGGCATGGGAAGGGCTGGGGACTGGGAGTGCCCTCCCTCAGTGCAGGACTTATCATGTTTCTGGGGCTGGTGAGGCTGGTGGCTCATCATGGGGCTTCCCCATCAGTGACACTGTCCAGTTGCACCCAGTGTCCATGGCCTGCAGTATGAAGCAGGCTGGCATCTGGTCCCTGGGGAGGATCTGACAGCTGGCAGTGACATAGATGGCTGCTCCTCATGGTAGGGTGTGGGGCTGGACTGAAGGTGAGGTAGCTGCTGGGCAGGCTTCCCTGAGCTGCTGATGCATGCAACAGCAAGGCAGGTGGGTGGGGCAAGGTGCTGAAGGCCTGAGGTCCCACCCCCTGGTAACATAGCACTGGAGGTGTCCAGGCAGGTTACGGGCAAGGGCAAGCCACCCCTGCTGGTGGCACTTGCAGGGGTGCATCCTGTCTCCTGGGGTGCCAAAATGCAGGTTAGCTCCCAGGGGAAGGGAACAATCTTCCACCCCCAGTGAATGGCTAACCTGGAGCAGAGTTTGCTTCTGATCAGGCATCTACATGAGCACTGTGGCATCCTTACTAATGCTAAGTAAATTTGCTACTTGCATTTGCAAGTATTTACTTGGTATTAGGGAGGTTTGCTTTAAAGTAAGCATGTGCACATGTAGAGGCACAAGCTCACTTAGCAGTATATTATTTTAATGTGAAGTGTCTCGTGTAGATGTGCCCACTGATTCTATTGGGTATGTTTGTATTTGGTGACCCTATTTCACCATAGAAAGAAATAGCCTACAAGCTAGCATAAATAGCTGTACTTACACTTGTATATATATGCTACTAAGGTTATAAAGGTTAAATAGGATTTACCCTGAAGTGTACAGGTATATTACACATGATTTATATTTACATATGCCTGCAATATAACAGAAGAACAATATTGGGTTAATACAGGATTTTTACCCATTACTTCAGCTGGATCAGCATATATGTGAAATAAACAGAAAATAGGCTCTGTTGACTTTCCATGATATTATAATGTTATACTACTGAATGATACTGATGTTTCCCTGGAAAGAATCTGTCAAAATGAGGATGCATAATAAATGAGGCACTTCAGATCCTATCCCATTTTTTGCAGTGTCCATTGTTCCCTTTTTGCCTGAAAGGTTTCTATTTTGCTTGAATGTTCACTGATAATACAAAACTGTAAGTCAAACTGGAATCATTTTGTAATTACAAGTAAAATGTGTATAAGCAGGAAGTGATGTCTGTCGTAACTAGCTTTTTTCACGTTCTGTATGTGCTTATATAAAATGTAGATAATACAGAACATTATCTTTGTTTTCCTGTCCCAGATAGTCTGCTATTTTTTTTTCCCTTGTAGCTTTCATTATGAAATAGACTAGCAAAGTAAGGCGTGCTAAAAGCTAGAAAATTATATTTGGCATGTTTTTTTCCAATTCTGTGCATTGCTAATAGTGCTACATCAGAAACAATGAACATCAAACAGATGCTACAGGTATTTGAAATTTAGGTGTAGATTATAACAGAAAAGGCACTGCACCTTTTGCCTAAACAGTAGTTATTAATGGCAACCTGGATTGTCTGCCATAATCAGTAGTTTTTAGAGCTATGTGAGAAACTTTGCATATTAAATGAAACCAGCAAAGCTGGGCATTTATTTCTGTATAATAAAAGAAATCCAACAAAGCCTACTCCAGCTCTGGTGATTCTGAATTTAAACAAAAGCTTTTTCTAACCATTTTAAAAAAATGGTTGATTTTTAGCAAATATAGCAACTTAATAGCACTGGAGAGGAAAGGAGGGAGGGAAAATGAAAAAAGTGAATTAAAAGGTACATCCTGAATTACTATTTGTTATAAAATTTGCAATGTGCCAAATGTCCCCTGATTTTACGTAGATGCAAATATGAGAGCAGTACTCAGGTTACTATGGGAATAGTACCTGGACCTTGTATTATAAGATGTTGTAGACAAAGAAGCTATTTGGTGCTACTTATGCATTCAAAATATGACTTATGCTGCTTGTTGGGTTTCCTAGAGTCTCTTTTGTATCTGTGACTCATGGTATGGGACTAGAGGGAAGGAAAAATTCCTGTATCCTTACGTGGATTGAATGAGGAGAATACATCCCCACAATCCTTCCACCCTAAGTGGATGGAATAAAATATACAATGTTTTCTTTTGATATTTTTAGGGAGAAAGTGATTTTTTTTTATTGAAAAATAGTATTTTATGGTCAAATGTTGTTAAATTTAATTTTAAATATTAAAAAACCCTGAAAAAAACCACAAAGCAACTCACTTGGTGTCAAATAAAATGTTCTGTTTAATTTCAAACAATATTTTCAGGTTTGGCAAGAAAGCCAGTATTTTCATTTGGGGTCATCCTAAAATATTTTTTTTCTAACCAGTACATTGAAGAAAATCAATTATTATCATAATTCTACTAACCAAGATCACTGTCTTAAGCTTGGGCTAGTGCTGGGTGTTCCATAGATGTCTGTAGTGCTCCCTCTGAGGTCATTTAAAAACTGTTCCTTACTTCAGGCTAATGAATAAAATTTGGCCCTGTCTCATGAACATGCAGCTTAGAATTGTGATGGCAACATCTCCCTAAGTGGCAACATCTACCAAGTCAACTATAAGGAAAAACACAGGGATGAATCTTTTGCCCAGAATATGCAGCTTCTCTGAAGGGCCCTCTGTGTGAAGAAGTTTAAGAAATTAAAAGTTTGTGTGTGTGCGTGTGGTAAAGATAGCATTCCTACATTATTTTGACAAAGACATAACCACATTTAACTGTTCAGAAGTTTGCTAACGTGAAAGGTGCTAATGCAGAATACAGTTTCCAAGAAGATTTGGAAACTAAGTGGAGTATGAATTTAAGGAGGTTAAATATCATACAGACTCCCATAGCTCAGTTGACAAAGATCTACCTTCTTATGTCTTTACTAAATACTCTCAATAGCTACCATGAAAAAGTCAACATTTACCAAGTTACTGGTATTATTATTATTATATAACACAATACACTTATTTTTTTATTTAAGTACAGGGATGACTAAAGTCTTTCAAATAGCACTGTAAGCTAATTGTTGGGATATCTCGTCATAGCATTCATATTATATTTTATCTGTCTGTCTGCAAAAACCTCAAGACAGCTTCAAATATTCATCAACATGAAATGCCTTTCCCAGAGGAGGTTCATAAAGCCATCCTATGTCAGAGGGAGGCAAAGGATAATATAGAAAATGCAGATTTTTCTCTTGTCAGTAATCACAGATATTAGAAGAGATGAAAGTTAAACAAAATAGAGAGCTGTTGCCTTAGGCAGGGTTTTATGTTTGCTTCTTTCTATTCAGTTCAATGAACTGCTTCATTGTTATTTTTTTCATAAATTGTGAAGAGCATGGAAATCACTATGAATGTTTTATAAAATGCAGTGACCAGGATTTTAGCTTGACAATCTCAAAAAACTAATTAGTAAACAATATTTCTAAGGAGGAAAGGGAATACAACTAATTGAAAGAACCAACCCCTAAATAGTACTGTTTCTTGTACCTGCACAGGTGCCTATATACAACTCCATTAGCTTCCTAACATGGTTGCTATGGGAGAACAGTGCCAATAACCTTGAAACCACTAATTTAAGTCAACAGATTTTTTTTCCCCATTTATTCTTTTTCTTACCATTGCACCTGCCAGCCCTCAATAGACCTTAATTTGGAACCCACTCTGGGTCTGTAAGGAAAACAGCTTTGGAGAAAATCCCAATTTGAAAAAAAATCCCATGTAGTTGGCTGTTCTTTCCTTTTCCTTTGCCAACTAGATAACAAAAACATTCAGAGAGCTTCTCCACAGGCTGAGGAATTGTCCACTCTACTCTCCTTACTCAAAAAGCACCCTGCTAGCTGTTCATAGCACCAAACTGTTTCTTCTCCTGATATCTCTGCACCAAAGAATTTATTCTGCCTTTCCATCACCAGGTGTTATGCTTGTACAGAACATCCTGTGTGAAAGCCTTGGGTCAGTGAGGCCCTAGCCCAGATAAGGAAGTTCAGTTGTGATGATGGTGCAGCCTGGTGTGTAGAAGCCTGTTGAACTTTCTGAAAAGACAATTCATTTTAAATAATTTTAAAGGACTATTTCTTTTGTTCTATTACCAGAAGTTTGGAAGCAATCAGGGAAAAGCTAATAGGATTTTTGCTTGCAACTGGATCTTGGAAATAAGAGTCAGGAAGGGATTTAGCCTTCTCTCAGTTCTATGACACCAATTTGTCCACATAAGCCTATAAGAGTTAAATAAATTTCTAAATGAAATATCTCTATTTCAGAGTAAGTTCAAAGAAGTTTGCATGAAATATCTTATAGCCTTCTTTACATACAAAACACCTGAACTTCAGATAAATAAGACTAGGACTTGCCTGCGTAAGGCACTTTTAAGGCCAAATTAATTAGTAGCATTATGGCTAGGGACAAAAGTTACACATAAACCAATTTAAGTGACCAGAAATTGGTTTAAACCTGTAACAGAACAGAAGATCAGTGCACTTAAACCAGTTTCAAAATGGCTGAAGCTGTTTTAAGATAAACCGAGTTGAAAGTAGCACCAGACTTAACTGATTTGGATCAAACTGGTTTATGAAACATCAACCCCACAACCCTCCCTGGTTCAAGTTCAATCAGAGTCCTCCAACATCCCAGCATGCTTTGCAGCTCTCTGCTAGACTATGCTATCTGCTCCAGAGAGCAGGTCTGGCCCTGGCCCTCTGCTTCCTAGCTGGAGTAGTGAGGCCTGGCTGACAAGAGTGTAGAGAGGGCAAGCCCAGCTGGGGATGTAGCCCAGTCTGTGGGGAGAGGGGGGAAAAAGGTGGGTGCTCCCTATAAAACCCCATCTGGGGCCAGGGAGGAGGGTTAAACACCCATTCCCCCACTCAAATTTACTGCTGGCTGTGACTGTGGACTACAAATCTCAAACCACTTGGCAGCAGGAAGAGGAAGTGATGAGAGACCCTGCAGTCCTGCTGCTGTGATTGTGGACTGCAAATCCCAGAGATTTCAGGGGCAGCAGGAAGAGGAAGCGAACACACATCCCATGCTGGCTACATGATAGAGATCTGTGCTCTAGTGCCCCCTGGCTTCTGGCCTGAGCCACTGCAGGCATGTGGCTGCATTTCCCAAATCAAAGGTAAATTGAAAAAGGTCTGTTCACCTCTGTTTCAGTTCAGTCCCTGTATTTTAGATTATCCTGCAAAAACTGAATCAATTCAGCCTCAGGCTTTGTGTCTACATACTTAGCCTATATAAGATCATGCACATACTCTGGCAGCTGGTAAATCAATCTAAATCCAAGAGACGTTTGACATACAGAACCTATGTGAGGTTTTATTAAATGGTTCTGTTACTGCTTTAATGAATATAATATCATTTTTTACCATATAGGTAAGTTTGTATCTACTCTGTTCCCCATTATTTTCACAGTATTTTCTTTTTTTCTCTTCTTAACTATAAACCAAACAGCACCTTTAAGGAAAGTGATTCTTCACAGCAGTCCTACATCAATGCCAGCTGTGATTCCATTTATATTGAATCACTGTAATGTCTGAAAACAATTTATGGAGTTGTTTTGCAACACTAATTTAAATTTAAGCTTCCAAAAAGCCCCCAAAAATCTTTCTTCCTAGTTATTTTATTTTATTTTCATAACCAAAGTTAGTGCTATAAATTGAAGCTTATTGTAATACTGTCTTTGACTATAGGGAATAAGAAGTAAGTGGATAAATATGTGAATACATTTATATGCATACTCATACCAAATGAGTACCATTGTGCTGTCAATCTAAATTAGGTGTCTAAGATTAAAGTTGGGTTATGTTGACTGCACTGGCCTACAGCATTTCAAATGGCATATGCAGGATTATTAGCATACAAAGCCAATCCCATTTTTTTCCTAATATCCATGAAGAAGATAGAAAAAATCAGATTTAAACAACAGAAGCTACAGCAGACAACCATAGTATTTTATAGTATATTACTGAAGAAGCTAATATTGTACAACAATAAAATTTTGTTAAGTACTTTTTTTCAATTTTTTAAAGAGTAGTACAAGTCAAACTGAGTTCCTTCATAAACAAAAAGGCTTTTATGCTTAAACATATTTCTGTTTCTAAAACTTCTCTTGAACGAGATGCAAGTTGTAAAGGTAAAGTTGCAAGGTAAAGTTGTTGCAAAGTTGCAAAGTAAAATTGTCGCTTATGAACTCGGTTTGTTAATATCATCAGCACCACAAAATAAACATTTTTCCCATGTACGTTTCTTAAGGTGCCCCTCTCTTTCACTATTATAAAATGTGTTATGGCAAATGTGTTTCAATAGAAAGTTGTCTATATAAAAATAAGAATGTTTGTTTCCTGTGAATACAACTGATTTTCTAATAAATAAACAAACAAATACATAAATGAAAAGCTTATGGGTAGCTAAAGCATTCTGCAGTCTTTGCAATCCTTTCCCCACTCCTTTTTATAAATTAAAATAATCCAATCAGGAGCAGAAACCATGTGACATAGTTGGTAAAGCATACAACAGAAAAAATAAATAGGAAACAGGCAAATGCAAAAAGAAAGAGCTTAAATATATTTGCCAAATTTTTCAATTAAACAGGTTAACAAAAAATTGTAAAAAAAAATCATGCTCTTTGGGTTATTCAGCAGGAAAAGGAAACATATATGTTCGTTTATAAAAAAATTCATCATGGTGAAAATTCACGTATTTGCAAAAAGGCTACCAGACTTACATATGATTTCAATTTCATGTACTTGCATACATGGATGCATGTCAACCCAAAAGTTGTTTCATATGCCCCTGAAATCCCTTACAAGTAAGATCCTTTTAAAAGTAGACTATGTTAAGAACGAACTTCTGTTAACATTCTACAGAAAAGCACCACATAATATCACCAGAAAGGAAGTTTGATAACAAACTTTTCAAGGCACTTTAATGGAAAGAAGGGTAAGAGAGTGTAGAAGACTTTGCTCATCCTCAGCTATTCCAAATCAAGTTCAATCTGGGAGGCATCTAAATGGGACTTTGGTGGAATCCAGGTCTCTAAGCTATACAAGCCAGAAAACTTAGGCACCTTCATTTTAGACAGCAAATTTCAGAGTGCCAATACTTGGGCTTCTAGACATGCCAGGAAGCAATCTATGATGGTCACAAGCAATCCAGTTTGATCCTCAGGTTGCAAAAGTCACTCCTAACTTCCACTGCTTTCTGACTTGGTGCTGGGGATGTACCTAAATTCCAGAGGGACCCAATCTATTAAGTTTGCTCATATTTACTGCATTGATGTTAGTTTAAAAATAATAGTGATTGTTAAGCCACCCTTCTCACTCTTGTTCATCAGTCTGACTCTATGTGTGTGTGTGTGTGTGTGTGCGCGCGTGCGCGCGTGCCAGGGGGAGGAAGCACAGGGTTTCCTTAGGGGAAAAAGAAGGAAATTTCATTTTATTATTTCAGGTAAAAAGGGAAGTTAGTGGGATTTTAAAGGAGCTCTCTTTCAGTATCAGGATGGGGAAAGATAAAGCAGGGAGTTTTAAGCACTAGAGTGATAGAGATTCTGAAATGGGTATGCTCAATATATAGGAAGTGAGACTGCTGGTTGATTAGGAATAAGAAGCACTACCCTACCGTACACATGTCCTACAGGTAGTGGTGGTTATATAATAATGTTATCATTTTAAAATGATAACATTCAAGATAGCTTCTTTACTTAATACATTTCTTCCTGAATAAAATCATGGTTTGATACCTATCATCTATCTCAGAGCATGTGCACGTTTGTGGGACTGAATCTATGATCATTCAACTTACTTCAAGCTGTGTGGTCATATATCAGGCCCCAAGTTGCACACACATTTGCTGGTGCTGGGGAGCTGTCCCATGAATGCAATCTAAATAAGACAAAGTGGGGGATGAGGCAGATGATATGGGTGGGTGGGTAGGTGTGATTGGTGTGGGCTGTCACGTACATGTGGGAAGCAGGGTTTTCTATCTGGGGATGGTGGGGTTTGAGGACTAATAATGATGCAGTTATGGTGGGGAGGGTGGTGCTGAAGCACAGGTGGGGAGGGGTGGTGAGCTGCACACCAAATATGTATACGTATTTGGTTAGACCAGGCACAGGTTAACCCAATCTATATAATGCATCTCCTTAGGTGAAATAAATTAGATTGTGCCATCCATTTTGCCCAATCTAAATTCTTCAAATGCATGTACAGCTCAGCACTTAGCCTAACCCTAAGTAGGTTGATCTAAGTGATACGTCTGCATATACCCTCGGTTTCTTGGCTGTCTTCTCCACTCAGATATTTTACACACCCAATTTGTGTTTTTACAAATGATATATCAACAATATATTCAGAATTACAGATCAAAAGGTAAATTCAAACTTCAATAACACTGTTATTTCAAAAATGTCAAAAACCAGCTTTGAGCTACACAGTCAAATTATTGACCAAATAAACTTGTATCCTGTCTGTGGCATTATTAGTACTAACTGTTCTAAAGGAAGGCAATGTCAGCCACATAATCAATGCCTCCCTAGTTAAAGAAAGTAAACAGCTTGGATAGACTAGCATAATGCTGACTCTCAGCTTCTCTTTGACACGATGCCTCTGAGCAAGGTTGTGTAGATTGTGTAAAACTGGCTATTATTGCCGCCCTATTGCATTTCAATCTCATATCTAATTTATAGTACATTATGACCTGTAGCTTTCATTGGGTGAAATGCAATTCCATGCAGAGTGAGTACACAGAGCCTATGATACTCAGAATAGATATCTAAGTCAGATTTAAGTAGTGAATAGGTCATATGTGGAAGCAGTTCACATTTTTCCCTCAATGGTTATTTGAAACACTTCCTGTTCATGGAGTTAAAATTTCCAAATTTACAGAACTTGAGTTTTTTATTAACTAAAAATATGCTATTTTATACTTATACACCTACCATATGTTGCCTTCAGAACTAAGATCTATATCCTCAAAACAGGTCTCGGATGCTTCAGTTTCTAATCCCTTCTGCAATGTGTCATTCCACCAAATCCCACTCTTTTCATTATTGTACCACCTGCTATTCTGTACCTTCAGAGAAACGTTAAATACACCTCTACAAAAATAAAACAAAACAAAAGTTTTACCATTATGAAACCTTGAAAAAAACAGCTTTATCACTTATAGGTACAGGTCAGTGCCAGATAAAGTTATTCAAACTAACTCTATATTTTAACCAATATGTTTGAAAGGGGAGGGTGGGGGACTGCTGCTTGAGGGCCCACATCAGCTATTATGATGTAACAGTTTCATTTGGAATTGTTTCAATTGGTATGTCTGTCAACACCCACTAATGCAACTATATTATTTCTGGTATGCAATTTAGCTTGCTCAGAGCTGGTACAGATACCACTACACAGTACTGTGTTATGTAGCTATATCCTTCCTAAGCTATCAAAAATTTATATTTATAATGTACTTCACATGCTTAACTATGATGGTCACAAATACGGAGATAGATATTAATAATAACTTTACTTTTGGTGAACTATAATTTTTCTCCATATCTTTACTCCAGTCTGTATCGGTCTATCCCACTGTTCATGTTCCAAGTCATCCCCACATATCAATAGAGCTAAATTGGTTTGACCAAAGTTTAACACAACTTCATTTCAATGGTCCTTTTTAATTTTTTTTTCCCCATTTTCCCATTTCATCAGTTCTTTGTCTTCCTTCTTGCCCCCATAAAGAACCAAACAGTTCCTCAAAAGTATAGTTTAAGTTTCTGATGAACCATGGATGAAAGAATGGAGAGATTTTCCCAGTTAGGAGCCAATGGATATTATTTGATTTTGTCAGGATAGAGATACAGATGAGAACAGGGATATAATGATTACACAGATCTGTTGTGCACAGCACCTCTGGGAACAACTTAAAACTGCACTTACGAAGGCCCTTGAGTAATCTCCTGTCTTCCAGGGCTGTGCAAGTCTTTGGACATAGCTTCGGATCCGGAGAAGCTTTGGACACTTTGGGGTCTGAACCAACACATCCAGGTCAAAGACCCGGCCTCATTAGGCTTCCCGAAGCAGTTTGGAGCTTCCGAAGCACTTCGGAACCACCTTGGAGCCACCTTGGAGATCTGGCCATAGGGTATAATGGGGAAACAATAAAATACCTATAACTTTGTTGGGTTTTTTGTCCAATTTTGATACAATTTTCAGGGGTGGTAGACTCTGCAGAGAGGATAAAGCTTGTCAAGTTTCAAGAAGATTGGTGCAGGAGTTTGAGGGGAACAGCACCCCAAATTCTTGAAAGCAAAACTCATGCCACGTCTAGTTGTTACAATATAGTGGAGTCAAAACTGCAGGGCTGATAGCTCTTACTGAGGACACAAAGTGTGCCAAGTTTCAAGAAGATTGGTGCAGGGGTTTGGGGGCAACTGTACCCCAAATTATTGAAAGCAAAACTCATGCCACGTCTAGTTGTTACAATATAGTGGAGTCAAAACTGCAGGGCTGATAGCTCTTACTGAGGACACAAAGTGTGCCAAGTTTCAAGAAGATTGGTGCAGGGGTTTGGGGGGACCTGCCCCTCAAGCTGCAGACAAGCAAAACTCGTGCCATGGGTGCTTGTGGGACTGTCTCTGGCTTGGGGTGGGGAGGGGAGACACTGCTGCAGGCCTGGAGGCTAAGCTGCTGTGTTACCAGTTACCAGCCAATCATGATTCACTCAGGAACCAGATCAATACACAGGACCTAGCTACTACTTAACGACTTAAAAAGCATCAATTAGTATCTACAAAACCAGGGTAAGGAGAGGAAGGAATCAATACAGACAATCAACTGCCCCAAAGAGACACAGTCTTGGCAGGAGTTTTGCCTGTCAGCAGCTAGGGGTGCAGGGCCCAGAACCTCCCTGCACTGATCTCCTCCACAGCTGGCAGGCATCGTGGCCTCAGCAGGGCTGTCACCCCGCTGTACCTTAACACATGCAATGTCACCCATGGCGCCAGTTTTGCTTGTCCGTAGCTTGAGGTGCAGTTCCCCCCAAACCCCTTGAAACTTGCCAGGTCTCATGCTCTCCGCAGGGGCTACCATCCCTGCACGTTTCATCCAAATTGGACAAAAAACCCAACAAAGTTATAGATATTTCATTGATTCCCCATAATACCCTATGGCCAGATCTCTGAGGCAGCTCTGAAGCTTCAGAGCCGCTTCGACCAGTTCGAGGCAGAAACCCCGTCCACAGCTCCAGATCGGATCACGGCCATCTGAAGCGACTGGATCTGAAACCGGATTGGATTGCTGCTGACTCGCACAGACCTACTGCCTTTCTAAACTTACCTCTACTATCTGCTTTGGTTTCTCTATTTGAAAGGTCCCCTACCACTAGAAAGGGAGGAAATGAGCTGGGCCTTAGATATGATCTCATTCAGGGACAATACATCAGGCTAAACTGGCTATAATTACAGAATTAAAATGATCAATAGTAACAATGATGGTTATTATTATCTCCTCTGATTCAAGAGTGGTTTTCATTCATAAATGCACAAGTTACTGGGGAATTAATTTCCAATATTAAAAAGAAGTATATTACCTAATAGTGTTAAGTTACTTTTTTAAAAAATCCAAATAAATTGCTATTTGAGGGCCATATCTGGCAAATACCTATGCATGTCAGCTATTTGAACACTCAAGCAGCTTCTCTACTCATGTCAGAAAAGCTAGTCATATACACTACTAGTGTTCTCAAGATTAGGGACAACCCCTAAGTTCATCATCCTAAAATGAGCTGTACATAGGTATAGTCCAGACAAAGTTCATTATAGGACTGAGAGTAAATGTTGAATTACTGATGCCAAGCATATGCATTAACTACTTTTGCTGGTTTTGGACACATTTTATATGCCTAGTGCATTATACATATCTATTTATACAATAGACCATGATTACTTTGAATGAAATATTCTGTTCTCTCTGGTAAATAATGCAATCATGTAGTATGAAAGGTTGATTTGCTTCCTATTTAAAAGTCAAAAGTGTATATCAAAAAGACTCTTTATAAGGTGTAAATGTGTCCCACTGAACTCCCCTGCAAATGAATAATGCAAGGTTCCCAAACAGCTATTTCTTATTTTATTCAGTTTTGAGAATAACTTATGGGTACAAAATGCTATTTGCTCATTAATACCTTATATTATGAAAGAAAAAAGCTACAGATCATTTAAAATGTAACTTGCTTGTCATGAGATTTCAGATGGTCTAGTAGTATGAGGATAAACTTTGAGTGTTTAAATCAGAGAATTAGAAGTCTTTGCCCATTTCTAAGCAATTGCCAAAGCTGATACTGTATTTTGAGATTTGATGTAAAATAAAAAGAGATAGAATGCATAAACTGTTTTTATTAAGAATTATTTCCTTTAGATGCATTTGGAACTGTATTCTTATAACATTGTCACAGAATAATAACTTTGATAATCAATGTATTTCTAGCTTTTGCAACTTTACTGGGAGGGAACATTCTCTTCTAACCATATGAGCTTTCATTTTTCTCTGTTTTTATATTCTAGTTTATTAATTCATATAATGAATTATCCATTTATAATGATAGAATACTTATTATAGGTTATTAAAAACTGATTTTACATTCTTATTCTTTTTTTCCATTTGGGTTTTTTAAAGAAAGAGTGATCTCAGGTAAGCATGGAATAAAACATGAAACTGTCAAATCATAGGAATTTAAGTTGGGACATGTGGCTGAAAACTGAAGTAGACTGAACACAGGAAAATAAAAGCCATTGCAAAATACAAATTGCTTCTGCTGTAATTGGTTTAATAGTGGTTCTTCTGATGCCCAGCAGATTCAACAGCAGGCACAAGATGACCAGAATTGCCAAAGGGTAACGAGTATGTGGAAAATAATAGACACACACACACATACACACACACACTGAACAGAAAGTGTGAAATGCAAAAGAGGGATTATAAAACCATGAGATAAAATCAACCAAAATGTTAGGATAAAAGTATCAAAAGCACCCCTGAAAGTAAATGGGAGGTTCCACATCACTTCTAAAACAGGATCTCTAAGTTACTTATGTGATTTCAAAATATATACCCTATATGTGTTTGATATAAAAGGTACATGGTACCGCTGCCATTGACACCATGGCAAAAGGCTTTGCCTCATGTGTCAGAGCTGCTCTGCTCTGCCTCTGATTGTACATGAAAGTACCCCGCTGACTACTGGGACCTTTAATAAGTCACTTCACCTTTTAGTGCCTCTATGTCTCCCATTAACTTTTGCCTTTTTAGTTTGCAAGATCTAAGCACACACAAACAAGCCCATTCCAATAAGTTAACAATGGACTAGGACCTATCAAGCATCAGATGTTTTTATCCCAGGGTAAGTGGAACTATATCAGGGTAGCTCCGTGAAACTGCTTGGATTGCCCTGACTCACTTACTGTGAAGTAAGAACAGACAAAAGATACAAAACGTGGGAGTGCCATTTCACTGGGCCAAATCCTGGAATCCTTATTCAGTTTTATCTCAATATGTAGTGAACTAAAAAACTTGAAAAGTCTTATCTCTTTTGCAGCATGGGGTCCCAAGGCATCTAAACAGGGGCTGCCCTGACCCTTGCATCCTAACCAAGACTGTATTATTGTAGTACTAGTCTCTTCTCTTCAGGCAGGGTTTCAAGGCACAAGCTGTTGGCTCTTTTATCAACTACAAACTGTCACCATTCCCTCAGTGTATGTGTAGAGCAACCTTATTTTTTGCCCTGTATTGATTCTCCTGTAACTAGTGCCATTGATGTCTTCATCCAAAGAATTTATCATACAAGGAAACAATTATGTATCAGTATAGACATGCTTCTTTTTTCTTGTCAGATCAAGTATATGGCCTTTATGTCTGTGAGAATCATGAAGTAAAGCTGAACAGTTCTGCCAGCCTGAAGACATATAAGGTGATGCTCTTGATTTAAGAGAAGCAGAAGTTCCTCTATTAATATTTTATACATCATTAGGGTATTTATAACTGGGAGCATTTTAATATAATTTTGAATGTACACATTAGCTTTTTTGTCCAGTGTTCTGTGTTCCTCAGGCAACCTGGGAAAATAATTTTAAAAAAAAGTATCTCATACTAACAATACAAAAGGACAGACTTTGAGTGATCCAGCTGAGTGTTGTTATAATAAATGCCATATTGGAGAAAAGCTGTGCCAAATAAACGTTTTTCCTTTCCTTCCCTTTTTCTAATAGACTAGAACAAAAATCTTTCATATTCGGTACCATAGGGAAAAATCAGCAAGGCCTGTATATAATTCATTTAGGGTCAATGCTGGTCCTGTGGCAATACAAAATTCTACAGGGTAGAGCAAAGAATGAGCCCAAATCATCAAGAAGCTATCTCAGCTGCTAATTTACTGGATTATTTAATGGATAATTATTCACCTTTTTCTTTTTCTACATAACACTCTCATTATATTACTTACCTGTATCTGAACCTTCTAGTTTAATGAGGATTTGGATTTCACTGTGTTCTATAATTTTTGAAGTGTGCACACACCCTCAGAAGTGGATCATTATTACATATGGAAAATTATTTTTATATCTATCATGAACATATATCTAACAGCTCAATAGCAGAACAATGTATAATCAGAGAAAACTTTCTTCTATTTCTTGTGTTCTTTGCAGTGATTGCCAACTCTCTCTTTAAACTTTGTCTAGGATAGTTGGTGTCTCCCCTTTGATAATATTAAACAAATGGTGTGTATGTGGGGGGGAACATATATTCAAGCAAATGCATGTTGTAACTTGGAGATATGAAATCTGGCCAAAGTTCTGTAGCTGACACCATGCTTGCCAGATAATACTAGAGAAATCCTCAAAGAGAAGGAATCCATTCAAATCCTTTTTCTATCTACACGTATAAATCGGTCCTCTATTTAGTATTCTATGTTCCTTTATAAGAAGGAGGTAATGGAATAGGCAGTTCATTTTTATGAACACCCAGACCCATTCTGGAATTCTGCAAGGTCTATTCATGGAGCACTGCTCCCCAGTCCACAGCAGGCTGGTAGGGCTGTGCAAAGCTTCAACTTAATATTCGATTTGACAAATATTCAACGTATTCAACCTTGAAAAGTGAAAGTTGAGTGGAACAGCAGCTGGTTGAATAGCTGTCGACCACAAGTCGAATATTAACAGCATGGGTCGAATATTCAACAAGGGTTGAATATTCGACTTGCCTATACTGGATTCCCTGGGGGGGTGGGGAAAGGAAAGTAAGAGGAGGGAGGGGGAGAGGGGGAAGGAGTGCTTTCATGACTGACGTGTGGCTGGCCAGTGACCTGTCAGCATTCTCTGAGGTCCCTTCCAATCCCAGTGCGCTAGGGGAGAGCCAGAGAAAATGCATAAAAGGCAGCAGTTTTTCCGCTCCCCTGCTTTCTGCCTTGGGGTCAGTTTCTGAGCTGCTGGTGTTCTCCAGCACCTCTGCATCAGACCACAATGGCTGGAAGCCCTGATCTTCAACAGATTCCCTGCTTGTAATGCTAG
>NW_017729024.1:70305958-70306209 GCF_001723915.1 Gavialis gangeticus | reverse complement strand
ATGCATAAAAGGCAGCAGTTTTTCAGCTCCCCTGCTTTCTGCCTTGGGGTCAGTTTCTGAGCTGCTGGTATTCTCCAGCACCTCTGCATCAGACCACGACGACTGGAAGCCCTGATCTTTAACAGATTCCCTGCTTGCAATGCTAGCAACAAGGATTTCTGAGAACTTGGTGCTTTTATTGTATAACTACTTTTCATATTAGTTTACGCTTCTATTGGATAGGGTTAGTAGTAGCCTAGGATCTAGTCTAT
>NW_017729024.1:70300402-70305947 GCF_001723915.1 Gavialis gangeticus | reverse complement strand
GTGACCCCTTGGCCTACTGGGCAACCCGCAGCCTGATGTGACTGGATCTGGCCACAGTTGCCCGGGAATAACTGTCCTGTTCATCGACCAGTGTGCCAAGCGAGAGGGTGTTCAGCATAGCTGTGGATGTTGTGACACCCCACCGCACCTCCTTGGATCCTGGTTTGGTGGAGCAGCTGGTGTTCCTCAAGGTGAACCTCCCGCTGCCGGGCTCCCCAAGCACCAGGTGCAGATGGAGCGAATGCTGCCCTCCTCACTCCATCTGTATCACGAGTTTTGCCTGTCAGCAGCCTAAGGTGCAGTTCCCCCCAAACCCGTACACCTATCACCATGAAAGTTGGCAGGCTTTGTGGGCTCCTCAGGGGCTAGCAAGCCTGCAGTTTTGAGTTCCCTGTGGCTTTCCAAACAGAAGTCACAGGAGGATTTCTCTCAAGAATTTGGGGTGCTGTTTCTCTGAATCCCCTGAACCTATCCTGTTGAAAGTTGGAAGGCTTTGTGGGATCCTCAGGAGCTACCATTCCTGCAAGTTTGAGCTCCCTGTGGTTTTTCACATAGAAGTTACAGGTGTTTTGCTCTCAAGAATTTGAGGTGCAGTTTCTCTGCACCCCCTGGATCTATCTTGTTGAAACTTGGCACGTTTGTTGGCTTGTCAGGAGCTACCATTCCTGCAAGTGTCATCAAGGTCAGACAAGAAATGCCAAAGTTATAGCCTGCTTCTATCTTACCCATTATAGCCTATATTGAATATTCGACTGAGCTTTGACCTTGAGTCCAAGCAGACCCGCTTCGACTCCAAGTGGATGGCAAATCGAAGCGGGACCCGGTTTAATATTTGACATGGCTTTCAAATCGAATATTACCTGCTCTGCACAGCCCTACAGGCTGGCCTGCATTATTTTTTACTTTTGGGGAGGCAGTGATGTTTTTATGTACAATTAATAGTTAATTTCCTTTCCCATACATTACATAATTGCACTGTGCTTATTTTGCATAAGTTACATTAATAAATGCTAATTAAATGATGAATTCATTGTTAGTATCTCTTCAGCATACTCAGTGGAATCGCATAACAGGAATGAATATAGTGCATTTGTGTATTCAGGTATTGGCATGGCATGAGATTGCATGTCTCAGCTCAAGTGCTGGGGCCCAAAACTGGATGCAGTACTCCAGAACTGGTCTCATCAGTGCAGAATAGAGGGGAAGAATTACTTCCCTTGATCTGCTGGCAATGTTCCTACTAATGCAACTAAGTATACTGTAAGTCTTCTTGGCAACAAGGGCATGGCATTCAATGTAGGTACTTAAACCACCTCTGATGGCAGGCTATTCTAGACCTTGGGGGCTCAGACAATAAAGAAATTCTTCCTTATGTCCAGCCTGAAATGGTCTTGCAGTAGTTTATAACCATTTGACCTTGTCATCCCTTGGGGCACTCAGGTGAACAATCATTCTCCCAGATCCTGATGAACACCCCTGATAAACTTATAGGTGGCCATCAGATCACCCCTGAGCCTGCACTTTTCCAGGCTAAAGAGCCCCATGGCTCTCGGCCTGTCATTGAAACGTCTGTTTTCCTGACCTCTGATCATGCGCATAGCTCTTCTCTGGACTCTCTCAAGCTTCTCCACATCCTTTTTGAATTGTGGGGCCCAAAACTGGATGCAGTACTCCAGCTGCAGCCTCACCGAGGCCGAGTACAAGGGGAGAGTGACGTCCCAGGATTTGCTTGAGAAGCATCTATGGATGCAAGCCAGTGTTTTGCTCGCTTTACTAGCTGCAGCATCACATTGAAGGCTCATGTTCATCCTGAGGTCAATCATGACCCCCAAGTCCCTTTCATCGGTAGTGCTAGCCAGTCTAGCACTGGTGAGCCTATAAGGATGCCGCAGGTTTTTTTTGCTGAGGTGGAGAACCTTGCATTTTTTGGTGTTAATCACCATCAGGTTCTCATCCGCCCATTTCATGAGCCTATCAAGGTCAGCCTGGATTGCCCTCCTGTCTTCAGGTGTCCATGCTTTCCCCCAGAGTTTGGTATCATTGGCGAACTTGGCCAGTCCACTTCTGACTCCAATGTCCACATCATTAATTAAGATGTTGAACAATACAGGTCCAAAGACAGATCCTTGGGGGACCCACTGGTCACAGGGCACCATAACGATCAACATCCATCAACCACCACCCTCTAGGTCTGACCATGGAGCCAGTTTCCCAGCCAGTGGATCATGGTGGTCCCAAGGCCTCAGTTGGCCAGTTTTGCCAAGAGGTGATCATGGCTTTTTTGAAGTCAAGATATATGACATCAATCTCTTCTCCCTTGTCCAGGTGATAGGTCACCTGATTGTAAAAGGAAATGAGATTTGTCAAGCAAGACCTACAAGCAACAAACCCATGCTGGCTATCCCTCAGGATGTTGCTGTTGGGCAGTCTGTTAAGAATGGCCCCTTTAATAATCTTTTCTAAGACCTTGCCCAAGATAGAGGTCAGGCTGATGGGCTTGTAGTTTGCTGGATCCACTTTCCTCCCTTTCTTGAACATAGGCACCACATTGGCCTTCTTCCAATTTTTGGGCATTTCAGCAGAGTGCCAGAAGTTCTCCAAGGTCTGTGCCAGGGGCTGGGCTATGATGCTAGCCAGCTCCTTGAGTATCCTGGGGTGTAGATTGTCAGGACCGGTTGACTTGAAGGTGTCCAGCCTCTCAAGGTGTTCCTTCACATGGTTAGCATTGATGGAGGGTAAGGAATCTCCCTCACCCGGGCCTCCTTTTCCCATTATGGCCATGGGTGTCCCATGGGATTGATGAAAGACCGACACAAAGTACCCGTTTAATAGGTTGGCTTTTTCCTGGGTGTCGGTTGTCAGTTGTCCCATCTGGTTTAGCAGGGGTCCAATGTTGCCCTTGCTTTTCCTCCAGCTTCCCACATATCTGAAAAAGGACTTTTTGCTGTGGGAGTTGGTATCAAAAGCCTTCTTAAAGTCAAGGTATATTATATCCACTGCTTTCCCCACATCCATAGAGGCAGTTGTCTCATCATAAGAGGCAATCAGGTTGGTCATGCATGAGTTGCCCTTGGTGAATCCATGCTGACTGTTTCTAATCACCCTCCTCTCCTTCAAGTGCTTATAAATGGATTCTTTGAGGACCTGTTCCATAATTTTTCTGGGGACTGAGTTGAGGCTGATTGGTCTGTAGTTCCCTGAATCATCCTTCTTCCCTTTCTTAAAGATGGGTATTATATTTTCCCTTTTCAAATCATCCAGGACCTCCCCTGATTGCCATAAGTTTTCAAAGATAATGGCCAGTGGCTCTGCAATCACATTAGCTAACTCCCTCAGTTTCCTCAGATGCATTGCGTCTAGCCCCATGGACTTGTACATATCCAACTTTTCTAAATGGTGCCTAACCTGTTATTTAATCACTGAGGGCTAAATTTATTGGCATGTGCCCAATGCTGCATTTACTTGGCAACATTATAAAAATTGTATATCATAAGGACTCTGTAGCACAACCCTTTGATGTAAACAAGTCCTACTAAGCAAAGTGAGGGGGCATCTTTTGTGTAAGTAGTTTATGGTGGTATAGTATTGACATAATTAGCAAGGACTGATTTTGCTTGAAGCCTCCATGTCAAGGTGTAACCACAGAGGAGGCCATGGCTATATAACGCTGTTGAACTCTAGCAATGACTAGCTCCAGCAATGGTCATAAATCTTTGGCTAAGGGTCATATCAGCCCCTATGCATTTTCAAAATCTGGAGAGGAAAGTCATAAAGGTTGTGTGCAGGCATGTTTGTCACCTGCCCTCCATACTCTGGATGCAAGCATCTAACACCTTGTTTTGGTTTCTTTATAAGGAAGGAAGATAGTTTGGCATTCTACATAAATAGAAAGATGACTAGAAACTAGAAGCAGTGGCTTCATAACTGGTAAGAAGAGGAGCTGCTTACATAACCTTGATAAAAGCGAGGGCAGACAAATGAAACAGTCCCATATTAATTTATTTATTTATTTGGCTTTTGGTTAACATACCATCTAATGGAACAATCCTATAATCTGAATGGGTTTTGCTGAGCAATGATAAAGATGAGAAGTTTTCTCAGGAAACTGAAAAATTGGACAGTATGGTGAGAAACTCAGATACTTGGAATACTTAATGGCCATTGCAATAAGCAAATATGACTACAGCCAGAATTAAAAAACAATATCTGGGCTGAGAACTTCTTGGCTAAAGAAGGTTACATAGATAATTGGCAGAAGTCAAGGCAGTGTAACACCTTAAAGACTGGGTGATAGTAAGAAAAGTAGAGAGCAGGCTAGATTTGCACCTTATAGTCTAACCAAAGTATCTATCTATCTATCTATCTATCTATCTATCTATCTATCTATCTATCTATCTAAGCCCAGCATTCCTGGACTTCTAGTAAATACTCTGCACTTGATTTTCTTTCTGCTGGGCAATAGTAGTGGCAGTAAAGGAACAGGCAGTGCTCTACAGTAATTTTAGAAGAATGACACAACAAAACAGAGTAGAATATTTTTTCATTGCTTATGGTAACTCGGTGTGAAAAAGTGGCATATTTCAATTAGTAATGTTTGAGGAGATCAATAATAGTGGTTTTGGCTAGTATACTGGTTATTACCAATGAGAAAATTATTATTTGGGTTTAGTGGGTCACAGGATTTGACCGTATAATGTATGTTTTACTGCTCAGTCCAAACAAAATATTCTTATGAGGAATAGTTGCCCCTAAGTCCCCACCACAAAAACTTTCAAGGTTTTGATATTTCCCCATTTCTCTGAATCAGAATAACCCCCAAAAGTGTTCTTTAAGCTTTTATAATGAAAAGCAGACAGAACCACTTTCATCTCCAAAATATCCATTAAACAGTGGTTAAAGTGTAGCTGGCTTGTGGGAGAGAAAAGTTCAAGTCATTGTTCAAGTCAATGACATGTCATCATTCATACAAACCAAAACAAGTCCAACAGGAGTAAGTCTTGACTCAGAGTAGCCAAGCACCTGGTGGTTGTCTAAAAAGTGGCAGTCTAAACTTTCAGTTCCTGGACCCATAAAGCAAACAAGGAACATGAACCTTAGTTTTCCACATCCTGGGGGAGTATCAGCTGGCCAATGACTATAACAATTAACTATTCATGTATGATACACTCTCTGGTTTTGACCATAATCTCCATCATTGTTAAAACACATGTTGCCTTGGAGTTTTGACAACTCAACATTTTCCAGGGAGCAAAACAAAAGGGGGTTTTCATCAGAAAATTCCCCATCAGTTGTTTTCCTTTCATGGCAAAATTTCCCTTGGTTAAAGGGAACAAAGATTTATGGCGTTTTTCATCACTAATGACTTTTTTGTTTAAAGAATGTAACAGTATACAAGGCTTCCAAACTGCCTGCATCCATACTAAGCATTGGATTCTGTAAGACAGTGGCCATAATTTACACAGTGGAGGAATGTTGAAGATTAAAGAATAATACAGATGAGTTTGAAGGTAGGACAGCACAACTCCTTAGGGTGTGTCCAGATGAG
>NW_017729024.1:70298224-70300391 GCF_001723915.1 Gavialis gangeticus | reverse complement strand
TATCTATCTATCTATCTATCTATCTATCTATCTATCTAAGCCCAGCATTCCTGGACTTCTAGTAAATACTCTGCACTTGATTTTCTTTCTGCTGGGCAATAGTAGTGGCAGTAAAGGAACAGGCAGTGCTCTACAGTAATTTTAGAAGAATGACACAACAAAACAGAGTAGAATATTTTTTCATTGCTTATGGTAACTCGGTGTGAAAAAGTGGCATATTTCAATTAGTAATGTTTGAGGAGATCAATAATAGTGGTTTTGGCTAGTATACTGGTTATTACCAATGAGAAAATTATTATTTGGGTTTAGTGGGTCACAGGATTTGACCGTATAATGTATGTTTTACTGCTCAGTCCAAACAAAATATTCTTATGAGGAATAGTTGCCCCTAAGTCCCCACCACAAAAACTTTCAAGGTTTTGATATTTCCCCATTTCTCTGAATCAGAATAACCCCCAAAAGTGTTCTTTAAGCTTTTATAATGAAAAGCAGACAGAACCACTTTCATCTCCAAAATATCCATTAAACAGTGGTTAAAGTGTAGCTGGCTTGTGGGAGAGAAAAGTTCAAGTCATTGTTCAAGTCAATGACATGTCATCATTCATACAAACCAAAACAAGTCCAACAGGAGTAAGTCTTGACTCAGAGTAGCCAAGCACCTGGTGGTTGTCTAAAAAGTGGCAGTCTAAACTTTCAGTTCCTGGACCCATAAAGCAAACAAGGAACATGAACCTTAGTTTTCCACATCCTGGGGGAGTATCAGCTGGCCAATGACTATAACAATTAACTATTCATGTATGATACACTCTCTGGTTTTGACCATAATCTCCATCATTGTTAAAACACATGTTGCCTTGGAGTTTTGACAACTCAACATTTTCCAGGGAGCAAAACAAAAGGGGGTTTTCATCAGAAAATTCCCCATCAGTTGTTTTCCTTTCATGGCAAAATTTCCCTTGGTTAAAGGGAACAAAGATTTATGGCGTTTTTCATCACTAATGACTTTTTTGTTTAAAGAATGTAACAGTATACAAGGCTTCCAAACTGCCTGCATCCATACTAAGCATTGGATTCTGTAAGACAGTGGCCATAATTTACACAGTGGAGGAATGTTGAAGATTAAAGAATAATACAGATGAGTTTGAAGGTAGGACAGCACAACTCCTTAGGGTGTGTCCAGATGAGCGTGGTTGTGTGGTATGTAGTGCTGCAAACACAGTCTGCTGTTCTCTGCACTGCTAGGGTGTGCTGCCCGAGTGTGTGCTGGGGTTTTTTTTCCACAGTTTTTTTTTGACCCCTGGCTATTCCCTGGTACACTGCTGGCCCCAGCCTCGCATACACCATGCATGGTAACTTGCTATGCACCAAAGCACACGTGGCATGGGTGTTCCCTGGGGACAGGAAGTGGCGGTGCAAGGTGTATTGCTGCTACTGTCCCTGGGGAACCAAACATCCACACACATCTGGATGCACCCTTAGAGATTAGCTGGGTCAGAGAAGCCTGAGTCAGAGTTGCTTCTGTAGGCAACACGCTACTCAGATTTAATTAATGGACTGGCATTCTTAGCAGTTGAGGAAGTACTGTGGTGCCTACAAAAGTCATGTCATTCTGAACTAGTTAGTCTCTAACAGTGGCACCCTCCCTACCCTTCTGCCGGTCTTCAGACTAACACAGCTACCACATCTGTATGAACTAGTTCAGTGACCATCTCTTGTGTTTCTTTGAAAAAAAATGTTCTGAAGTGGAGTTAATTATTCTTGTCTAGCTCAAGGGATGAAAATGAGAATTTTCAATATCAAGTCAATGAAGCAAATGTCCCTTATTAATTATTTAATTTTTGAACTAAATATTAATATTCTATGAATAACAAGGATCTAGTCAGGGTCAGGCTAAGATTTTTCTTTTTTACTCTTTATTTTTTGCATTCTTTCTTGGTATTAGGTATCTAATCATCTTTAAAATACAGATTCAGCTGCTTTCATTAAATTAGTTGTCAGTTTTATGTAAAAAAGGCTATGGGATCAAGGCTTAGTAGAAAACCTGTCCCTTCTCACACATATATAGACTCCCTTTTCCACTAAACCATTTTATACAATTGAGTTGGTGGAATGATATAAAAATAAGGGCAGGGTGTCCTCAATCATGCACTTAATTCCCTCTAGGATT
>NW_017729024.1:70293609-70298213 GCF_001723915.1 Gavialis gangeticus | reverse complement strand
TTCTTGCCTAGTGTAGCATGTGATTTGGGGCAGGAACAGTTGAGATCTCCTTTTCTTATAGGAGAAGTATACTACTCCAAAGGTACTTGCCCTAAGCAAGGGCCAGAGGAGAGAACCTGGACAAACAAATTTTTCTATCTCAGTCACAAGCTCTGGAGAAAGTGACCAGTGGGCACATCTACACGTGTCTATTAATGCACAATAAATTCTGGAGCTTATTGCTCTGAATTTTATTGTTCTTGGGTGTGCTGCTGTACGTGCACCCATGATTGCAGCACATTGAGTCAGGTTGGAGCAGCCCCAGCTGGCAGGGGGTCCCAAGGGTCACCTTGTCAGCCCAGGGCTGCTCCCCCCAAGCTCAGTGTGCTGTGGAGAGACTGGCTGGGGCATGAGGATGCTACAGTGCGAAGCTAACCATCAGGCAGCTCCCATGCTGAAGAACCTCCATGCCTCAGCTAGCCAGGGCAGCATCTATGTGTGCATTGCTGTGGAGTTCTTTACTCTGCAGCCAGATAGTACTTGTAAATACAAGTACTATCTGGCTGCAGAGTAATTTAGTTTACTCCAGCCTAATAGGGAGGCATGTGTAGATGCTGAGACATTTACTGCACAGCTAATCAGTCTACTGCACAGTAAACTTCTTGTGTAGATGCACCCAATGAGACTTTTATATACAGCCATGCATGAGAGAAGAGTTATTTTCAGTGCTATTCTGGAGAACTTCTTGTTTGTGCTGTGCACTTCCCAGAGTTTTGTCTGGTTTCTTGCCTATTTATTGTAAGTACTTGTTTCAAATAGAAGCAAAGTATTCAACACAACTATGGAGAGGTTTTTTCAACACACATAATAATGCAAATTAGATGCTTTAACTTTCATCCTACTTACTGTAGTTTTGTTATAAAAAAAAGATACTACCTCTGGATTTGGTCCTTTCTATGATTCTTTCTCTCTGACTGTTAGCTTAAAAAAGTCATTCTTGATCACTTCCTGCCTTTTTTGTTCTGGGATGATTAAAAAAATCCAACAAAGTGAACTTGTCAGGGTACATATTTTTGAATTCCTAAAACGTAAGAACATTGAGAGAGAAAAATGTGCTTCTGATTTCAGAGCATAATAAAAATGCTGCTTCCCCTAATATACATTCAGAAATATATCACAGACAGTTGTGTATCATTGACAATGGAATATAGCACCTTAAAAATACAGTTCAGCAATTTTTCCTGCCCTGAAAGTACTGAGAAACAATAAGACTTGAGACTAAGAAAGTATTAGCTGAAACTGCATATATGATATAAAGCCTTGAAATTGCCTTCTCCTAACTATTGCATAGGTTTTGGTAAAGTGTTATTCTTAGAGGAAGAAATGATATTATAGTCCCTTTTAACATCATCGATAGATTTTTAAATGCAGAAAGATTAGTTAATAGCCACTTATTTCTTACGGTGGATGCTTACAATAATTTCTATACTTATTTATTAAGAGGTTTTCAATTCTGAGTGCTGACTGCAAATTAAATCAATCCACTCAGAATTGAAATTTTCTTAATATATAGTTATAGAATATCCTAAATAGTTATCCTTTAACTTGTCCTTCAGACACATGAAGTACCTTTTTCTAGAGCACGTTTGTGTCACTTGTTTCTGAAGAGGTGCAAGTTCTGCTGCCTACGACATTTGCTTGATATCAAACTTCTGCCTGGCTGATAATGGAAGGTTTACTTGCTGAGGCAACAGTGAATTTATCAGTGGAAACTGGAATGGTTTAATCAATTTTTAAACAAGACTCAATGGTTACTTTTTGGATGAAAACTTTTTGCAATGACTGATGGTATGTTTAATTTTCTTAGTTTCCAATCCATGCCTTTTATCAAAAGTATTTGGGAAAAATATATTCAGTTGTAAACTCTTTTTTCCCCATTTGATATATATGGAGGGAAAAAAATCAATCAAGCTTCAAGATGCACTATACCATGGTAACTGCAATATTAAAGGTGTACAATGATTTATTGATTGTAACTGATTCAGGATCCCTGTCAATTTTAGTTTCACTGGATCTCTCTGTAGCATTTGATATAAATATATATATTTGATATATAGTGATAATCATAGTCTATCACTAGGCTTCCCACACGCTTATACCTTACTTGAAATCACATTTAGCATTTTAGCTGTCGATAGTTTGTTTCCAGGTTATTTAAGATATGGGCCAACTGTTCATTTCATTACTGGACTTCTCAGATCTGGGTTAGGAGCTCTTTTTTTCCCTTTATGTTGTCACTTTAATCATTTGAAAGGCCAAATGCTCTTTCATTAATACTTGGCTGATATCCAATTTATTTAACCCTTCCAGCAGATTATATTGCCACTGGCTACGATAAGTTCTGCAACATTAAGTTTGGATGTCTACATTTAGTGAAAGTCACCAAATAAAAAGTGTCAATAATATTTGCTAAGTAAGCATTTGTTACATGGATTTTACCAGGCTTTCAATTCTATGAACATATTGTTTAAATGCCCTTTTCAAGTATTAAAAGCCTTTGCATTATACAGTCATCTAATATTTATCAAGGGATTTGTATCTCTCTCTGGTCTGTTAATAGGATACCTTTTCAGCACTGATAATATATCATTGCATTAACATTATTTCAAAGCTTCAGAATTGTGGTGAATAGCTTTGTGTTGTCAAGACATTGAACCAAATTCTCTTCTGGTGTAAATACAACTCCACTGATGCCAGTGGAATTACATGCAATTATTCAAGGAGAATTTTGACCTTTAATCTCCAGACTTCAGGTTTTAGTTGTTTTTTTTTTAATGTGATTCCTCTCATTCTACCAGCTATTCAGAAATTTGAATCTCATTTAAAAATCTCTATGGTGGCCATCTATAAAATGTCATATGCACTTTAATGTTCCCCCCGAAATATAAACTCTATCTAAAGTCCATTTATAATATATATACACATACATACACACACACACTATATATGTACAAATATATACAAACACAAATATATAAACAGAAGGCTTTACAGACTGAAGACTGCTATGACTGATTCATCTTTTCTAACCATACTATCATGCCCCCTTTCCTCTCCATAGTCTAAACACAGTTCTCTCAATCTATCTTTACCTAGATAGTGTTTCAACCCCTTCATTACCTTTTACCACACCTCTATATCCACTCCAGTTCCCATCAATCCTTCTTAAAATGAGAAGGCCAGATCTGCACACAGTTTTCTAGCTGAGGCCCAAGCAGCATTGAGTAGCGTGGTAATATCAAAGCGTCTTTCAAGCAGGACTCCTGCAATGCAGCCAAAACCTGCATTTTTTGTGACTATCACATTGCTGATACATGTTGAACATGTGAACCACCATAACTACATCCTTCTCACAAATGCTTCTGCCTAAGTATCTCCAATTCTGTGTTTGTGCATCTTTCTAGCATTTAGAATTTATCTTTGTTTAATTTCTTTGTTCTTTTCTTGCCTAATTCCCAGTCTATTATTTTTTTCAATCTATCAATAAACTTTTGAATACTACTCCAATCCTCCATAGTGCTTGAAACATCTTTGATTGCTGTCATCAGCAGACTTGACTAGGAAGCTACCTATTTTTGCATCCAAGTCATTAATACAAATATTAAACACCACAAGATCTCTGTGGAACATCACTTGAAACTTCCTGCCATTTTAACATTGATCCATTTAGATTCTTTATTCATCTAACAGTAATTCTAACTAACCCAAATTTATCTGGTTTATTTATGAAATTGGCCTGTGGGACTATATCAGGGTAGGCAACATTTTTTGGCCGGAGTACTAAAAAAACCACAAAGTCTACCTTTTAAGGTGCCGGAGTGCCAACATACCAGAAAAACAAAATGAGGGTGCGGTGGGTGTGTGTATGGCGGGGGTGGGGTACATGGCAGGACACACTGCATATTAGTATATTTAAAAATTGTAAATGTTGCCTGTGTTGTGTATTCCTTTTTTGGTGAGCATGTTGCAATGACAGAGAGAGAAAAGAGACAAATAAGAGGAAGAGGAGAGAGAGAGAAACAGAAAGAGAAAGAAAAAGGAGAGCAGAGAGCAAACCAGACACAGGCACATAAAGAGCCATGTGCACAAACACAGAGAACCAGAACACACTCAGAACAGACACATGCACACACACATCCAGAACCAGACATGTGTGCACACATAGACACACAGAACCAGACACAGGCAGACAAACACACAGAACCAGATGCACAGGCGCATGGAGCTGGGCTTCTGGGCCACTGGACAAAGTGTGACCCAACAATGCCCTGGTCTTGCCAGAGCCCCTGTCCTTCCCTGCAAAGCCAGCCCCCAGGCTGCAGTGCAGCTGGCCAAGGTCCCAGCCTGGAGCCTGCCCATCAGCCCAACCACCCACCCACCCTGCACAGCTAAGCCCACAAAAGGTGCAGGTGCCCTGGCAAAGGGCAGCGCCAGGCTCTTCGTGGTGGGGAGCTGGGTCGGGGCTGGGCTCGGAACAGGTGCGAATCAGGCAGGCTCAACTGCAAGCCCTGCTGCAAGCAGCCCAGGCTCCATGGTAGACAGCAGCTACCACAGCCTGGGCTGGA
>NW_017729024.1:70286080-70288609 GCF_001723915.1 Gavialis gangeticus | reverse complement strand
CTGCAAGCAACCCAGGCTCCATGGTAGACAGCAGCTACCACAGCCTGGGCTGGATACAGCCGGGAGGCTGCAAACAGCTCTGGAGCTGATCCCGCAGCTGAGAGCAGATGTTTGCAGCCTCCTGGTTGCAACTGGCCCAGGCTCTGGGTAGCTGCTAACAACTACAGAGGCCAGGCTGCTTGCAGCAGGGCTTGCAGCTTCCCAGCTGCCTGCTGGAAGCAGCCGGGCTTCGTGGCTAGCAGCAACTGCTGGTGGTGATGTGCCGAGCAAAATGGCCTTGAATGCCATGCTTGGCACATGTGCTGGGGATTGCTGACCCATGGACTATATCAAAAGCCTTATTAAAATTCATTTACATCATGTTTGATACCTTCCTTTCGTCCATCATTACAGTGTCAAAGAATTACAAATGGATTTAGCATGATTTGTTCTTAACAAATGCATGTTGACTAATGTTCACTTCTTCCTCCAGGTGTTGTTTTATAACTTCCTCTAGTAACATTCTAGGTAAGATGAGGCTATAAGTCCCTGGGTCCTCTTTTTTCCACTTCTAAAAATGGGAACTCTTTTAGCCCTTCCCATGTCCTTCTGAATCTCACCTGTCATCCATGACTACAAATATTATTGTCCAGTGGCTCAGAGATTTCTTCAGTCACCCTGGGATGAATTTTATCATGTCCTGCCAACTTAAGTACACTAATATTTGTCAAAAGCTCTCTGACACACTCTATTTGTCAGGATGCACAGACCTTCTTTGATCAAATATGTGAAATGTTTACTAAGGTTTTATGGAACCTGGTGTCACTTCTGGTGCAACCCAGCAAATCTAACCCAAATTATTTCAAAATAAGTTATTCATAACTGTACAATTTTTGAGCACAAGGGAATACCAAAAAAGGGTGGGGGGGCAGAAAGTGGACTGTGTCAGCACTCTTCCTGCAAGGCATGTAGATTGGATCTCACGTTATGTTAGAACAAAGCAGTCTGCAGATGTGGCTTTGTATGTCTGATAGGTAAAATCAAGTTAAAGCTTTGGAATAAAAGAATGACAGAGAAAGTAGGATTAAAAGGAGATTCAATGATGACTGGTTATCAGAAGTCACTTGGCAAAAAAACAGAAGAAAAAGGAAAATAAGTAGTTATATACTCAAAAACCAGAAAGATATTAACAGAAGCTTGTCCAAAAGAGGACAAAGTAGTAAGGAACAGCACTAGAAATAACAAAAGACAATATTCTGACAAGCTAGCAGATGAAACTGAAAAAGCTGTCAACAAAGGAGATACAAAAACAATATATTAAATCACAAAAAGATTTAGAGGAGACCAAGTAACTAAACAGTGACACTCCGCTGAAAAATAAGACTGGTAATTTACTATCAAATGAAAAGGATAAGATGACAAAGAGACCAGTGCACTTAAAAAACCAAAAACAAAAAACCCCACAACATTTTAAATAGATCAAATCCATTAGAAACAGCAGATACCAAAGAACCTGATCAAGGTCTGAATGTATCTCTAGACAGACTACAAAAGAAGTATGAAGAGCTGTTGAATCTCTGAATGAGGCAAAAGTACTGAGGAGAATGGAATTTGTCCAGAAATACTGGAAGCATATGACATTAAAACTTCTTGACTACTCCAAAATATCTTTCAGAAAATTTAGGTTGATGAAAATATACCAGAAGTCCAAAGCACAGAATTCTGGTTTAAATATCAGAGGTAAAAAACTCAAATGTAACAGCTGGAGAGGAATAACCATCCCTGGTGACAAGCAAAATTTTCAGTCATACCATAAACAGCATCAATGATAAAATGGGCAATATCTTGTGGTACAAGGGGGAAGGGTTTTACGGAGAAAAAGTTTTGACTCATACAGGTCATTCTTCCTCAGTTTTGTAGATTTTGAGAAGGTAATTTTGGAGACTGATGAAGTTCTTCTAAAAATTCTTCTAAAAATTCCAAATAGTAATATAGTGCTGTGTGCTCATTTTTGAATGCAAAGAATTCCATTATCACTGACTTGTGGTGAGAGTTTCAAAGTGAGCATGGAAGTAAAACAGAGATTAATTTTATTGTACACATCCCTCACCCCTTTCATTCTCACAATTGATCAGTTGATGGCAAAAGTTAGATAGCAAAAAGAAAGCTGGAACCTAATATAAATATCTAGAAGACTTAGATCATATTGATTACCTGCTGGCAAATAGGCAAAAATGCAAAAGAAAATACAGATACTAACTGATATGAGGCCTGGACTCAAGATCAACAGATAGATAGCCATGCCAATGCATTTAAATCTTAGAACGTGGATATCCAGTCATTATAAAAAAGGAAAAACAAAGAGCATACTGGAGAATCTGCATACTTGGGCAGTAGTTTCACAGTTTCATAGTTTCTAGGGTCGGAAGGGACCTGAGCAGATCATCTAGTCCGACCCCCTGCCATGGCAGGAAAGAGTACTGAGGTCTAACGACCCCAGTAAGGTGGTCATCCAACCTCCTCTTAAAAACCCCCAGGGTGGGAGCCTGC
>NW_017729024.1:70272384-70285873 GCF_001723915.1 Gavialis gangeticus | reverse complement strand
AAATCACTGATGAAGAAGTTGAACAGGGCGGGCCCAAGGACCAAGGCCCGTGGGACCCCACTTCCCACGTCCTTCCAAGTCGAGAAGGACCCATCCACCACCACTCTCTGGGTGCAACTCTCTAACCAGTTGGTGACCCATTGGACTGTATGGGTGTCTACGCTGCAGTCCCCCAGCTTCCTAATGAGAATGGGGTGAGACACAGTGTCAAAAGCCTTCCTGAAGTCTAGGAAAACTATATCCACTGCCACTCCTGCATCCAATGATTTAGTGACCTGGTCGTAAAAGGCCACCAGGTTGGTCTGATAGTACCTGCCGCTGATGAACCCGTGCTGGTCGCCCCTGAGCATGCAGTTCCCTGCATTCTGTACAACAGCAACAAGTGAAGACAATGAGAAAGACATAGACATTAGAATCAGTAAAGTAAATCAAGCCTCTGCACCACTTCAAAAAACCTGGAAGACAAAACAAATAAAACTGAAAAACAAAATTTAATTGTATTACAGCTATGTGAAAAGCATGTTACTTTATGGCCAGGTACAAATATTACACTTGTGGTCAAAGGGCACCTATGCATATGCCTGATGTCTGCTCCAACGTGTTCTAATTAGAACACGTTGGAGCAGACTTGATTAACTGAGTCTGCTGGAGCATGTTAATTAGCCCACTCCAGCAGCCTCAGCATCATGTGTATTCAGCGTCCCTATACTTCGAAATGCTGGCAGAGGTGCTTTAACTAAAGCTAATCAAACAAGCTTTAGTTAAAAAGTATGCTCACCACCATTTTGAAGCATGGGACACTGAATACATAAGACAATGCAGGCGCTTTAATTACAGTGAGACAAAACCTTCAGACTACTTCCAAGACTGGGGACCCCCAGACTGGGAAACCAGTGGGTTGCAGCTGTTCCTCCAGTGTTGGGTAATACAGCAGAGCTGGGTTGAGGTCTTAAAATGAACATACCAGGGGGAGCTTGTCTACCTGCATGACACTTCAAAGCTCTGGCCACAAACCTCTGTAAGTGCTACACAGTGGGGAACTTTGTTCCCCATGGCACTTCAAAGCTAGTGTCCACATCCACACCCCTTTGCCCTAGGAGCAGAGGGAACAGTGTAGCAATGCCCCAAGCCCAGGGCAAGCTCTGCTGCTCCCCTCTCCTCCTCAACTAGACCAGCATGGGACCAACAAACCTTCCTTGTTGCGAAATAACTCTCTTGCAAGGGACCTCTTCCATGTTGACACTAGAAGGAACGTTTTCCCCCAGAGAGAAATTGAATGAATGTTTATTCCGTTGTCATTTCTACTGGGAAAATGGTGATTCTCCTTGTAGAAATACAACACCTGTATATTGCCTAAGATAGATAAAGCAGACATGTTTATAGTTATGACTCCTTTAAACAGTCCCAGTTTGGAGAAGACAAGTGGCAGAGCAACTTTAGTTTCCTCTGCACCCTCCCCAGACCAAGGGCTTAAGGGACATTCCTCTATGACTAGACTCTTCCCATGCTCTGGAGGAGTCCAGCTACTGCTGCTCTCCCAGCCTTCCCCAAACTGGGGTCACCCCAGCCTAGGAAAGGCATGGAGAGGAGGGGAGAAGGGTCACCTGCAGGCTAGAACAACCATACTTGCCTTCTCTCAAGATTTTTATCACTGCAAATTACCTAGAATTTTGAGGTTGGTAGATACAAATGATTGTCCATGGCCTAAGTTACTGTATATGTTTGTCTATTTTGGTGTATCTCTCCTTTAATTGTGACTACCTTCTTTGTGAATGATGTAGCTCAGTTTAGGAACTTCTTTCATATTTAAACTGGACAGTTTTGGTCTTGATAGAAAACTTTTCATTAAAGCATGATTTTTAAAAAACAACCAACAGCAATAACAAGCGGTCTTAACTTAAAACCCTTAAAAACTGCCATATCATAATTTGACATATGGACTATACTATAACATGGAATGCAATGAAATGTTCAGAAACACTCATGTCACCATCTACATATTGCAGGCATAAAACCATTTGTTTTTTCTCAGAAACTTCTATTGTTTCATCAGCTATAATTGTTCACTGCTTTCTAGAAATATTCCTCACAATTTTAAGAGCTACAATTTCCATTATTTTTAATGTGAATGACTCTACTTGTGGATATGGTTTTTTTTACTCTTTTGAATTATCTGGATCATATGCTGCCTATAAACAAAGCATGCAAGTAAACTTGAGTCACATTGTCAGTTGAGAAATGTATTTTCAGATTGCTCTGTGGACATCCTTCTCTGACATGATAATATATCCTACTTTCTATTTTTATTACAAGTTTTTTATTAGCTTCTTTCTTCTGAAAGTGTTGTAAACTTATATGGCACCAAAATTCATTGTGGTCTTTTGAAGAATATCATATGATTGTTGGGGATTTGAAGACATTTGGTACCTCTTAAAGGTTGTCTTGAGCCTTTTCCAGTTAAAGAATCAATATGTTTAGTCAAAAGCAGGTTGGGTCTGAAAACCATATGAGAGTAGAATCTGATGTCACTAATGGAGTCACTGAAAAAGAAACCGGGATAAGCTGAAAATATGGCCTGGTGGTCCCAAGTTACACAAATATTTAAATCATCATGACTCATGAGGGATTTCTGGCAGAATTCCTTTGCTATTCTTTCCTTTCCTTTGATATGCTGAGTTCAGTTTTAGCACTACTATTCTTTGCATGCCCAAATGGATTCTATTAACTATGCAGTGGGGACAAGTAAACATCCACATGACTAGTGAGAATGCTACTCAATTGCCTAACAGAGATGCAGGTACATACATGGATACACTGGGCTTCCAAAAGTCACAACATTCTGCCCAGGAAAAACACATGGTGAATGGGTACAGGAGGAGAAGGAGAAGGAAAGGCTCTCATGCTTAACCTAGTTACGGCACTTGCCCAAGAAACAGAAGACACAAGTGGTAGGTGTCACAAACCTGTCTGCAGGGGGAGCACCAGGCCCCCTAAGGAACGGCCCTGGGATATCTCCTTACCCCTACCAACCTCAGTTCTACTGCCCCTGCTGCAGCAAGGGTTGCTACAGCTTCATCAGGGGAATCCTTGTTAGTTCACCGGTAGCTACTGTCAAGGTAGCACCCACTTGGCTTGCAAAAGAATTTTAGGTCCCCTTTTCATAGGATGATGTAGCCTGGAATATTACTTATCCCAGGAGCATGCTTTGTCACCAGAAATCAGTAAGGAGACAAAACAAAAATAGGATTTATTATATAGGAGAAAATAATTATACAAGAAAAGCTGACTATATAGGTTAGAGACAGAACAAAGACAACTAAACTTAGCCCTTGTGAGAGTCCTGCCAGTATTTCTAAATATCAAACTTCCTGATGATTCTGCCAACCCTGACTGCTGGACCATAACCCCTCTCATAGCCTCTAAATACCTCCAACCCATCCCTTCCCCTGCATCTCCTCCCACCCCCTGTCCAATCAACATGGTTTCAACTGCTGATGAGTCTTAAGAATCCTCCAAAATATCTTTCCTTCCTGGTTTATCTAGAGTTCCTACAGATAATGACCCATTTCTCTGAGATTCCTTCACTATTGTGGGGTTGATTTTCCTACTACAGGCAGATAACACCTCAGGTGTCTACCCCAACACCAGTCCTTTCTGCCTATGTTTGGAAGTGGCAATTGCTCTCACCCTCATAACAGAACGGCAAGATACTTAGTAGTTCACCTACTCCCTTTTCATTAAGGATGTATTCTTCAGTTCCTTTGACTAAACCATGTGCAAAATCATAAAGATACATAATCTATACATAAATATGGATAAAAATGACATAAAGTAGAAGAACATAATGCTGGCTTTTCAACAAGACCACATGTGCCATACCAATAAAAGAAGCTCACAAAAACATACATGACATCCCATAGACAACTCACACTATATTGGGGTTCATGGCAGTAGGCCTTCTTCATCCAGAGTAGGTTTGAATCTGTCTCTCTCTGACTTTTCAACCCAAATACTAGGCCAGAGGTTAGACATTATCCTAGGTTATCTCTATCTCTTCTTTTGAAGCTGGACCCTGAGCAGTCAACAGAGATAGATAGATGGGGCCAGGAGGAAACAACCAAGCTAGAGGACAGACTTCAATTTTCTGGACACCTGCTGGAAGAACAGTGCAGCCAAACATAACAGGTCAAGCCAGTTCCTAATTTGTGTGGAGGACAATTTTCTGTTCCAGAAAGTGGAGGATACAACTAGGGAATCATCTATCTTGACCAATAGGGAAGAACTGGTGGAGGATGTAAAGATGATGGGCAACTTGGGTAGAAGCAATCATAATACACTAGAAGTCAGAGTCTGAGACAGGGAAAGCAAGAAGTCAGCAAAATTAGGATGCTAGGATTTCAAGAGGCCCACTTTTATCTGACTCAAGGAGCTAATGGGCATGGTGTCACTGGGAAGGACAGACTGAAACATAAGAGTTCCCAGGAGGACTGGGAGCTTCTAAGAGGAACAGTATTGGAAGTCCAACAAGAAACTGTTCTGACACAATGGAAACACAAGAAGAATGGCAAGAGACCCACATGGATGCTTCTAAAATACCTCAAATGCAAAAGGAAAGTATACAGGGAATAGAAGAATGGGCTGGTCACCAAGAACACGTATCAGGAAACAGCAAGAACCTTCAGGGACAAAATCAGGAAGGCAAAGATAAAGAATGAGCTGCACCTGGCAAAGAAGGTTTAGGACAACAAGAAGAGGTTCTGTAAGTATGAGGTCTTTCAGAAAAGAAAGACGAAGGAAGCTGGGGGTCCTTTGTTAACAAGTCAAGGGGAACTCTTAATTGAATATACAAAGGCAGATCTACTCAACACCTATTTTGCCTCAGACTTCACAAAAAAATTAAGCTGCAGCCAGACACTTTGAATGAGTTCAAGATAGCAGGATCAAATAAACTTTTTTCCAGGGTCCTGACGGAACTGGCAGAAGAGATCTCAGAGCTCTTGGCAGACAGGCTAATTATCAGAGGACTGGAAAAGAGCCAACATAGTGCCCCTCTTTAAAAAAGGCAAAAAGGAGGTCTGAGAGAACTGAAAACTGGTTAGCCTCACCTCAAAACCTGGGAAGTTATTGGAGCATATCCTAAGGAAGGCAATTTGCCAGCATCTGGAGAAGGCTGATCATAAGCAGACAGCATGGATTTATGGGGGAAAAAAATGTCAAACAAACTCAGTCTCCTTTTTTAACAAAGTAACTGCTTGGGTGGATGAAAAGAATGCTGTGGATATGGCATATCTGGATTTAGCAAGGCTTTTCCCATATAACCTTCTTATAAACAAATGAAAGAATATTGGCTAGATAAAACTGCTAGTGGGCACGTTGACATGATACATTTTACTGATCTGAAGAGCAAATTACTGCATAGAAAGCATCACCGTCTACATGGTCAGACCCTTACTGGGCAGTAATTTGCTCTATTCAGCAGTTAATTTGCTACTTGCAAATTAATAAGTAGCAGAGCAAATCCAAGTAGCAAATTAACTGCTGAGTAATTACTGTACAGTAAGGCATATGTAGATGGCACATTTCTCCTGGTGAGCTGGAAAGCAGGGGGTAGGAGATTGCTCCTTGCCCCCAAGATCTGCCTGCTGCCAGTGTGGGCTCTGCCACTAGAGCCCGGGAAGGGACAAGTCATGATCACAGAGCTGGGGCTGGGAGCTCGCTGCTGCCAGTGCAGGGGAAAATTGGCAGTTCCCAGGACAGGGAGCAATCTCCCAGCCCCTGCTTCATGATTGTAGAGTGGAGGCTGGGAGCTCCCTGCTGCTGGGGAGAGTTCCCTGCCCAGCCTGGAGCTGTCTGGGACCTAGCCCGAACTGGGACACTTCCCAGCCAGCCTCAAGCTGCATGGGGAATTCTGCATGTGCAGCATGGATCTGGCTAGGGACTGCCTCATTTCAGGCAGTCCCCAGACAGCTCTGGGCTACACATGGAGACTTCCATGTGCAGCCCATTGCTGATCAGGGTATCTCCCTGTATGAGGCAGTCCCAGCCCCACAGTCTTTCCCCAGCCCCGTGCCCCAATCAGGTGATTAAGGCGTGGGATATGAAAGAGCTGCACAGGGGTGGGGGCAGGTCCCAGCCCTCTTCCCTGATCTACTAGTGGGACAGCTAGCTTAGAGACCCCAGCTGGGCAGGGACTCCCCACCCAACTGGGGGCTTGCTGCTAGCTGACCACCAGTGGATTGGGGTAGGAGACTGGGACCTGTCCCTCCCCTACAGCTCTTTCTAAGTCCCTTGCCTCCAATTGGGGAGCCAGGGCTGGGACCTCCCTGCCATTGGAGCAGGGGGACATTGTCCCCGCCTGGGGTCCACCATCAGAGTCTGCCCTAGCAGCAGGAAGCTCCTCAGGGCAGGGAGCAATCTCCCAGGCCCTGCCAGGAGATATCTGTCACTTGGCCCTATGCCCCCTTCCAGCCCCTGGGCTAGCACCCAGGGAGAGCCTAGAGCCCCCTTTGGCTGTTACAGTGGGGGCAGAGCAGGGCGGAAGCAAAGCTGCTCCAAAATGTGCACACATGTAGATGCCTGCCCACGGTGGGTTTACTCCAGAGTAAATCATCCATCAGCATGTGCAAGTGTAGACACACCCACAAGTTGGTTAGATAACTGGCTCAGTAGCCCTAAGCAAAGGGTAATTACTGGTGAGTCCATGTCAGAATGGCAGGAGGTTTCAAGTGAAGTCCCACAGGGGGTCTTTCCTAGGTCCAGTGCCGCTC
This sequence comes from Gavialis gangeticus, assembly GCF_001723915.1. Lineage (NCBI taxonomy): Eukaryota > Metazoa > Chordata > Crocodylia > Gavialidae > Gavialis > Gavialis gangeticus. The sequence goes on along the minus strand of NW_017729024.1, from coordinate 70,279,106 downwards.
AACATATTTAATAACAATTTGGTTTCTGGAACAGAAAGCTTCTTGAGCAGGTTTGCAGATGGCATGAAACTGGGAAGGACTGTGAACATGTTGGAGGATGCAAGCACAATTCAGAAGGATCTTGAGAGACTGGAAAGTTGGGCTAACAGGATGAAGTTCAATGCAGACAAATACAAGGTGCTACACCTTGGAAGGAAAAATCAAAAACACAAATATAAAATGGGTGAAATCTGGCTGGATAGTAGCACAATGGAAAAGGATCTGGGAGTCTTGGTAGATCATACTTAATTTGAGTCTGCATTGTGATGCAGCCACTCAAAAGGCAAATGCAGTTTTAGGATGCATCAGCAGAAGCATTAGGTGCAAGACTTGGGAGGTGATAGTGTCTCTCTACTCAGCACTAGTTAGACCTCATCTAGAGAACTGTTTGCAGTTCTGAGCTCCAAATGTTAAAAAGGACATGGAGAAGTTAGAGAGGGTCTAGATGTGGGCAAAGATGATAATGGACTTGGAAAGTCATGTGAGGAGAACCTGAAGGAGCTAAACATGTTCAGCTTGCAGAAAAGATACTTAAAGAGCTGCCATAAAGAAGAGGTAAAGCATCTTTTCTCTCTTTCTGTAGAGAGGAGGATGAGGATCATTGGGCTGAAATTTCAGCCAAGTAAGTTTGGATTGGATATCCACATAAACTTCTTCACTGTTAGGCTAGTGAGGCAGTCGAATAGACTGCCTAGGGAAGTTGTGGGCTCTTTATCACTGGTGGTGTTCAAAAAGAGGTTGGACATCCGCTGGTTGGGGTTGATTTAGATGTAGTTATAGCTATGTTTTACCACAGGTATTTCCCATGCTCCTGGTCTTTGCTGGCTCTGCCAACCCTCCTGCCTCTCTTCTTTTGCTACATGTCAAGATATTTTTAAGCCTTCCTCAGAGGCAGTGGGTGCTGGCTACAGACAAGGCTGAGGATTTTTACTGGGGTATGCCAGGCCTCTTGCTGGGGCCAAAGGCAGAAGTTCCTGGTTATAGGGTCTTGCCCCTCCACCCAGGGTCAGACCAATAGCCATATTTCAGGTTGGGAAGGAATTTTACATTATGGTCAGATTGGTACGGTTTATGGGGTTTTTGTCTTCCTTTGTAGGGGGGAACATGGCCCTCTACCCAGGATCTCTTGAGCATATATTGACAACATTTCATAGAAACAGGACATTGACTGCCATGGCTCCCCTGCTTTACTTGTTGCAGGTTAGGGTGTTAGGTCTGTGTTGTGTCAGGGTTGGTGGTAGTTTAATAAGAGGTTAGATTATGGATTGTATGGGATGGTTTGGATAGGCATGATCCTACCTCAGGCAGGGGGATGGACTAGATGACTTCCATCCCTACTTCTCTATGCACAATAAGATTGGTGCAGTTTTGAATTCTAGCCTAGACCCTTAGTCCCAAGGGATTAGAAATTTCTGCAGTGTTCTCCATCCATTTATCCAAATTCAAGGTGTAGTGGTTCAGCTTCAAAAGGAGCACTGGAGCAGGAACTGAATAATGTCTGATCTGTAGTAGTATGCTGTGGTGGGGTGCTGTAGGGACTCAGATACACCCCTCTTGGTAAGGGAGGTCTGGAAACTAGGTCTCTTGCTTCCTGGGAAAGTGCCCTAATCATTCAGCTATCAGGACTAAAACAAATGATGACTATCCTCCTGTTCTTTCTTTCAGAATGTATGCTCAGGTACACCCATACATAGCCACATACCTGTCCAGCCAGTATGTAGCCAACTTTGCATGCTCAGTAGTTACAAGGACACTTGTACATCCATATACAGAGTCTGTGATTCTGTTAAGTCATGAAGTAAGTGCCAAGTATGCCAGTCATAGAGCTGGAAAACTGCAGTTTTGGCACATATAAAGTAGTAGAATTTGGCCCTCTGGCTTTATAATTCACTCAGTCACTCATGTAGTAAAAATGGCATAGGATTACAAGATTAAAAATCCATACACAGGACTCTGACAAACTGAACATTTAGCTGACTTTTTTGAAGTTTTCATAAAACTGATGAGAAAGTACTGAAATGAAGGAATGGAAGAAATGACACCTGATCTATTGATTAAAGTAGAAAACTGTTGCTTTGATGTTTTACTTATGTAATTTCTTGAGTCCCTATCTCAACTAGTGACTAAAACGAGGGAAAGTAGCTTATGCCTCTTCATCCTATGTCAACAATGTAATCCTGGTGCCATAAACTTGCCACTGTGCCAAACCAACTCAATCAAAGGCATGAAAGCTGTTTTGTCTCGGGCACTTAAAATGTAGTCTCACTTCCACTTGTTATATTCTGTTTGTCTACGTTCAGCATGTACAAACTGGATAGTTCTTTTATTCCACAAATGAAGCAGTTAGTGTCATTGTTAACTTTCATAGACGAATCTACACACACAAGTGTGTGTGTGTGTGTGTGTGTGTGTGTGTGTGTGTGTGTGTGTGTACACACATTTCCTAATGATGGTAAGTTATAATGGATGTCACTGAGAGAAAAAGAGAATAAGGTATGGCTTCAGAAAATGAAGTAAAATTATATTCCATGTGTGAAAGGACCAACAATTTTTAATTTAAATAGCTATCTTTCATAATAATGAAAATATTAGAATTCAGTAGCAGCAGAAAGGTCACCATTTGAAACACCAGCCTAACGGAAACAAAGAGGACTGAAACAGAACCTTCCTTTTTGTTCTGCCTTTGATCATAACCTGTGCCCTAAATGATTTAGTCATAAGCCCAAGATACAATGCACTTCATTGATTTAAACTACCTTTTGTGCAGTATTGTATACAATAACTTTCTAAGATTCATTGACCATTTTAAATTCAGACAGTCTGCAAATTGCCCTCGCACCAGAGGGAAGTTAACATAAAAAAATTGTAGCTAAATATTGAGTTACTCTTGATGGCATGCAAGGTACAAAACAGTATTGGCAACAGCACAAATCTTTCAAATAAAAATACCTTGCTGCTGGGAAAGGGTAAGCCAAAAGAAAAATAATGAAGTAGTTATGAGCTCATTAACAATAATTCTCTTGCAAGATCAGTTACTTTAACAACCCCTGAAAGCCAACAATGAACAAAGAAATATTAAACTAATAAGCAACATATTTCAGAAGCATTACTACATTCTTCATATGAAGTTTTGGGGGTTTAGCTGGTCTGCTCCTTTAAGAAGAGAAATGCTTTTGTGTCAAATTTCTGGATGGAATTTTGATTATATGAAACAAAGAATTACAGCTGAAAGCCTACTTTAAGAAGGGATTTTCATACTAATCTCCCATGAAATATAGTAAAACAAAAACTTGAATTCAATTGTCAGAAATGGAAAGGCTTGCTATCAAGGGTTATTTTTGTCAGAAAAGTGAAGATAAAATCTTGTATTTACAACCACTATTTCTCTCCCGGAATGACAAAGCCTTTTAGCTTAACTTCTATCTTATACCACTAAGCAGATGATCTGGCTGATCTTTAATAGTTCTGTTTTCTTTTTTGTGGTGCTTCCAATGACAGAAGGCAGAGCAAATATAACACTTACCATAACAGAAGATGAGATATTTTCAGTGATATTGCATGTAATTAATTTAGTACATCTTGTTTATTAATTATCTATAAATAAACTTTTACTTCTTCAGATGATTACATCATTAAAGAATATACAGTGACAAAGATTTATAATCCTATGTCTATACATAGTGTATGGATCATGAACTATTTTGCTTTTGTAATATTTATTCTTTCAATGTAGCCCAGCTGTACACGGGTTTGTACTTCCCTCTCCAATTGAGGGAATTATTGTCAGGGCAGTGTGCTGTGGAGGGACGCAACAGCCCAGTGGCTGCCTCCATCCCCTATAGAGTTAAATCCAGTCAATCAATTACTTAACTATATACAGATTTATTATCACAACAAAACCATTAAACGGTAAGGACATATATATATAATCTATGTACTAGTTTACAAAATAATAAACCCTATAATATATATACACAGATATACCACACCCAGTTTGGGCGGTGGGGGGGAGCTCCCCTGTGGGGATCCTCTCTCCAGGGTAACTTACTACTACTCCACAGTCCCAAAGAGTTGCCTTTTGTTCTCCAGGTCAAGCTCTGTCTCTGCTGGGTTTTTCTGCCGCCTGACTGCTGCTGTCGTCCTGGCTCAGGGCCACAGACACCACTGTGTGTAGTAGGCATTTTGCCTCATGCTAGGTGTTGCAGGCCTGGACAACTTTGTGCAGCACGAGAGTTTGGTCTGTTCCCAGACCCGCTGGGCTGCGTCGTCTGCACCGAGCTGCTGCCCCATGTCAGCAGCTGTAGACCCGAGCCACCTCAAGCGGCTCCCAGGGTCTCTCACCCTCTGTGTAATGCCTCTTGCACCAAGCTCCCAGCCTCGTTCTGGGGGTTGAGGACCTGAGCTTCCCCAAGGGCTCCAAAGGTCCTGCTCCATGCACCGGCCTGTTCACTGTGTCTCTGGTCGCACACCAGAGGTTGCAGACTGGAGCCACCTGATGTAGCTCCCAGGGTCTGGACACTGTGCACCATGCTGCACACTGAGAACCTAATTGCTGGAGCCGTACCCTGCTCCCCGCTGATAGAAGTCTTCAGGGGCTCTTCCTGGGCTACTGCTTTGCCCTGCTGAGCAGCTCTCCTCAGCTCTTCTAAACCCCACTCTTCTCTCTTCTCAGTCCTTGACACACCTTCCCTTGTGCTGGGCACGCAGCTCCTTTTATATGCTCCAGGGCTCCACCCCTGAAGTCTTCTGGATCTGACAGTTTGCAGTCTTCAATCAGGTCTGGGAGAGCTCTTCTCCCCCTCCCCTCAGAAAAGGGGCATGATGTTGTTTCTCTTGCTGCCTCCTGATTGGTGGATGGGCCCCACCAATCAAAACAGCAGGATCTCAAGCCTGGGACTGAATCCAAGTTCTGAAAGGTAAGCGTGCTACATTTTTAATTAGGTGTTAATGGTGTGTTGTTGGTTACTTACATTTTGTAGTCTTTTTTTTTTTTGTGGACAAACTATAAAGCATTTAAGTTGGCTTTGCAGACTTTTCCATTACAAATCCTTTAAACACCAATAGTCTACACCCATTTTCCCCTTCTATCATGGTCTTTCCCATTTCATCTCTAAATGTTGGTGGTGTCAAATAAAGAAAGGTGCAAAGCAAATGAAGCATTGCTGAATGCATAATTTTTATTTGAATGCATGTCAATATGTTTGTAGTATTCCCCCAGCACTTGATAGGAGGATGGTATAAACAGCGGGGAACAGAAGAACTGTAGTGGGGGGCTGTACTCTGCATCAAAGAGGCAATTACCTTCTTTGACATTATTGACAAGTGAAAAGTACAGAACCCAGAATGCTTATTAATCAGTGATTAATAAAGAATTAGATGACACACAGCTGGAAATCTGTTACACACTACCACATAAGGGAACAACGTGAACAGTTCCTTACACATCTATTGCATATCTAAAAAATACCCATCCCCACCCAAATTTCTGCATAGGAACCATAGGTTGGAGTTCTCAAACCTATCACTAGTTAAATAACCTTGGACCTATTGAAAATAAATTATCTAAATATCTAACATAAAATGTATTGAATAAACTTGGGATAATTCTATAGGAAGCCTAATACATAGATATAATTGATCATGGAACCGAAAACTGATGGTTGCCTAGGTATACTTACTTCATTCCTTATGGGCAAACACATTTGAATTCTATGCAATAAAAATGATAGGTGTACATGTGTAGTGTGCATGTGAATACACACTTGGGACTAAATCCTATTTCACTTTACACACTTAAATGACATGTGTGGTGCTACATAGTTGCAGGTTGTGGTACTTATGTACAGTTTGGGATACTATTTTGCCATGACTGAAATAGAAACACATTCTGTGTGTATTGGCTGGAAGATGATTCTCCTGCCTTTTATCCCAGTGGTTAGGTTGCTTCATAGGAGAGACTCATTTTCTAATCTACCCTCTACAAGAAGGGGTTTAAACTTGGGTTTCCTCTATCCCAGCAAAGCAGACTATAAGCTAGGCACTGCCCAGAAAACTCTTCATTCCTCCTCTTAAAGGTGACCCAATGTACGGCATTTTATCATTGCATAAAATGGATAAAATATACTGAGAAATTCTGCTCCATTGGGAGTGGGAACCCAGGCTGGACTAAGGTCTTTTCCCATGCAGAGCAGCATCCATCTAACCAAGTCACAGACCCTCTGGCTTGTCCTTTTCCTCTTGACTTTACATATTTTCCCTTTCTTGGCTGCCTAGAGGTTATGAGTGAAATTGTAAATAGAAATGAAAAGTAAAAAAATAAAGGAAAATGAAGAAGTTGATAGCAATTAAAATGAACTTGCAGTGGGGAAATGCTAAGGGAAGCACAAAGGTATTGGTGAAAATGTTCTGGCCAGGAAATTAAGGAAAACAAGAAAATGTAAGTATATTTGAGACAAAAAAAAATAGTAGTGTAGAGTTAATGTTTTTAAATGTTAATGGTTATAGTGAATGACTTAAGAGAGTCAATTTTAACTTGTCTAACATAGAATAACAAATGTCACAGTCCAGAAATGTCAACCTAGGGAGGAAAATTCTCACAGCAAATGGTTCTTCATCAGAAAAAATGACATAAATACATTGACTGAAAGTTAAATTTCAACTATAAAAGACACCTATTTTTGAAA
>NW_017729024.1:70266153-70267384 GCF_001723915.1 Gavialis gangeticus | reverse complement strand
CATCAGAAAAAGGACATAAATACATTGACTGAAAGTTAAATTTCAACTATAAAAGACACCTATTTTTGAAAGTGAAAATGGTTAACAATTAGACCACGTTGCCCAGAGACGCTGCATATTCTCCGCAATGTGTCATCTTGAAATAAAGAATGGATATTTAGAGTTACAGGCTTTATTAAGTTAATAATATTCCATTGCCTGTCTTATACAACAAGTTGGACCACTAATGATAAGGAACCTCCCTAACCTCAGATACTATGAAGCTTCCCAAATAGTAACAGGAACCAAATCTAGTACTAAACTTAATATAGAGTGAACAAATGCAATCAATACAAACTAGGAAACAATTGGCTATGGTGCAATACACGAGGAAAGGACATGGGGATTATACTCAATTAGGTGCTGAAAATGAATCTTTGTAACACTGTTATAAACACCTAATAACATACTAGTATCGATAGTAGTGTACTTGGTCGTATACAAGTTACAGGAAATGATTCTTCTCCTCTGTATAACACTAGCAAAGCCTGATGTGGACTGCCCTGTGCCATTTCAGATACCTTTTTAAAAAAATATATAATACATGAACAAATTGGAAAAAATCCAGAGGAGAACATTACAATATCATTAGAGTTCTAGAAAACTTGACATATGAAGAAAGATTTGAAGAACTGTGCTTAGTTAGAGGAGATTGAGGAAATTTTGATAAAGTGTTCAAATAAAAAAAATATTTGTTTATAAATGGCAATTAATTGTTCTCTTGGTCTACAGGCAACAGAATAAGATGTAATTATCTTAAAGTGTAAGCAAAGGATATTTAGACTGGAAATTAGAAATGTCTAACTATGAAGTTGGTTAAGCACTGGAACAGATTAGATGAACATCTGGGATGATTTAGACAGAAATGATTCTACCTTAAGTAGTGTTTGGCCTAGATGACCCTCCGAATTCCCCTCTAGCTCATTTTTTTTTTCTTTTATGATTTTCTGATTCTAAGAGGCCTCTTTGGTACTTTAGCTACAACTGGCAAGTCTCTGTACATGGTGTAAAAGACAGTTCTTATTCCCAAAAGTTTACACATTAAATTCACTAACTAAATTGACAAAGCAGACTACTGGAACAGGGTAGAACAGACAAGTAGAATTATCAGTCTCCACTATCATGCTAGTTGTAATGTTCCTTTCTATGTTGGGTTTTTTTTTTTTAATATTTAGTAGTTCTTGAATATGAT
>NW_017729024.1:70254710-70261153 GCF_001723915.1 Gavialis gangeticus | reverse complement strand
TTTTTTTTTTAAATATTTAATAGTTCTTGAATATGATATTTTCTGTTTTATATGTAATTCTGCTATTCCTATTCACCATCAGGTAAAACCAAGTAATAAAGTCTTTTGCAATCTGTGTACAAAGCAGATGAAGCAAATCACTTTACTTATATAACTAAATTAATCTATTCACATAAATATTTGTATCTATTAAAAATTCAGCTGCTTTCACTGTAGTATTACCCTATCTTGATAGCCTTCTCATTGCCTCAGTTCCTGAGGTACATCTCTGAACTTTTTTCTCTTTTAGTGCTATTTTGGATGTACATTGATTTATCAAAATTGGTTAAAGCTTTTGTAAGATTAGCCTGAAATTATAGTGGAAGGGATCACAAAATGTAAACCTAATAGTAATATGAAAAACATTTTTTCTTCAAAAAGTCTACTTTGTTCTTTTAACTAAAAGGTAATAAAATTTGTCCAAAATTTACTTATGTTATACTAGTTTGCAGTTAAATCCCTTTGGAATGCCCCCCCCCCAAACATGTAGATAATAAACAAAGAAATATTTCTGATGAAAAACTGCAAGGAAGTTTGTGAATCATTTAATCAGGTTTATTTGCAAAGTATCATCAATCAATTTGAATATTTTGTTCAATATGCATCCAACATTTGTTTCAGTGCCCTCAAGATCTCACTGCTGAACTACACACACATTGGGAAGAGAAGCAGAAAAAGGCTTCCTGCTCCTAAGAAAATGGTCCTGTCTTGTATCCTCTAGAGTATCTTGAAGAGGAAAACAGGCTGCTTCTGTATATTTTGTAGCCATTCAATTCCTATATAATATATATTATAGTCTTGTAAAGAGACACTTCTTATCCTTTTATTTCTATGTGTGTTATAACAAAACACTATATGCAATAGTTTGATTTTACTATATCTGCAGTCAGCTAGATAGAAGGTGTGTTTATTAGGCCCGTGACACTCATTATGTTTCTGACACAATTACATTGTTAATTGCACCAGAAATAGCAACTGGCTGCAAGTTGATAGAATTTATGGCATGATAAAAATCAAAAACCAATCACAAAGATATTACATAAAAAGCATTTAATATCTTTGTGGCTGGTTTGTAGGGTGCCATAATTTGAATGTGTGGCACATCATGCAGGGACTGCCCCAGGGCTTGAACCCTAGAGTGGTCCCACTCAACTGAGTATCAGCTGGTAGGGATGGCCTTTGGTCTCGAGCTCCAGGGTAGCCTAAGCCAAGTGACAGCAGATTGGGGCAGCCCTGGGGATCCTGATCAGCTAGTTGTTGGCTGACAGGGACTGCCCAGAGACTTGAGTCCAGCTGATGGGAGATTGGGATGACCCCAAGACTCAAACCTTGGGCTCATTATGATCAGCTGATCACCAGCTGGCAGGGGCTGCTTGGGGAATCAAATCCTAAGGTAGTCCCTGCTAGCTGATGGGAGTTTAGGATGTTCCTAAAAGAAAATAAGATTTACAATAAAATCCAAGTACCTTGTTTCCACATGCTCAGATGGAAATATTTCAACTTCTAATTTTGAAGTGATATTTTGTTTCAGTTTTTAAAGCATGTATTACATTATATATTATAATCAAATAAAAAATAAAAAGCCAGAATCTAAATGAGATAATATTTCAATTTTATTAGATATTTTGAACAAGTACAACATTTTTTCCTCCCCAGACATTACCTTCAGAGAGTTTTTCCAAATTTTTGGCTGTTTTTTAATCTTTCTTGGACTAAAGCAAAATTTAAAAAAAATTAAAAATCCTTTACAAAATGGAACTTCTATCCTCTGCTTAGCTCTATAGAACTATAGATACTACTGCCAAGAGTGGGAAATGTTTTTAAAAACCATAAAAATGCATTATATTGCCCATGCTTTAAATGAGAAATCATGGTTGGATTGATATTATCAATTAGTATAAGAACCAACAAAGGGTTTGTAAAATGTTGACTGTATTTAGCTTCTATATTATGTTTCTGCTTGTGCATTCATTCACACTAGAATCCACACACAGAAAAGTAGTATGCAAATGAGTCTGAAAATAACAGCAAAAAAGATTAGTCTTGATCATCATAAAGGTAAGCTTTTGGCTAAAGGGGGAGGTTGCATTTCAGTCATACTAGTAGAAAAATGTTGCTTGGTAAAAGTTTATTTTGTACAGTTCTCAATCCAAGAGGGACTATGAATTATACATCAGGGATTAAAGCATTTTGATGAAAGTAAAAAAGCTTATGATGCTGATAACTCATTGAAATATCAATTTAGGTTGCCATTTACTTCAAGATCTTATGGCCCAAGAATATCAATTCAATTATGCCTATATAATCAACACACAATAAAGGAATAACAAGAAAGTTAAGGAACAGTGACCTACACCTTAATCTGATTATATTTCAGGACACAACATTTCTTTCTGAAGATTTCTTTTGAAATACACTGGTACAAAAATGTATCAGTATCTACAGTATCACAGATACTAGTTATCACATTTATACTGCAAATTCAAATTGAGGTTAATACTATAAACTGTACTTAAACAAAAGATACACACATATATACAAAAAATCAGGTTGTATACAAAATTCTTATTTCCTTGGCAGGAAAACAAAGAACTCTTTTCTTTTCATAACAGAGGTTTTAATGGCCACATCTGTGGCTTTTTCCCCTCTTCTTGGGTACATCTACACATGCACATTTACTGCACAGTAAACTAAATTATTGCACAGTAACCAAAAACTACTGCACAATAAAGACATGTGCCTACATGTGCATGTCCATACTGCTCAGTAAACATGGCAACTGACACCAATATGAACATAAATTTGATCCCTGCATGATGCAGGGATCAAATTTATGCCCAATTAGTTACTGCACAGTAACACTTTGTGCATGGACTGACTTGGGACTAACTTTAGTCTCAAGTCAGACCACACACAATGTTAATGTGTTTTAAATACCTGCACGTGCTGGCCTATTTCTGTTTACCGCGCAGTAGCAGTAAATGTAATGCAACATAAATGCATGTGTAGATTTCTCCCTTGTGAATTACATCTAAATAAAACCTAAATTTAGGCACAAGCTTGTGAAATATAAGGAACACTGATTTAGAACTGTGATTTAAACATAACTGGAACCAAATTAATGGCCCTAACCAGCCTAATAGTGAGCTCCATCATGAAATGATTTGCATGTATACTTTAACATCCATTAACCTTATGAGGAGCTCCAGCAATTTCAAAGGGATTACACCCATGCTTAACATTAAACACATGCATAAATCTTTGCTGTATCATGGCACATTATCTTAAGAATGTCAGATGCACTCACTTTACTGTGTTGGTTCTATTCAGCAGTGTTTTAAAGGTTCATGATTTTGCAAATACTTAAGGAAGTTTAATGTTTGTGTACTATGAAGACAACAAGACTATTTATGGTTCACAAAGTCAAGCGTATGTATAAGTCTTTCAAGCACTGAAGTCCAAATCTGACTCTTAGATGCTAAATGTCAATACATCTTATACTTATTTTAAATTTTGGTATATAGAGAAATAGGTTTAGTAACCTGCTCAAGGCCACACAGTCAGTACTAAAGATAGTAAGAAATAATCTTTACAAGGTGATCTTGTAGCCATCTACAAATTCATTGTGAGGGGTGCGGCACGGAGGGGGCAGGGGCAGAAAGGAACAGGGGATAGTTTGTTTACCAGGGCTGCCCTGGGGGTTACTAGGAACAACAGCCATAAACTGACAGAAAGCAGATTTAGATTAGACATTAGGAAAAAATTATTTATGGTGAGGGTTACCAAAATCTGGAATGGGCTTCCAAGGGAGGTGATGCTCTCCCCTATCCTGGAGGTCTTTAAGAGGAGAACCTAGCTAGGGTCATCTAACCACAGCACTCTTTCCTGCCCAAGGCAGGGGGTTGGACTTGATGATCTACTAAGTTCCTTTACAACCATAAAAATCTATTACATTTATGATAGAAAAGCACATCTGTACCATTTTATTTTTGTAAGATACCTAGGAACCAGGTGTTCTTTTTTTTAGGTTCAGCACAATCTAACTATGAAGAGGCAAACCATCCAGTCTCTCTGCCTTAATATAGAAAGTGACCATGTTACAGAAAAAATAAGCACAAGATATCAAGGTACATTGATATCTTCACATGAAAGATAATAGAGAAGTTAATGGTATTATTAGACTCCTCCTGTTATACTGGAGTTTTTCTTCTTTGTTTTGGTTCATAGTCTAGTACATGTATATACACAGTACTGGCATACAATGTGGAATACAATGCAATAGAATCAGCGTTTCCCAAACTTATGATACTAGGATACATTTTCTTTTCTGAATTAAAATTGATGGCACATTTTTCTGAATTTTGTGACACCCCAGTTGAAAACTCACTATGTTAAGTCTAAATTCAGAAAAGATAGGATGGGGTGGGGTAGGGTAGGGTGGCAAGGAGGGCCTTCAGGGTAAAAATGTTGAGAACCACTGATGTATCTGGTACCACTTTAGGGTGACAAGGGCAGGACTCATCCACTGTTTGCCCCTCCTGCTCCCTGATCTGTACCTCATGGGGAAAAGGCCACCCCTGCTGCTGAAGTTGCTCCTGTAGGATCTCACATGCCAGTGAGCACCCTGCAGCCACAAGCACTGCTGGGACAGGAGCAGGGGATGGAAAAGACAGAGTCTGCCTCGGGGCAGGAAAAGAAGGGTCCAGGGAAGTGGTGACATTTCCCAGAGGATCAGCCACAGGCAGTGCTGTAACAATGAAGTTTGGCTCCCAGGGCAAAGCCCACAGTAGCAACCCATCATCACCCCTGCAGAGATCTGGGGGGAAACCCCTCCCTGATGCTTGCCCAGGAGTGCACACAGCACTGGGAGCTACCCTTCCCGTCCCTTTGCCCCCCACAAATGAGCTGCTCATGGCTCCAACATGCACCACCCCTCCCACCCCCCCAGTGGGGCAGCACCTGTTGGTGCCTCTTTGCTTCAGTGCCCAGAGTGGTCACCCCACTCACCCGCCCCTGGTTGCTATAGCACTAGCCACAGGAATCACTGGAGGTGCTGGAGCAGGCACAAGGTGCCACATGGGAGAAGAGAGCATATTCTCCTAACAGGATCTTGTGGCACACTTCCACTGATGCCATGGCACACCAGCGTGCTGTGACACACCCTTTGAGAATCACTGATGTGCCTCATACAAATATCTCGTATTTCTATAATTCATAGAATTATATTAATAGAGTAATGTAGTGAGACCTTTGTCATTTTCCACAGTTAATTTGTGCAATTCCATTTCTTTGTTTTGCAAATAAGTAACCTTTTCAAAAAAGCTTTAAGAACCAAGTCTCAGGGGAGCTACTCTGATTTCAGAGGTGTCATAAGGCAGATGGGCACCCTGGGCAGTACCACCACACAGGGTAGCACTGACTCGTGCACTGACAGTGACAGTGGCATGGCCAGCCATCCCTCCCCTCAAAAGTGGCTTCTCTCAGTTATGCTACTGCTGGCTTTACACCAGGCATGGATCTAAATTGTACTTGGCATTTTATAAGACTAAAGACCAGACTGTTTGCTCTCTACCCACATCAGTGTGCAATGATTCACATGAGTAATTTTACCGTAGTCAATAGGACAAGTTGTGAGAATAACTGCTCACAGTCAGGTCTATGGAAAGCCCAAGACGAAAACATTTGTAAAACATTACACTGATAAGAAGACTAATTGTTTACCATAGCCTGTCTTAATTTATAGTTTTATTTAATAGAATTTTCTACAAAAATCATGTGTAGTTTAATGGAAATATAGGCTGAGCCCTTTCAGCTCATTTGAATTCTGTCTCCATAGTTATGATACATTATTGTTGCCTTTTCCTAAAATTAATGGGTCTACTTGGCAGGATACAGAATGAGTGATGAGACACAATAAGAAGAGTTTCCTTTGATCCTCTAATACAGAGAGGTTATAGAGCACCACTTTACTGAAAAATAAACAGTTTAGGTCGATGTAAGTGAACCGTCAGTTGAGAGAGTGTGCATTATGCAAGACCAATTGCATGAACTGACTATAAGCAGACACTGGTATCTAGTTTCTAGTGCTTTCTGCCATGCATTTCAGTTTATGCCAAGAAAAGAAATTCATCCTGAAACTTATCCAGGAGGTAATATTCTCCTGTTTGTCAAATCACATGTGTAGCTGAAGAAAACAGATAGCAGATGTAATAGATTGTACCCTCAAGGTAAGATAGTTTACTAAACTGTGCTCTGTTTTATTGTTTAATAAGCTGAGCCTGGTAATTTTGATTCCATCCTTCCACTCCTTGAAAGCACAAAATAGAATTCACTATTTAAAATGTGCCTCATCATGATGTAAACACATTTTGTAAGTGTTTCAGCTCACTGAGCTTGGGAGAGTG
>NW_017729024.1:70248520-70249710 GCF_001723915.1 Gavialis gangeticus | reverse complement strand
TTCATTCTGAAACTTATCCAGGAGGTAATATTCTCCTGTTTGTCAAATCACATGTGTAGCTGAAGAAAACAGATAGCAGATGTAATAGATTGTACCCTCAAGGTAAGATAGTTTACTAAACTGTGCTCTGTTTTATTGTTTAATAAGCTGAGCCTGGTAATTTTGATTCCATCCTTCCACTCCTTGAAAGCACAAAATAGAATTCACTATTTAAAATGTGCCTCATCATGATGTAAACACATTTTGTAAGTGTTTCAGCTCACTGAGCTTGGGAGAGTGCCCCATTAGAATGGAAATGCAGATTTGCTTTTTGTATTATAATGAATGCAACTGAGTCTGCTTTTATTTCCTACCATCTGACATCTAGAAAATGGCCACTCTCCCCTGCTTTCCATCAAATCATTACAGCCAGGTTGCCCAGATTTCTTTTTATGATACATGAAAAAAAAATACAGACAGAAACAAACACACACATACAAATCCTTTTCTTATACACTCAACCCCCTTTCCTCTTTATGCTGTTTAATTTCAGTGTCTGTTTGTTTTTTATCCAAAACATTATTGCTGTCTGGAGTTTATTTCTTAAAATCACATTGTATTGATCAAAATGGCCATAATACAATTCAGATATATAGGTTTTTTGGTGAGTTTGTGGTAGCAAGACAGAGGGTATATTGGTTAACTTGCCCTTACAGCAAATAAAATATCAAGAGGAAGGATTATCCAATGGTTAGGATACTATTCTAATACTTGAGAGGCTCAGGTTTAACTTTACATTCCACCATAACTCTGTACAGACTTATGACTTTGGCTTCTCTGTGCCTCAGTTCTCTCTGTGAAATGGGGACAATCCTGCAGAAAGGTTAAGTATATTATGGACTTCGCAGAAGTCATAGAAGATAGATAAGTACTGAATTATCACTATATCTTTTCTCATTATATTACGAGCAAAGGCTTGGGTCTGATTGGCAATAATGGCAGTTTTCATATTCTTCTTGGTTCTTAGAAACCAGAAGGAGATATAAGATGCATTTAGCCCCTATTATTCAAAATGAACACAAGAACAAAACTAATCCTCTTTTACTGCAAAGAGATCGGTTTCAACTGGCTTCAGTCCTTCTCTGAACACTGCCTGCTGAGAGCCTAACCTAAGCTAAGGCTTTGTTTGCTCAAAAAAAAAAAAAAAAAAA
>NW_017729024.1:70233550-70248314 GCF_001723915.1 Gavialis gangeticus | reverse complement strand
AAAAAAAAAAAAAAAATCTTGCTACAGATTTTTCTCCTGACTCATATAACAAATCCTCTTTTGTATACCTTCTCTTAGGAATTATATACCTTGTGTCCTTATATGGAAAATTTTGTGGAGGGAAAAGCTACTGGACTCACACTAGATGTTCTCTGGCTGCTGAACAAGAAAAGACTGAGACTGACTTCTCCCCCTTTTACAAGAGATTGCCAGACTAAAGGATAGTACAATTTGCATCTTGGGGCTCCCATGACAATATTACTCATCACAGTAGAACATGGATAGATATACTCATTACAGAAAAGAAAAATTGGATATTGAATCTCCTAATCAGGTGGCAGTATATATCCTCCCACCAAGTGCAGATAAGTGAAGCAGAAAGCTTTAAGTAGCTAGCATAGGAACACCAAATGTAGACTTGGTTCAGATGCAGCTGTAAAGAGGCATACATGTGGCGGGGGGGATGCAATCGGCACTAATTATCCACTGCCGGCTCAGAAAATCCAATGTCCCACATATTTAGTTGGTATCAATTTTCATGGCAGTTTGAATCTTGGATCTTTATTACCCCATGGAAAAGGGAGAAATTGCTAAATCAAAAAGTTCTTCATTAATTAAGATACAAAGGTGTCAGTCAAAACTTAACTGGTCCTCAAAATTATGGACCGTCAGATCAATTACAAGATACATACATTATGCATTTCTGAACTGACTGAACAAAGCAGATTAGGCAGGCACTTGAATGGGTTGGCTTAGTCAGGGATGATCTTACCTTGTGCAGGCGGCTGGACTACAGTACCCTTCTAGCACCACTTTCGTATATATAGGAATAAGGATAAGTATATCCTTAGTCTTTCTTGTAAATCTAGCACAAAAGTGTACTTTATTCTTTGGTCTGTTGACTGGGTATTGTAAGGTTGACTGGGTATTGTAAGGTAGGCCACCCTGGGAGAAGAAATACCTCTCCAGGTACTACAATGTTTCTTTCCTTTCTGAAACAGCATTCTATTCAGCATCTCTGCAAACATTATCATAAATACTATAAATATATACCTTGGAATTGGTAGGAGATGAAGGAAATATTGTTGTCCACATTAATCATCCTGCTTTTATTTTCCTTTGAGTTCTCTTCCTTTTTTTCCCTTTCTTTTTTATGTTGACAGTAAATGGATCAGAATAATTATTTCACATAAATATAACTTACCGTACTCTGAGAGCCATAATCATATCCTTGATTAATTTTAAAGTGAAATAAAAGGTTTGAAAAATCTGTTGAATGCATTATTGGGGTCTGTGTATTTTATGGCAGTTGTGTAACTCAGTGTAATGAAGTAAGAGCTGTTCCAAAGAAGAAGCTGAATGAATTCTTGCCTTGTTTCTGGAATCCTGTTTTTGTATCTGAGGTGAACCAGATGAATGGGGACCAGGGACAAGATTAGGGAAATATTTATGAGCCCACAACTAAGGCATCACGATACTTACAAATTAGATGTCTGGTCCCTGTAGGGTGATTTAAGTAATCATACTCAGGTGATTAAGCACCCTATAGAATAAACTAGACAACTCCTAAGGGTGACCTAGAGACCCCAGACACTGAAGGGGGAGTCGCATAAAATTAGCTATTGGAAACCAATAGGCACAGAGTGTTTAACGCCTGCTCCTCTATGGAGCTTAGACACTTGAATCAGGGCTGAATGTTAACCACTTCCAGTTATGTGGAATTCAAAGTGTGGAGTCCTCTTCTGAAGTAGTGACTTTAATTGTAGTGGTGATGATGATGGCCACCTGGGCTAGGGACAGACATTACATATAAACTGGTTTAAGTGATCAGAAATTGGTTTAAACCTGTAACAGAAACGATGTTCAGTGCACATAAATCAGTTTGAAAATGGCTGAAACTGGTCTGAGATAAACCTGGTTGAATGTGGTATCAGATTTAACTGATTTGGGTCAAACCAGTTTATGCAATGTCTGTCCCAATCCCCTTGCTGGTTTGAGATAAAGCAGACTCCCGCATCATTCTGGCATGCTCTCTGGGCTGGGTGGGGCTGTCTGCTCCACAGCAGAGCTGGCCCCTCCCCTCTGCCCCTTGGCTGGAGCTCTGGCGGAGACTGCAGGCATAGCAGGGTAGGCCTGGCTTCCCCGTGCCCTACTCCCACTCCCCCGTACTATTCAAGCAGGAGTCACTCTCTCCCCCTCCCTCCCATCTCCTACAGCATGGATCTCAGCCCCACAGACCCTAGGCATGTGGTATGCTAGGAGATAGTTAATGATGAGAGATGTCTGTGTGTGTCTCCAATTTCACTGGGACAAGGAGATAGAACAGTGACCATTTGGGGCTTTTTGGAGATAATCAACAGCTGGTAAGCTGTGTAAGAAGCATTTGTAATAATGGAGAGAGGCTATTGTTATGCTGGTTGGGTGATAAACACTGTTATCAGCCCCCTGCTGGCTTGCTCACCTGTCAGTTTTCTGCAGAGAGTATAAAGAAGCAGGGAGGGAGATTGAAAAGCTCTGTATCATCAACAGATACAGGCATTGAATCCCACCTCACCTTGCCTCAGAAAGCTAGCAGGGGTTTGACAACACTCCCACCCCTTGATTAGTCAGTGGGAAAAAGCCTTGGTTGATGCAGACAGGCCTCCCTAATCAGAGATCCTGCCGGATCCTGGCCACACCCTGCTCAGCTCAGTACTGTTAAAGGGAAAGGAGGGCTGCTCTAGCTCTCCCTGGCTTCTAGCCTAAGCCACTACAGGCATGTGCCTAAATTTCCTCAGTCCAGAGAGAATATCTGTCCGGTTACAAACTGGATCAGCCTAGCCAGGTTAGACAAAACTGCAAAGATTGAATCAATTCAGGGTCAGGCTTTTTGAATGTCTGTCCCTAGCCCTGTTCAATAGTCACTGCAAAGTTAAAGCAATTTCCCTGGAAGTGAGTGTGACAGCAGCAGGCTTTCATGCCCAGTACAGGCATCGGCTTGCCTCCTGTCTATGGGCCATCTGCCCACCTCACTCTTCTGCCACGCCTTGATGTTGTAGTATTGAGGTGTTAATTAGGCAGGAGGCTGCCCATTTTGAACCCCAATGTTTAGGAGGCTATCTGCAGCTCTGTTCCACCACTACGCTGAGACCCAAGCCTCGCAGATGGCATCAAAGGCAGCTAAACTCAGCCATTTCCTTTGCCCATGAGCTGTGGTCCTCTCTCTGGGACCTTTGGCTCCCCCTTAGGCCCTGGTTTCATCTCAGGCCAGTCAGAACCCAAGCTTCTTTGCTCTATGGGTGTCCCTTGCAGTGGGACCATGGCTCTTTTGACCCCTCTCTGGGTCCTGGCTCCAGAATGGACCAGTTGTGTATCTCGGGTCAGGTCTAAGCTGCATGCCTGCATATAGGGTTTGGGGGTCCTGGCTCATGTCCAGGCTCACTTACCCTGTCAGGTTTAGACACTTCAAGAAGCTTACCTGGCCTTCTTTGCATTAGATAACTCATCTGAAGGTGGGGGCTGAGGTTAAGGCACCCCAACCCAAATTACACTGGGGAGGTGATCACTCCTGGCACTTATATAGCAACTATCACACTACCACCAATCCCACAAGGCCTTCCTGCCCTGGCAGGGTGCATTTTTAGGTCATGCTCAATGAGTCCTCCAAGCCATCCCCATAGCTTCACCCTTACCTCCAAGGTGTTCCTGGAAGAGCTCAGCAGACAGGATGTTTCTCCTCTGCTGGCTGATCACAAACTGCCCTTAGCTCAGGGAGGGCCACCTTAAAATGGCCACCCTAATTAGGCTCCTGCCCCTCCCTGGCCCAGTCCTTAAAGTGGCAGGCACTACCAGTGCCTTGCCACAGTGAGAGATCTAGATTCTAGGTTCTTCTCAGATTAAAGACCTTCATACTTCTCAGGAAACTTCTCTAACCATCAGAACAATTGTGTAAGGATACTTATCCTAGTGAACCTGGATCACTGCACAGTCAACAATGCAAATTCCATGGGGTCAAGAAGAAAAAGAAAGCACCAATGAGCTTGGCTTCCATAAAATAGGGCTAATAAGCTGCACCGGTGAGAGGAAAGGGATCCTAAATTCTGGCTCTGGATTCCTGGATTATTTTGTGTGTGTTCATATTTTACATTAGACAGTCATCGCATAAAATCAGAAATAATCATGAGTCTCTTCTCAGGACAGCATTATCCAAAAGGTGGGTACCAGCCCCTATCTCTATTACATTTTTTTGTGAAAGTGTGCTGTCTGGGTGCTGTGCTGAACTCAGAGATTTAGAAGGAGATTAAGGACTGCTGTGCCATTTATTTGGATCAGAAAGGAGCTTAAGAGAATTACCTGCCCACTTGATCAGACTGGAGAATTCTTGTGCATATGTGGAAGGTCTAACTTTAGATGTTTAATGAAGCTACAATCCAAACTGAAGGTTTCAAGTGAATTTAAGAAGGTGTGAACTTCTGTAATGTATTGTTTAACTTAGTCCCTTAAAATCCATATGAATAACTGTTAGGTGTTTCTGGATATAGTCCTATATCCCCACAAGGACCAGAAGTATAGAAAAAGAAATGTCCTTAGTTGTATGGAGGATAAATAACAAAATAACACCATTCTCCCTGCACAGAAAACACAGATGTGTAGGGCAGAAGGCTATACCTATAGGTTTAGTATATTTATCTCACTTACATTAAACTATGCCACTCCTGCATGAATGGCATTTAACCAGCTAAAAATCCCATGCTGATGCCACATTCTCAGAGTTCCCAGAGAATAGGTTTGTGGTTTAAGAAAGGTTTATTTTTGCTCCTCCCTATTAAGGTATGCCTTCTTTCTTAATACAGACAAGGGCATATGCTAATGACCCTGTAGCACCAAAGGCACTGACCAGGCTTATTAGTTTATAGTCCAGAGACTCTCTTACTAGTTTGGTTTCTGGGATTGTTTTATTCCTCAGATTTTTCTCCAGTGCAGTGAGGATTACTCCTGTTCTTGCCTTTCAATACTTTCACAGCTCCAGTTTCCTGTTCCATGGGATGACAGTGAAATGGAAAGAATTGTAATATAGCGATAAGGGAAAAGATATTGGCTTATATATCATGTCACATTAAAAGTCTCAGAGTGGCAGCAGGTGATCCTACTCACCTTTTTCCCAAGCTCAGAAATATAAAAGATTTGTAATAGTTTTTCTTTATAAGGCTATATTGAGGTCAAAATGGTCATACGCCACTTTAGTCCGTGAGATGTAGCAGTAAGGTACACAGCAAATAACAATTTGAAGACCTTCTATTTTAATGCAGTAATGGCCAACAAATCAATGGTTGCCAACAGAGACTTAATTGTCAATTAATGATCCAATGATTTCTGCTCTGTGCTATTAACTTCAATGGCTAATTTCTTAGGGGAAAGCAGAATGTTATTTCATCCTTTAAAGATGAAAACTGAGCAAGAAACTACAAAATGAATTATACTTTCTACACCTATAAGTCATAATACCATCTGTACCATTTCTGCCACATTCTACCATGCATTGTTACTGTATACATTTCAGATTTGATACTGATTTTTGATTTGATACTGTAATAGTTACAATAGATTAACAAATTAATATTACTGCTTGATATCTTCCAAAAGAATGGAAAAATATAGGGTCTAGATCCAGTAAAAGACCTAGGCAGAATTGTGATCCCCCAAGCCTCTCTCCAGCTGCCATCTCATCACGGAGGCAAAAAAACTCCATAGCTGTCTTACTTTCTGACTTCAAAGTTCCTAGGGCTGGCTCCTGGCACACGTTCATGTAAAGGTGCCACAGGATCTGATCCCTCATCCCAACCATTGTGCCTCCTGATATGCCACACCTGTGCCCAGTTGTGTCCTTTTTACTTGCCAGTGCAGGGGGAACCTAGGATCGTGATGTGGTAAGTTGAAAGCAAAGTGCTGTCCCAGGGCTTTCCCAGGGGAGCTGATTGCTGACCTGGCCCCAGGTAGGTTTGCAAACTTAAGTCTGGCACGATTCAGTTCTGGCAAGATTCTGAAAGAGAGAGCTTATCACAAGGAAGCATGGTGATTATTGGGGAAGCAGGCTGGTACTGGCATAGTTACAGGTAGAGTAGTATGCAAATAAAAGCCATGAGGCAAATGTTCTGGGTGGACATGATTATAGTAAGACAATAGAGACAGTTATCCAACCAAGCTACTGATGATAGAACTGAATACTGTTAAAGCATACAGTCTTGTAATTAAATACCTACAGTGTTTGATACATGTTCATGGAGAATGTGACATATTAGTATATTAAAATATTTGGGATCCTGGGAGCTTGTGGCAGTCTTCCAATTGATTATATCTATGCTGTCCAGTTGAAGACAAGATTTTGACCTGTGTAACAGAATATTTTTTGGAGGCAATAAAGTTATTAAATTGTCAATAAGAGTATAGCTTAAATTGCTGTAAGGAAAATTTAGATTAGATATTAGGAAAAACTATATAAGGGTGGTTAGGCATTGAGACAGGTTATGTAGAGTGGGTGTGGAATGTCTACATTTGGAAGTTCCTTAGAGCAGTTTAGACACATCCTTGTCTGGAATGGTTTGTTCAGAGATTTTCCTACCTTGACCAGAGGGTTGGACTAGATGACTTCCTGGGGTCTTTTCCAGACCAATTTTTTTTATAATTATATCAGTCCAAATAATGTATACAAGACACAGAAGAAGAAAGTGCTACTTAACTTAGCACTGGTTAGGGCCTCATTCAGAGTTCTGAGTGCAGGTTTGGGCTTCACATTTTCAGAAAGCGGTAGAGAAACTGGAGAGGATTCAGAGGCAAACAGTGAAGATTATAAAGGAGTTAGAATGCTGTTATGCATACAAAACAAAAAGGTTGAGAGAACTAGGTATGTTAAAGTTGGGGGAAAGAAGATTAGGAAAAGGCCTGATATCCATTTTCAAATATGTGAAAACCTGCCATAAAGCAGAGGCAGATTAATTGTTCTCCCTTGCTGCAGAGGGCAGAGCACATGGCAATGATGTCAACTGCAACAAAGCAGGTTTAGACTAAGTCTCAGGTTAAAAAAGAAAACTTCTGAACTGTAAGAACACTAGGACAATGGAACAAGTAGCCCATGGAAGCTGTGAAATTTCTTCATTGGCTTATTTACAAAGAGGATGACCCTTGAGGTCCCTTTAAGCCTTATGATACCATGATTCTAGACCTATTGAATTTTATTACAGGTGGTGATCCATGAGAGCCCCTGATTTTAGGAATCCCTCTTGAGCTTGGAAGTATTATAATAATACTATTTTTTATGTATGTACTGAATGCTGACACAGAAAATGCAGAGGAGAGCAAACAAAGTATTTCGTAATGGCATTTTTAGTGACATTTCAGAATAGAATTGCACTTTCAGCTAAAAGGTTGCATCTTCTTGCATCTTGGTCTAATGCACATGTTTATGGAATGAAAATAAAAACTGCCACATTTGTTCATATCACTCACTCCTAGATAAGACACACTCCTTGTTTTGGGAAAGCAGAACGAAGAAAAAGATGTTTTTTCCTAGAATTTTGTCTGTTGTCTTTGAGCTTACAGGGATGAAAACTGGATGCATGCAGGTGAGGCTGAGTTCACTCCTCAGAGTCACTCACCCTCTCACTGCAACTCCACATCCAGAGGTTTAAACCCTCGCACAGCTGCTACCATCATGTTCTTTACCCAGGTTTGAAAAATCTGCTGAATTTTGCAAACCCTTGCACAGTTACCATAATTCTTGCATCCTTTTCCAAAAGTTGGACACTGTGTTGGTTTGTGTTTATCAAAGCATGTACAACTCCCCATACCTTATTTTGTGGACTTCAATTTTGAGCTTTATGTGCTTTTCTGCATCGAGTGTCTTCTTGTTTCATTATTTTGGATTCTCTATTCACTTTAAATCTGGAGTGGGTCATTTCCTTAGCTTGGCCAATTTTAATTGCTTTGTCAAGGGTTAATTACAGGTCTTGCAATGCTCCCTCTCTCTCTGACCCAAATCCTCATTAACAGTTTGGTCAGCAAAACCAGTTCTACATCATGGCACTGGCTACAACCCCTTCTATGTTTTCACCTGTTTGTACACTTAGCACATAAAAACATATTACTTATGTAGTTGTGTATCATAGGATCATAGGGACCTCAGGACATCATTTAGTCCAGTTTCATGCAGAATTAACCCCTTATGAAATCATCTCAGTCAAATATTTAACTTGCATTATGGTTTATTAACAAGTTACATAAATATTAACTCACTTATAATGCTTCTGTTATCCACCTACCAAAAAAAACCCCAGTAGAGCTGGGGTAACAGAGTGCTAGTAGCCCTTCTAAGCTATTAGTTATACTGTTTCCAGCTATACTGCTGTACCTGAGCTGTCTTGTTTAGAGCAATCTTGTGGATGGCTCTGTATAGTTCTACAGTCTTAGGTCATCATCCAGCCACGTATTCATGCAATTAATGGTGCAATAAAGCAGGAAATCAGCCACAGAGTTATTACACAAAATATGTGTTCTTTAATATAAGCTGTTGTATAACATAACAACTAGTTTCCAATGGCCGAAGCTTTTTCTAGGCTAAACTAAATAGTAAGTTAACTTCTAGAATCATGTTTTTCACCCCCTGAATAATTCTATTTGCTCTTTGCTGAACCATTTTCAATTTATGAACAATCTTTTTGAAGGATACACTCTAGAACTGGAATAGATTGGTCTTGAGGCAATGTTCCTAAGCATATTGGCTTGCTGTAAACTAGTCATATATAGTTTACAGTATATAAACTTTGCTGTATATATACAGCAGGAAATATATTGATTCATCCATCCTTATATTAGAGCATTGAGAATATGTTCAGAACACTTCATCTAGACTAGTTCAGAGGATGAATGCAGGTTTTCGATTGGGGGACTGCAGAGTAATAAAATGTTTTGATATTCAGATTTTCACTCATTCTTGTGAAACATAGAATATAGCAATTTATAGCAATATGACTTTTTACTTAGGGTTGATACAACAGCAACAATACAACAATAAAGAGGACTTATACCAAACAAAAAGGGAAAGGTAGGAATTAATACAAAAGCAAAAAACCTTGTAGGATCATTATGACATGGACGTATAAAATGTTAGGACATTTTGGTGATATAACAATACAAATGACAAGATTGTCAAAAAAGCACTTATGTATTCTGTTTATTTTTAGAGTATAATTATGGTTATAGCTATATCAAATGCTTTTCGAATGTCTGTTTTCCCTATGACCAGTAACAACATAAGAGACAACAGCAGTTTCCCCAGGAATGAAATATTGTCAGCTGAGTTCGTTAACTTGTTTTGCTAATTTAGTTAACTTTGAGGAAATTTTTATGTTACCTTACCTGTTATTTGTTATATTGAACAACCTTTAAAATATGAAAAAAATATTTGCAAAACAAGAATTAATATTAAAATGTATCTGGCTGGCTGTGTCTACATGAGATGCTAACTGCGCAGTAGCACATTACTCAAATGCATTGACCCCATTCTGAACGATAGCTGCTGATGCATCACAGGATGTCTGAAGCCTACCAGCCTAAACAGTGTGCATCTGCTGGCTGGCATCACTCTGATAGACATTAGAAGAGCAGTGGCCATCAAAAGAGCAGAATGACTGAGACAAAATGAAGATGTAACACACCAGCTGTATAACCATTTCACAGCCTAAATGTCTGAAGTCATGTAGGATCTCTCTCACCAACATCCAATCTCTTGATGCTATACCCAAGGAGACACAACTACAATGTGTAATAAGAGGGTGAAGAAAATGCCTGAAAGCAGAAAAATGGACACTCCAGCAGCTCAGTCCTTACCACTAGGGGCTGACATAACATGGGAAAGGTGGCGATGTCTCAATCACCTATGTACCATAATCTGATACTCCAAGGAACTAATGAAGAAATGGGACTATACCACTGGTTCAAACACCTGAGACTGCAGCACATACCCTCGGACTATGCAACATCTGCTGCAGTGCCCGCTGCTTGAAGTCACATGTACAATGAAAGACCTCATAAAATAAGCACAAGCATGTGTAACAAAATGGTCAAATGTGATGTAGAAACATGAGAAGAAAAAGAAGCGCGGAGGGCTGCCTGTTGGCTAGCCAGGCACTAGGGTATCCTTGTGGTCCAGCCAGGCTCTCTGCAGAACATGGAGTGGGGTAGAAACAGCCCCAGGCCCTGGCAACCAGGGCTGCTCCAACTCAGCTCAATGTGCAGTGGTCCTGGGTACATGTGTAAATATGGCGCCCGGGAGCAATGAGCTAGAAGTGAACTGCACCAGAGTTTATTGCTTCGCACTAATAGCACATGTAAATGTGCCCATCCCTTATATAGGCTTTGCCTTAAAAGGAGTATCTCTGTTGACAACAATAAATATTCTTGGTTGCTATTTATGAATCTGTCCTCCTATATTTAAGCCAGGTTTCTTTGCACCAGTTGAAAACTTCCATTAAAAAGTTGTATTA
Organism: Gavialis gangeticus; assembly: GCF_001723915.1. Classification (NCBI taxonomy): domain Eukaryota; kingdom Metazoa; phylum Chordata; order Crocodylia; family Gavialidae; genus Gavialis; species Gavialis gangeticus. The sequence continues at coordinate 70,237,797 of NW_017729024.1, read as the reverse complement.
TTATTTAACATGAATATATAAACAATTAACATGGAAATCACTAACTGTTTTACATATATTACACTACTATTTCATTTCACTGTTCATTTAATTATATTATTAATCACTATTATTAATCCTATTTAATCTTACTATTATAATTAATTTATTATATTCATACGGTATATATATGTATATACTGAATAACATATATGCACTCTCTATGATATTTTTATAGCTAATATATGCTATATGTATATACTATTAAGTGAACAGCTGTGTGTGTATAATGTGTATATATATATATGCATGCTGTTAAATGAATAATTCAGCCAAATAGGGATGCGATACACACACACGTGATCGCGCATGTACACATACATACATGCACAAGCACATGTGCGTTCACATACTTGCACACACAACATATATAATAAATGCATCTATGTCTAATGTAGCAATAAATGTGCTTTTTCTAATTAAATTTTCAACATTTCAAATGGTTTAATCACTTCACTTCCTCTGTTTATTCAGTCAAGTAGCCTGTGTCATTTGATGCATATTGGTGAGTGATTTTCATTTATGTTATAGTTAATGTTCACATAAAGCATATAAGAATAACAACACTGATATTCATTTTATATTATCAACATTGGGTGCTAAAAAGTTTTTTTAGGGAGGCTTCTGAATTTTTGCAGAGAAATTACAGTATGAGGTTCACATTAAAAAAAACAAAACAAAAGAAACCCCACTTCAATTCTAGTACCAAATTCTAAACTGAAGTTATTTTGTGGGAAGTAATGTTTATTATATATGACATCTCTCATATATAACATTTTATACAATAGGCCATATTATAATTAATCAGGATAATGCTGTCTCTTCTAAGGCAACTGAGATTTCTTGAGACAAATGAATCAAGTTATTTCATTGATATCTGCATGGAATATCAAATATTTTAGTTCAGATTCTTAGCGGCTTATTGCCATGGTGGTTAATATTCTGCATGCTTGTTTGTTAATGGGATTGTTGCTGTCTGTGATGTTAACAGTTTGATAGATGTGGGTTTTGCTAGTTGATATCCCCACCAGTTGGGCTTGGACACCAAAGAAGGCACACGTGTGTCAGCACACGAGCCCTCGGCTCCCCCTGACCACACCGAGCAGAGCAGTGAGCAAGGAGCCAACAGATGAATCAAGGTAAGCTGGGTAGGGCAGAGAGGAAGAGGGAGGAGGAGCCTGGCCAGCCAGGCCAGCTGTAGGGAATCAGGAAGGGGTTTTCCTCCCCACCCACTCCTATTTAGCCATGCCAGGCAGGAGCTGCACTCCTGAGCTGCGCAAACAGGCCCTGCAAACAGATGCACTCTTTAGGTGCACACCGGAGTTTGTGCGGAAGTGACTGTGATCAAGGGGTAACCAGGAGGGTAATGGGCCTCTAGGGGAATAGGGGACTACTTACTGGGAATCTTTGGGTGGGGGAAGCTCCCAGGGGAAAAGTTCCCTTTGGGGAGGGGCTGCCAGCAGACTCTTCTAAAAAGGTGCGGGGCTGGCCAAGCCTACACATAACAGCTGAGAACAGCTGAGCAGCTGTTAAAAAACTGTGGGAGATTCAAATCCCCACAAGTTGGGCTTGGAGACCGAAGAAAGCACACATGTGTGTCAGCACATGTGAGCCCTCAGCTCCCCCCCAACCACACCAAGCAGAGCAGCAAGCAAGGAGCCGACAGGCGAATCAAGGTAAGCCGGGCAGGGTGGGGGGCAAGGAGGAGGAGGACCTGAGCCAGCCAGGCCAGCTGTAGGGCCTGGAGGAGGGTTTCCTCCCCTCCTGCCCCTATTTAACCATGCTGGGTGGGAGCTGCACTCCTGAGCCACACAAACAAGCTCCACAAACAAGCGCGCTCTTTAGGAATTTGTGCAGGAGTGAGAGCATAAGGGGTCTGAGACTCCGCACATCAAAGTCGGGGGCTTCAAACAGAGTCTCCAGAGTCTTTAGGTGAGTGCATGTGAGGGAGTGTTAATGAGGGTGGTGACTTGGAGCGCAGCCAGGGACCCTGTCCCAGTGCTGCCTCCCACCCAGGGCTCCTCTGAGGCCTCCACCCAGATGGAGCCTTTGGGTGGGCCAGAAGCACCCAGGCCCCCTGCCTGCCTGGTGGGTCCTCAGGGGCCTGGGGGAAGCGGGATGGGCAGGAGTTCCCTCACCTATTCCACATGTGCCTGGATTGAGGCCCTGGAGGGGCAGGCGAGGGAACTCCAGGCAGAGGTTAGCAGGCTGCATGGGATCAGAGCCATTGAACATGAGATTGGTCGGTACTTCCATTCTTTGCAGGATCACTAAAATGGCATATGACAACACAAGAGGGACCTGGCATGGATGGATGCAAGAGTCACCTCTAGTTCTAGATGATGCAGAATTAGACTCCGCATTGCTGGAACAACTGCAGTGCAGCTGGGGAACCAATTTGGGGCCCTGGCATCGCTGGGAGAGAGTACAGCAATGGAGGCTGAACCCACAACTACCACCAGGTAGGCTGCAAGGCAACAGAGTAACCAGAGAAGATGTTGAGTAATCATAGTGGGAGACTCCCTGCTGAGAGGAATGGAGGGAGACATCTGCCACCCAGATCCCACAGCATGGGAGGTCTGCTGTTTACCTGGGGCACAGATCTATGATGTCACAGAGAGGATCCCCAGGCTTGTCTACCCCATGCTCCTTATCCATGTGGGAACAAATGACATGGCCAGGAGCAATCCAGACTGGGTCATGAGTGACTACAAGGCTCTAGAAGCTGGGCTTAAGGGATCGGGAGCTCAGGTAGTTTTTTCCTCTGTGCCCCCGGTTGCAGGCCACAGTCCAAGGAGGCAAGAATGCATCAATGATGTGAACTGGCGTCTCCAATGGTGTTACCACCAAAAAGGCTTTGGCTTCTATGACAATGGCACCCACTTCAAGGACAGAGGACTCCTGGGGAGAGATGGCATCCACCTCATGCAGAAAAATAAGTCCCTTTTCTCAGCCAGGATGCTGATCTCTTAGATAGGGCTTTAAATTATGATCACAGGGGGCTGAGGAAATGCTAACTGGAGCCTACCTGGAAACCAATATACTGAAAAGCTCCATTAACAATGAAACCAAACAAGCCACTCTTACAGAAGTGGAGAAAACAGCTCCCCTTCAATGCAACAGGTGGCCAGTGACCTCAGTAGTAGGACTTAGGTGCTTGTACACCAAAGCCAGAAGCATGGGTAACAAGCAGGAGGAACTAGTTCTCCTGCTTTCCACTGGGTACTACAATCTAGTGGAGATATTGGAGACTTGGTGGGATTCCTCTCATGACTGGAGCATAGCCATAAAGAGCTACGTCCTTCATAGAAGGGACTGGGTAGGGAAGAGAGATGGGGGGGCTCTCTATGTGAAGGAGCAGTACACCTCCCTACAGGCTGATGTTGGCCCCAAAGAAGAACAGTTGAAACCCTCTGGGTCAAGCTCCAGGGGAGGCACAGTGAGAGAGACCTGATACTACAGGCCACCTAACCAAGGGGAAGAACTTGATTTAGTGTTAGCCCATTAACTAATGGAGGCCACATGTGCACAGGACATGATTGTTATGGTTAACTTCAGCTACCCAGACATCTCCTGGGAGGAGTGCTCAGCCAGCTTGGATTGATCACAGGCCTTCCTGACCAGCACCAGAGAGCTTTTTTTTTACTCAGGAGATGCACAGGCCAACTAGAGGCAATGCAGTTCTTGACCTGGTCCTGGCCAAAGGGGATGACCTGGTTACCAACTTAAACATAGAGGGCAACCTAGGTGATAGTGACCATGAAATCATTATGTTCATGATCCATCGTAAGGCTGACAAAACAGATACCAAGCTCAAAGTCTTAGATTTCAAAAATGCAAATTTTAATAAGCTCAGGTCACTAGTAGAGAATGTCTTGAAAAACCAAAGACCACAGGTAAAGGTAGCATGAGAAGAATGGTTATTCCTTAAGGATATAATCCATTCCTTTATGGAGAAATAGTAGCAGAAGGGTCAGAAAACCCTCTTGTCTAAGCAGGGAAGTTGCAGCCCTCCTACAGAAAAAGAAAGAGGCATACTGTGGCAGGGCGCCCTCAGGGGTGCCATGACCTCCCCTAACGCCCCCTGGCTACCATGTCAGCGCACCCTCACCAATCTCGCCCGCCACATCTTTGATGTTTTAAATGTTTAGGGGAGGCTGCCTTTTCTATCCGCTTTGACACGGTGCCTTGATGTAACTTAGCCAATG
>NW_017729024.1:70231976-70232909 GCF_001723915.1 Gavialis gangeticus | reverse complement strand
CCCCCTTCTGGTCAGCGGACCCAATCAGTTGCTTTGGCAACCCACCTGTGCTGCCCCTGGTGAGTGGCAGCTGAGCCTATATTCTTGTTCTCAGTAGCAGGCATTCTAGTGCCCTGCTACACACCTCCCCCCCTTCAGTTCACGACTCACTGAGCCAAGTCTTCCACGTTGTTCCCATCACGACTGCCTGTACATCTCTCAGGCTCAGGTTCTTGTTCTTCGGTCTTCTCCCCTTACACTGGCAGAGGTTTTGAGGCACCTCCTCCTTGCCTTTTACGCAAGGGGCAACGTGGTATTTCTTGGGATTTGCCTCACCACAGGCAGTCCCCCCACATTAGCTGACCTTGGTACACCATTTTCTCTGACTGTCAAAAGACCCGGCCTCCCCCTGGGGGTTCCTTCCTCTTCTTACTTGTCTTTGTTCCATCCCCACATCTCCTGGCCTTCCCTTCTGAAGCCGTCATGGGGTCTGCCGCCTCTCTATAGGCCCTTGGAGATCCTGGATTCTTCCCCAGATCTCCCACTGCTGGTCTAGTGCTTTCTGGGCATACTCTTTCCTCCAGAATTCTACTTTCCCTTGCCCCGTAGACTCTCCTCGGGGCCCCTTATAGATTTTGACGTAAGCTACCCCTCCAACCTTCTCTTCAAGGATAGCCCTCAACAATTGCCACCTGACCAGCCTGGGGATGTTGTTAATATAAATCTCAGGTCTTTTCTCCTGCTTTGCCTCCCTTCTCAGTGATGGCTTTTTACTTTTGGTCTCCAGCCCCTTGGTACCTTCTGTTTTACTGGGCTCAACTCATTTCCTTCTCATCCGGCATCTCTTAGACCTTTGCTGTGTTGGGCCCCTGGCTGTTTGTATTGTATCTTGGCTAGGTAGGCGAGATGTTTCACCCCCTGTGGGAACTTGTGCGTTCTCCCCCTCTTCTCGAG
>NW_017729024.1:70217533-70226976 GCF_001723915.1 Gavialis gangeticus | reverse complement strand
CCCTTTCGAGGCTTCCCCTTTCCAGGAAGGGCCCCACTGGGGCCTGCCTCTCGTATGTCATGCAGTCACCTACACTCTGGGCCCGCACCCCGCGACTCCCGTGGTCTCACCCGCCCTCGGGCCTCGTCTCCTGCGTGCCTTGCCCGCACTGGGGGCTATGCTCGCGCTCCTCACACTCCTCGTAATCGGGGCTCAGGCGGCCTCGGCCTTACCTGGCCCCAGACCCCTTCTAAGGTCCTACGCCCACTGGGCTTCTCACGATTGGGGCTCAGGCAGCCTCGGCCTTACCTGGTCCCCAGACCTGCCTCCTCGGGCCTATGCCCCACTGGGGCTTCTGCCTACGCACAACACTGAGCTCTTCCCGAAGCTGCCCACACTGGGCCGGGGTCGGGACACCCCAAAACGCAGTGCCCCCTGCGGTGCTAGGAACACCCCCACCTTACTGGGGAGCTCCTAATGAGGCCTCCTCCACCCCTACAGCCTTGCCTGGTCCTCCGGTCTTAATCACAACCAAAACAGAAATGCAAAGCCCCTCGGCTATAACATAAAACCTAAGCCAGCCTGGCTAACCTTCTTTCATGCCTGCCAGGGTCCTCTCCACCCTGCATCCGCATGCCAAAGCACAACACTGCCCTGCTCGCTCTAGCAGAGCTCTTGCTCCTTAGGCTGCCAGAGGGGACCTGACTCTGGCCTCGGCCTTCTCTGTTTATGTAGACCAGGCCCTGCCCCCTTCTGGTCAGCGGACCCAATCAGTTGCTTTGGCAACCCACCTGTGCTGCCCCTGGTGAGTGGCAGCTGAGCCTATATTCTTGTTCTCAGTAGCAGGCATTCTAGTGCCCTGCTACACACCTCCCCCCCTTCAGTTCACGACTCACTGAGCCAAGTCTTCCACGTTGTTCCCATCACGACTGCCTGTACATCTCTCAGGCTCAGGTTCTTGTTCTTCGGTCTTCTCCCCTTACACTGGCAGAGGTTTTGAGGCACCTCCTCCTTGCCTTTTACGCAAGGGGCAACGTGGTATTTCTTGGGATTTGCCTCACCACAGGCAGTCCCCCCACATTAGCTGACCTTGGTACACCATTTTCTCTGACTGTCAAAAGACCCGGCCTCCCCCTGGGGGTTCCTTCCTCTTCTTACTTGTCTTTGTTCCATCCCCACATCTCCTGGCCTTCCCTTCTGAAGCCGTCATGGGGTCTGCCGCCTCTCTATAGGCCCTTGGAGATCCTGGATTCTTCCCCAGATCTCCCACTGCTGGTCTAGTGCTTTCTGGGCATACTCTTTCCTCCAGAATTCTACTTTCCCTTGCCCCGTAGACTCTCCTCGGGGCCCCTTATAGATTTTGACGTAAGCTACCCCTCCAACCTTCTCTTCAAGGATAGCCCTCAACAATTGCCACCTGACCAGCCTGGGGATGTTGTTAATATAAATCTCAGGTCTTTTCTCCTGCTTTGCCTCCCTTCTCAGTGATGGCTTTTTACTTTTGGTCTCCAGCCCCTTGGTACCTTCTGTTTTACTGGGCTCAACTCATTTCCTTCTCATCCGGCATCTCTTAGACCTTTGCTGTGTTGGGCCCCTGGCTGTTTGTATTGTATCTTGGCTAGGTAGGCGAGATGTTTCACCCCCTGTGGGAACTTGTGCGTTCTCCCCCTCTTCTCGAGGCCGGAGTAATTCTTTCAGCTGATATCTCAGCTGTTTCCTTTCCATAACACTCTGCCTCTGCTACTGTTCCCATCTCTGGCCCCATTCCTTCAGGAATGTTAACATAACCTCCTTATGTAGGGTCCCTAGTTCTTTCTTCACAAGTCTCTTTTCCCCTGTCTCGCTCTCTTGCGGCCCTGACCTCAACTCCTCCCTGGATTCCTCTGGGCCAAGGTCACTGGGGACTTGCTCTAGCCCAAAATCTATCCCCTTTGCTGCAAGTGAATTCCCCTGTCTCTGGTCCTATAGTCATGCCCCTGCTTGCTTTGGGGACTCCAGGATTACTTCCCCCAGGTCTTGTGTCTCCACAGCCATCCAGTCAATTGCCTCCCGCAGTGTCTCAATTTCAGTCTCCAGCCTCTGGATCTCCCTTCGGCTATTCTGCACCTCCATTTGTAATTGTTCCTTTCCCCTGTTTAGCTGTACCCCCTTAGCCTGGCTATCCGCTAAGCGGATTTCAAGTGATCGCACTCGCTGCGCTAATTTATCTCTTTCAGTCTCCACTTTTTGCAATTGGATGCCTCTCTCTTCCTTTTGCTTCCCTAAGTCCTTTAGATCTCCCTCAAGAGATAGTCGCTGCTTTTCCAGTAGTTCATAGTTTGCTTGAAATCTCTTAACCTGTTCTACCTCCTCCAAGATCAGCTTATCCATTTCTGCAGTTCGGGTGTCACTTTCCTGCAGTTTGTTCCGCAATTCCCACGCCAAGTCCTCTGCCTGGCTACCTCTCTGTCGCCAACCTTCTAGTTCCTCACATAATTCCCTTATCCGATCTTCCCTTTCATGTGCTTGGTCCTCTGCATTAATTCTTTGAGATGTTTCTATTTCCAGCTCCCACTCTAACCGGTCTATCTTGTGCTCTAATTCTTCGATCTTTCTTTGTTCAGTGAAGTGGTCGGATCTCCGACCTCCCCTGTTCCATGCCTGCATCATCCTGATCTAGGCCTTACCCCTCCCGGGTCAGCCTCGGTCTTGTTCTCAAAACCCTGGGCAATGGGTACAACCCCTTTGGCCCCAAAATCAACTGAGCTGCCGTCGCACTGCCTGACTTCCAAAGTGTCTGTCCACTATCACAATCTCAGCCCTTGGGTCCACTGTCGCTTTTTGTTTGACACACGGCTGAGTGGTTTCCCAGCCAATGCACCACTGGGGCAGGACGATCTAGGGGTGCCGTGACCCCCCCTAGCGCCCCCTGGCTACCGTGTCAATGCACCCTCACCAATCTCGCCTGCCACATCTTTGATGTTTAAATGTTTCAGGGAGGCTGCCTTTTCTATCTGCCTTGATGTCCAGTTGCCCAGCGCACTCTAGCGTTAGGGCTACCCGTAAGTCCTACTACCGCCCTCTCCTTGGCTTCTCGCTGGGCTTGCCCCCTTCTGAGTCTTCCCCTTTCCAGGCAGGGCCTCACTGGGACCTGCCTCTCATATGTCGTGTGGTCACCCGCACTCTGGGCCCGCACCCCGCGACTCCCGCGGTCTTGCCTGCCCTCAGGCCTTGTCTCCCGTGCCTCCCGCACTCCTCGCCCACACTCGGGCCTTGTCTCGCGCTTCCCACGTGCACTGGGGCCTATGCTTGTGCTTCTCGCGCTCCTCGTAATCAGGGCTCAGGTGGCCTTGGCCTTACCTGGCCCCAGACCCTTTCTAGGGTCCTACGCCCACTGGGCTTCTCACGATTGGGGCTCAGGCAGCCTCGGCCTTACCTGGCCCCCAGACCCGCCTCCTCAGGCCTATGCCCCACTGGGGCTTCTGCCTACGCACAACACTGAGCTCTTCCCGAAGCTGCCCACACTGGGCCGGGGTCGGAACACCCCAAAACGCAGTGCCCCCTGCGGTGCTAGGAACACCCCCACCTTACTGGGGAGCTCCTAATGAGGCCTCCTCCACCCCTACAGCCTTGCCTGGTCCTCCGGTCTTAATCACAACCAAAACAGAAATGCAAAGCCCCTCGGCTATAACATAAAACCTAAGCCAGCCTGGCTAACCTTCTTTCGTGCCTGCCAGGGTCCTCTCCACCCTGTATCCGCATGCCAAAGCACAACACTGCCCTGCTCGCTCTAGCAGAGCTCTTGCTCCTTAGGCTGCCAGAGGGGACCTGACTCTGGCCTCGGCCTTCTCTGTTTATGTAAACCAGGCCCTGCCCCCTTCTGGTCAGCTGACCCAATCAGTTGCCTTGGCAACCCACCTGTGCTGCCCCTGGTGAGTGGCAGCTGAGCCTATATTCTTGTTCTCAGTAGCAGGCACCCTAGTGGCCTGCTACACATACAAACAATGGAGGCTTGGGACAGCCCCTAAGGAAGACTACTTGACAATGGCCCGCACTTGTACAAAACAGATTAGGCAAGCTAATGAAGAAACTGGACTAAAACTAGCTACAAGAATCAAGGACAACAAGAAGTCCTTCGGCTACATCTGGAATAAAAGGAAAACTAACAGGAGTGTGGGGCCACTGCTCAATGCCTCAGGATACCTGGTTACTACCACTCAGGAAAAAATGGAGCTCCTAAATGACTATTTGCCTCACTCTTTCACAATACCAAGGGGAACAACATGCCAGGTAGGGCACAGAATGAGCAGGGTGAGATTGACACCATTCCCGCCATTGCTATAGAACTGGTGTAGGATCAATTAAATGATCCTGGACCTTATCCAACCCTCTGATCATTATCCCATGTCCCTCATTCACATGGGAATGAATGGCGTGGCCAGGGGTAACCCAGACCACATCATGAGAAACTACAAGGCTCTAGGTCCAAAGCTGAAGGAGACAGGGCACAGGTGGTTTTTTCTTCTATCCTTCCAGTGAGCAGACATGGATGGTGCCATGAGACATGCATTGGCAAGGTCAACTGGAAGCTTCAGAACTAGTGTTACCAGGCGGGTTTTGGGTCTTGGACCATGAGCTGCATTTCTGCACAGAGGCCATGCTCAGGTGGAATGGGCTTCATCGGTCCCCAAAAAGTAAGCATATTTTTTTCTTCCAGGCTATCTGATCTCATACGGTGAGCTTTAAGCTAGGTTTGTCAGGGGATGTGGACACAGAGGAACATGAAGACACTTCGCTGTCAAGCCAGGTGATGCACACAGGGCATACCCAGGTAAGTGACAGGGGCCAGGGTACGCTTAGGAGCAAGGGGGTGGTATGGGTCTCAAATGCCTCTACACAAATGCTCAAAGCATGGGGAATAAGCAGGAGGAACTCTCCCTCCTGCTAGCTGGCAAAAACCCTGACCTAATGGGGCTCACAAAAACCTAGTGGGATTCTACCCATGACTGGGTAGTGGACATCAAGGGATACAGGCTGTACAGGTGAGACAAAGCAGGGAAAGGTGGGGGGTGTAGCGCTATATGTCAAAGAGCAATGCACATCCTCAATGATCAGGATGGAGTCAGAGGAGGGGCAAAACGAGGTGCTCTAGGTAAAAATGCAAGGGGGGCATAGGGAAGTAATTGATAGTGGGTGTCTACTACAGACCGCCTCACCAGGGGGATGAGCTTGACCTGGAATTCTCAGGTCAGCTCACAGAGGCAGTAAAGTCAAGGGATGTGGTTGTCATGGGAGACCTAAACTACCCAGACGTCTGCTGGGAGGAGTAGTCAGCCAGGTCTGACCACTCACGTAGGGCCCTAGCTGGGATACAGGACCTCCACCTAACCCAAGAAGTGCATACTGCCACCAAGGGAAATGCCTTGCTGGACTTGGTGCTTGCCACAGGTGATGACCTGGTGAGGGGTCTGCGGGTACTCGACCACCTGGGCAACAGTGATCATAGCGTGCTGGAATTTACTATCCAGCGCAGGGTGGTGAAAGCAAGCAGCAAGGCAGAGGTCCTCAACTTCAGGAGGGCTGACTTCTGTAAGCTAGGAAGGTTAGTAGGAGAGGCATTGGGGTCTCACAGCCTCAATGAGATGGGAGTCCAAGAAGGGTGGTTGTTCCTCAAGGAGACAATTTGAGCTGAAAGCGAGTCAGTCCCAATGTGCACCACAGGGGGCAGCAGTGCTAAGAAGCCCCCATGGCTCAGCAAAGGCATTCAGGGATGCCTGAGGGCAAAAAAAGAGGCCTACAAACACTGGAAGCAAGGGACTACCACCAAGAAGGATTACACCTTCATTGCTCAGGGCTGCAGTGAGGCTGTTAGGAAGGCCAAAGCAGAGATGAAGCTAGTGCTAGTGACCAAAATTAAGGATAATAAAAAATCCTTTTTCAAATATATAGGAAGTAAGAAGAAGGCACTGTGTAATGTGGGGCCCCTACAGGATAGGCTTGGCAATCTGGTTATTTCAGCAAATGAAAAATCTTACCTCTTTAATGAATTCTTTGTCTACGTATTCCTGAACAGGGACTGGGACATCTCCCCCGCTAGAATTGCGGATAGATCCAGGGGAGGCACTGCCATGCCAAGGGTCAGGAATGATCTATTTAGGGAACTTTTGGAAGGGCTGGAAGTGTTTAAATCAGTAGATCCAGATGTTCTTCACCCAAGGGTGCTGAGGGAATTGGCAGGGTTCATAGCGGGTCCTCTGGCATGGCTCTATGAGTGTTCGTGGGGCACTGGCCAGGTACCAGAGTATTGGAAAAGGGACAATGTGGTCCCCTTTTACAAGAAGGGGAGAAAAGAGGACCCTGGCAATTATAGGCCAGTCAGTCTTACCTTGGTCCTCAGGAAAATCATTGAGAAAATTATCAAGGAACATATCTGCAAAAGCCCAGCAGGGGAGGTAATATTCAAGGGCAACCAATATGGGTTCATTGAGAGCATGTCCTGCCTGACTAACCTGGTTTCTTTTTATGATCAGGTCACAAAGTCCCTGGACGAGGGTGTCAGGGTGGATGTTGTCTTCCTGGACTTTAAGAAGGCCTTTGACATGGTTTCCCACCACATTCTCTTAAAAAAAAACTTACTGACTATGGCAATGATGCCTACACAGTCAGATGGGTGGCAAATTGGCTAGATGGTCACACCTAGACAGTGGTGGTGGATGGGTCATTTTCGACCTGGAGGGATGTGGGACAGTGGAGTCCCCAAGGCTTGGTCCTGGGGCCTGTACTGTTCAACATCTTTATCAGTGATCTGGATGTGGGTGTGGAATGCATGCTTTCCAAATTCACTGATGACACCAAGTTGTGCAGCAAAGTGGGTACGCTGTAGGGGAGGGACAGAATCCAGGTAGATCTAGACAAATTACAGAGGTGGGTGAATGAGAATAGGATGGAATTCAATGCTGACAAGTACAAGGTACTGCATCTAGAGAGAAGCAACCAGCAACACACCTATAGGCTGGGGAACACCCTTCTCAACAACATAGTGGCAGAAAGGGACCTTGGATTCATTGTTGACTCCAGGATGAATAAGAACCACCAATCCAAGGAAGCAGTCAGTAAGGTTAACCACGCCTTGTCATGCATCTACAGATGCATCACAAGCAAGTCCAGGGAGGTGATCCTTCCCCTCTATGCGGCTTTGGTCAGGCCACAGTTGGAATACTGTGTGCAGTTCTGGGCCCCGCACTTCAAGAGGGATATGGCTAGCATTGAGAGGGTCCACAGGAGGGCCAGTCACATGGTCAACTGGCAGCGGGGCAGGCTCTATGAAGAGAGGCTAAAGGGCCTGAACCTATTCAGCTTCCACAAGAGAAGACTGAGAGGGGATCTGGTGGCCATTTACAAACTCACCAGGGGGGACCAGCAAGGACTGGGGGAGGCTCTGTTCCCCTGGGCACAATCCAGGGTTATTAGGAATAATGGCCGCAAATTATTAGAGCGAAGATTCAGGCTGGACATCAGGAGACATTACTTTAAAGTTAGGGCTGCCAGGCTCTGGAATGGGCTCCCAAGTGAGGTGGTACTCTCTTCTACTTTGGGGGTCTTCCAGAAGAGTCTGGACAGATATCTGGCTGAAGTGATATGACCCCAGCCTGGGGCAGGGGGTTGAACCTGATGATCTGTTTAGGTCCCTTCCAATCCTAAGCACTATGATACTATGGAAGAAATTAGATGGATATAAATCAGCAGGACCAAATGAACTGCACCCAAGAGTGCTCCAAGGGTTGGCTGAAGTAATTGCAGAGCCCCTGGCAAAGGTCTTTTAAAAATCATGGGCCTCTGAAAAAATCCCAGAGGAATAGAAGAAGGCCAATGTTGTGCCCATCTTCAAGAAGGGGAAGCGTGAAGACCTGGGAAACTACAGGCCAATTGGTTTAACTTCTATTGCAGGGAAAATCCTAGAAATATTCATCAAAGAGGCTATATGTGACAAACTTGTAGAAGGCATGATACTGAATGACAGCCAGCATGGCTTCATCACAGGCAGGTCTTGTCTGACCAACCTCATTTCTTTATATGATCAGATGACACATCACCTGGATGAGAGAAAAGCTGTTGACATCATATACCTCGACTTCCAGAAAGCCTTTGACCTGGTATCTCACAAGGTACTGATCAGAAAACTGGAAGATATCAGGCTCAGCTGTGAGACCATCAAGTGGGTGTGAAACTGGTTGCAGGGTAGGACACAGAGAGTCCAAATGAATGGATTGGTGTCTTCCTGGCAAGATGTGGGCAGCAGTGTACCCTAGGGGTCAGTACTTGGCCCAGTGCTGTTCAAGATCTTCATCAGTGACCTGGATGAGGGGGTGAAAAGCCCATTGGCCAAGTTCACAGACGACACCACGATATAGGGTTGTGAGGACACACCTACAAATAGGCTGCAGATACAAGCAGACCTAGACAGGCTGGTATGTTGGGCAGAATGGAACTAGATAAGGTTCAACACAGAAAAATGCAAAGAGTTGCATCTGGGAAGGAAGAATCCCCAACACACCTACAGGCTGGGCATTGCTAACCTGATGAGCACAAGAAATGAAAGGGATCTGGGGGTAACAATAGACCCCAGCATGAATATGAGCCGGCAGTGTGACGCAGTAGCCGCGAGGGCAAATAAAGTCTGCCATGCATTAATCAATGCATCTCCAGTAAATCCAAAGAAGTGATTCTCCCACTTTACTCAATATTAGTGTGGTTGCAGTGGGAGTATTGCATCCAGTTCTGGGCGCCGCACTTAAACAAGGATGTGCTAAAGCTCAAGGGTGTCCAGACTATGGAATAAGCTCCCCACAGTGGTGGTACAATCATCTACCCTAGAGGTTTTCAAGAGAAGACTGGATGGTCACCTGGCTGTGTAGCATGAACTAAACTAACGTAGCTGATGTTAACATAGAGGGTAATAATAGTAAAATATAATTATTTTAGTCTTGTCCTGTAAGCAACTTGAAAACTCTATTTTGTATCCTTCTGCTTGACATAAGTGAATGAACTCTGCGTAACCTTTATATATGAGTGTGTGTAAAAGAGTAAATGGCGAGAGAATGGCATAAAGACAGGAGAAGAAGATTTAACTGTTTATGTAAGTAGCAAGGCGCCATATGTAAGTTACCAGCCAGTAACTAATTAACAAACGGCTGAAGAATCCCTTTGAAGCTTGAGGGCACAAAGGAGGTAACAGAAGAAATTCTGCCAGACGGGCAACAAGAATACTCCAAGGCTAAGATAAGCTGAAGACAAAAGAACGACCGCAAACACAGAAGCTGGGTATGGAAAAACCCCAAAGCACTGAAACAAAGGATGCCAATCCCTATAAAAGAACTCTTTGAAAATGCCAAGTTAGGTGAGTCTCTTTCTCTGCTGCTAGAATAAAAATGGTAACTAACTTTAAGCAGTAAGAAAAATACAGGAGATGGAAGTTAAGATGTTCA
>NW_017729024.1:70211659-70212533 GCF_001723915.1 Gavialis gangeticus | reverse complement strand
GTGTAGCATGAACTAAACTAACGTAGCTGATGTTAACATAGAGGGTAATAATAGTAAAATATAATTATTTTAGTCTTGTCCTGTAAGCAACTTGAAAACTCTATTTTGTATCCTTCTGCTTGACATAAGTGAATGAACTCTGCGTAACCTTTATATATGAGTGTGTGTAAAAGAGTAAATGGCGAGAGAATGGCATAAAGACAGGAGAAGAAGATTTAACTGTTTATGTAAGTAGCAAGGCGCCATATGTAAGTTACCAGCCAGTAACTAATTAACAAACGGCTGAAGAATCCCTTTGAAGCTTGAGGGCACAAAGGAGGTAACAGAAGAAATTCTGCCAGACGGGCAACAAGAATACTCCAAGGCTAAGATAAGCTGAAGACAAAAGAACGACCGCAAACACAGAAGCTGGGTATGGAAAAACCCCAAAGCACTGAAACAAAGGATGCCAATCCCTATAAAAGAACTCTTTGAAAATGCCAAGTTAGGTGAGTCTCTTTCTCTGCTGCTAGAATAAAAATGGTAACTAACTTTAAGCAGTAAGAAAAATACAGGAGATGGAAGTTAAGATGTTCAAAAGAAAGACAGTAAAGAGTGAGGCAGATGTAAAAAATGTCAAAGATTTCCTGCCTACATATCTGCAAGATACGAGTCTTTTAAAACAAGTGCTGCAGTGATTTGGACATAGCCTATGGACCGAGCAGGCAGTAAGAGTTGCCTGTATCATTGCAGATTTAAAAGACAAATTTAAGAACTATATGCAGATATACACTATACTAGTACACTCCATGAAAAATGAGGCTGCAAAAAAACAAAAAACCCAAAAACATAAGGAGCAAGGGAGAGAGGCAGCTTCTACTGAGCACACAAACAA
>NW_017729024.1:70183108-70206659 GCF_001723915.1 Gavialis gangeticus | reverse complement strand
AAAAAACCCAAAGACAAGAAAGGCACCAGGGGCAAGAGAGAGAAAAAAATGTCACTCAAATCCCAATTGCTCAAATCACGAGCAAGACTTTATAAAGGGGGATAAGGCAAGGTCAGTGTTTATTGATTACATGAGTTAGACATAGAGGTTCTAGCACACCATTCATACAAACACACACAAATCATCCTACACATCATTACACATAGGCATACACATACACAAAACAATTTCATCCACACTTACACTAGATATAATTGCCAGCAATAGTCACTTAATATCAGCCCAGGGTGGCGAACCTGGGCTTATTGAGTAGATGATGAAGATTTGAAGGTAGCAGATTTGAAGATAACTGCTGGATATTTCAGGGACCTTTCCAGCCTTATGATTCTATATCTTGCAGATGATTACCCATAATTTTCAAGTGTCGTGGAAATGTGTACTGACTGACTCACTAGTATGGACACTATTACCTGTATGGATTTCTTATTTGTTCCTTTACAATATATTCCCTCTCCATAAATGAAAATATATAATCTTAATGTATGATACTCTTCTAGTAGTAGAATAGTTAGAATAGTAAGAATATCTCAGTTCAATAATACAGGCTGCATCTACACAAAACGCAAACTGCATAGTCATTACTGCGTGGTCATGTAGTACTTGTTTATACAAGTATTAAATGACTGCACAGTAACCCGAGTTACTGTGTGGTAATGTCAATGAATGCCATTTTTGTGACTCTACTGTGTAGTAGTCTAATACTACTGTACAGTAGCATTGCATCACTGTTTTTGCCACATGACGCTATTCAGCAGTAGTATTGAGCCACTGCGCAATCTGAATCTCATGTAGATGTGGCCACATAGAACTCTTGTGGCCTCAGTAGAACTATGACTTATCCTAAAGCTTTAAGTGAAAAAAAGTTTACAAATTTAAACTCTTGGTCATTTAGGTAAGTAATCCCATCAGTAAATTAACACACAATTTACCGATCTTTATCACAGTCTGGCATTTGGAAAGTGGACAACTTCTACAACACAAAAGAAGAGAGCCAAAGTAAAATGCCAGGAAAAGCTCAGATCTGTAAGTTGGCTCCATTCCACAGCTGCCTACTGATAGCAAGTAAGCAGTACAGACTACCATTTTGTGAGGCTGCCAACTTTTAAAAGCATTTTTCAGTGAACCAGAAACACCTCCACTTTCTATTATATGCATTTAAAATTATATTTTGGTATCTCTTGATATAAATATGAATGAAGTTCCATTAATTTCCTTCAGGCTCTTCAGTATAACGACTTTTTGTTGAGTTAAAATCCTTCCAGGAATATTTCTGTTTCAAGACTGGTCTTAAAAGTTTAGAACAGCTCTAACTGACCTCGAATGTACACGTCAGATTGTACATTGCCACATAGATTCATAGATATGAGGAGCTGGAAGGGACTTCTCAAGATCATCAGGTCCAGCTCCCCTGCATTTGGGCAGGAAAGACTGCTGGGGTCAGATGACTCCAGCAAGGTGAGCATGCAGACTTTTTAAAAGATATCCAGGGTAGGTGATTATACCCCTCTGTGGGGAGTCTATTCGAGACCCTCGATACTTGAGCTGTAAAGAAGTTTTTCCTTATGTTTAATCTAAAGTGGTCTTCTAGCAATTTATGACTGTTAGTCCTACTCTTCCCCTGGGGAGCCCTGGTGAACAGACATTCTCCCAGTTGCTGATATACACCCCGTATAGGCTGCCACCAAGTCCCCTCTGAGTTTTCTTTTCTCCAGGCTGAACAGACCCATGTCTCTCAGCCTTTCATCATGTGGCATGCTCTCCATACCTCTAGCTATATGCCTATCCTTCCTTTGGATCCTCTTAACCTTCTCTACATGCTTCCTGAAGTGTGGTGCCCACAACTGGATGCAGTATTCTAGCTGTGGCATCAGCAAGGATGAGTAAAGTGAGAGGATAACATCCTTAGTTTTTTTTGAGATGTATCAGTAGATGCATCCTAGTGCTTTGCTTGTTATGCCAGCTATGGAATTGCATTGGTGGATCATGTTAATTCTAAGGTATGTCAAGACCCCCCAGGTCTCTTTTGGTGGTGGTACTAGTAAGCGTAGCACTGCTGAGCCTGCAAGCATGTTGCAAGTTGTTTCTCCCCAGGTGGGGCACCTTACACTTCTTAGTGTTGAACATGATCAGATTTTGATCCGCCCACCTTGCAAGCCTGTTCAGGTCAGCCTGTATCCCCAGCCTATCCTCTAGTTGCGACCACAATCTCCCATAATTTGGCATCACCTGCAAACTTTGCCCATCCACTTTTGACACCCAAAGCCAAATCATTAATGAATATGTTTAAAAAGCACTGGTCTGAGTACCAAACCCTTAGGAATGTCACTGGTCACCAAGCACCATGTTGACTCAGTTCTACCTATTATTACTCTCTGTGTTCTGCTTTGGAGTCAGTTTCCTAGCCACCAGACCATTGGGTTATTGACGGTACAGATCCCCAGTTTTACCATGACCACATTGTGGGAGACCAAATCAAAACCTTTTTGGAAATCCAAGTGTAGAAGAAAATGAGGTTGATCAGGCATGACTTGCCCACAATGAAGCCATGTTAGGTATCTATTAGAATGTTGCCTTCCATTAGCCTGTTGCTAATGGATTCTTTGATAATTTTTTCCAGAATTTCTCCAGGAATTGAGGTCAAACTGAATGGTCTGTAACTCCCTGGATCCTTCTTCCTGCCTTTCTTGTAGACAGGCAGCACATTGGTCCTCTCCCAGTTATCTGGCACCTCTCCTGAGTGCCATGAGTTCTCAAATAGTTTTGTTATGTGTCATGTGATGATGTTGGCCAATTCTTTCAACACTCTTGGGTGCAGTTCATCCGGTCCTGCTGACTTGTAGATATCCAGTCTCTCTAGATGTTCCCTTACAAGATCTTTTCCAAATGTTGGTGGGTGATTTCCCCCACCTTGATCGTCCTGTATCCTGTCAAGCAGGGTAACACCCTTGGATTGGTGGAATACTGATGTGAAGTAATCATTTAGGAGTTTGGATTCCTCCTGGGTGTTGGTTGTCAGCTGTCCCATTTTGTTCCGCAAAGGTCCAATGTTTCCCTTATTTTTTTCTCTGACTTCCTATGTATCAATTGAAGAAGGACTTTTTATTATTCTTGATTTCTGTTGCCAATTTGAATTTGGTTTCTGCCTTTGCTTTCTAACCTTCTCCCTACAGGTGCAAGCTATTGCTGTGTACTCTTCCTTGATATTTCTCAACTTCCATCCCTTGTAAGTTACTCTTTTCAGTTTTAGGAGGTCCATGACTTACCTGTTGGGCCAAGATGGTCTCCCAGCCCTTTTGCTACCTTTCCTGTGAGCCAGAATGGACTTCCTTTGTGCTCTATGGATTGCATCTCTGAGGAACAACTGCTTGTCTTTGACCCCCCTCCCTATTGGACCGTGGTCTGTCAGGGGCTTGCCAACCAAATTCCTAAGCTTGTGGAAGTCAGCTTCCCCAAAATAAAGGATTTCAGCTCTGCTGACTGATTTCCCTGCCTTGTGATGGATGGAAAAAATGATCATTTCATGATCACTGTCACCTAGCTTCCTTTTGATCATCAGGTTGCTCACTAGATCATCTCCTTTAGCTAAGACCAAATCCAGTAGTGCCTTACCCCTTGTTGGCCTCTAGACTTCTTGAGTCAGATAGAGCTCATCAGTGCAAGTGAGGAAGCTTCATGAACGAGCAGATCTTGCTGCGTGCTCTTCCCATGAGATGCCTGGGTAGTTGAAGTCACCCATGATGACCATGCTTTGAGTGTGTGCCAGTTCTCTAGAGAACTCCTGATCAAACTCTTCCTCTTGGTTCTGCAATAAACTCCTACAGTTATATCCTCTTCAGCATGTTCTCCCTGCATTTTAACCCGGGGGGTCTCAAGTTGCCCTTCTTTAGAGCCAGTCTCTACTAGGGATGTGTACTGCTCACACCCCCATCTTTCTTCCCAACCCAATCCCGCCTATGTAAGGTGTAGCCCTCTATGCCTGTGGTCCAATCATAGGTGGAGTCCCACCAGGTCTCCATTATTCCTATTATATCATATTCCTTATTGCTTAGCAGAAGGGCCAGTTCCTCCTGCTTTTTCCCCATGCTCCTGGCATTTGTGTACAGGCAACAAATAATGTGACTTTCTTTAATCTACAGTAGGTAACTTTTGTAATTTGCATTGTATGGGAAATGTTGACATTTTAAAAATTATTTTCATTCCAAATTAAAATTAAAACAAATATTATATTTTTCTCTTAGCATATGACAGTAGTAAAATAATTTAATCTAAAAAATTCAATATTGTATTTCAACTATTGACATTTAAGTTTGAATTGTATTTATGGATTTCCTTAGTTTTATATTTGAGCACGTTGATGATAAAGCTTAGGTTTTGATGCACTGAAGGTGAGAAGAAGACTAGAAAGGTCTTACATAATTTTTTTAATATCTAGCAAGACCTCTCAGTGCTGCAGAATTATAGCTGGTCAAAGCTTAGCATTTGTGTGCAGGAACAGAGTGCAAAGGGGCTTCTTTGTCCAAGAAATTCTCAGGACTGTTTGGCACTGATCACTCCAAAAGAGGACTGATATAATTTTTTTCCCCTTTTATTTTATATACAGGTGTATACACCACTGTTTTCTGTGAGATTCCACATTTCAAGTGAAAAGGTACCTAAACGTATGTATAATGGAAATTCTTGAAGCTAAACCAATCTTTTCTGTTTCCCTTATAGCATCTACCCCTGTACCCCAGTTATTCAGAGATGTTTGTTTATTAAAAGATTAAGAGGGCTGCCCTATGAATGGCTCACTGAGTAACATTATTTCATCTCCTCTTTTGTTTTGTTAAACTAGGTTTACATGTACTTTTGGCAAATCCAAGAAAAGAGAAACCCAAGGAGTTAGGCAGGAGCCACATTCTTACTTCAGTAGGCAGGGAACTATGACTTCTAGCTTCTTCTTTGTTATAAAATAAATAATAATTCTGATTATCAAGAACTAACAAGAAAATGTTAACATTATGTTATCATGAGGCAGCCGATTCACAACACCATCAGTGTAATGGTGTGTTATCTTTAGTGTGATCATATCATATATATCCTACAGAGAAACCCCATAAATGATGACAACAAAGGAGCTTTTGAATTAATTGACCAAGAAGTTTTAGAATGCTATACATATCCTTCTGTGACATATACAACACACCTGTTTTATTGCAGTTAATCTGCAATGGACATTGTTATCTTACAGACCTTACTCATTAGACCACAAAGTCAGGTAGGTTAGCACATAAGTTCCCAATGAGAATCTTAATATTATTGAGACCAGATGTTCCTAAACAAATGTTAATGTTAAATATAATCTTTCTGATTCTACCATCTAACAGGCCAGAACAAAAAGAAAAAGAACAACATGTTTAAAAAAAAGGATTAAAATTTTGTTCCACATAAATATAGCATAAATAACAACAGTAGTATTTTTATTACAGTTGCTTCCAAAGTATCTGTCCAAGTTTGAAGCCATAGTATGCTAAATACTGAACAAATGAATAGTTCTGGAGTTTATAATGTAAATTGACAGACAAGATAAAGACAGTGAAAAACACTGACAAAAAACACTTGGTAAATATTATATTATGGTACTTCTATCATCTTTCTTTCTACATCATTGGACTTCAATGAGGCCGGCAGAGAAGAGCTGACAGGAGTAAGAGAATAGTCATGGAAATGAAGGAATAGAGAAGACTTATAAGGAAGATAAGGAGAGGAGGAAGGAAGGATGGAGAGGAGTGATGAGACTGGCAGCAAAGAATCTAAGACATGGAGAAAGTAGGAAACAAATTACTTATTAGCAGAAAGGAGATACAGAATAGAACTAAAACTGAATGAAATAGTCTGGTGACACTTATCTTGGGGATGGGGTCAATGATTGTAGTAGCATCTCCAGTATCAATCTCTTCTCCAGTATCAAGAGTCCTGCTTTTCTTCTTACAAATTACACACCAGTGTGAGGGAAGACTGCTTGAGAACAGTTGTCCTTGTAGAAGACAGTTCTTTCCCCTTTGGCCCTACCAGCCCTCCCTTTCCTCACCCCCGCCCCCCCCCACATGCCCTTTCATTCTTTACATTTGCATTTAATTTCTCGGTGTTCTCTTTTTTGGTTACAAGTATGTGTATAGGGACAGTTAAGAGGGAACAATTGCCAGTGGTTAATGATGTTAGAATTTAAATTGCCCCAATTACAGTTGAAGTTTGCATCTAATTGAAGTAAACAGAATTGGAGAAACTGACTTCTTTACTGCCTCTTCTTTTTGACAATTTTTAATAAGTGTGCATTGTGATTTCCACATCTTTGTAATAAGAAATATGGAATTAAATGTTTAAATATGATTTGCTTAAAGGAAGTTGCAAATATTTGACTGACATGAACATAAAGTCCCTTTCAGCTCTAATTTTCTATGACTCTATAAATATTCTGCAAATGGTTTTAACATTAAGCATAATAGTGTACAGTGTATAAACTTCCCATCTGGGTCAGAGGGAGGATAATAGCATCCTAATATTGCTATTATTATTTTCAGTAAAACTTAAAGTATCTAGAAATTTCTAAATTTGTCTTTAAAAAGCTGTTTATATAAAAGTTAGTAGAGTTAGACATGATAACATAGCCCCCTATCTAATCTACTTGGTTGCTACCACTGACAGTGAACTACAGGTACAACAGTTTCTAGAGTTGAGACAAGGGAGTCAACATTAGCCAAGACCTCAAATGGAGGAATGATAGCTAAGAATTGCAAGGGAAGATTCAAGGCAACTTAAAGAGAAGATGACAGTGGATGGGGCAAGAAAGTAGGCAATAAGAAATCCTTAGTTGATCTACACTTCATATTTGATAAGAAAGCAAGCAGCTTCTCCCTTGCTGCAGCACAGAATGCTCATTAGAGGATTAGCAGTGAGATCTATCAGTCACCCTGTGAATATCTAGGCATGGACTTTCATGTAGGATGTGATCCAGTGGGGAGTCTTTCCAGTTCAGTGAGTACTGGATCAAGCCACTAGTGCCCAAATATGTGAAACAGTAGCCTAGAAACTATAAAATCATGTTGAAGACATATAATTTAGACCACATTGTTTGAATACAACTCCACAACAATGACCTTGAACTAATAGATTTAAGAAGATAACATGAAGAATTTAATTCCTTTTCAAACTGTCAAAAAATAAATTGAATCTTGTTTTGAGAAAGTGTATCCCATATACCCTATTTCTCATATTAATAGATATGCCAAGATAAGAGCAACAGATTGTTAGGCAGCACAGTATTACCCAGCCCCATCATTATACACAGCATTTAAAGACTGCTGTATACTAACACTGTCAAGCAGTGATAAAGAAAATACATCCAATCTGAAAATCATGAAATATCTAAGTGCTCAGAAGTATATTCTGAGGTTTTGTGTTTTAAAAGACTTTTGTTCTTGTTTTTCTCTTCTCTATTAGTTTAACGCAGTTAATCTGCTCTTGTATGAAGGCCTGCTCTTAGTGATAATGTCTAATTTTGTTAACACCAGATAATGCCACTGGATTTTAAAGACTCCAGGCAAAGATATTCAAGGTTTAGAATTTAATGGACAATTTATATGCAAAGTATTATTCAGACTGCAACCATTTTTTTCATTCTTTCCTCTCACAAATTTGAAAACAAGGCAAAATCATTTTGTGCAGTAAGCAATAGGAAAATAAGAGAAAAGGAGGGCAAAGATATCCAAACACACATGAGGTCATAAAAGTTAGCTATGTACAAAATATTATACATTTGAATAACTTTAACTTTTTAAATTTTTTTCCTCATCTCTGTTCTGAAAGAGTGTATAATATCTTCTGTCTACAGATGCAGTTCCACTGGTATGCCATTAGTTGTTCAATCTGTCATAGACATGACAGAGAATTTTAAAAATGGACAAATAAAATTCAGTCTTTATCTGATATACAATCCTAATCTGCCCGGCTAAAATTGCTAGGGAAGATTATAATGTGAAAAAATCTGGGTGTAATGTGTCATGAAATGTAACTGGAGGCAGTACCAATATGGAAAGTGTTAATAAAATAATCAGAAAAATTGGCAGGGCAATCAGCTGGTCATCTAATGTGCTTATACATCAAGGCAAGAAGCATGGAGACTAAGCAGAAGGAACTAGTATCAGCGCATAAATATGGTCTAATTGGGATGAGTGAGACTTGGTGAGAAAGTCACATGAATACAACACTGTCATGGATGGGGCTACCTTGTTCAAAAAGTACAGGCACAGGGGAAAAAAGGAGGTGGTAAAACCTTATATATAAATGACACATACGTTTGTTCTGAGATGCAGCCTGAAGGGAGAGAAGCACCTGTTGAAAGACTTTAGGCTAAGGTAAAATTAATAATAGCAAGACTGATATCATAGTGGGTGTCTGCTACAGACCATTAAACCAGGAGGAGATGGATGAGGCTTTTTTCAAACAACTAATTGAAGTTTCCAAATCATAGGACCTGTTGCTGTTGTGGGACTTTAATTACTATGACATCTGTTGGGAGCATAACACAGCAGTTGGATAAAGCTAAAAATAGATTCTATTTATTTTTGGCTGGATAAAAAGAGGACATGGCCACTGTATCTCCTGTCACTGTTTTAAAAGAAAAGCCTGTTCTCTGCTCATTTTTGAACAAAAAGGGTTGAGGGGCCTAATTCCAGGAGAGAGTTCAACGCTGTTAATTCTAAGGGAACTAAAGGAACTAAATCCCAATGGTTTGTGCTTTAATTATCACACCTCTTTCTTCAGCATCTTGAAATAACTATCTTAAATGTCTTCCAGCTTAGCTTGCTAGCTCTTATGGATCTCACTGTTACTTGCCTTGTTCTACTCGTACTTTTTTAGGGAGCCTAGGTGTTAACTCAGAATGGAAGATTCCTTACTGGTGGCAATGAGGGTGCCACAAACATTGTGAACTTAATTCTTCATATATGTCAGATAAGAATATACTATAATCTCTGTGGCAGTATCTAACAGCCTGTCTTCTCTTTCCAGAGAAGGGAGGATTGCACACCCATGTGGTATTAACCAACATCAGCAGAGCTTCTTGGGCACTCTCCTTTGGTGTGTGGCCAATAAAACAAGGATGGTCATTCAAATCATAGATAGCCTCAGCCTGGAACAGTGCTGTGTTTTCTTTATGCAACAGGAAAATCTGGAAATTTCCTAGCTTCAGGACTCCTCTTTTGGAGGCCAGCATGTTGCTCCAGATCCAGAGGTCACAACATATCTACTACATGTGGCATTTATGTTCTTTACTGGTAAGAAGCAGGGTCTCTTAGTTTTAGCCTGCATTTGGGGCCATATGCTGCCCTTGTACGTGCTATACCCACTGGGACCATGTGCCAGAGCTCAAGGGTAGTGGGTTCTTTTTGTCCTTAATCTGTACCATGGGTTATTTAGAAATGAAAAAGATTAATGCACCTACGAACCTGGTCTTCCTAATAAGCATTTAGCATATGTGGAATTTATATGTAAACCCCACAATGCAGCTAACATAAAATGCAGACTAATCATGAAAAGGCATAGTAGTATAGCATTATGAAAAGTACCCAATTCCCCTTTTTTCCTTAATATCATTTGGATGTGGTTTCAGTGCATTTATTTTGTACACTTCTTAAATTCCCTATTGTCTGTTTGATTTGCCCAAACTGCATGACATTTCAGACCTAAAAGTGTATTTGTGTCTGGATTCTGTTCAGGAGGAAATTGCACACTGCATAAAACTAATATTTTCATATAGAAAACTATGTGCACTTTTCTCATTCCTAACCTGTACAACTTGCATAAAATTAATGTTCCTTGAGTGAAGGAAATAGTTGATCAAACAAGGGAAACTGGAAGCTTTTTGGAAGGTGATGCTTATGAGAAGTGGACACCATGTAGACCTGAAAAGTATGCCATATTATAACAAAAATATTTCAACCTGCCAGGCTATACACAAGGAGCTGTTTATAATCCCAGTGCATTAATTATTTACATAAATTGAAATACATTTGTCTGGTATGAGAAAAGAATTAGAATCTCAAAAAAAGTTCAACTATAACGTCTGAAAAAATAACATTTCAGCTGACTACAGTATGCATGTGTGGTATTTATTAAAATGACAGTTAAAATGAAAAAGATTAAATAGAAAGTATCATCAATTATGGGTGGAACTGATTAAACAAAATTGGACACAGCATGCTAAAGGATTAAAACACCCTGACTTTCTTCTACGTATCCTAATATATGGTTGTAGGACACCTCAGCTTCCTCTTTATACTGTTAAAAATTAAAAACTGCATACAAAACCAAAATTCTTACTATGAAATGCTTCATACCTTTTCTCATTGCCTCTGATCTGAGAAAATAGTACTCCCATTGGAGAAGACATTTCTGCTGCGCTCCTTTTTTAATGCTGTCACGGATGATCAGAGATAATAAAAAAGTATTTACCGTATTATATGCTCTCCATTAAGATAGAACTTTTCTATTTGAAAAGTATTGAGCATCAGTGAGTTCAACTGCAATTCAGGACTGTACTTTTTAAAACCATCTTTGTTACCTACTTGGGAAAGTGTATTCCTTGTTGTCTGCTTTTTATGTAACACTTGCACACAAGCTTTGAATTTTACTCTGAAAATTGATTTTTTTTTTATACCAAAACCATTTATATCCCTGAGATAACACTGAAGTACTTCTACTGCTATATTTTTTTCACCAAAGCAAAGCTAATAAATGTGAAATCCTCTCTCCACACTCAAGATATCAAGGTAAGGCGGATACGTTTGAAAAATTGCTCTAATACATCAGAAAATATAAAAATCAATAAGCTATAAAAGCTAAAAAGCTTCTTCAATTTTGTCCCCTTATTGCTCAGTGTAGGTGGCCAGGGCTTCGAGAACAGTCCAAGGTTGCAAAAAGCTATTATACATCTAGATGTGTATGGTGGAGAATATATGAAACCTGAGCAAGTCTGAATGCACACTTGAGAAACAGAAGGGAGCCAGGAATGGCTTTCAAATTCTTGCTCATTTAATTGAGAGTTTCAAAATGTGCTTGAGAGATTCTGCAGCCATTGCTGTGTTCATGTCATCTTTGTGTGAAAATGAAAGAAGCTCTGAGTGCACTTCCTATTTCCTTCCCTACCTCTCCATCCCAAGTGCCAGAAATATACATTTCTTCAAGGCTGCATATATAGAAATCAAGAGTTTAAACATACTTTGCTGTGTTCTACAAAACTTTGGAAGCACAAATATCCTTAAAAAGGTAAACTTCAAGGGAAATACAGTCAGTGATCAGTTGCCTGCATCTGTGAAGTTGGTGCAGTATTCCCACTGAAAAAAACCCCACCAAAAAAAACAAGAAATAACATTACTATGAAAGAAATGCACTGTTTTGTCCTTTCTGTGCATGTATTACAATAACAAATCTCAAGATGCAGGTCCATGTGGGTGCAGCTAATTAGACAAAGCTAGCTACTGCTCTTTGCCTCTCTCAGAATACTTGAACACCCAGAAAGCCTAAGAGCACACTGATGGACACTGTCCAAAGTGTTCCCAATTAATTAAACTATCTATGTATCCGGAAGAATAAATTGTAAGCAACACTATCAAAACCAACATTTTAGCTTGGAAGCACCAATGATTTTAGGGCTGAATAGTTATATGCCAAGGTTTGCTATATAGAGGAGATGTAAAAATATGGGAAGGGAGGAACTATAAAGGTATCGTGATTTCCCTGATTTGGGGGGTTAGTCCACTTATGTAATGGACCTGAGAAAAATTAGAGCAGGATGGGAACTGCTCTTATTTACTTCAAGACTATGTCCACATATATAGACACGTGATTTATGGTGGCACAAACATCACATGTGGGACATTAAAATGTGCCCTGAACTGCAAATTTGTAGCACTGGGGCAAAATTTGCTAAAAAAGCCCCCCTCAAAAAAGTGGCACAACGTACCCTACAATACCATGTGTCAGAACAAACAGAGGCTTGGGCCCCCCATGGAGATGCTCTGCCTGCTGGCCAAAGCATCTCCACTCCTCCATTTGTGCTCTGGCTGCTCCAGCACACTGGGAGCTAGGAGGAGCTGGACAAAGGGCAGTTTGTCAAAGCATCCCCTAACAATGTGCATGTTCAGAGACATCCACCGAAGCACAAAGTAACAGCACAAATTTCTGCTGCTGCAGGCACACTTCCCTGCATTTCTGTACACAGCCTATCTGCATAAACATTGTACTTGGGAGCAATAAGCTACAGTGTGAACTGAGACAGAGTTTATTGTGCTCAATTAATTTCACGTGTAGTTGCACGCAATGAAAACAATGACCAGACTTTCTTTGACTTCACTGGGCTTAGGATTAAGAGAAAATGAAAATGCCTCTTTGGCCGTGTGTAGACAAAACAAGAGGCATGTGTGTATGACATGTTAAAGTGGTCTAAATGATTTTGCACTGCTTTAATGGTGTCAGTGTTTGCACGCCTCAGCAGTGTATTGCACATTAATTCCAGCTGCTGTAGGAAATTTGGCAGCATAATTCGCCTTAAATGACTTGGGGTGCAGCAAACTAAAACTCCTTCAAAAAGTTTTAGTTTGCTGCCCATACAGCCAGAGTGAAGCACCAGGCTCCATGCAGCTCTGTGGCTCTTCAGGAAGCCCTGCAGCCAGACTCACAGGAGCCCAGGAAAGCAGCTCTGTCCAAGAAAAGCAGCAAGCCTGATCTTTTTTTTTCCCCTGCTGGAGCCTGCCTGCTTTCCTGAAATGTGTGGGGTCCCAGTGCTTCCCTCCACAGCTGCAGTGACCCCCAGGACTGCCCCAGCTGGGTGCCTGTGGGCGGGTGCTGCCTGGAGGGGGCCACAGCTGCCACAGAGGGAAGCACCAGCCCCCACACCCCCATAGCCCAGGGACCGTTCCTCCTGCCAGCAGCTTACCCTCTTCTCCCCACCAGAGAAGCAGGTAAGTCAGCAGAGTGTGTGCATGACATGGGGGTTTAATCAGCTCTAAATTGAAGTGTGTTTTTTAAAACTTCAATTTTGGGCCCTTGTTACATCTACACGCAGCCTTTGTGTAATAAAAGGAGTTAGTAGATAGTAAGTAGCCTTAAGTACACTTTGGACTCAAATTTAGGACTTAAATGCTCCCTTAAGTAGAGCTGAAACAGGTGAAGCTAAGGATAAATTTTTACTTGAATTCTCAGCAAAAGTTCACAAATTAAACTGAAAATTTTGCATGACAGAACAACTCCTTCCAAAAAGGATATTAGAAACAGATGGGTTTGTTTATTTGTCTGTTTTTACATTTGCAAAATACTAAGTTTAAAATGTTACTCAAATCTTTCAAATTCATGTGAAGTGGTGTGGTCTGTAGTTTGAGATACTGGCACTGCCATCTCTGTGAACTGCCCAGTTGTTCTTGCATTATCAGCTCTTTGTAGCAAACTCAAAAGTGAATCTTTATATCAGTTTATAAGTACAACTGGAGCTATGCCTGTCTTAGGAATGGTTTTTGCTTTGTTGAGAAACAGGAAAAATGACAAATTGTAGATAATGATATTCAGTTGTGACATAGTTTACATAGCTCCTCTTATAAGTCAGATTCTTTTGATTGATTGTTTATGCTAACAATGTATATTATTCAAAGGCATTTTATATTGCATCTTTCTGTAATTTCCCTTTCAGATGAAGCTGCTGACAGTTCTCTAGACATACTTTACAGCACAGCAAAACATTCTGCTTGTTTCATAAAAGTCTTGGAACATATTTTCCACTTACACAACCTAAAATGTTATTTCCCTTAAAAATATATATCATGCTGAATCTATTGACTCAGCACATAGGTTAAAGCCTGCTTTTTTTGCCTTGATACTAATTGCAGCAGTACCCCTGTCTAGAGCTTGGCACAGTTTTCATAGTGAGTAACCCTGTACTACATCAGCATCCGTAGGAAAGTGGCCTTTTAGGGTTGTTGTTTGTAGCTGTTCTGGTCTAAGGACATAGGCAGACACATAGGGTATGTGATATCTTTTATTAGACCAACTAAATAGTTGGAAAAATTGTTCTTTGCAAGCCTTTTGGACACAAGCACCCTTTTTCAGGCAATAGGGAGAGTATTAGTGTTTGTGTGCTCTCCTGGGTAGAATAGAAGCCAATATGTAAAATGCAGGTTAGTGGCTTTTATATATATATCTTTAAAGCCTTCCCTAATATTATCAGTGATTTAGCCTAGGACATGCAATGTTTACTATATGGGGTGGGTGCAAACATATTGACACCTCAGCTGCTACCTGCGCGAGTGCCCAGTACAGGAAAGCTCTTTCCACTGTCTTCCTAATTTGTGAGCCTGTAAGGGGCCAAAATACAGCCCTAAATCTCAGTTTCTGGGTGGGAAGGTTTACTTGTTCTTTGAATAGAGCTAATGAGGTGTAGAAAGATTTCTGGAAATTTTGTTGAGTCTCTCAGGCAAACTTTACATGAAAGAAGACTGCAAGTTGAAAGGGGTTTATTTTTTGTTTGGAAGTTTAATAAACTCTCTTGTTTTATACATATTAATCACAAGAAAGAATTATTTTCCAAGCATTATTTTTGAGGTAGGTGTTCTACCACTTCAAAGAGGCTATGCTCATTTTCTCTTCTTTGACTCACTGAATGATTTTTAAAGAAGCATAGTTCTTTTGTTACTTTAAGATTTAAAGTTACTCAGTAAAAATAATACCTGATGAATTATTATGAGTGAGTGAACAACATCCTAACTTTAAAAAAGCTATGTTTTAATAAATGTTTATGTTTTAAATAATGTTGGTATTTTCTGAGAACTATTTTGTGTCTGCAAAAGACCAGTAATATCATCATTAAATATATAGAAATGCCTTCATTTCATAATATATAATGTCCTAATATATATACACAGATAGATAGATAGACAGATAGATAGATAGCTAATCTCCACCACAGAACATATCATATATATATATATATATATATATATATATATATAATATGTTCTGTGGTGGAGATTAGCTATCTATAAACACTGGGTAAACATCATGCTACATATGAACTTATATATATATATATATATATATAATTCTCTCACTATATATTATATCTATATGTTCATTATAGCTATACATTGATATGTAGTGTGATGCTTACCCAGTATTACATATATATGATATGTTTTTTGGTGTGTATTTTATATATAGTGTTATGCTTTTCCATTTTCTTATGTATACACACCTGGGCTAGGGACAGACATTGAAAAAGCCTGAGTGTAAATTGATTCAACCTTTGCAGGTTAGTCTAACCTGGCTAAGCTGAACAGATTGGAAACCAGACAGACATTCTCTCTGGTTTGAGGAAATTCAGGCACATGCTTGTAGTGGCTCAGGCTAGAAGCCAGGGGGTGCTACAGTAGTCTTCCCTTCCCTTGTACAGAGTTGGGCTGAGGGGGCATGGCCAGCCCCAGCAGGACTTTCTCATTATGGAGGTCTGCCTGCACAGTCCCAGACTTTTCCCTGCTGGCTGCTCAAGGGGTGGGAGAGTTGTCAGCCCCCAGACCCTTGCTAGCACTCTGAGGCAAGGGGTGGTGGGTGCAGTGCACGCATCAGTTGATGATACGAAGCTTTTCAATCTCTCCCACTGCTTGTCAGACTGTCTGCAGAAAACTGACAGGTGATCAAGGTAGCCTGGAGCTGGTAAGACTGGTTATCACCCAATTAGCAGAACAACAACCACTCTCCCATTACTTCAAACTCTTCTTAGACAGCTTATAGGTGTGACCTATTGATTAGCTCCAAAAGTTCTGTTCAAACTACCTGTCCCAATGAAATTGGAGAGACACGCACACAGACACCTCTTGGAATTAAGTAACACACCACATGCCTAGGGTCCGTGGGGCTGGGGTCCATGCTGTGGGAGACGGGAGGGAGGGAAAGATTTCCTGCTTGACCATCAAGAGGGGGTAGGGCAGGGGGAAGCCAGCAGACCCTGCTGTGTCTGTAGTCTCTGTTGAAACCTTATACACCACTAGCTTGCATACCACATGCTGGCTATGGTCCATGCTGTGGGAGAGGGGAGGAAGGGATCCCTGCTTAAGCAGCAAGTGGCGAGAGGGGAAGGGGAGAGGGGTACAGGGCATGGAGAAGCCAGCAGTAGGCCTGTGTAAAGCAGCAAGTATTTGCTTTGGATTTGGATTCGGCTGATTGGGAAGAACAGTGATTCGTTTCAGTGATTCAAATCACTGTCCTGATTCAATTTGGCCAATTCAGATTTGGAGATTTGGCACCGATTCAGAGATTCAGCCATAGACTATAATGGAAATCACTAATCTAGATCTAATCACTAATCTATAACTTTGTCATTTTTTTTGCAGATTTGGATGAAAACAGCAGAATGGTAGTTGCTTCTGAGGACATGAAGCCGGCCAAGTTTCAAGGAGATAGGTGCAGGGGGTTCTGTGAAAGTGCCCCTCAAACTGTTGAAAGCAAAACTCATATTGCTTGTGTGTGTTAAAGCAGAGAGGGATGAGAACAGCATGGATGGTAGCCCCTTCTGAGAGCATGAAGCCTGCCAAGTTTCAAGGAGTTAGGTGCAGAGCCAGCTACAGATGTCAGTATCAAAGCAGTCTTTCCCCCGCTGTCATCCTTTTCCATATATGGCAGATCACCCCACCCCCCTCTCTCTTCTCAGTTTCCATTTGCTGCAAGCCTTCCGAATCTCCAAATCTTTCCAAATCTATTTGGAAGCTTCCAATTTGATTTGGACCTCTTAATGGGTCTCCTGATTCCATTCAGATTTGGGGATTCGGCTGCCGAATCTAGCCAAATCACCTATGAAATGAATCGGCTACTGAAATTCCTAGCCAGCAGATCCTGCTGTGTCTGCAAGTCTGTACTGGAGGAGCTTTGCCCAAGGAGAGGAGGGGAGGCGCCAGGCCTGCTGTGAAGTAGAGAGTCCTGCCCAGCTCAGAGAGCATGCCAGGATGTTCAGGGAGCCTAGTTTATCTTAATCCAGCGTGGGGTCTGGGACAGACATTGCATAAACCAGTTTGAGCCAAATCAGTTAAGTCTGATACTACATTCAACCAGGTTTATCTTAAACTGGTTTCAGCCATTTTCAAACTGGTTTATGTGCACTGAATGAGTGTTCTGTTGCAGGTCTAAACCAGTTTCTGATTACTTAAACAAGTGTATGTGTAATGTCTGTCCCTAGCCCTTAAGTACACATATAAACAGGTATGTGCATATTTATATATATAACACATACTTAAAGTGTATATATATGTAAAGATAGTGTTATGCTTTAAGGCAGTGGATAAGCATAGCATTATGTTTTAAATGATATATATCACATTATATGTACAAAATTATTTGGTCTTACAGACGCATTTGTGTGTGTGTAGTGTGTATGTGCGTGCGCATAGTTTAACTCCTCCTGGGTATAGTTATAGAATCAACTGTTTCCTTTAGTTGTGATTCTTAAGGTCAAATTAAAGTCAAGTTTATAAGGGGGGCCAACTACTGGGCACAAATGTGATTAGACCATATGATGAACAAACAACTAAGCAAAGCAATATTGACCCAATCCTTTTTCCTGAATCTTCAGGCAGTTTAAAGGGGATGTGGGAATACAGCATGACAAGATTTATAACAGCATATCACAATTTACAGCTAAGCAATGGTTCATTCCTGGAACTGGATTCAGAAGTATATGAATGCTGTCAGTAAATTACTATGAGAAAACTAAAACAGGATAGCTATATAATGTTAATGCCTTCAGTGTGGCCTGCAAAATATCATTTAGAAGGCCAGAGCTCTCACTTATTATTATTTTATTTAAAATGAATGAAAGCTTAATGTTTTACCTTAGAGGAGAAAATACAGAAGAAAAGCATTGAATTTATTCCTATAAGGAATTGTCTCTCATATGGCAGTTAACCAAGTCAGTAGAAATTCAGTGCTATCCATTTAAAACCATTTTAAAGGTTAACAGCAAAGGAAAAGCACATTTGTTTGTGCCTTTTACTGCTCCTTTATGATTTATGAAGGTGGCAGTTTCAGTTTTTATTTTTTCCTTCATGTTTGTTTTTTCTGCTGGATTTTTTACCTTAGAAACATGAGAAATTGACTTCTCACTTATTTGCGAAGAAGCCAATGAAGAACAAAAGAACTGGTACAGGATAAGGATGTTACTGTAGCCAGAAACCTGACCTGCATTTCCCCCCGCTTTTGATTATAGTAGAAGGCCAAAAATTAAAAAAAATGGGAATCTGTTTAGGGATATGAAAGCCACATAGGGCATGGGAGCATTAAAGAGCAAGAGGGGGTAAAATGTAGGTTGAAGTTTCTTCTATCTAAAAGTCTAATTCTT
Source organism: Gavialis gangeticus (assembly GCF_001723915.1). Taxonomy (NCBI): domain Eukaryota; kingdom Metazoa; phylum Chordata; order Crocodylia; family Gavialidae; genus Gavialis; species Gavialis gangeticus. The sequence goes on along the minus strand of NW_017729024.1, from coordinate 70,188,190 downwards.
TAAGAATCTTCTTTAGGGTAACAATGGGTGCATGTACACAAGACACTTATTGCACACAGTACTAATTCTACTGTGCATTAGTGCAGCAGGCAAAATCCATGCTAATGTACAGTAGATTTAGTCTAATGTGGATTAACATTACTAAAAAAGTCTTCATCTGCACTAATGCACAGTAGAACTGACTATGGTGCATTACGTTTAGTACCTGTAGTTTAAAGGTACTAAACTTAATGTGCCGTAACTATGGCACATTAATGAACGTTTAGACACAACAAGTGATCTTTTTACTAAACTGTTCATCCACTGGTGTTTCTGTGATCTCCAGAAAGAATGTGTTTCCAAACCAACATTGCTTTGATTTTTGTTACAGTGCCGTTCCCAAAGGAGGGAGGATTAATTCAAGTGGTTGGAATGAGCAAAAAACACACAGGTTCTTCCTCTGCTGCTATCTGAACCAGGTGGCTTTTGGCCCAGTCTATTTACTGTTGCTTACTCTAAACATGTTGTGAAATAAACACAGGTCTTCCCCCTCTTTAGATGTCTTGCCAAAAGGAATCTGGCTGGCTACATGCATTTTTATACATCTTTATGCTAAATTGGATATCCAATAAAGCACATTTTGAAGCATCATGTTTCATTCCACACAAAACCTGATGTCTATAGGCTAATAAATGGGTTATACTCATCAATACATAGCTCTTTAATCTGTGACTAATGTAGTATAGATATTTTTATTTAAGTATTTAATATTATACTTCAAATGAAAACCGAGCTATAAATTTAACATGTCATGCTGTAACGCAAGATAAAACAGTCCTCTTTTTACTTAGATTCAGCTTTCAATTTCATTTTCCTTTTTTTAGTTCCTTCATTTAAGGTTGAGTGAAGAAAACAGATCAGTCTTGATATGGTAAAAATGTAATTATTTTCAAATTAGAGAGGTTTGTCTGACCTGAAGTCCCTCCCAATTTTAGAGCATGAACAACTACCATGAGCAGAGAGGTATGCAATCTCATATGTTAATTTAAGCTATCTGCTGTACCTCCACTGTGGTATGTTATGTATGTTATTTTAGGTAACAGCTTAGCAGTATAGATGAGCAGAAAAAACTCCTAAAGTGAGCCTCTTTTGGAATTCTGACATATTCAGGTAAATCTCTTTTTCATTTTGTTTTCCCAAAACAATCTGAACTAAAAGTCCTGAAAATACAGCAAGAAAATATGTTGTTTTAGCACTTGTAGTTTTTACCATAGAGGGTGAAACAGAATTCACAAAAAAACCAGAAGAGAAATATAACTGGACTTTTTTTCCTTTGATAAATTCAGAATGAATATTCTGAGTTCAGGTCAATATTTAAAAGAATTGGGTGTGATTTTTTTCCCTTTCACTGCTAATTTACCCATCCCATTTTCTCCTATGCCTTAGGGAATATACTGATGATTTCCTGAAGGTCTGCTTGTGAGTGAGAACAGATTACAGTACCATCAGTGTACTGGAGCTCAATGATTAAGGTCAGGGTGGTCTTTGTTTTGGCTAAAAGTCAGCTGAGGTTAAACAGCTTGCCACCCATTTGATAGTTTAGCTCCACTCCAGCTGGAAACTTGTTGGTCGCCACATGTACAATCACAGTAAGGAACATAAAGAGAAGTGTTGGAGTGATGATGCAGCTTTGCTTAACTCCCATCTTAACCTTTCATAGATTTCATAGACATTTGGGCTGGAAGGGACCCCAGAGGATCGAGTCCAGACCCCTGCCCCAGAGGCGGGAAGTCAGCAGGGATCATAGGATCCCAGCAAGATAAGCATCCAAATGTGTCTTGAAGGTGTTCGATGTAGGTGCTTGAACCGCCTCAGGTGGCAGTCTGTTCCAAACCTTGGGGGCCTGGACAGTGAAGAAGTTCTTTCTTATGTCCAGCCTGAACCGGTCACAGTGAAGTTTCTGATTGTTCGATCTTGTCATCCCGTGGGGGGCTTTGGTGAACAGTCATTCCCCTATATGCTGATGAGCACCCCGATAAACTTATAGGTGGCCATCAGATCACCCCTAAGCCTGCGCTTTTCCAGGCTGAATAGTCCCATTGATCTCAGCCTCTCATCATAAGGTCTGTTTTCCTGACCTCTGATCATGTGCGTGGCTCTCCTCTGCACCCACTCAAGCTTCTCCACATTCTTTTTGAATTGCGGAGCCCAAAACTGGACACAGTACTCCAGCTGCGGCCTCACCAAGGCTGAGTACAGTGGGAGAATGACGTCCTGTGATCTGCTTGGGAAGCGTCTATGGATGTAAGCCAGTGTTTTGTTTGCTTTACTAGCCACAGCATCACACTGAAGGCTCATGTTCATCTTGCGCTCAGTTGTGACCCCCAAGTCCCTTTCATCTGTAGTGCTAACCAGAGTAGCAGTACCGAACTTATAAGCATGGTGCAGGTTTTTTTTCCCAAGTTGGAGAACCTTGAATTTTTTGGTGTTGAACACCATCAGGTTCTCATCCGCCCATTTCATGAATCTGTCCAGATCTTCCTGGATCACCCTCCTGTCCTCAGGTGTGGATGCTTTACCCCAGAGTTTGGTGTCATCAGCGAACTTGGCCAGTCCACTTCTGACACCAATGTCCACATCATTGATGAAGGTGTTAAGCAGTATATGCCCTAGGACAGAGCCTTGTGGGACCCCACTGGTCACAGTGCACCATTAAGTGAACCTTAATGGGATCTATGATATATTTCTTCGATTTCATAGACATTAGGTCTGGAAGGGACCTCAGAAAATCATCGAGTCTAGCCCCCTGCCCCAGGGGCAGGAAGGCAGCTGGGATCATAGGATCCCAGCAAGATAAACATTCAAATTTCTCTAGAAGGCATTCAAAGTAGGTGCTTGAATCACCTCTGATGGCAGGTTATTCCAGACCTTGGGGGCTTAGACAGTAGAGAAATTCTTCCTTATGTTCAGCCTGAAACAGTCTTGCAGGAGTTTATAACCATTTGACCTTGTCATCCCTTGGGGTGACAAGGTGAACAAACATTCCCCCAGATCCTGGTGGACACCCCTTATAAACTTATAGGTGGCCATCAGATCACCCCTGATCCTGCGCTTTTCCAGGCTGAAGAATCATGTAGCTCTCAGCCTGTCATCATAAGGTCTGTTTTCCTGACCTCCAATCATGCATGTGGCTCTTCTCTGGACTCTCTCAAGCTTCTCCACATCCTTTTTGAATTGTGGAGCCCAAAATTGGATGCAATACTCCAGCTGTGATCTCACCAAGGCTGAGTACAATGAGAGAATGATGTCCTGGGCTTTGCTTTAGAAAAATCTATAGATGGAAGCCAGCATTTTGCTCACTTTACTAGCCACAGCATCACACTGAAGGTTCATGTTCATCTTGTGGTCTCTCATGACCCCCCAAGTCCCTTTCATATGTAGTGCTAGCCAGCATAGCACTGCCAAGCCTATTAGAATGCTGCAGGTTTTTCTTCCCAAGGTGGAGAACCTTGCATTTTTCGGTGTTAAGCACCATCAAATTCTCATCTGCCCATTTCATAAGCCTGTCAAGGTCAGCCTTGATTACCCTCCTGTCCTCAGGTGTGGATGCTTTACCCCAGAGTTCGGTATCATTGGCGAACTTGGCCAGTCCACTTCTGACTCCAATGTCCACATCATTAATGAAGATGTTGAACAATATAGGTCCAAGATCAGAGCCTTGAGGGACTCCACTGGTCACAGGGCACCATGACGATTGAATTCCATCAACCACCACCCTCTGGGTCTGACCATGGAGCCAATTCCCCTGCCAGTGGATCGTAGTGAACCCGAGGCCACAGTTGGCCAGTTTTGCCAAGAGATGATTATGGGATACTAGATTGAAAGCTTTTTTAAAGTCAAGATACACAACATCAATCTCCTCTCCCTTGTCCAGGTGATAGGTCACCTGGTCATAAAAGGAAATAAGATTGGTCAACCAAGCCTATCCACAACAAACCTGTGCTGGCTATCCCTCAGGAAGTTGTCATCAGCCAGTCCATTAAGAATGGCCTCTTTGATAATCTTTTCTAAGACCTTCCCTGGGATGGAGGTCAGGCTGATGGGCCTGTAGTTTGCCAGATCCACTTTCCTTCCTTTCTTGAAGATAGGCAAGACATTGGTCTTCTTCCAATCTCCGGTCACTTCACCAGAGTGCCAGGAGTTCTCAAAGATCTATGTCAGGGGCTGAGCTATGATGCTAACCATCCCCTTGAGTACCCTGGGGTGTAGTTTGTCAGGGCTGACTGACTTGAAGATGTCCAGCCTCTCAAGGTGTTCCTTGAGGTCTGCATTGATGAATGCCAAGGAATCTCCCTCACCCAGGCCTCCCTGTCCCATAATGGGCAGGGGCATCTCATGGGACTGGTGAAAGATCGACACAAAGTACCCATTTAGTAGGTCGGCTTTTTCCTGGGCATCGGTTGTCAGGTGTCCCTTCTTGTTTAGCAGGGGTCCAATGTTGCCCTTGCTTCTCCTCTGGCTCCCCAAATATCTAAAAAAGGACTTTTTATTATCTTTGATTCTAGTAGCCAGTTGGAGTTCAGTTGCAGCCTTGGCTTTCCTGGTTCACTCCCTGCAGTCTGGTCTGGACCAGTGTGGTATATTCTTCCTTGGAGGTGGATCCCATCCTCTATCCTTTGTAGGTCTTTCTTTTTAGGTGCAGGAGGTCCACTAGTTCCTTGCTGAGCCAAGGGGGCTGCTGTGCCTTTTTGCTGCCTTTCCTCCAAGAAGGAATAGCCTTAGCTTGTGCATCTAGGATCGCTCCCTTGAGGAGCAACCACTCTTTCTGAACTCCCTTCCCCTTGGGGTCATGGTCCCTTAGGGCCTCACTGACAAGCCTCCTGAGCTTGTTGAAGTCAGCTTTCCTGAAGTCAAGGACTTCTGTATTGCTGACTGACTTGCCAGCTTTATGGCGGATGGTGAAGGTAATCAGTTCATGGTCACTGTCACCCAGCTTCCTTTCGATCATTAGGTCATTGAATAGGTCATTCCTGATTGCCACTTGCAGGTCAATCAGTGCCTTACCTCTCATTGGCCTGTAGACTTCTTGTGTCAGATAGAGGT
>NW_017729024.1:70181186-70182633 GCF_001723915.1 Gavialis gangeticus | reverse complement strand
GTACAGGCAGGCAAGTGTCCCCTTGGGGGCCCTTGCCTTTCCTACAGATTATCCCAGGGCTAAGGCAGGGGTTGGATTCCCTAAGTGCCTTGGCCTGATGGCTTTGCAAGGGTTTCTCAGTGGGCTAGCAGTGGTGGTAATCCTCCCATCCTCCGGTGGGCTTAGTTTAAAGCCTGGTGGAGGAGGTCAGCCAGTCTGGCTGAGAAGAACATCCTCCCCAGTGGAGAGAGGTGGAGGCCATCCCTTCCCAACAGATCTGTTGAGAATCAGCACTCACATACCATCCTGGAGCAGGCAAAGAATGGTGATGAATTTCAGTGAGCATTCATACTTCAGTAGGCTCCTCTGTAGCATTTCTCAGTTGGCAGAGTTGACAGCTCTCATGAGGTCGAAGATGGCCATATAGAGGGGTCTATGTTGTTCTCAACATTTTTCCTATAGCTGGCAAGCAGTGACAATCATGTCAGTTGTTCCTCTTGATGCTCTAAACCCACACTGAGATTACAGAAGGAGCTCTTCAGCAAGTGGAAAGAGACAGTTCAGGAAGACTTTCATATTGATCTTTTCTGCGGTGGACAGCAAGGGGAACCTTCTGTAATTTCCACAATTGGACTTGTCTCCTATTTTGAAGATTGTCACAATCATGGCATCTCTAACAGCTTTGGGGGTTTACTTAGCTCAAACAGTTTTTGCTTTCACCTGGTTCTTTATTTTCCCAGGCATGCTTGCCTCCAAGGAACATCCCAGACACAAATCAATACTCAATACCATAACATAACATACTCCATAAAGGGCTCACTCACAGACCTGAGAAGGTGTCTCCAGCTTCCTGCTGCTCTCTCTGCACTGCAGTCCTCCTTTTCAGGCACTCTTTGACTCAGTTCCCTGACATGGGACTGCTGCCTCCAGTTGTGCATCTCCTTGGTCTCTTACCGAACCCCAAGAGGCCCTAGTCCAGTGTAGCACTTTCTAGGCAAGAAATCCCCTCCATTTTTGTCTGCCTCTCTCTCTCTGGCTGTCTCTCCCTAGGAGTTTTTAACTTCCTGGGCACATCCAGATAAGCACGCATGTGCCTTTTGCCCTGTCTCAAACCCTTTTGAGGTGGAGCAAGAGGCACTATGGGAATGAAAAAACGTTCCCAGTGCTGCAAGTTTAAATTAAAAAAATTAAGTTTAAAGAAGTGGAGCCTGAGGCAACCGGAGTCTTAGTCCTTCACTGAGGTGCTCTGGCTGCCAGAGCATCTCTGTGGTTGGCCTGGCCAGCTGTGTGTTTCAGCACCAGGACTTCACTGCCGGTAAGTATGGTGTCGGGGGGACTGGAGGAGGGGGAGAGGACCATGGGGAGGACCCCCGATGGCCCTGCCCACTCCTCCAGCCCCCCAACCCCTGCCCTGGCCAGCCCCTCCCTCTGCCAGCCCCCCTGAGGCCCCCAAACCCCATCATCCCCC
>NW_017729024.1:70180595-70181175 GCF_001723915.1 Gavialis gangeticus | reverse complement strand
GTGGTGGCCAAACCCCTTGTGTGGGGGCTGAATCCCCTGTTGAGGGGCATACTTATTGTGTGAGGGCCAAACACCTTGTGTGGGTGCCGAACCCACTGTTGGGGGGGCTGAACCCCCATTGGGAAGCTGTAGCACTTGTGTGGGGGATGAACTCCCTGTTGAGGGGCTGTAGCCCTTGTGTGGGGGCCAAAATCCCCTGTTGGGGGGCTGGACCTCCTGTTGGGGGGCCATAGCCCTTGTGTGAAGGCTGAATCTGCTGTTGGGGAGCCATAGCTCTTGTGTGGGGACCATTGCTCCTGTGGGAGGGCAGCAAAATATATATTCATGAATTCATGAAACCTGTATTTAGAGTTCACTTTATTATTATGATGAGATATGCTTTAACACTGTAGATATATCAATAAAACATTGTCCAACTGATCACTGTCTCTGTCTCACTCTCTCTCCCTTTATAGTGGTCTTTTGTTTTACTTGTGCAGGAATATGGATTTAGGGTATTTTACAAAGTGACTTTGGGATTTTTTTTATCAGGGATTTTTCAGTTTTCCAATAGGGAACACCAAAATTCCTGCTAGGGGGG
>NW_017729024.1:70159602-70175595 GCF_001723915.1 Gavialis gangeticus | reverse complement strand
GGGGCCAGTGGCAGGACCCTGGCTGCTCAGAGCTAGCACCTTGGACCCAGCTGGCTGTGGCTGACCTTCTGGACAGATGGGGACAGGAGGACATGCTTTGACAGTTCAAAGTAGGCCACCACACCCAGAACATCTGGGTGATAGCTGCCCAGATAGCTAGGCAGGGGTCACACATGGCAGCAGTGCTGCACAGAGGCCAACCCTGCAACCACAGTCCACTGGCAGCTGGCCCAGAGGGGCAGATGCCTCTACTGGCTGTGCAGTCCCCATCTGGGTCTGGCAGGTGCACAGCAAGTCACAGCCAGGCAACAGCCCCCACTGCCAGACTGCTACAGTGGGTAGAGTGTGCAGGGAAATCTCAGGGCTGCTTCAGCAGTCCAGCTGGCACAAGGGGTAGTGTCCCCAGGTACCAATTGGCTGGGCCCCAGAAGCTCCTGAGAGCTAGTAGCCCTGAGCTACTTGTCAGGGTGACTTTTTATACTGGTGCTGGCCCCAGGCTCTAGCTCCACCTGGCTGCAGATCTGGGAGGAGCTAGGCAGGGTTATTTTGCCCCAGGTGGCACAATTTGATCCAAACCAAAGTGCATGACTGAATGCATGCACTGAGGCAAAAAGCCCTGGCTCAAATTTGCACTGCTTCTATTTGAGCTGCTGCAAGCAAATGTGCTTGCATGTGTGGATGCAACCCTGTGTCCAGCTAATCATCCTCTCCAGCTGGTCCAGTTCTCCTAGGCAGGCTGCAGTCAATCCTGACTGCCTACAGCTGGCTGTAGTCCCACAAGCATGCAGACTCCTCCACCCTGAAGTATGCAGTCTACTGTAAGCTTTTTCCAGTCATCCTGCTACACTATCCCTTATGTCATCTGGGAATTCCTCATTAATCCAAATCTTTAAGGTTAGGACATAGAGCTGTTATGTGAGATCCTCCTCTCTCCCATACTTGAAGATTTCAGCAAGGATTCCATCAGCTCCAGATGCCTTTAAAAAGTAATTCTGTGTTGATCATAAAGATGACATGAAGAAGGTGGCAGTTTGGGATTTTTAAAAAGGTTTTATGAAAAATACGCAGTACTAAGTAAATCATGTAATAAATCAGTACCAAATAGAGCTCTAAGTCTTCTAACCAAAAAAAGGTAAAAGATCCATTTTAAAGCTTTAGGCTTTAATTTTCCTGATATGAGTCATTTATGCTCAAGTGATGTGGATTATGATCTGACTGTATGGTGAAGAAATAGATAATATTTTCCCCACATCTTAGTTTTTATCCCTAGTTGCATCTTCCTGACCTCACAGAGTTACACTATATTTTTGTTTCATTTAACTGCATTTATTTAAAACAAAGACAATTAACAATTGAAACACTTCCATGTTCTTTTCTTGCTCTGAAGTAATTGCATATAGAAATCTCATGTGTGTAATGCAACAAACAGTTTATTTCCTAAAAGTTTTCTGTGAAGGAGAAAACTCATATGTGATGACAAAGCCCAAAGTATCATTGCAGATGAAAAAGCCCATAGTGTCAGATCCAATGAAGAGATATTTGATTAGAAACATTAATTGTGTGCATAAAGAGAGCTAAGATGCTAACAGCTAATTAGTCACAAAGGAAAATTAAAACTAATTTCCTAACTGGCAGTTGCTATCTGGCAATATTTTTATTAAGCAAAATAAATTCTGATTTGTCATAGTTGGTACTTTAGAATTTTAAAGGAACAATCAAACACAAATAAATTGGATTACAAGCTGACAATCACAGAGGTCAGCACTATGTCAGCAACTTTTCCAATCAATATATTTTTTTCTGGTTAACAATTAGCAGCTAAACTAAATCAGAGCAATGCATTGCAAGGCTCTGGGGAACATGATTCCCCTTGGCCAGTGGCTTGTCTTCCATTATCTTGAATTATTATGTAAAAAAGGTTTTCAAAAGTTAACAAACTCAAGTGAACAATTAAACCTGCTCCAAGCTGAAGATCTACTTTTCCCAATATATTCACTGTTCATTTCTGAGCCAGAGTGTTCTCATTAAGCTTAAAATGAAAAGTGGAAAGTAAGCTTTAAAAAAAGCTGAAAAACATACTGTTTAAAAAGAAAGAGATTGAAATTATGCCAGGTGTGAATTGGATGGAAGAAGAGTCAAGAGGGGTGACTCTTGGGACATAGGTATAAGATCCATAACTCTGAAAATAACGTTTTTGTTGTATATTATTGCAAAGTCTGACAGAAGCTCAGAGGACAATTATGTGTGAGGGTTTGCATAGATGAACTAAGTTTCAAGAGCACATTATAATCAGCAGAAAGTCTAAGAGGAGAAGGAGACCTGACCCAGTGACTTCAGTGTGATATCTCAATGCACTTGAACTAGATACGTGAGGCTGGTAAATTCTTGCAAAACATTATGCTCTAAAGGAGTGATCTTGTCAGGCAGATTCATGACACATTTTCCAAACATGTTTATAACTAGTATGAAAAATGTAATGAATGTTTGCAGAAAGGCAATCCTAAGTGGAACTCTGAATCCACAAACTGTTTTTTTTTTCTCCTGATAAATCCTAACTAAAAAGTAATTGCATAAAAAGATAATAGCCCACTTTGTTATACTCACAGACTGTGGAGAAATATTAAAGATGTATGTGCAACATCAGTACTTGAATAATATCCTATATTTAGGAGGAAGATTGTCTTATCAGGGGCAGCTGGTGATGCCCCGTGGATATAGTGCAAGCGGTGGGTTCCATAAATGGTTCTGTTGCTAGGCAGTTGTATGACCTCGAGCAAGTCACTCCATGTCTCAGAACTTCCCCTCCTGAGGTTGGGGAAAAAGTGGTAAAAAAGCTACTGATTAAAAGCTTTGTATTTATTATACCATCTCATAGATTCATAGACATTAAGGCTGGAAGGGACCTCATGAGAACATCGGGTACAGCCCCCTGCCAGAGGGGCAGGAAATCAGCTGGAGTCAGATCACCCCAGGAAGATAAGCATCCAAGCATTTCTTAAAAGTATCTAGAGTAGGTGCTTGCACCACTTCTGGTGGGAGTCTATTCCAGACTCTAGAAATTCAGACAATAAAGAAGCTTTACCTTCTGTCTAGTCTAAAACAGTCTTCCAGCAATTTATGACTGTTAGACCTTGCCTTTCCTTGTGGTGTCCTGGTGAACAGACAGTCTCACTGTTCCTGATGCATACTCCTTATATACTTATAGGATTCCACCAAGTCCCCCCTGAGCCTTTGCTTCTCCAGGCTGAAGGGTCCCATGCCTCTCAGCCTCTCCTCAGAAGGCATGTTCTCTTCACCTCTAATCATATGCTCAGCTTTCCTCTGGACTCTCTCAAGCTTCTCCATATCCTTTCTCAAGTGTGGAGATGAACTGGATGCCGTACTCCAGCTGTGGCCTCACCAAGGCTGAGTGAAGTGGGAGGATGACTTCTTGGGTCTTGCTTGAGATACATCGCTAGATGCAAGCCAGAGTTTTATTTGCTTTGCCAGCTGTGGCATTGCATTTTTGTCTCATGTTCATCCTGTGGTCAATCATGACCCCCAAATCTATTTTGTCCATGGTGCTAGTGAGTGTAGCACTGCCAAGCCTATAAGTATGATGTGGACTTTTTCTCTTGAGGTGGAACACCTTGCATTTCTCTGTGTTGAATGCCATCATGTTTTGATCCACTTACCTTGCAAACCTGTCCAGGTCAGCCTGAATCAGCAGCCTATCCTCTAGTGTGACCATACTTCCCCATAATCTGGTGTCATCTGTGAACTTGGCCAGTCCACTTCTGACACCCAAATCTAGATCATTTATGAATATATTAAAGAGTACTGGTCCAAGTACTGATCCCTGGGGGATGCCACTGGTCACCTTGTGCCATATTGATGTGGTTCCATTGACTATCATGTCATTAGTTAGAGCAGGAGTGGCCAACCAATGACACATGTGCCACAAGCAGCACAGGTTGTAGTAAAACCCTCAGTTTTTCTTTTTTTATTTAAAAAAAACCAAAAACAACCCATTCCCTCCCCTACCCCTAACCATTTCTGACTTTCTCTCTGCCCTCTCTATACCTTATAAGTGACTACTAGTACTAGGTAAGCTAAGTTCTTGTATACTATTGTAATAACCCCTCCCCCCTTTTTATATTGTAAATAGTGTTCTGTTATGTTTGTATCAATTTTTACTGTTTGATATTGTATTCCTATCATTTGTGCATTGATTTTTATTGTTTCATATTAACATTGTATGATTTAGGCCTGCAATGTGGGTTGGCATGAGTGTGTATCCATTTTGTGTGTCAGATTCCCATCTTGTTCCCATCTTGTCCCCGTGCCCTGTTGTGTAAGTATGTCGTAACCTATGACTCATACCTATCCCTCCTATGTAACTTGGCTCCCGAATGAATGGGAATGAATGAGGGTGCTTGAGAGACAATGGCAGTAGATCTAAAAATAGCTCTCTCTGAATGACCAAACCATCAAAACCAATATCTGGACCAATGACCCAGCCATTGGAAGCACCCTCAGCATTCAAGAAAAAAAAGATGAGGCAACCCACCATTGCCCCAGTTTTCAGTCTCAGGCTCCCAGCCTCTCTCTCTTTCCTTGCTGTCTCCTCCTTGCCACCGGGCTTTTTTCCCTTGCACCACAGACCTCATTTAACCCTGGGACCACTTGACCTTAAGTAACCCCAAGCCTCAGTTCCTCAACCAGCTTCTCTCTCATCTACTTGTTCTAATCCCAGTTCCAGCAACTTTCACTCCTTACACTTTTTCTCTTACGTTAACCTTCTCCCAACTACCACAAATGCACACATACATACGGTACCATCCAAGTTAGGAACTCACCTGTGTGTATGTGTAGGTGGGTGGTTTGTGTATGAACTGGTCAATATACATATATATGCCATTGTGTGTGTGATATAAATTAGTGATCCATGTATATGTATTGGGTGTGAGGGTATTGACAATTGATTTTTGTCCAACTTTTGGTGTGTAGGTGATTGAATTGGTGATAGGTGTACATGTGCCTAGGCTGGTAATTTTGTATTTGTATGTGCCTGAGTTGGTAGTGTGTGTGTGTGTGTGTGTGTGTGTGTGTGTGTGTGTGTACCTGGTGGGGGTGTATGCACCTAGAGTGTATGTGTGTATGTGCAATTGTACATCATGCCCTCCTGTCTAACAGCACAATATTGATATCCTGAGTGTTGGCGTGACCCCACAGGGCAACAAGGTAGCTTCTCTGTGTAGCACACAAGCCCTTGGGTGCTAAATAAAGGTAAGTGTTGGAATGGAAGTAGAGAGAAAACCACCCCATGAAGCAGAGCTTGGACAGGAAGTTGTGAGAAGTTCAGAGCCAACAGCTATTGGCGATGCGTAGGGGGTGCATACGGGTACACGTGCATGCGCACCCCCTAAGATTGGTGGTGCATCCCCTACAAAAAGCACTGCCAATGCTGCTGGCGGTGCCTCCGGGTGGTTGCCACTCACACTCCCCCCCCATGGCAATGCAGGAGAGGCCACTGGAGGCAGGAATTTAAAGTCTCCTAGCAGGGGGAACAACCAATCTCCCCTTCTGGAAAACTTGCACCTTGTAACTCACTAATTTAGTAGCCTAGTCTTAGCATTAGGACCAGAAACTGAAACCAGATAAATTCATATCAAAAATCCGCAAAAACATTAACAGTCACAAATAAGTAACTAAGGGAGGGGGGTGGATTCTCTGTCTCTGTTTTTGAAACAGAACTGGACATTTTTGTGGAAATTATGCTTTGGCCACACAAGTTAGGTTTTAGTGAGCTATTGTGCTCAATTTAAGGGTCACTTGGACAAACTGAACAACCTTTGATATACAGGAGGTCACACTAGATGATCTAGTAGTTCCTTCTAAATTTAAACTCTATTATTATGAACAGTAGCGACAACTGACACAGGAAAAGGATAGTGGGATTTCAGGGCCCAGACACATTTCATGGGAAAGCCTCAAAAAAGGCTTCTTGTGGCCATTAATTTACTGTAGTTATGCAAACATATCAAAATGTTTCCCCAAACCCTCTCTCATCTACACTGAAAAATCTCTTACCTGAGATTGGTCACACTTTTAACCCAGACCAGCTCACATAAATTGGAGTATGAGTTAAGCTGACTGTTTGGTACTTTGCAGTGGGTGCACATGCCATTAATGTGCTTGAATAAACTCCTGCTCAGTTTGTGCCAGAGTCAGCTCCTCCTGGGTGTAGTGTCTTCATGTGTACCTGGGACCACAGCAATTTGAGCTTGGGCAGTCACAGGTACATATGAAGACACTGCCCATGAGCAGCTGACTTGGAGTAGGGGATTCCAGCAGTGGGGTCAGCCCCAGGCTCTGGGTGGTGGCATTAGGCAGCACTAGGAGGGCTGGCTGGGGCACAGGGGTGCTACAGTGCAGGGCTAGCCAGCAGACAGCCCCCACACTGTACCACCCTCATGTCCCAGCCAGCCCCAGTCACAGTCTACACATATGGTTGAGTGTACATAAGTACTCCACCATAGGATAGTACTTGTGTCAGGCAGTACTGTCTTACAGCATAGTTAATTAATTTACTGCACCTTAATAGGGGTGCACAGGTAGACTGTGATGCTTTATTGTGACACTAATTAGTCAGCTCAGTAAAGCACATGTGTAGGTGCTCCCAGTGAGAGTGACCTTACTCCTAAAGTCCTCTAACATCTTGCCACAATCCTCTTGTTCTTCCAAAAAGACAGATAAGTCCTCCAAGTATTCTTTGGAAAAGATCAAATTGTTCCAGTTTACCAATCTGCAAAAAAATGATGGGGTATGCCTCCATAAGTCCAAATCCAGCCTCAGTGAGTAACTTGGGTATGTATGGCTTCATACACAGACAAGTCTAACCTAAATGCTGAACATATGAGTTGACTTTGCAGTGAAAAAACATACCTTGGGGAGATTATGGACTTGGATGCTGGGCCAGGTGAGAGTGGTGGGGAGAGTACATTGGTTAAAACTAATGTTCATAGACCCATGGAGGGGCAGGAGGAGAAGGAAGAGGGGAATGACATTCTTATCATTATTCCAGCCCTTTTACTTTTGATAAAAAGATATCACTATGCTCTGGCCAGAACGGTAAGAAATGGTTCTAAAAACCTTGGGTCAGTTCCAGCTTGAGGGTGATTCCACTGGTAAGGACACAGTGAAAGATAGCTAAAAATCTGCTTTCTAAGACTGCCTCTCAAGCCCAGGGGTAAAGGACATAATAGAGGTGCCACAACATGTAGTGATTTTTAACAATGCTATACTTAACTGGGAAGCCCTGAGAGGTCTTCAGAACTTAATGTGTGTCCTGATATGGTGAAAATTGTATCAGGCTCTGTTGGGCCTTGAAGCATTAGTTCTTCTCTGCTGTGTTTCCCCAATGATACATGGTAGGGAAAAAGAAGGAAACATCTGTGTTTAGCTTCCCCCAAACATTGGGTAGATTTCATTGCATAATTCTGAGTTCAAAGGAATTTTAAGGGATGCATAACCCTAGTTTTAATATCCAACTCTGGGACTAGGGTCTAGAAATCTAGCTTCTTGTTCGTAGAGGACTGTTGCTTATAAGCTCTCAGCTTATATCTGACATTAGGTTGAAGTATTAGACTCCATCCTTGGATCCCATGTAACTCTAAACCTTCTGGTTTCAAGAAACATACAGAACTGGTTCCCTATAGTTCTACGTTCATGGATATACTGGCTCATTTTCAACTCCTTGACAAGTTTTTAATAGAGTTGTGGCATATTTGGCTGACCCTCTGAATAGCTTCAAAACTTCTATCAAATGATTATTTGTATAGCTCCAGGTGCCTGAGAGTCTAATCTGTGAAAACATCCCCTGAACTGTTCCATTGTTCTTATTTTAATGAAGAAGAAGAATCATCAAGGTTGAGGGCTTTCCCATTCTTTAGCTCTCTGCAGTAGTGTAATGAGTCTCCTGGATGGATGATACAATGCAAAAAATGAAAGGCACAGCTTAATAATTTCTTTGTCATGGAAGTAGCAAGGTTTTGAAGATGGCTTTGTCTTCCCTGATTTTTAAATATAGTGAATTTTAGGGTATTTTTTATTTTCATTAGGTATTTGTTGGCTACAGTACAGGGAGGACAATATTTAGGAATCATTCAAAAAATAATTGCTCTGAAAATGCAAAGGAATTATAACTATGGCCAAAGATGCCTTACAGTCCTTTGTTCCAAACATCTTTTACAGTCAAAATCACATTCACAAAATAGAATGTACTGCAGACTGACATGGATATAAAATGTACACTTAACTGTCATGTACATATTTTGTATGGGCATTGGTAATTTATATTTTTGTTCAATAGTTGTCCAGATGAGTTACAGGATACTATTAGTGTCAGGGACTTTTAATTTACTCACATTTTTTTAGGCTGCTTCCTCCTTGAAACAAAAGCCCTCATGGAAATTTATACGAGCTCTTATGACTCTTGACATGGTACTTCATTGACTTAAGTAATTGAATGAAACGCTTACAATATTTTAAGACAGATTTGCGTTTGGAAATTTATTCTTAAAATTTGCCTGTGCTTACTTTGCTACGTGTTTTCATGTTAATAACTTGTCCAGTTTATAAATTTACTTTAAAAAGAACAAAAGGGCATAGAGTACAGCAGGGATTAACACCCAAAAATATCTCATTTTAAAAAGAAGCTATATTTTGATAATGAGATGACCATAAAGATTCCAAAAATTATATTTTTCCTTCCTGTAACTTTAACCCAGATATTTATGAGCAAAATATTTAATTTAAGTCCATGTTTGGAATAGACCTCACTCTAATATTGATCCTGTGAATCAACTTTTGACCTTTATCATCATCTCGCGTGAAGTGCTATCTGTTCATCACAGTCACAGTGCTGTTTGCACAAAGTATTATAGGAGATTGGAGGAAGAGTTAATGAGTGTTCTTAGGAATACAGTCTCTCACTGGGAGCATCTACACATGCGCTTTACTAAGATGACTAATTAGTGCCACAATAAGGATATACTTTCACAACATCTAATAAAGTGAGCTCAGAGTCACAAAAGGTTATGTTATACAGATCTGATTTAGTTAGTCTTTAAGGTGCAGATCTACCCTGCCTTCTGCATGACTTCAGACCAGCATGACTAAATACCTTTCTCTATTCATGGAGGAAGCATAGTCATGATTTAGTTCCCACAGCCCCGGTCAGTAGAGTTGAATAACCAAATGTATACATGTAATAAGAATAAGCTGAGAAAGGTAAAAAGTGCCAAGACTGCAGCATCTGTGTATCTAATTGCTCCAGGAGGGATTCTGAGAGAGAGGGCCTGGGCTCTGTGCCACCCTACCACTGCCTCAGGAGCCACTCAATGCCATGTGCTTCCCACCACTGGGTGGACAGGAACATGATGGAGCCTGGCAGTGGCAGGCACATGGCATTGCATACAGCTCTCAGGGCAATGGCAGTGGCAGCAGGGTGCAGAGCCCAGCCTGAAGTGGCAGCCCAACTCCACCCTATTCAGAAATCCACAGGGCATGTGCCCCTATGCCTCCCCTGGGGTGCACGCAATGATAAGAGCCCCCCCTCCACACCCCTGGAAGAGCCGCTTGGGCTACAAACATTCCCATGACCCATCCCAGGGCCCCATTCACCCCAGACCCTGCCCCTGCCCCACTCCCTCCCTCATTTTGGGGGCCTTGATCTGGGCACCCCTATGCCCCTTCCCTCTCCCCCTGCCCCTTCCCCTCCCCAGACTTACCTGCTGGGGGGGGGATGGGTCTGTGTGTGTATACTTAGCCCCCCCCAAAAAATATTTTCTCCCTCCACCTATGGCACACACACATCGCCCCTCCCACCCTGACACTCCCCAAGCCCTGGCCCTCCAAACCCCCTTGTCCTCCTGCTCCCTATACACTAACCTTCATTTGGCTGCCTGGCTGTGTCCTAGCCACACCCCCAGCAGCGACTTGCAGGAAACGCTGCCAGCCTGCAAAGGGAAACCTGTGTTTTTACGTCTTTTTTCTGGCGCAGGCTCATGACCCTTAAAAATCACAATGTGAGACTAATTTCGTAGTATCCACACAGTCCGCAAAATTGCGATTTTCTCAGGGGTCTTAATATAAGGACTTTGATAGTGCACTGCCTCTCCTTGAGCATCTATGTTAAATGTGCCATAAACAGTCCTCCAAAAAACTAGGGATTTATGAATGCTTTTCCTCAGCTGCTAGGGGTTTTTATTTGCATGCCAGTGAATTTTGATTGCTTCTACTGTAAATTACAAATATAATGTAATCACAAATCACTAATGCAATATAATCACAATCACTAATCAAACTCTGTGAAGTAGATCATTATTTCTACATGGAAAATTTGAACTTTTTAGTGAACATAAGTAGTAGTCATAGTAGTGTTCAGATTTAGCCAGAAAGATTCAGTTTTTATAGGAAACAAAATGTATAAAGAAAATAGTACTAAAACCACTAGATTTAAACCACCATACCCTGAAACTGTCTTTTACTGTCTCCATCCCTGCTTAGTTTGAACGTGTTTTGGCATGACCTTCAGGACAGGGGTCAGAATTGTGGATCCTGAATGACCCAAAACAGCTCCCTGGAACTTAAACTAGAAGGCCTTAAAAACAGTATTTAAGACTTGCTCCCATTGGTTACCTCTAGGCAGCTGCATAAATTAGGTGGCTCCCTGCTTTGTATGCTGCCTGTTTTGCATCTCACTGTGAAGCACCTCACTCTCTACTGTGCTTCAGTCCTTAAAACAGAGTCTAGTTTCTATCGCAAGTGCTGAGGCTCTAGATGTTAGGCACTGTAAAACTTAACCTAAAACCTTACAGGATCTGTCCCCCAGTTAAAAATAAATAAATAGATAAATAGAAGAAGAAGGAAAACAGAGGGCTTTGTTTTCTCTACCCCAGTTCCTCAAAATGCAAAGAACAGGGGCTTCCATGTGGAATGAGATTTTGTATGCTAAATCCTGGATCTATTTTTAACATTAAGTCCCAGGTGGTGTAAGGGCACATTGACAATTTAATTACAATCTAGCTGTTGCCACTAAACTAAAAAGCTCAAGTGTCTTTTATAAGCTCTTGAATTTCTTTCCTTAAGATCTTGCAATGGGTCACAGTTAGACACATCATTGGAGGAACAAAAGACTATAGCTATGGAAACTCTTGGCTGAATATGCTAATTTGACTACATTAGTACCTAATGATGGTGCAGTCCTTGACTATTACCAGTGTGTATAGATGGTTGGTGCCACTTATAAGACAACGGGGAGAATGTAGTATAGTAATTATGAAATCCTTAATTCTATCTTAGGATGATATCTTATGAAGCAACAGCAGGCAAGATCATTTTTCTTATGCAAGCAAACAACCTGTGTCTACATTTACTTGAAAATAGTAAGATTAGTATAAGCGTCTTGATTGATTTCTTGACCATGGGCACTTCCCTAAGTATGATGTAGTCTTTCTTGGTCATAATAGAAAATCACATCCTTTCCTCAATCTGGAAAGCAGAAAATAAGTTGCCAGTTTGATGATCCATTCCTATGATACACTATTTGAACAGTAATAATCCTTTTCATGACTCATGGATCCTCATTTTCCTTTAAAATGATACCTTTTTTCTCTGTAAAATCATAGGTAAACATGCTTATTCAATGCCTATCAGCTTGACAGTTTGTTCAGACAATGGAAGATTGGTTCTTAAAGTTACTGAAATCTATGCCATTTCCCTCCATCACTTTATATACAAAACATATAGACCGAAACAGAATTTTGAGGACCAATATATTTCATCCTACTCTCTGACGAGAGAATTACTAAGACATAGTAGAATTTTTAGTTCCAAGTGACTTTCTTTCAGAAATATAAAATATAAGTGGTAGGTAAGGTTATCTAGCATACAGTGGATTAAGGAGGTTTCTTGAAAACCTTCAATTCAGAAAAAGGAACAGTTCTGTCACCCACAACCTGACCCTGAATGCAATTCACTTTTAAATTTATGTGTATTTGCTATCTATTCACGTTATTCCTGGATGAGGAAGGAAGGACTTTGACTTTTTAACTACTTTATTCAGGGGTTCAGGGATACAAAAAGGGTGGCCACTTACAAAGCAAAACAACGGACAAATTACTATCAAACCAAGAACACCATGTCATTGCATTCAACACATCACACCATGACAGACAGCCTTGCTAAATGCCACATCATGTCTTACACGCTAGTTACGTGGTCGGAGTGCCAGCCACACGGTCATAACTATAAATAAACAATTCGTACCCTGCTCCATCCAATCATACACTTAACAAAACCTTTAACTTCCCACACAAAAGGAAAGCAAAAAAACAGCCTGGTGAGGGCCCAGGATGCAGCATGAGCTGGAAGTCGTAGTCCAACACCGAGCCAGCCCGGTCACCCTGACTGGTCATGACATCAGAGAGCATATTTGAAATGGCCGTCCTCCACATGGCACAGCACTCCCTCAAGGGCCCAGTGTGTCTCAAAGGTGGGCACCGCCCACCGGAGTACAGCATGCTCAAACTCCAGGAAGAGGCATGCTTGCACCAGGAGGTGGAAAAGCTGCAGGGCATCATCTGAGCCGGTCCTGGCAAGCCGGTTTCGGCGGCTCTTGAGGATGGCCAACTTGGCCTGACCCAGTAAGAAGTTAGCCAGGCAGATGGGACCCTTCTCAGATGCCCGCTATGGGTAGAAGCACATGTAGGTGGTCTGCGAAAAGCTCCAGCCCAGCACCTGTAGCAGCAGCTCAAGGGTGACAAAGATTGGCTGCAGGTGGGGACAGTCAAGGAAGGCATGAAAGAGGGTCTCCTCAACACTCCCGGGGCAGAAGGGACAGGCTGTTGAGGCGGCTGGGTCAAAGTGGGACGCAAACGTGCCAGTGGCTAGGATGCCATGCAGCAACTGCCACTGCAGGTCGCCAGTTTTCTTGGTGGTTGGTGGCTTATACAATGTGCGCCACACTGGGTGGGCTGCTGGGGAATTTGGCCAGCCCCAGGTGCCATCGCCATGGTGTATCAGGGCAGCCTGCCAGCACTTGGGCATGGCAGACATGAACCACCCAGGCATATAGACTTCTCTGCAACAAAAAAGCAAAGGGGCAACCTATGTCACTGTCAGGAGGCATAGGGAGCATCAGCTTTCCACCCACAGCTGGGGTGACTGGTAAAGCAGGAAAAGCCTCGCTTGGGGCATCCTCAGTGCAGGGGACCTGGTCCACCCAGAGATGGTCATCCAGGGTGGCTGCTGCCTCCAATGGGAGGGAAGCCTGGATGTCACACAGGAGACGGCCTATGCTGCAGACAGAGATCATGCCCAGCTGGATGGTCAGGGCCTTGGGCGACAGCCAGGCTGACCAAGCGGGGTCAAGGAGATTGCTCAGGCGGAGAACACGTGCCTGAATGTGAATGGCTGTGAGACTGGCAGAGGCCAGGCTTGGCACAGGGTGCCTCAGAGCTGGGTTGTGCACCAGGGGTTCCCTCAGCAACTGCGGGAACTGCAGGTGAAGGGCCTGGGACTGGAGGTGGAAAGAGGTTTGCCAGGCTCGTACCACAGCATGGTAAAAACCCGGAAGCACTGCCCAGTTCAAAAGTGTAAGGTCCAACAGGAAGAGCTCCTGGTCAAAGCCAAGGTCCCCCACTCTCTGCAGAAACCGGCATGCCAGTTGTTGCCAAGGTAGGTGCTCCTTGCTGTACAGGAGTTGTTGATGGGCCTGCAGGTGGAAAGCGACCACCTCACTCGCAAGGTCAACCAAACTCTGGCCCCCCTCAGCTACAGGTAGGTAAAGAACATCTCATGGGAGCCAGTGGTGCCCATCCCAGAAAAAATCTACCAGAAGGCACTGGAGTCTCTCAAGTAGGTCCTGTGGTGAATCGAGTACAGTGCACTAGTGCCACAAGGTCACCACCACTAGGTTGTTCATGATGAGGACACATCCACAGTAGGAGAGGCTGGGTAGGCACCAGTGCCACCTTTGTAGGAGGGCCTCCACTCCTTCCTTGAGGCTGTCCGAGTTGCGCGCCATGAAGATTGATGGCCCTAGGAACACACCCAGGGTCTTAAGGCCCTTGCAGTGCCAGGTGAGGCCCCCTGGCAAATCCAGAGGGGTTATGGTGATCCACACATGAAACAACAGAGTGTCAATCTTGGCCCAGTTGATACGGGCCAAAGAGATGCGTGTGTAGGCTTTCTGGCAAGCTGTCAGGGCCTCCACATCTTCCTGGGTGTTAAGGAAGATGGTCATGTTGTCTGCATATGCTGATAGCCGGAGCGGAGGGGCAATGGACAGGCCCATGGCTGGTGGCAAGGCCACACCGCTCAGGCGGCGCTGCAGTGCATGCAGCAGTGGCTCAATGACCAGGGCATAGAGCATACCTGACAGGGGGCAGCCCTGATGGATGCCTCTGCATGCGGGGAATGGCCCACAGAGCACCCCATTCACCTTGAGCAGGGTGGAAGTGTCTCGATACAAGACCCGGAGGGCTCTGGTGAAAAGGGGCCCAAAGCCAAAGGCCTCCAGGGTCTGAAAGAGGTAGGCATGGTCCACCCATTCACAGGCTTTCTCCTGATTGAGAGAGATGAGGCCAATGTCTAGGCCAAAGAGTTCACTGGCAGTAAGTAGGTCGCGCAGCAGAAACAGGTTGTCTTGGATGGTTCTGCCCGGTATGCAGTAGCTCTGCTCAGGCCCAGTGACGGAGACCATGACAGTGTGGAGGCGGGTTGCCAGTGCTTTGGCCAGAATCTTCTAATCCATGCACAGCAGGGAGACCAGCCACCAGTTCTTAATGCAGCCAAGGTCTTCTTTCTTGGGCAGCAGCGTGAGCACAGCACGGTGGCAAATGATTGGCAAGAACTTGTCAGCAAAACTCTCCTGGAAAACATGCAGGAGACAGGAGCCAAGAAGAAGCCAAAAAGTCTTGTAGAATTCAGCAGGTAACCCATCAAAGCCTGGGGCTTTGCCAGAGGTGAGGCCAGCTGTGGCCGCTTCCAGCTCCGCCAGAGACAATTCCTGCTTAAGCTCGCCGGCCTCTAGGGCACCAAGGTGTGGCAGACCCGCATTGAGTTCCCACGTGGCCTCAGGGCAGGATGGCTCAGCCGCAAACAGGTCAGGATAGAAGGCAACAGCATGCTCACGTACTTCACCTGGGTCAATGATTACCTGGCCCTCAGGGGTCTTGAGGTGATCTAAGACTTTGCTTGCTGCCCGCTGTCACTTCAGGTTGAAGAAGAAGTGGGTTGGGGCATCTGTTGGGGCATCTGTTTCAGCCAGCTCTTGGCACTTCCTATGGAACTGGAGGCTCTCACGCAGCACTGCATCACTGCCGGCAGCCAGCAGGACAGCCTTGAATTCTACCACATCTTCCTCCAGCTCTCTGATACAGTGGTGCAGTTCATTTGTGGCCAGCTGAGTGTACTGCTGGCAAAAAGCCCAGATCTGTACCTTGCCTACATCCCACCAGAGCTTCCAGGAGGAGTAAATGAGTCTTGTGGTCTCCCAGCCCCACCAAAAGTTGGCAAAGCAGGCCCAGAAGTAAGAGTCTTAAAGCAGGCTGACATTGAAACACCAATAGGGTGCTCTCATGCAGGTTCTCCCTGGCAGGCTCTGTGGTGGGCCAGTAGGGGGTGCTCCTGTGTTGAGCCCCCCACCTCCCTGCACCCGACCACCTTCCAGGCTCTGAGTGCCTCCCTAGGGATGCCTCACCTCCGGCTGTCCCCCTTCCTGGAGCACACTCGCTAGCCTGGGGGTAACTTAAGCTGCCACCACCCTGAGAAGGGACTGTCTCAGCCCTGTGTCCTTGGGGAAACAGGCCTAATATCCTACAGGTACTCGACCCAGTACAGGCACTTGGGGCACTTCCCCAAATTGGGGTCCAAAAAGGAATGTCTTCCTTAGTCCATAGACCTAAGGGACCTCTTAGGCATAATTTAGTTCCACCCCTCAATAAC
>NW_017729024.1:70159306-70159591 GCF_001723915.1 Gavialis gangeticus | reverse complement strand
TGCATAGACGTTGACGAGTAGCAGGTGGTGTTGTGCTAGGGTGATGCGGACTGTCAGCAGGTGGCCGGGGACAATCTCCCATGCCACTGCCGTGTCATGCTGTAGTAGTGACAATAGAAGAGTCGCGACCTCAGTGCTAAGGTTGGTGGATGACTCAAGAACAACTGGCCTTGCCAGACAGCATGCCAAGCCAACTGGTTGCGCCTGTCAGAATGTGTCTCCTGACAAAAGGCAACAGCCAGCTGCTTCTGGCACATGAGCTCCAGGATGGCCTCCCATTTCACC
>NW_017729024.1:70152919-70154306 GCF_001723915.1 Gavialis gangeticus | reverse complement strand
CTCAAGAACAACTGGCCTTGCCAGACAGCATGCCAAGCCAACTGGTTGCGCCTGTCAGAATGTGTCTCCTGACAAAAGGCAACAGCCAGCTGCTTCTGGCACATGAGCTCCAGGATGGCCTCCCATTTCACCGGATCTTGACAGCTGTTGATGTTAAAAGTACCAATGGTTGTGGCTGCCATGGGTGTGGGTATGGGAGAGGAAGAGCAAGGTAAGGTGTAGATAAAAGAGCGAACCCCCAAGAACAGAGCAAAAAGCAGAAACAGGTCAGATAAGGCCTATTGTGCCCTACTCTACTCCAGGGATCCCACCAGGCCCCACTCACCTCTCACCTCGTGTGCAAGCTTCTCCAGACAATAAGCCATCTGCCTAATGCCTAGATCTTGCTGCATAAGTCTGGCAGCAGCTCTGGCAGCTTTGACAAAAACTTTAGGATCTGTGAACCATTGGGTGATGCGGCCCACTATGTTCTTCTGTCCTTTCATCTGTTTCAAAAAGGTCAGGAGCCCCCCATAGTCAGGACTGATCCAGGGGGGGTCTGCCAACATGGGCTGCACATTTCCAACAGATGCGTGGTGAGGCTGCACCGTAGTTGGGAGCTCAGCATCTACACCCTCAATATCTAAGCCCATCAACCTCCTCTGATCGTCCAGGTCAAGGTCTGGCCATTGAAGAGCAATCCCCACCTTCTTGGGGGAACACAGGTCATCCCGCTCTCGAGGTTGCTTGTGACACTCAGAAAGCTGGATTTCCATCTCACTAGCTTCCTCATCTAATTCAGTAACCTGGGATGTGACCAAGAGGTCAGCAGACTCCTCTGCTGCCCCCTGGGTCAGACCTCCAGAAGACAGACATTGTGCATAGGTCTTACTGCCTCCCTTCTCCGAAAGCTGGGAGATAGGTGAGGGGTTAGTGACCCCTGCCTTCGCCTCCCCCACCTCCAAGCTGCCCTCATCCCCTTTCAACAGGGTCATTGACATGACAGCTGGAGCAGGGCCAGGCTCTCCAGCAGGGCCCCACCCCCAGCACCAGCTGAGGAAGGTCTCAGTGGGGATGGGGAGTCCCAAGTGGTCCCTTTCACTTTTTTCTCTTTGTTCTTCTTCTTCTTCTGTGTGGCAGATGGCCCATCCTTCACTGAGGATGGGTCAGACTGTTTCTGACCTGCCTCCCTAGGGCCAGCCACCTCAGACAAAGCCGTGGTGGAGGGTAACTGGCAGGAGGCCTTAGCCTCATAATCCGGCAGGGCCTCGGTGCTACAACTGCTGACCACCCCAGCCACCTCAACTGGGGCAGTCAGGGCAGGCAGGGGGGAAGTGGAGGCATCAGCCTCTCCACCTGGTGGTGTCTCTGTACTGGTAGGGGTGGGTACTGTAGGTGGAATGAGTGG
>NW_017729024.1:70143135-70152909 GCF_001723915.1 Gavialis gangeticus | reverse complement strand
TGGAGTGAGTGGGGGGGGGGAGGGTTGGGGCCTAGTCCCAGCCCCTCCGTTGGACAGCATTCTCACGCCAGAAACTCCAGCCCCCTCAGATGGAACAGGAGTAGAAGGAGGTTGGGAAAAGCTCCCAGCCTCACTGGGTGAGGCCTGCGTCCCAGAAGTAGATGCGCCTTCTGTCGGTGCTGCTGTAGTCACTGATGTTTTGGTCAATCTTCCCTGTGGGCACTGAGCTGCTAGGTGGGAAGAGCTACCACACCAAAAACAAGTGGTCTCCCCAAAAGAAAAATAGATCACAAACCTCTGCCCATTGAACATGAGGCTCAAGGACTGAGACAGAGACCGTGGGCCCTCTCTGAGAAGCATGAAAACCTGCCTTCGAAAAGACAGGACATGCCTCAGTTTGGGGTTTTTACTCCGTATGGTCAATCAGTGAAAGGGACTCGTAAGAACCCCACAGGGCTCAAGTTCCTTGGCCAGCTCCCGATCGGTCACATGTGGGGGCACATTAGAAATCACCACCCTCACTGCTGGGATGTCTAGGGGCATGACAAAATAATGTGAGCCCGCTATGTCCAGGCCCTCTGCACACACCCTGTTAACTAGGGTGAAATCACTCAAATAAATCACTGGGACCGTGTTGACATGACCTGCGTAATGTATGTTATGCTGTCCCAGGAGACTAGCAAGGGCATCTATGCAGACCTCAACCCCTATGTAGGGAAGGGGGGTGAACCCTCAAACCATGGGTAATGGGGAGGTTCTGGGAGGCATCCTCATGCCAGCTGCTGGGTGTAGGAGCAGCCATTCCTGTTAGAACAGGGTTAATTTCCAGCTATAACTAAACAAAAGGAAAACAAAAAAAAAGTTTATACTAACTAAAATGATAAGTGTCTGGGAATGCAGCCACAAAACTCTAGATGGGAGGGGGAAACGGGTGGAGGAAAAAAAAAGGCAGGGGGGTAAGGGGATTGAAACAGTTAAAAAAAAGAAAACAGAGAGGGTGGGGGCAGAAGTGGTAATAAAGAGCACCCCTCAGAAGGCAAGCTAATGGAAAAGATAACTTCCCGCAACAAGCAAACAGAAAAGAAAGAGAGAAAGAAAGGAAAAGAGACAGTAAAAAAGAAGGCTGTAAAGACAAAGAAACCGGAAATACAGGGAGGATTGGATAAAGAGGAGAGAAAAGGGTGGGGGGAAGCTACAAAAATGCAAGAAAAGAATCAGAAAGCGAGATAAAAAGAGGCTAGAGACCTTTAGACAGGTGGGAGTCAGAAAAGGAAAGAGATAGGAAAGCCGAGGAGCCTTACGCTCAGGATCACCCCATGCACCTCCAAGCAAGCCTGGCCCGGTGTGTCCAAAGCAAAAGGAAGAAAGGACGTTGACTTTTGAACTACTTTATTCAGGAGTTCAGGGTACAAAAAGTTGGCCCCTCTGGGGTCCCGGTCAAATATATAAAGCAAAGACAAACAAATTGCCAGCAAACCAAAAACACCATGTCATTACATTCATAACATCACACTGTGACAGACACCCTTGCTGTATTACACATTGTGCCTAATGCCATTATTCGGTTGAGACACCAGTCACATGGTAGTATAGACCAAAGCCCTCTATAAACAAACGATTCCTACCCTGCTCTATCCAATCATGCATGTGACAACACCTTCAACTTCCTACACAAAGGAAAAAGCAAAAATCAGACTGGTGAGGGCCTAGGAGGAAGGAAGGAAGTACTCCTTTATCTGAAAAAAATAAAAGGAATATTTATCTTCTATATAAGGGTGTGTGTGTGTGTGGGTGTGTGTGTGTGTAGTAAGCTGGACTGAACTTTATGCCCAGGAGTAAACTTATTTATTTTAATTGGAGAATTCACATGCTTGAAATTAAGTATATGCTTAAATGTTCCTGAATCAGGGCCTAAATTTCCTACTTGACATTAAGTATGTGCTTAAATTTTACTGAAGCAGGGCCTAATCCTAATGCTCTTTACAGTCAACAGACATGTTGACTGAATTAGGGCTTCAAGATATGTTCTAATGCATAAGTAATCATTGAAAGCATAGAATCTTACATTCTAGCCTTTGCTTCTGCCAGTTAACGACCTTGCTGTAATTGACTGCAATGCAAGAACGAAAAATGTTCAACTTGCCTGTGCATATATTCAAACTTTAATAAGAAAAATGAAAGGAATCAATGGCAATAACATCTATATACTCTTTCTTTTTTTAATGCTATTGTCAACTTATTTATGTGAACAAAAACAATAGTCAATTTAGAAAGTAATCAAAAGGAAAAAGTAGAAAAATGCAATTTAGGAAATATCCACGTCAATTGACAGGAAGAAGCAAGTTTTCTCTTTGGGACACAGCTCATTTTTGTACTGAGAAAAATGTAGAAATAATTTTTCTCTGACAGAGAGTATATTTCCCTTGAAATCCAGCTGTATTGAAAGATGAACTCAATCAGCCCAATTGTTTATGCTGGAAAAAGACACACTGAGATAATATTGTTGATCTGAGTTCACACCCCCAGGATGCATTTACATAATATAAATGATATTAGGGATTGTTGTTCTATGCACAAGATCAAGGAACTCTATTTACATTTCAGTTTTGAACCCTAATTATAATACACTTTGCTTTTGTCTACATTACAAAATCCTGCCCACAGAACTACATTGGTGACCCTAGACAGCTTTGCTAGCGAGGTGGGTGCACAGAACTTCTTATTGATGGAATTCTTGACGCAGAAGATGGCTTCTGGCAGCAGAGCTACTATTATTTTAGGGGAGCTGGTTTAAATCTGGCAGCAGAAAAATTCCTGCCAGCAGTGTTGCAATTATACCAGGAAATCCAGTTGCAATGCCACTGCCAGCATAGTTAAAAGAGCAGCAGCATCTCCTCTAGGGTAGATATTGCTTTTGTGCACCTAAATAATACAATTCCGTATGGACCATATTATTTATGTTAATTTATGTTAATGTAATGTTAACCTATGTTAATGACATTTAAAAGCAATAAGAAGGGATAGCATGTATAAAGTGTTTTCTGTTTAATATAAAATTATTGAAATGGCAGGGGAGGGGGTATACCTGGAAGCCACCTGGTAGGACAAATCAATTAACTAATCAATGAACCCATAAGAGATGTCTGTATTGTCTTCTGAAAGCAACAAAGCTCACTCAGCAATAGGCAGGTAGTACCTACAAGCTAAACATTCACTAAATGACAAGAGATATTTACATTGCACACCAAATTATCATATTACTCTAGACGCATATGAGTGGAAGCAAAAACCCATCTTATGAGAGGAGTTTGAAAGAATTTGGTTTATTTGGCCTAGCAAAATAAAGCCTAAGAGGGGATGTGATTATTGCCTATGCATTCATTGAGGGAGGGAAGACAAACAAATAAATAAAAGACCTATTTTTGCTAAAGCAGCAGTTCCCAATCTGTGGTACGTGTACCACCAGTGGTACACAGTCAACCTGTCAATGGTATGCGTTAACAGATTTATCGTAAGTACTTTATATGACAAAAATTTGCTGGTGGTACTCAAGGTTGAATTGAAAAATGTACTGGAGGTACGTAAAGTTGTATCATTTTAAATTAGTGGTGCACAATCTGTCAGAGTTTGGGCACTGCTGTGCTAAAGGACAAGGCTAGTGCAATAAAAAATGGGTATAAACTTGTTATGAATAAATGTAGTCGGAAAGCAGAAGAAGGCTTCTAACCATTAGAAGCCAGGAGGCTCTGGAGCAGACTTCCAATAGGGATAGTGGAGACAGAACTAACTAGGTTTAGTGGGGAGGTTGATTGGTTTATAAAAGGCAAACATACATAATATCACAGGCACAACACATATAATGTGTTTGCCCATGATATCAGGACTAGATGAGCCAAAACATCTGATGATAATCTTCATTAACATATGAAGATCATAGTAATATGTTACTATATTCCAAAGTTCTTAAACATAAAAAATCACCTCCCTGAAGGCCCCTAAACGATATAGGCATTCAGTGCCATTGTACATGGGGTAGAGCAGGAGTTGAAGCCATGACTTAAAGCCTGTGGTTCTGTGTCCTCATTGCCAACTTTGCCATTTCCCTTTAACATTCACAATGTCAATGGATGGTTTTGGCAGCACCAGGTAGGTGGAGGCTGGCACACAGCAGGGATAGGAAGGGAGCAGAATGGGATTGGTGGTGTGAGGAGGGGACAAGCATCTTGTGTTGGCACTTGGGTCACAAATGCTCAGCTAGGCTGCTGTTCTAAAAAGGTACGATACCAAGCCCTGGTGTGGAAGGATGGACAAACATAGTCAAAAGAACCCTGGGTTCACTTGCTGTTAAAGGCAAGCCCTTTATCCCCAAATCAGGACACAAAGCTTGCTTTGTCAGACAGGATCATGGAACAAAGAGAGATCAAGTATCTTCTCAAGAGAATAACTTCATAGGAAAGTTAATATAAATTTAACTAGCATTCAGATCAGGCAATTTGGAAGGGGCTGGTCAGCAAGGGTTACACATTAATTGTTTAAGAACTTTTTACCAACGATTTACAAATGATGTTCTTCAAAGTTTATGAGAGAGAGGTTAATATCCTCTATACACACTGGTAATAGTCAAGGACTGCACCACCGTTAGGTACTAATGTAGTCAAATTAGCATATTCAGCCAAGAGTTACCATAGCTATAGTCTTTTGTTCCTCCAATGATGTGTTTGACTGTGACCCATTGCAAGATCTTAAGGAAAGAAATTCAAGAGCTTATAAAAGACACTTGAGTTTTTTAGTTTAGTGGCAACAACTAGATTGTAATTAAATGACTAGCTGCATTAGTTTGGTCAGGCAGAAGGCAGGGAAGAGATGCACTTTATAGACTGAATCAGAGATACATAAGCTTTTGTGAACAAAAGCTCATTTCATTAGAAGCTCTGAAAGGGCATGCACAGGACAGGCTATCAAATGGATTGATTTGAATACAGAAGACATGGAAGGGAGTGTGGTAAGGGGAAAAGGGAACAGTGTTGGGAAAGGCAAAGAGGTAACAAAGCCATGAAGACGTAGGGCTCAAAAAACCTAATCCAGGTAGTGAGATAAGAATCCATTGTCCCTGTTTGGATGATACCTAACACAATCCAGTCTGTGGATGATTTCTTGTTTCATATGTTTGTATTCACATCAGCTTTTAAAATTCTGCTATTTAATAAGGGTTACTCTGACGTCAGTGATGGCATGTCCTGAAAGGTTAAATTGTTCTGCCACACACTTTTGTGTGTTCGGACTTGATGTCTGAATGGTGTCCCCTCATTCTTTCTTGGAGATATTTCCCCATCTGTCCAATGCAGATGCAGATGGGCACTATCCACAGGTTATGACATACGGTGTTAGTAGCGGTGAGGTGAATGGATCTCAGATGCCATAATCATTGTTACTGGGTTTTTGGTTGTAGTCATGTTGGTCTAAGGACATAGGCAGGTAACTGCACCCAAAAGCGTGCCAAGAACTTTTTTTCCAACTACCCAGTTGGTCTAATAAAAGATATTACACCCACTCAAAGAACCTTGTCTGCCTATAATGAATGTTATTTGGTCCAGTGATAACGTTTTCTGTATTGATAAGGGGCAATGGCTTGTATCTGGGTCTGTTTCAAGGCCTAGTGCCTCAGGATAATAGAAACTGGGTAGTTGGTTGCTTGAGGGACACCATTAGAGGTTGGGAGGACTGTCTATAAGCCAGGAAACATTTATTCCCTTGAAATGGTCATCATTTTTCAGGAGGGGTTGGAGGTCATTAATCACATGTCCAAGATGTTCAGAATGGGGGCTGTAGGTGACAACAAGATGGATTCTATTGTTTTTGTCTCAGTGTTGGTATTATGGCAGGAACTTTGAAAGTCAACGTGAATTTGAAACTTTGGAACATGAAATAATCCATAGATTATTATATTTAGATCACTCTATTTGATACTCTGCTCTCTGTATAGCTTCTGTTTCATAGCACCTGATGAAATGGACTCTTGCTCTTTGATTTCTGAATCTCTGATTCAGTTAATTTGAGGAGCATCTCTACCCTACTTTCTGCCAGATGTTCTTGGTTAGGTTTTGATTCTTAACATTCAGTGCTATTTCTTATGCTAATATATTTCAATTACTTATGTTTAGGCACTCAGAGTGCACCTACATATGTGCTTTAATGCGTATTAGCCTATTTTAATGTGAATTAAAGCACCACTTAAAAAACCATGCTATTTAGTTAATGTGCACTAAAACAGGCTAATGAACATTAAATGTCACTTAAAAACTATGCTCTTTACTTAATGTGCATTAAGAAAAGCTAATGTGCATTTTTCTAGTACCTCACAATGGGCATTTATACACATACTTTTTTGCATTGTGATGCAGTGGAGATCCAGAGATTAATCAAGTCTGCTCTGCATGAAAGCTGACGCTCACCACGCTGCGTCACTTGCAGTCGTATAAGTGGTGAAATGCACGTTAGAACAGAGAAAATGGTGGTGGTGTGCTTTTGAACTAAAACATGTTCAATGTGTTTTAGTTCAAAAGTGGACTGCCACTATTTTCTGTGCAGTGTCATGTGTTTAGCCACTTATACAACTGTACATGTCACAGCACCAGGTGCTTTTTAAAGCACCCGGTACTGCAGCACATGCATCTGTAAAAATGCTCAATGGTGGTACTAGATTTAATGTGCTTTAACTAAAGCACATTAATGTATGTTGTGATGCCCCTTGCTGGTGCTGTATGTTCCTGCTCTGGGGTCTGGGCCTCTGACTTTCCTGCCATGACTTGATGGAATTACAACTGAAAGGAAGGGTTCAGTGTTGTTCCTTCCCCCCGACCCAGAGACAGGATACTCACTGGCTTACCGTGGTTGCTCCTGTGACTCCACCTCCCCTACACCCCTTCCACTCAGCAACCATGTAGATCTCCAAGTTGCCACGCCAACTCCAGGCTTCAGCTCATCAAGCTCCCTCAGAAGCCTCTGCCTCCTCAGCTGTCCTTGGAAGCACAGGCTTGGAAGTTCAGCCTGGCTCACCCCTCTTCCTCCTTAGTCCACCTCCCTTGCTACACCAACCCTGGGTTTAAGGTGCCTGCCTCAGTGCTGGGGTCGATAAAGCCAGTCGCACCTCCTGTAGGGAACTGCCAACCATGAACCCCTTTCCCAGGGGCCAAGGTTTGCGCAGCCTTGGCTGGTTTCCCACTCTTGCCATCACCCGTTAGCAGTGGGGCAGAGTCATGGGGGTCATCTGCTCCCTTGCACCAGCCCTCAGCATGCCCAGCATCTCACCTCCTGATTTTCCCTCTGCACCTGGCTTCTGTCCAGGTTTTTAAATCTCCTGTGGCAGTGGTCCCAGCTCATGTCATCAGCTGCCCACTGCCCAGCTTAATGGAAAGCTACTTGAAGAGCCGGCGCAGTGCTAGCTCATGCAGTTCCTTCTCCATCTTGTCCTGCCTCCTGGGTAAGTTTTCTGTGGCACTGGGGTCCCTGATCCCTCCTCTGGGACTATCAGTGTCAGCGCTTCTGGCCCTCACAGGTGTACCCCACCGCCACACATGTGTAGACACACTCTTGGTGTGTTCCTATTTAAATTAGTAAAATCATGGAATCTGGGCTTGCAAGCTTGTCTTTAGACAAGATTAATCCAGATTTGTTATTTTATTTACATATTTATAAAAATAATATACACTTTGTATCTTTATACAATGGAGATTATATACAAGATGGAGGCACTTATGCCAAGTGCTGTAATGCAGTGGTTCCCAAACCCTGACAGACTGTGCACCACCAATATGAAATATATAACCTTAAGTACCACCAGCAATTTTTTGTCATATAGAGTAATTATAATACATCTGTTAACGCATACCACTGACAGGTTGTCTGTGTTGTACATGTACCACAAATTGGGAATTGCTGCTCTAATGTAGTCCTTCTCCCTATTTCAAATCCCTGAGTCCTCACAATCTTATATTTCAGTGAGTAGCTAAAATGCCATGTTATGCTAGAGAATGGAAGTATATTGTCTTTTATTATCTTTTTCTTCATATTTCCAATTCAGAAAGATTCTGTTTAAGAAAATATTTAAACTTACATATATTTTGGGTTGAGATTACCTAAGAAATTTTTTTTCCAATGGAGTAGTTCTATAGTTAAGTTATAGAACAAGTTTGGCTGATGCAATATGTAATATAGTTTTAACGAAAATGACCTTGCTGAGCACTTACACAATAAAACTAAATATGCTTGTAGAGAAAAGCATAAAGAAGTGTCAAGTAGTTTCACATTATGATAGGGAGCTTTATTAGGTCATTAATACTCTGCATTGTTTATTGCCTACACAAAATATTCTCTGAAGAAAAAATTTGCTTTTTTACAAGCAAGGCTAATATATTTTTTCTTACTTCTGCCAAGCTTAATCTGAAACATAAATGCATCAAATAATATAGGGGTTCCTTAACTTCTTTCTTGTTTTATTTCCATCTTTCTTTCAAGTGCCAATTCTTAAGTGCTCTTATAACACTGGAAACATGATGTTACCAAAGTACATACAATATGCAAAATGAATTTGAGCATTGAGATGCACATATAAAATCACAATAGTGAAATCATGATCAGTCACATATCTAATTGGGAGGAACTGACTCTTTCCTGATACTCCAAAAAAGGATGAACTTGCAGAATATACTAGATTTTAACAAATCTAGACACCAGAGAACAGAGGAATGGCTTGATACAGTAGAGCTTATGTTGTATCATTGGTTAAGCTGTAGCATAATTGAGGATACTGCATATGAGTGGAGAAGCAGCAGAAGTCTTTCAAACTGCCACCTTCACTTGCCCACTGCTTTCTACTTATTTTCCACACCAGAATCTCACTTAAGAATCCCACATAAGGATTTATTACTACTGACTAAAAACCTCCTTTAACTGACTGCCTACTTATATTTTGCCCTGAAATGGAATGAGGTCAAGAAATAGAATTTATCTGGACCTAAGGTTTTCAGAATCCATTTTTTCTGTGAAAGGTGGCAGTATATCATGCCAACAGAGGCCATTAAAATACCACCCCTTGAGAGAGTTATCAAGGTGGCTTCTCAGAAGACTTTAGTGCCCCTATCTGTGCCTGTATGAATCAAGCTGCAGCCCAAATGAGCCAGGAACTCAGAAGAGCTAGAGTATCATGAGCTTTTGCCATAATCTTGTAACTGAAACTGCAGTGTAGAGTAACTCAGTCCACATTTACTTCATAAGCCTACAGCTAGGTGGAAGAACACATAACAGCCTGGTAGTTTGTACATATTTTAAGTTGTTACTAAGCGGGGTAGGAATTCCACCCGTGCACTGTGGGAAGGGGGTTTGGTTTTTACACCTGAGGGCTTGAGAAACCCATTGAAAATCTGCGGGGTCAGTTATTTTCACATTGGCTCTTGATACCTTTTGTTTCTTCTTTTGAAAAGCCACATTGTCATTCAATGTCTACTTGAAGGCCACTGCTCATAAAGTCCCCATCAGGTGCATTTCATATGGGGACAAATCATGGATAGAATCAGAAAATTAGGGTTGGAAGGGGTCTCAGGAGGTCATCCAGTCCAAATCCCTGCTCAAAGCAGGACCACCCCCAACTAGATCATTCCAGTCAGAGCTTTGTTTAGTCAGACCTTAAAAACTTTCAAGGATGGAGATTCCACCACCTCTCTAGGTAACATGTTCCAGTGCTTCATAGTTTCATAGTAGCTAGGGTCAGGAGGGACC
>NW_017729024.1:70133650-70135647 GCF_001723915.1 Gavialis gangeticus | reverse complement strand
CACTCACGGGCTGAGGAGGAGTACTCCTTCTTGGTGATAGCACCTCCCTTCCACTAGTCATATGCCCCCTTTTTAGTCCTCAGGCATTGCTGAATGCCTTTTCTGAGCCAAGAGGGTTTCTAAGCACTTTTACCCCCCTTGCTTCTCTCAGGGACTGTTATCCTTTGGACCTGGAGAATTCCCCCTTAAGGTATGACCATCCCTCATGGACTCCCATCTCCTCTACCTTGTGGGCCCTCAGTGCCTCCCCCACTAGTCTCCTAAGCTCATTGAAGTTGGTCCTTCTGAAGTCAAGGGCATTAGCTTTGATGTAAGCCCTTGACACCCTGCATTGGATAGTGAAGTCCAGCAGGTGATGATCACTATTGCCCAGGTGGTTAAGGACCTGCAGTCCCCTCACCAGGTCATCCCCCGTGGCCAGGACCAGGTCCAGCAAGGTATTACCCCTAGTGGGACTGTGTACTTCCTGGATAAGGTGAAGGTCCTGTAATACAGCCAGAAACCTATGTGACCAGTCAGACCTGGTTGTCTGCTCCTCCCAACAAATATCTGGGTAGTTTAGGTCACCCATGACAATAACAACCCTTGACCTAACCACCACCATAAGCTGACTGGAGAAGTCCTGGTCTAGCTCTTCCCCCTGGTTGGGTGGTCTGTAGTAGACACCCACCGTAAGGTCCCTTTCACCATGCCCCCCCCTTGTAGTTTGACCCATAGTGTCTCTGCCTGACCCTCCTCTAACCCAAAGCTAATCCTTGATGATGTGAGGTGATCTTTGACATAGAGCGCAACCCCCCCCACCACCTTTCCTCTCTGTCCTGTCTCTTCTATATAGGATATATCCCCAAATGCCTGCTGCCCAGTGATAGGTAGGGTCCCGCCAAATTTCTGTGAGCTCTACTAAGTCTTCACCATCCTCCTGGTGGGAAAGTTTTTCCTAATATCCAATTTAAACATCCCTTGCTGAAACATGAGACCATTGTTCCTTGTTTTGTCATCTGTCACCACTGTGAAGAGTCTAGCTCAGGGGCAAACCAATTATTTTGGGTGGAGGGCCACTTAACAAATTTAAGTGTTTGAATTTGAGTCCTGTTTCTCTTTTTGGGGGTTTTTTGTTGCACTCATTTGAGTCCCGTTTCTCTTTTTGGGGTTTTTTTGTTGTTGTTCTCCCGCCCTGGCGGGGGGTCGGGCTAGAAGATCTACTAGGTCCCTTCCGACCCTTAATCTATGAATCTATGAATCAGGGGCTGCAAGGGTAGCCCAGCCCCTTGACAGGTGATTTTCTCACCATCTTGGGTTTGGAAGTCCTACTCCCTAACCCCTGACCTTTGCCAGCAGAAGCACTTCTTTAGGGAAGGGGGTTTGCCATGTTGGAACCACCCCTCTGCCCCCAAATTGTACACTAAAAATCAAACATGGATAGTAACTTATTTTAATTTTATTTTTTAAAAGATTCTTGTCCTGATTTGTGTGTGTTTGTGTGGTGTATACATAGGTCAATGCATAATAGCTCAAAATGTAGTCTTTGTCTTCTATATTGTGGGAGGGTGTGGAGGGGTGTGGGGGTGTGGGTGGGGATATGGGTAGGTCAGAATAGGGTTTGTGGGGAGTTGTGGGTATGTGTGTGTGGGTGTAGATGTGTCTGTATGTGGGGTGTGGGGGAGGGTGTGAGGGTGCGTGTGGATGTGCATGGGTGGGTATGGAGTTTGTGGGGGGTTGTGATGTGTGTGGCAGGGGAGCATGCCTGGGGGTGTGTGCATGGAAGGGTGAGTGTGGGGTGTGCATGGGGGTTTAGGTGCACATGTGTGGTGGGGGGTGTGTAGCAGTGAGTGCGGCTCCCCATTCAGGCACATATCTGTGTGGGGGGGTGCATGTGGGGTTAGTTGGGGGGAGAGTGTGGGTGGTTGTGATGTTTGTTGGGTGTGTGTGTGTGTATGTATATATAGGGTGTGTGTGTGTGTGTGTGTGTGTGTGTGTGTATAGGGGTGTGTGTGTGT
>NW_017729024.1:70110020-70128650 GCF_001723915.1 Gavialis gangeticus | reverse complement strand
GTTTGTGGGGGGTTGTGATGTGTGTGGCAGGGGAGCATGCCTGGGGGTGTGTGCATGGAAGGGTGAGTGTGGGGTGTGCATGGGGGTTTAGGTGCACATGTGTGGTGGGGGGTGTGTAGCAGTGAGTGCGGCTCCCCATTCAGGCACATATCTGTGTGGGGGGGTGCATGTGGGGTTAGTTGGGGGGAGAGTGTGGGTGGTTGTGATGTTTGTTGGGTGTGTGATTGTGTGCGGGGGGAGAGTGTGGTTGTGGAGTTTGTAGGGTATGGTGGGGTGTGCATGGGAGCCCCCCACACACTCTCCCCTGAGCCAGTCGGAACCCACCCCGACCCCACAAACAGCCTGGAGCCTGCATGCCCTGCAGCGCCTTCCCGCTATCGCCAACAGCATGTAGTCCCAGCCCTGTCCCATGCTCGGTCTGGACTCAGCACCACCGAATCAGCCAGAAACCATGAGCAAAGCCCCAACCTGGCCTGCCCCATGCCTGCTTTGCACCACCCACGCTTGCAGCATCCCGGCACCCCCTGGGCATGCAACAGAGCTGGGGTGATTCCACAGATAGACTGCCTTTCTAGGGAGCCCAGGTGGTGGTGGCTTCTTCTGGCTGCCGCTGCTGTTGGTCTCAGTCCTGTGGTACTGCTACACACCTTGTGACCTGCATCTGCTCCAGGCTCAGGAGCAGTAGAATGAGACAGAATTGGCATGAGACAGAAGCTGTTGCTCAACATGGGGAGAAAAATGGCCCCTCCCCCTCACTACCACTGGAGTTTCCTGCTGCAACTGCCTGGAGCCTGTGCTGTGACAGGCTGCCCTGTGTCTGCTCTCCGCTTTCACTGCTGCCTTGCTGGGCAGCCGCGAGGTGGTGGTGATGGTGGTGTAGATGCCACACAGCCTGGTGCAGGCTTTGGCCAACTGCAGCAGGAATGGCTGGCAGCAGGAAGGGGAGGAGCAACTTTTCCCCCCATGCTGAGCAACAGCTTCTATGCCATACCAGCACTGCTGACCCTGGGCAGGTGAGCCCAGATCATATCCAGGGTGCATGGGGTCAGGGCTGTGAAGCACAGGTCCCTGCTGGTACCTCAGGGCTGGGGCCAGTGGTAGTGGCAGCCGGAAGAAGCTGCTGCTACCTGGGTTACCTACAAAAGCAGTTCAGCTTTGGACCCCCCCCAGCCTCTCTGCATACCCAGGGGGTGGTTGGATGCACCATGGACGGACTGTGTCTGGGCCAGGTGTGACAATGGGATGCACCTCAGGCCAGGCAAAGACCCACTTCAGGTTGCATCTGGCCCACGAGCCGTATTTTGTTGACCCCTGGTCTAGCTCCATCCTCTTTGGAACCACCCTTCCAGTAATTAAAGGCTACTATCAAATCCCCCATCAGTTTTCTTTTCTGCAGACTAAATAAGCCCAATTCCCTCAGCCTCTCCTCAGAAGTCATATGCCCCAACCCCTATTTTAGTTGCCCTCCTCACATTCTTTCTGTAGTAGGGGGCCCAAAACTGCACATAGTACTTCAGATGTGGCCTCAGTGCAGAATAGTGAGGAATAATTACTTCCTTCAATCTGCTGGCAATGCTCCTACTAATGCAGACCAGTATGCTGTTAGCCTTCTTGGTAACAAAGGCGCATTGTTAAATCGTATTCAGCTTATTGTCCGTTGTAGTCTCCAGGTCATTTTCTGTACAGCTGCTGCTTAGTTAGTTAGTTTCAAGCCTGTAGTGGTACATGGAATTCTTCTGTTCTAAGTGCAGGATTTTGTATTTGTGTTTGAACCTCATGAGATTTCTGTTGGCCCAATCCTCCATTTTGTTTAGGTCACTCTGAATCTTAGCCCTACCTTCCAGCATATTTATTACTTTCCCCAACTTGTTGTCATCCACAAACTTGCTGAGGCTATACTCCATCCCCATCTTCCAGATTGTTAATAAAGATTGTTAGGGTAACAATAAGAATTTTGGGGAGTACTGGGTGTGCAGCTGAATGAAGGTTTATTCCTGTGTCTCAGCAAAAGCCACTAGTCACAAGGCTGGATAATATATTAAAGGCAACTAACTTTGCTAATGCTTAAGTAAGCGGATTCTTAACAAAAGGATAGGGTGCAACATGCATGATGTATTGGGAAAAAATAGGATGCAGCCCACCAGCTATCGTCAGGAGATAAAGCAGAAGTTCAGCCTTGAAAATGATGTTGAAGTCAGCAAGACAACTAGAAAGAACCAGTGAGAAACTGCAAGTGACCAAAAGGAGTGAAGGTCAAAGTTTTATGCATGCGCTCTTAGCAGAGAGGCATGTAAATGAATGAAATGCATAGGCAATACCATGCTAAGGAAGCAAACAATAAACAAAAGTGGAGCTTGAGATGGGAGGAGAAAAGGGTGGAACCAAAGGAGGGACATAGGCAGGGTGAATGTTAATATGTATGAACCAAGGTGTATAAAATGTGAAAAGAACCAAGGTTCAGTGATGCTCCCCTGGTTTCATGGGCTGTGTGTTCGTGAGGGAGCTCGCCCAAAGTTGTCTCCATTCTGAATAAAGCTGTTGCGAGCAATGTGTGCTGGTGTTTGCTCTCTGCTTGCTCCAGCTAATGAGCACCAGGATCCATGAGCAATTGGACCGTCATCTCCCTAGTCATTGGGTGCCACATGGAGTTGGGGTCTAGCAAAAATATTGAACAAAACCAGCCCCAACACTGACCCCTGAGGCACTCCACTTGATACTGAGCACCAACTAGACCTCGAGCCATTGAACACTACCCTTTGAGCCTAGTGATCCCACCAGCTTTCTATCCACCTTACTGTCCATTCATTCAACCCATATTTCCTTAGATTGCTTGCTAATTTCAATACAATGTTATATAAGTTGCCAATATTGTGTATATTTTATGCAGATTGGAGGATGTTAAAAGCCCTATTCTAGGTATACCCATAAAAGGTCATCACCCCTTCTTTTCATCCTCACTCGTGGATTAACAACAGAGATGGATCCTGCTTGTTCAGAAAAATAGAGAAGAGCATCATGGCTTTGTAGGATGTGCAAACTCTTTGAGGCATAGCTGGTTGCCACTTATTCAGCTTTCTAGTCGGACATTGTCACTGGCCTATCAGATGAGGCATGAAATAAACACTCTAAAGCAAATTATATATACTTTATGTTGATAGCTTTGAACCAAATTTCAACTGTTAGCCATACATTTCATTGTAGCCCCATATCAAATCCATTAACATTAAAAGATGTATTCTCTGATTAATTTAAATATGAGTTTAATTAGGCTTCAGATATCCAGTGCCAACTTTCCTAAATGTTATAGTCTTGTACATTTAAGTCATACTAGAATTTTTATCATTCCAAGTGGCATGTCTCATTTAATCCTGGCATTAGCATCTAGATTTTAAGTTTCTAGTCTTTTTGTCATCCCCCCTTTCCCCAACCATTATAAAAGGTTCTGTATATTTCAGTTAGGTGTTAAAATTGTTTCTCATGTTTGAATCTTTTTCCTGAAAGAAGACAATGTTACAAATCATAGAGTCATAGAAAATTAGAATTGGTAGGGACCTCGGGAGGTCATCTGGTCCAATGCCCTGCTCAAAGTAGGGCCATCCCCAACTAGATCAGTTCTTAAGTTTGGCTTAAAAGATAGAAAATTAACAGAAGCTGGTCTTATTGATAGCAACTGTATCCAGCATGTGTATGTGAGATTATTTTCATACATGGGTAATGCAAATCTTACTTGCTAAAACACATTGGTGTCCATAGATAACTGGTAGTTTACAGAAAGGTAGCATACAACAAGTTACAGCAGTGTCAAAAAATTAATAAACAAAATAAACAGAGCTGTGTTAACATGAAATCCAGTTATTATTTAATTCACAGTTACCAAACATTGTTTTGATCTACTGAAAAATCCCAGAATTTAAGGTATGGAGTATTTAGAGCCAAATTAATATCTGGCATAAATTATAGCAAGAACTACTTACACTGCCAGTGAATTTGCTCCACACTTGAAAAATAATATCATGCAGAAATGAGAAACCCCACTGACTTCAATAGGAAATGAATTAAACTTTTAAGGAAATTAGTGAGATAAATACAATTTGACGAAGGAAACATTTTAAATGACACCTCTATTTTACTGTGCAATTATAAATGTTCAAACCAGATCAGTGCAAATAAAAATGCAAGCCAAACTCAACCAAACTGAATGTAAATCTTATTTGAAGGATGATAACTATTTTGGTAAAGCAGTGTTTTCCCTCATACATCTGTGCTTTTTTTTTCTCAGCCTAAATGGGAAGTACTAAAATGTTTGAGACAGAAGCTGTTCCCATTAAATATTCAACTCAACAAAACATAAGAAGCAGTCTAAAAATTGCAAGAGTATCTTATCATGCACAGTATTGCACAAGCTCATAAGTACAGATATATTCAGTTGAACTATGGATACTAATACAAATCAAGTTTTTGGAAGTTGACTGATCACTGTGCCCCTGTCTGTCCATAGATTTCTAATGAATCCCTTAATACCACACGCATGGCTGCTTTCCATCCATCCATCACTGTTATTAAGGAAAAAGCTGTAGCAACAGATAAACCTTTCATTGTGCCCTAAAGATGGCGCCAAGGACTGGAAACTGTCTTGTCTCTATTGAATACAGTTGTTGCGATGAATGACCTGTGGCTTCTGCCAATAGTAGGGTCTCCCCAGTGGAACCATTAACTTGATAAGATTCATTTGTTGAAGTCATGTTATTGTTAATACCTTTCTTTCCTATGTGACAAATGTCCTGAAATTGCTAGATTTATCATAATCTTATTTAATCAAAAGAACTCATGATAACCAATACTGGTCTATTGCTGATCCATTTCATATCATAAATCTAGGTAGTTTTGCCTAAGTATGAAAGATCTCACAAAAATCTTTCACCTAAAACACATCTTTTGAAATCTTTCTGAAGATCTAAAGGTGTTCAGATTCTTTTTTGTTGTTGTTGTTTTTGTTATTGATGGTGTTGTTTAAACAAGTTTTCACTTGTATGAAACACTCATTTTAGTATTCCAACCATCAAATAAATACACCTGTGAAAATATTTATAAAAAATAGCATGTAAAGGGGAAGAGAAGAGGGGTGGTATTTCCATCTCTAAGAGAAATAGGAGCAAGGGAAATTTTATTCAAAACTTTTCCTTCAGATATTCCCAGCTCTGTTCTTCAGGTCTAAGAGGTTTTGATAAGTTATCAAATAAATGTCTGAACCTCTGACCAACTGAGGTTTCTTCATAAAGGCTTTTAACACTTTAGTATTCAGGAAATTAAAGACTTTTTATTTTGAAAATATATGAATGCACTTCTTGTGTTAAGTCCATAAGTCTGCTACCTTTCAGTCCTTTAATAGGACAGCTAAGCTGATCACCAATGCAATTATTTAATGTCCATAAAACCAACATTGCAAAGAGTCTTTACAGGAATCACTTTCACTTAATTTAAATTTTATAAAGAAATAAAATTCTCTAGTTATTCATTTAAAATTGTGAGAGTTATTTTCTTTATTACAATGCTGAGTGAACAACCAGAGTTGTATTTGTTTTATATGTTGGACTGCATTGTTAAAACTGCATGAAAAATTGAACAATGTGCATATGAAATGTGTTGTTACATATGCGATATGTGATTTACATGTACATAGTTTTGCATTGGGTGATACACACTGTGTCAGACTTGCACAGAAATTAATGTCCCAATCAATAAGCAAAAACTTTCGTAACGGTTGCCCAATAGACAGGCTTTGAAATACTGAACACTTGGTGAAGGGTTGCTGTGTTTTAGCAAATATTAATACAGACCAATTAGTTTTTAGATTTTTAAAATTATTGAATCATAGAATCATAGGGCTGGAAGGGATCCCGAAGGATCATCAGGTCCAGCCCCCTTAAATGAGCAAGAAAGACATCTGGGGTCAGACGACCCCAGCCAGGTGACTATCCAGTCTTCTCTCGAAGACCTCTAGAGTAGATGATAGTACCACCTCTGGTGGGAGCTCGTTCTATAGTCTGTGCATCCTACTTGTAAAGAAGTTGTTCTTAATGTTCAGTCTGAAACTATCTTCCAGGAGTTTATGGCCATTGTTTCTAGGTTTTCCCCAGGGTGCCCTGATGAACAGTTGTTCACTGAGCCCCTGATGTACGCCTCTGATATAGCAGTAAGCCACAATCAGGTCCCCTTTCTTTACACTGAAGAGTCCAAGATCCCTCAGCCTCTCCTCATATGGCTTACCATGCAAGTCCCTGATCATGCAAGGCACACTTCTCTGGACCCTCTCAAGCTTTAGCACATCCTTGTTGAAATGCAGCGCCCAGAACTGGGTGCAATGCTCCAGCTGCAGCCACATAATGTTAAGTAAGAGAATCACTTGTTTGGATTTACTGGAGATGCATCAATTCATGCATTTCAGAGTTTTATTGGCCCTAGCAGCTACTGTGTCACACTGCAGGCTCATATTCATGCTAGAGTTTATTGTTATCCCCAGATTCCCTTCATTTGTAGTGCTGGTCAAATCAGCGATGCCCAGCCTCTACGTGTGCTGGGGGTTCTTCCTCCCGAGATGAAACACTTTGCTTTTCTCTATGTTGAACGACATCTAGTTAAACTCTGCCCAACATGGCAGCCTGTCTAGGTATGCTTGTATCAGCAGCCTATTTGCTATCTGCAAACTTGGCCAATGGGCTTTTCACCCCCTCATCCAAGTTGTTATGAAGATATTGAATAGCACTAGGCCAAGTACCAACCCCTGGGGTACACCGCTGCCCACATCTAGCCAAGACAACACCAATCTATTTATTTGGACTCTCTGTGTCCTACCCCACAACCAGTTTTGCACCCACTTGATGGTCCCACAGTTGAGCCTGATATCTTCCAGTTTTCTGATCAGTACCTCATGGGATGCCAGGTCTTTCTGGAAGTTGAGGTATATGATGTCAACCACTTTTCTCTCATCCAGGTGATGAGTCATCTGATCATAGAAAGAAATTAGGTTGGTCAGACAAGACCTGCACATGATGAAGCCATGCTGGCTGTCATTCAGTATCATGCCTTCTGCAAGTTTGTCACATATAGCTTCTTTGACGAATATTTCTAGGATTTTCCCTGCAATAGAAGTTAAGCTAATCGGCCTGTAGTTTCCTGGGTCTTCACACTTCCCCTTCTTGAGATGAGCACAACATTGGCCTTCTTCAAGTCCTCTGGGATTTCTCCAGAAGCCCATGATTTTTGAAAGACCTTTGCCAGGGGCTCTGTGATTACTTCAGTAAACTGTTGCAGCACTCTTGGGTGGAGTTCATTTGGTTCTGCTGATGTATATGTCTAAATTCTTTAACTGATTGTACACCAGTTCTATGGCAATGGTGGAAATGGTGTCAATCCTGCCCTGCTCATTCTGTGCCATACCTGGCATGTTGTTCCCCTTGGTCCTGTGAAAGACTGAGGCAAAGTAGTCATTTAGGAGTTCCATTTTTTCCTGAGTGGTAGTGACCAGGTATCCTGAGGCACTGAGCAGCAGCATCACACTCCCATTAGTTTTCCTTTTACTCCTTATGTAGCTAAAGAAGGACTTCTTGTTGTCCTTGATTCTTGTAGCTAGTTTTATCTTGGTTTGGCTTAGCTTGCCTAATCTGTTTTCTACAAGTGTGGGCCATTGCCAAGTAGTCTTCCTTAGGGGCTGTCCCAAGCTTCCATTGTTTGTACACTTTTTTCTTTTTCTGTAGGAGGGCTGCAACTTCCCTGCTTAGCCAAGAGGGTTTTCTGACCCTTCTGCTACTATTTCTCCATAAAAGAATGGATTTTCTCTGAGCCTTAAGGATTGTACCCTTAAGGAATGACCATTTTTCTCATGTTTCCTTTATCCGTGGTCCTTGGTCTCTCAGGACATTCTCTACTAGTGACCTGAGCTTATTAAAATTTGCATTTTTGAAGTCTAAAACTTTGAGCTTGGTATCTGTTTTATCAGCCTTGTGACAGACCGTGAACATAATGATTTCATGGTCACTATTGCCTAGGCTGCCCTGTATGTTTAAGTTGGTCACCAGGTCATCCCCTTTGGCAATGGCCAGGTCAAG
The DNA here is from genome assembly GCF_001723915.1 of Gavialis gangeticus. NCBI lineage: Eukaryota > Metazoa > Chordata > Crocodylia > Gavialidae > Gavialis > Gavialis gangeticus. The sequence continues at coordinate 70,120,545 of NW_017729024.1, read as the reverse complement.
AACTGCATTGCCTTTAGTTGACCTGTGCACCTCCTGAGTCAAAAAAATCTCTCTGGTGCTGGTCAGGAAGAATCATGATCAATCCAAACTGGCTGAGCACTCCTCCCAGGAGATGTCTGGGTAGTTGAAGTCACCCATGACAACCATGTCCCATGCACGCGCAGCCTCTGTTAGTTCATGGGTGAACACTAAATCAAGTTCTTCCCCTTGGTTAGGTGACCTACAGTCAGGTCTCTCTTGCTGTGCCTCCCCTGGAGCTTGACCCAGAGGGTTTCAAGCTATTATTTTCTGGGGCCAACATCAACCTGTAGGAAGGTGTACTGCTCCTTCACATAGACAGCAACACCCCCACCTCTCTTCCCTACCTGATCCCTTCTGTGAAGGACATAGCCCTTTATGGTTATGCTCCAATCATGAGAGGAGGCACACCAGTTCTCTGTGATCCCTACTAGATCGTAGTGCCCAGTAGAAAATAGGAGGACTAGTTCCTCCTGGTTGTTCCCCATGCTTCTGGCATTGTTGTGCAGGAACCTAAGTCCTTCTATTGAGGTCACTGGCTGCCTTTTGCATTGAAGGGGAGGTGTTTTCTCAGCTCCCATTAGAGTGGCTTGCTTGGTTTAATTGTTGATGGAGTTTTCTGTATATTGGTCCCCGGGTAGGCTCCAGTTAGCATTTTCTCATCCCCCTGTGATCTTAATTTAAACCCTATCTAAGAGATCAGACATCCTGGCTAAGAAAAGGGACTTACCTTTCCACGTGAGGTGGGTGACATCTCTCCCCAGGAGTCCTCTGTCCTTGAAGTGGGTACTATGGTTGTGGAAGCCGAAGCCTTCTTGGTGGCATCACTGTCGGAGACACCGGTTTACCTTATCGATGCATTCTTGCATCCTTGGACCATAGCCTGCAACAGGGAACACAGAGAGAAAAAATTGCTTGAGTCCCCAATCTTTTAAATCCAGCTCCCAGAAACTTGTAGTCACTCATGATGTGGTCTGGATTGCTCCAGGCCATTCATTTGTTCCCACATGGATAAGGAGCATGGGGTAGTAATCTGTGGGCTGGACAAGCCTGGGGATCCTCTCTGTGACATCACAGATGTCACAGGACTCCATGCTCCAGGGAGACAGCAGAACTCCCGTGCTGTGGGATCCAGGTGGCAGATGTCTCCCTCTGTTCCTCCCAGAAGGGAGTCGCCTACTACAATTACCCAGCATCTTCTCCTCCAGTTGCTCTGTTTCCTCACAGCCTGCCTGGTGGTAATTGTGGTTGTGGCCTCCATTGCTGCACTCTCCATTGCTATGCTCTCCATTGCTTCACTCATTCCCAGTGATGCCAGGGTCCCAAATCCATTCCCCTGCTGCACTGAAGGAGTTGCTCCATCAATGCGGGGTCTAACTGTGCATTGTCTAGAACTAGAGGTGACAGTTTTCCATCTGTCTGTGTTAGATCCCTCTTTTATTGCTATCTGCCATTTGAGTAATCCTGCAAAGAGTGGAAGTGCCTGTCAATCTCATCCTCAATTACTCTGATTCCACACAGCCTGCTAACCTCTGCCTGGAGTTACTTCATCTGCCCCTCTGGGGCCTCAATCTGGGCACATGTGGGATAAATGAAGGGACTCCTAGCCATCCTGCTACCCCCAGGCTGCTGAGGACCCACCAGGCAACCCCTGCAGGAAGGGGGCCCAGGTGCCGCTGACCCACCCCAAGACTCCCTGTAGGTGGAGGCCTCAGAGGAGCCCTGGGTGGGAGGCAGCATCAGGGCTCTATAAGCTTAAATCTTTATAAATTTAGTTTCAGATGTGTGAAGATGCAGTGTGAGCAGTTTCCAAGCTCTTTTACTGGCTTAGTAAAACATGTATGGAGGTAGACTTAATACAAAATCCTCTTATTAAATAATATAAAATATCTTCATTACAAAATACTTTACTGATCTTTAAACTTATGCATACCTAGTAAGTTCTTCATTTAATATGATAACTGAGGCAGATAGCCTTATTCTGAATTTGTTAGAATACTCTGAAGACATGGGCAATTTAACCAAAAAGACTGAGCAGTGATTTATCCAGGGGTGAAAAAGTCCTAAGAAGAATGACTGCTGAATTCATGAGAGTAAGAAGAACATAGAGATTATGATGAATGAGGTAAGGGAGTTAGGGTGAATGTAGAACTTCTCACAAGCTGAAATTTAAAGTTGAACCTGCTGTCACAAAGATCCACAATGTAATGAGCTAATAAAACATTTGAGATCTAGGAAAAAATAATAAAGAAATGATAATGGCACCAGATAGTGCAATTTGTGTTCACAGGGCCATCTTGAGTGCAGCTGGGGTGAACTCCCTGGCTGCAAGGCTTAAGCCTTAGAGCAGTGGTTCTCAACCTTTTCAGACTCCAGCCACTTCTTGATAATCTCAAGGCACCCCTCAGAAAATGTCAGCTCTTAGTTTTACTCTTTGTTTTTACTACAGAAAAATACTAGAGCAATTCTTCTGTTGCAGAGAACTCAGAAAGCCCGCAATAGTTTAGAATGTCTTTAACACTATAGATTATTATTTGGAATCTCTGGGTTTATTTTATGAATCATGTTTATACACCTTACACTATTAACACTGCATGGCACCCAGTGGCATCCTTGAATGGATCTCTACACACCCCAGGGTGCCATGGCATCCTGGTTGAGACTCACTGCTTTAAAATCCAAACTTGACTGAAGGCTATAAGATTTCCATTTTATTCAATAAAGGAAAGACTTCATCCTCAGAGGGTGCATCAACACGTAAATTTTAGTTCAGTGCAATATTCTACTTCATGTTTCAGTACAATAAACTCTGGTGCACAGAGTTCTTGCACAAACTCTGGTGCAGCTAATGCTGGAGTTTATTGCTCCCATGCACAGTGTTTATACATGCACCAGGGACTGCAGCACATTGAGCCAGGGCAGAGCAACCTCAGCTGGCAAGGGGGGCAGGAGGTCAGCCTGCCAGCCTGAAGCTGCTTCCTCCCAGCTCAATGTGCTACACCGTAGCACCTTCATGCCCCAGCCAGCCCCATCACCATCTACATGTGCGTTGTGGTTGAGTATATAACTCCACCATATGGTAGTACCTGTGTTGGACAGTACTATCCTGTGGCAGAGTTAATTAGTTTACTCCAGCTTAATAGCACCACTCATGTAAATGGTGACACTTTACTACAGAGCTAAGTAGTCAGCTCCATAGTAAAGTGTCTTGTGTAGATATGTTGAGTATGTAACAGTATTCTACTTCATGTTTCCAAGTATGAAATCCCTAAGCTATTCCAACCATCATGGAATATCAGTGCATAAACAAGCCACTGAGTTGAGGTGTCCCACTGTAATGGTAACTTATGAGATATGTACAGATGACCAAAAAAACCCATGACTACCACAACAAATTTTCTTTGTGTGCCCATGCTCAGAAGATTACTAAACACTATTTATTTCTATTATCAGACCAGAACATTTTAAACAAATCTGAACTAGCAAAATACACAAACAGTACAAAAATATCCTTGAATCCTTGCCTTGCCTTTCTCCAGAATTTCTGTTGTCTGTTGTCATTACTCATGTGTTATATATAAATTAAAGCCAGATCCTCAATAGTGTTGAAGTAACTTGGAGTGGAATATACTTAGTGCTTTGTGGAAATATCTCTGGAGGGAAACTGATGGGGTGGTGAGGTTCATATTTTCTTAGATCTCTAGGAAGTTTTCTGCAAATCTTCTGTGTATAAATACAAAGACTAGATTGATTTACTCTTTTTTTATGAATGATTATTGTTTAAAGTTTTGCACTTGAAGATGGCTTGTTAGGCATGTTTATGAAAGTTAAGAAACTAGATAATGGCAGAGATCCTTTCATAGTTCTCCATTGCTAAAACTTCTAGGCAAAGTTAATGGTGGTCCTGTGGCTGCAGAAAGGATTCATGACTGGACCTTTGGGCAGCTGTAAACCATAGTTAGGCTCTTTGAACCACTGACTGACTTTTTGATACACTACAGTTCCCCTAAGACATCCAGACTTCCAGACACTTTAAAAACGATATTCAAAAAGGAAAAGAAATGTGCAGAAAAGTAATTTACAACTGGAAAGTGGTAGCCTTGATGCTCTTTTTACATCCTTCAATGTCCTAAGAAAGAGCAGATTGCACAAAGCATAGTGAAGTAATCAAAGTTGTAATCTTTCATATTGATTAACCTTTCAGGTAAAGAATATGACATAATCAAGTAATTATGGAAAACCGAAAGCTATTCCTTTCACAAAATCCTGCCATGATATTATATTGATCTCTGGAAAAGCCTTTCTATATAAGTAAATGGGCATCAACTAAATGGAGCTGCTGAGCAGAAGACATTTTTTTTTACTTTTATCTGCATGAAGTGCATCATTAATTCATATCACATCAAATATACTGCTTACCTGACTTTCAACCTTAGCTCTGAGAGCACATATTTGATTCATACTATGCAGAGGATACATGCTAATGGGGAGTGAAACTATTGTACTTTTTCTGCATGGGAAGGTAAAACCAATAACATTACAGCAATTTGGAGATAGCATTCAGCATTACATTGCTTCCTGTTTATACTGTATGATAAGTGCTGCCACAGTTTTTCATTCTAACCAAAATAAATAGTTTCAAATAACAAAATTTAAGATACCAAAACATCATTGCAAATAAAATAAGGAAATAAAAATAAGGCTAATGCTATATACTTAAGGAATGGATTAAAAACAGAGTTCTATATTATTATTATTATTATTATTATTATATAAATTCCATAGCATCTCTGCACATAGAAATGAAAATGAATCTGTTTGTAAGGTTTCTGGATTAATAAAACACAAACATTTTACTTTCCTGTTGATGCTATGGATTTATGACCTTGATTAAAAATCATGAAAAACTGAGGCACAGATTCAGTATAGTCTGAAAATGCTCAAATCTATTGTGTGCTTTGTTTTGGTTTTTTCTTGTTTTTTTTTTTTTTTTCATTTCTGAAGTAGTTTTTGCTTTTCGCTTTATAGACATCCCAGCTCCTTTCAAATACAACAGGAGTTTTGCTATTGACTTCAGAAAAAGGAAACCACAACCACAATGCAGCAGTTTCAGTAATATGTTGACTTTTTGCATTACTATGCAAGGTGAAATCATAAAAAAGCATTGCCAAAGTGATTGGGTTTTGCATGTGCAGGTGTTATCCTCTGAGGGAGGTTAGGAGTACTTCTGTATCAATCTTCATCTTGAAAAAGCCCTTGGGACCAGTGTGCCACCAAGTGTACCATGGTGCTTCAGCTTTCAAGTCTCTAAAAAACCCAACGTCTTATGGATCTCAAAGATATACCTCTCAAGTGTATTCAACAGAGGTCCAGAGACTCAATGCCTCAGTGACCCAGTCCTCTCAAGTGTCCTGCCTCCCTCATTACCCCTGGCTGGAAACCCAAGAGAGGGAGAGGAAACAAAATGTCCCTTCTGCTGATGTTTTAGTCTTACTGTTTCAAATGCTAGCTGGAACTAAACAGTCCAAAGGAAAGCAAAATGAAAATGGTAAATTTTCTTGAACCTTTGAGGTGTTTATTTTAGGTAATTTTCAAACTGGTTCTGAGTTTTATCTTACTCACTTTGTTCACTATAAAAAAATAACTGAGATACTAAAAAAAAAACAAAACCAAAAACTCAACAGTAACAACAACTAAAATTCTCCAATTTCAACGTCCTTGTCTCAAAAGTGTAAAATCCTCTAATGAAAGAATGCAGCAAAGGCTTGATTTCCTTGTACTCCTTTCAGAGGCTAAACCAGGGAACTTCAGGTATTTGAGGGAAAAAAAAGTTTGGTCCCTCAATTTGCTTTGAACTGTAGGGAATGTTGTCATATTTTCTTGCAAAATTTGGGCATGAGTCTTTATTTAAATGCATTCTTTTATGTGGTCATTTTTGCTAAGCAAAAACATGGATCTACCCAGAAATATATAAAGCATTTGTCTTTAATTTTTAAAATGCCTTATCTTAATTATCCTTTATGGTCTGGACAGTCTAATGAGGTATGTCCTTCAGGATGGCATGAATTCTGTGATTCTGTCAAAGTATTCATTGAGCTTTAAAAACCCAGACTAAAGTGACAAAGACATAACAGCTATCAAATTCTGCCAGAAGTTGGTTCCACTTGTAGCTTTATGATTGCAGAAGAAATCTAACTTAATTGGTCTTCCCTGAAATACAGAGATTTATGTAAACTTGTTAACTTTCTTGCCATGTGCTGCTATTTAAAAGGCATGCCAAATATTATTTCTATCAAAACCCAACAGTAAAAATTCAAAAATTAAATATAAATTATCGGGTTTAAACATTTTCATAGTACAAAGAAGTAAATCAATCATTAAGACTCCTTTGAATGAAGACCTTTAAAAACAGGCAAAAAGCAACTTGCTTAATTTGTGCAAAGAAGTAGCCTAGTTAATCAGCACTGATTACCCTGGCTTGGCCTCTTACTTAAGTTGGTTAATTAAAGCACTTTCTAATGAACACTAGCTCAATTCTCCCAGTGTGGAGGGCAGGCTGGGAAATGATAGTGATCCAGACCAAGATTCTTTTTTTCTCACTTGAATAGACTGGGATTCTTTCTCACTTGAAAAATCACGGCTGAATTAGTGGAGTAGAAATGAGGAGTTTTTCCTGCCTAGTCTTTTATCTGCAGAGCCCCCTGGCCATCAGTGTGGGAAAACAGTCATGGAGTGAGCATATTTAGGAGGAGTAATCATCATCCTGAAATGCTTATCAGAAAGGAAGACAAAATGCAATTAGACTAGATTTACAATTGGACCAATAATTACTATTCAGATGTTTCAGCTGTATGGAAAATACATGATTTTGAACTGTGACTTTTTCTTTAGTTGGGCTTTTCCTTCGTTTCTTACCCTCTCTTTCTTTTAAACGTTTATAAAATATGTCAGTCATGATGTAGCACAGCTGAATAATTGTCATAGAGTCAAATGCTTGCAGATGGTTAATGGAAACAGAAAATTAAATGAACAGCAGTAAAGAAACTCATGCAAAATTAAAGAACCCTATTGCAAATTTAAAGGGTCATTTGGTTTCATCAAAAATCAAATAATATGAATATGTTATTCTCTGCATGAAAGAGACTATGTTAAATTGTTTTGAGAGCTGAAAAATGAGCAATCAATGGTATACTAATGAAATTTGTGAAAAATCATGCACTATTGAAATATGCAGTAAATTGCCAGTTAGGGACTGCAGAAGAAAGCCTGCTTTTGAGGGATTGAATGTGGTTACTTATTGTTTACTTATATTACTCAATTGAAGACAAGACTTAAAAAACAAGCTGTCTTACTATAAAAGATATAAAAATGAAAACTAAACTAAGTATTCTTTAGCCTATACAAATCAGGTGCAGTGTTTCAAAAGCGGCTTGCCTGAGAACTTCTTATCAGATGTAAGTAACCTAACATTTCACAAGATATAATATCTCCAAAGTACAGAATCAATTTCTACATAGACCTGCAAGGTCTTAGAACTGTTTTATGTGACTAAGCTCTCATCTGCCTGACATTTTTGAAAGATATAATTGATAAATCCTATGTAAGGAGCAAAGTTATCTTTCTGGTACAAAACTAGATGTGATACTACTTAGTAAATATTACTTAGAAGTGGATTTAACTTAAAGAGCCTTTAAAATAGATTTCAAGATTTCAAGGCATTATATTCTTTTTAAACTCTTCTTTATTTTTCATCATCCTTTCAATTCTCCAGGAAAGTCTGAAGTCAATATCAAATATCTCTGTCCATCAGAGAAATGATTTCAAGTTCAATACCTGTTTGTGTCAAAGTAAAAGCTAAAAAAAAGATATATTTGGGTTTTTATTGCAAATAAATCAGAAGAGTGTGTCACTGTCATATACTGTCATTTATATTTTGATTTCTTAAGAAATCTTGGGAGGTGCCAGTGTATTAGAAGGTAAGCTGTTCCTCACATAATAGATGAAAGGACAAGCTATTTAACTTGACAAGTCCCACACAAAAACAATAACGGCAGCAACCTTAGGAAAGGCAGAATGAAGTGAAGGAAACATAAATTCGGTGAGTCCCATATTTGTCCATTCAACAATAATTGTAATGTTATAACTTTCAGCTGTAATCAAATAATAAAAGAGACTACAAAGTTTTTTTTCCTCAACAAGTCATACATTTTTTAGTAGAAGTGTATCTATCATTATTCTTTTTCTGTAATTCATGCATTGTCAGTAGGTTGCATATTAAACTGAAACAGAGATGAAAATATTGATCTTACTTCTGCATTCAAGTATGCATGAAGTATCTTCTTTTTAATCTTTCTGAACACTATCCTACACTAACTACCTAATAGAGTTCAAAGGGAAAGCTTCTTTCCCCTTCTTAGAAAACAATAAAACCTGATGTAGCTAAGGAATGATAAGTGTTTCATAGCAAATACATTCCAAATGAGTATTTTGCCACCTGAGATTTTACTTAAAGACATAACGACATTTTCCAAACAATGTTGGTTCTATGTAACCCTTCTGCTGGGCATTGGTTGTCAGCAAAAAAGGCATTCACATTTCGGGGTACCCCATAAATTATATCAATGGTTTAGCACCCCCTCCCTCCCCAAAATCTGGGAACACTGTTTCTATGGCCTGATCAGAATAAGATGAAGTTCAACAGGGGAAAGTGCCAGGTCCTTCATCTGGGTAGGAAGAACCTTCACCGCAACTATAGGATAGGTAGTAGCCACTGGCTGGCACATCATCTGAACAGGACCTGGGGGTCACAATCAACCAAAAGATAAATATGAGCCATTAGTGCAAGAAAGTCACCAGAAGGGCAAACAAAACTCTGGCATACATCAGCCGATGTGTTGCCAGCAGATCTAAGGAGGTGTTTCTCCCGCTCTACTCAGCACTGGTGAGGCCACAACTGGAGTACTGTGCCCAGTTTTGAGCACCACACTTCAAGAAGGATGTGGATACACTCAAGAGGGTGCAGAGAAGGGCCACCCACATGATTAATGGCCTGGAGGATAGGGCCTATGAGGAGACACTCCAGGAGCTGGGCTTGTTCAGTCTGGGTAAGCGGAAGCTGCAAGTTGACTTGATAGCCACCTACAAATATGCCAGGGAGGAACACAAAGATCTGGGGGAGCAACTCTTCAGGAAGGCACCCCTTGGGAGGATGAGGACAAATGATCAAAAACTAATAGAGGGAAAATTTAAGCTGGACATAAGGAAGAACTTCTGCTCCATAAGGGTAACTAGAACCTGGAATACATTCTTGGAGGTGTTCAAAAGGAGACTGGATAAGCACCTCATTGAGCTAGTTTAGCTCTTTAACCTCTTGCCTATGGCAGGGGATCAGACATGATTTTCTTATGGGTCCCTTCCGGTCCATTGACTCTATGAGTCTATGACTAAATTTGCTGGGGCGTCCTCTATAAACAAAACCCCCTCCTCACAAGCAGTGTAAATACAAAAGCCCAAATTTATTACAGAAAATAAAAACAAAAAAACCCAAAAGAAAACACTAAATATAATTTTAAAACACTATTAACTACAAAGCAAAGTCTATAGCTGGCACCCTCTTGGGGAGGCTTCACTATGCCCGGACAGTCTGCAATGTGGGGCTCCCCAAAGGGTAGTTCTGGGGGCCTTCATGCCTATACTTGCCATTTAGCAATAGGCTGGGGGGGAGGAGGGGGCTACACCTGAGAGTCCTAGGAGCTGTTCCTTTGCTTCACTGAGCCACAGGGAGCTTCTTGAGGCCATGGGTCCTTCTGAATTGCAAGGGGCTCTGTTGCTCCTGGAGAAGTGGTAGAGTGCCAACCTCCACTTCTCCATCATGGCATTGAGGGGTTAAATGCAGTTTTTGTCAGCATACCACTCTACTCCCAAAATTCCTAGTCCCAATCTCAGCTCTGCTGGGCAGAAAACAGCAAAAGAACTTGAAGGAAAGGTCAGGTCTATTTTGGTTTGGGCTTGAACTACAACTAATGCCTAACCACACTGCTTGGTTTGGACACAAACTACAAAAGAGACAAAAAGAGTGCCAGGCCTATTTCACTGGGCCTGGACTTGGCAGCAAAAGCTGGGAAGGTCTATACTGCCCTGAGGCCTGAATCAACAAGAAGTGTCAGGTCTCATCCTGGCCCAAATCTACCAGCCAAACATATGACTGGGGTTCAGCCACACAGCTAGGCTGAAATGCAATTGCTGTGAAACAGCAAAAAGGGCCCAGGCCTATGGCTGCACCCTGGACATCCGGTCTCAGCTATACAACTATGCTGAGACACTACAATTACAAAACAGAGGTGGGCAGGCCCATGTGGCCAGTAACTTCCAGGCCCCTATCCCTGGTCAGTCTGTTCCAGGGGTTAATATCCACATGGTATTATCCCACTCAAAAAAGTGTGTGTGTGTTGGGGGGGGGGGGATGGGAGGGAAATAGGGGTCAAAAGCTCTGAGACAGATTTTTTTC
>NW_017729024.1:70106613-70109957 GCF_001723915.1 Gavialis gangeticus | reverse complement strand
GGGGGGGGGGGATAGGAAGGAAATAGGTGTCTAAAGCTCTGAGACAGACTTTCTTTCCCTGTACACGAGGCTTTCCCTTCACATAGTTTTCCCTTGCCTATCCAGTGAAGCGGGAGCAGTTTTTCTGGCTCCCAAGTCAGTTTTGCAGTTCTTAGCAGACTCAGGCAAAAGTGGGGAAAACCTTAGATGAGTTGTTCTTATATATCTGGTATGACATCTTCCAAGCCTTGTCCAGTTAGGGAGTGCCACACTCCAGCCTCTCTTTTACTCAGTCTGCCTGAAGAATCTTCTGCTTCCTCTGGCCAATGAGACTAGAAGATTTTACATACTTTGTAAGATACAGGACCCAGCTTTCCATGTGCAGAGCACATGGCCAGAGGAACAAGGGCCATCTTGCCCACATAAAAACATACACACAACCCCCCCCAATACACAACAACCAAAAGGACACACTTTAGCATACACACCCCAAGTGTGTGTGTATTACAGATATAATGCCATTTACCAAACAATGTTGGTTCTAATATGGACGTATCTGTGTGTTTCTTACCAAATTGCTCAGTTTTTATTTGATAGATGTACAGTACTTGCCACAAGAAATCAATCTCCCACAACAAATAAATGTGGCAGCATAATCCATACAATGTGTATAGTAAGTTTGTGTTGACCCATTACTCTTTATGAATAAATTTTAAATGCAATTGATAGGTAGATGACTATCATTTTGAGAAAGTAATCTGGGTTTTTTTGTTTTTTTTCTTTTTCATCATTTTAACGGAGCTGGTCTTTTTCTCAGGAGCCCTATTAAGGCTCCTGAGTTTTTTCCCATTCATTTCTGCAGGTAGCTTTGCTTTGGGCTTTTTTTTCTGTAATATTTTATTGAAATAAAGTTTTGTTTTTTATAGAAGGGGAAGTAAAAGTGGCTTTAGTCCAGTGTTGTTTCACTGACAGACTTGTGGCACCACACAGGGAGGCCCATATTCAGAAGCATAATTCATAGCTAGGTTCTTTCTTCATTCAGTGCTACACAATGAGCAATAGGGGAAAAGGAATCTTTGCTCTCACTTGCATAGCCAAATATTTGTAAGACTCAGCTTCAGTGTGTCAAGGTGTCAGAGAATGGTAGCACTGAGAATGCAAGAGTTATGCTGGTGAATACTATTAAGGGCAGATGTGTCCTGGCTTTATCCCAGTTTGTGGAACCAAAACACAGACTGTCTGACAAGTAGCTTCCTAAAGGGACTGAACGAATATGGCAACACTATAACTAGGTGAGAAACTGTTTTCTCATTGAGATTTTAAAACATTTTCCATTCTGCAAAAGAACAAAACTAGATTTTAAATGTAAACATAGGACCTTGTTACACATTAATTTTGGGAAACTCCTGGAGTTAGATTACTACTACTACTACTACACATACTAACACCAGAAACTGGTTTTAGCGATCTTTAGGTGGCTTAAAGTTATGCCCCTCTAGCCTAGGTTTATCTCTGATCTGTGTTATCCAAATCATGCTAAACTGAAATGTAGCACTCTAGGCTACATGCTAGTGTGAACACCCCACCTGCGCCCCCTCCCCCACTGGCCTGGATAGGGCCTTCCAGCTTACTTTCAACTACTGGTGCTCTACTCAAGGAGCAGGCAGGGAAGGGGAACCCCGCTGCCCAACCCCTGCCACTGCTGTTGCCACTGCTGGTCTCTGGGCTGGGCTTAACCTGGAGCAGAGAGGCAGCCTGGCAGTAGTAGTGGCAGCAGGGGCTGTGTAGGGGGGCTCCCCTTCGCTGTCTGATCCCCTGGGACAGCACTAACAGCTGAAAGCAAGCAGTAGGCAGGGGGGAGAGAAAAAGCCCTGTAGGTAGAAGTGCAGTAGGGAGCAGAGGGGAGCCCTGGGTGCAGGGGGCAAGGAAGAACTCCAGGGGGCAGAGAAGAGCCCTGGGGAAGCCCAGAATGGAGAGAGGAAGGAGGGGTGTTGGAGGGGAAGAGAAGGGTTGTGGATTCTTACTTTTCTGTCCTCAAGGCCCCTGCTAACTTGAACATATAACTATTCCAAGCATGAGATAGTACTAAAACAGCTCAACATTTGAATAGCTCAAAGTACAATGTGTAACAAGCCCTTATTTGTCCAAGTTAGGGCCCTGACTGTGGTAGATGAATATTCAAGTTCCTAGGTTGAATCAGGAAGAGAAAGGAATTGAATCACCCAAAAGCTATGAGCTAGGATATATTAAGGACTTGCTAAAAAACAACTGCAATAAAGCAACTTCAAATCCATTTTAAACCAATTGGGATAGGGCCCAAATACTTCACATGTTTGATAACAGTCAGGCCTTGAACATTCAATGAGTATCAATTAAATATCTCCCAAGTATTCATGGACATAATGGTGTTACATTCAACTGTAAAATGTTCCTGGTTCAAGATTTACTTGAGGTTTTCTTTTTCAGAGTCTGTCTTTGGCTGCATACACCCATACAAATAATATGAGAGAGTTCTCCCAGGTTTGTTCTGGTACAGAAACTTACCCAGAGCCATATGTATAGAGATATGAATTCTGAGGCCCTGAAGAGTGAAGAGCTAGCAGTGACATTGTGTAGCTGAGGGGTAGGGGAGGACTTGACCATACCATATCTCAACATGCTCTTCAAACTCCCTTAGTTTGCCTGGCAAAAATAGCAGCAATGCATAGGGCAGTCCTGATTGGCTGACCCAGATTACCCATGGGCTACTCTTCATAGATTTCATAGACATTTGGGCTGGAAGGGACCTGGGAAGATCATCGAGTCCAGCCCCCTGCCCAAAGGGCAGCAAGTCAGCTGGGGTCATAGGATCCCAGCGAGATAAGCATCCAATTTGCGCTTGAAGGTGTTCAATGTGGGTGCTTGAATCATCTCTGATGGCAGGCTGTTCCAGACCTTGGGGGCTCGGACAGTAAAGAAATTCTTCCTTATCTCCAGCCTGAAATGGTCTTGTAGTAGTTTATGACCGTTCGACCTCGTCATCCCTTGGGGCACTCTGGTGAACAAATGTTCCCCCAGATCCTGGTGGTCACCCCTGATAAACTTATAGATGGCCATCAGATCACCCCTGAGCCTGCGCTCTTCCAGGCTAAGGACCACCATAGCTCTCAGCCTGTTGTCGTAAGGTCTGTTTTCCTGACTTCTGATAATGTGCTTGGCTCTTCTCTGGACTCTCTCAAGCTTCTCCACATCCTTTTTGAATTGTGGAGCCCAAAACTGGACACAATACTCCAGCTGCAGCCTCACCAAGGCCGAGTACAGGGGGAGAAAGACATCCTGGGATTTGCTTGAGAAGCATCTATGGATGCAAGCCAGCATTTTGGTTG
>NW_017729024.1:70093092-70105972 GCF_001723915.1 Gavialis gangeticus | reverse complement strand
CTCACTGACAAGCCTCCTGAGCTTGTCAAAGTCAGCTTTCCTGAAGTCAAGGACTTCCGTGTTGCTGACTGACTTGCCAGCTTTATGGTGGATGGTGAAGGTGATCAGCTTGTGATTGCTGTCACTCAGCTTCCCATCGATCACTAGGTCGCCAACTCTTCCTCTTGTTTCCCTACAGCACAATGTAGAGATTGTGAAGGGTCATGTTCTGCTCCCTGCTGGAGCAGCAGAGTCCACTGAAAAATACAGTACTTCCCTGGGCAGGATGTGGGGGGCAGGGGGAGGTGCTGGAGGACTATGTTCTTTTCTGAGAGAAGCCATTATGTACACAGACATTTGTTCTCCCAGGAGAGTTTTAACTCTAGTTGTTCCCATGTTATTTTTCTTCTGGAGCAGTCATTTTTACTCTGGGAGAAAATGCCTGAACATCTGTACACCCATGCTTTCTCCTAAGAGAGCAGTGCTTCTCCCAGGAGAAACTGATTATCTGTATGAAGCCCATGATTTCTCCTCTCCAGGCCAATTCTTTTTCTGTGATCCAAAGAACCATGGAACAGACTGTTCTACAATAGTGCACACTTAGTGTGGGGGGTTGGGTAGAACCATACCACCCCAATGGAAACTTTGGGAGATATTGTGGAGAAAACTACAATTTGTCACAACATGAGTGGCAAAGAAAGGGACTAGCCACACTATACTTATCCTGTCTAAGAAGGAAAAATGATAATAGTTTTTTGCCCTGCCTGCCAATTTGTGGCCTCCACAAAGAAACAGTCCCTCAAAAACAAATGAGAAAGATAGGGGAAATTAAGCTAGAGTGTAAAATATTTGAATTAAGACAGACTGTATGTACTTAACTTGCTTATTATACTTAAATATTTCCATACATACTGAAAATAGTAGTTTTCCATCAAACCAGAAGAAAAAAGAGAAAGGGAGGCAAAAATGCTGAAGAGATGGAATAAAATTCAAGGGGCACCTTATGGGACAATTTTATTCTGGTGTAAATTGACACAGTTTATTGCAGTCAATACATCTATAACAGGTTATATTAGCAAACAGTTTGGGCCTATGTATCTAATCAACAAGAACAGACCTGGTACAGGATCACTTAGGTCTAATCATCTCAGCCCTTGTATAGCAGGCAGTAAAAGCAAACAGAACTATCTAAACCAAAAATGAGTCTCAGAAACACAAAATTCATGGAAAAGAAAGAGAAAAGATAACTTCTTATTCTTCAGTAAAGTATGTAGAGTATTACTGTGTTCTATACTGACATTCCCAACATGTTACCAATATAAAACTTGGGGGTTTTGGCCACATGATACTAATTATAATTAATAATATAGCCAATACCTAGCACTTTTGGGCCAGTTATATGCAGATCTCAAAGTGCTTTAGTAACACTAATTAACTAAGGCTTACAAAATACCTGAGGAGAAATTAAATGATTTTTAGGTTGCATTTTACCTTTTGCTGACATACAGGTACAACTGTCTGGAAAGCAGCAGTGGAACAATAAAATGTGATGCTTCAAAAAAAAATTAAATTGAGACCTAGAAGTGAACAGTATCTGTTTAAACTTCAGTGGAAATTTAGATAAACAGGATGCAGTTAGTCTGAGTTGAAAATTGACCTAACCATTTAAGTTAACATCTCAACACTTCAAAAAGCATATGAAGTCTTTAGTCATCACACATACTCAGGCTAAATTTGTCTAATCTAAAAAAATGTGGCATAAGTTTAATAACAGTATCATATCTTCTAACACTGTAAGGGCAGTGGGCTAGGTCTGAGTCACAGAGAAAGTTCAATCTAGTGAGTCATTGACAACACCGGATATTTTAGTATTTCCAAGGTCAGCTTCTCCTTTTGCAGTTCTCATACATAGGTTTCAAATTCAGTACTTTATCCCTATTCAGCAAAATACCTAAAAAATGACTTCAATAAGCCCTTTCTGTATACTTCAATAAGACTTAAGCACATGCTTAAAATCAATCAAAAATCAAAACAGTATTAAGTGGTATGGTATGAAAGATAAGGGGTATTACTGTATTATGTTTCAAGGGTAATGTGTATACTTTGTTATAATAAGGTTAAATATCTTGCTTTCACATAGGGATATCTAATTTGGAAAGCAATCAGACTGTAAAGCAGTAGATAACCCATTATTTATAGGTGCCCATCAGTCATTATAAGTTAGCTGACATCTACTTTACTAGATGTAACTAGTTGTAGTTAATACTCGACATCAGAAAACTGTCATGAAATTAAGTTCAGATGGCAATCCGGCCCAAGAGAGTCAAAGGAATGAACATGCCATGACAATAAATTACTATTTAGTCAGGAGGCAGAAAGTGTACTTTCTCTAGGTCAGGGCAGAGGACATCTGCAGAACAATGCAAAGAAGCATTTATTAGGACTGACCACACTATACTTTTCCTGTCCATAAAAAAGACAATTTTAATTTGCTACACTGCCTGCCAATTTCTGACCTTCACAAAGAATCATTCACCCAAAATCAATTGAAAAAGATAGAGGAAATTAAGCTAGACACATAAAATGTCTAAATTAAAACTGACTGCACACTGAAACTTGCTTATTATTCTTAAATGTTTTCACACAGTCTGAGAATGATAAATTTCTATCAGAATTGATGGGAGAAAGGGAGATGCAACAGAGAGAGATTCCAAATAGCTCCGTCAAGGTGGGAGCTTTATGCACCAAACCCAACTACTAACTGATGCAATCAAAACAGGACAACATCATCTCATCAACTCAGCCAACCATCTCATCCATTGGAAAGTATAGAGTAAATGAAAGGAACTTAAAACTCTTCCCGACATGGGTCACAGTAATGAAAAGGACACCCAAAGGAAACACTGCTGTTCTTACACTGAGTGTAATAAAATACGCTCCTCGCGATCCATCTTTTGTGAATTCAGGAAATATGTGCCTTCAGAGTAGTGCAAATAAAGTGCACAGGATTTTTGAAAGTTTGAGCCCAGTTCTCCTTTTTTTAAATGCCTTAAATTGGAAGCTACAGTTATTTCTATGAAGCTGAGCTCTACTTTCCACTATGCACCTGTGACCTGTACCAGCCCTGGATGCAGCTGGACGTGCCACTGAGACACACTCTCAGGGGTGCGCTCACACCTCCAGGGTTCCCTTTCAGCTCTGAACAGTCTCCAAACAGTCTTAAGCCTCACCCTGCCCTTCCTGGCTCTTAACAGAAAGGATTTTGACAGCAGGAACAATCACAGCCTTGTCTGATCATTTGCTCAGAAAAAATGTATCCCTTCCTCCATAGAAACGGCCTGCTGGTATGGTCAAATCTTCTCAAATCACAGTTAACACTGAAAATAAGAGGATAAAGAGATCATGAAAAGGAGTTATTAAAAATAATTACAATCATAAAAAATCAGTAACCATACACTGGGATGCAGAGAGATAAGAATAAACAAACAAAAGGAAACATCGGTTCTTATCCTGTACCTTAACATCAAGACTACAGTTTTGACTCAGCTTTCTAGCTGAGTGACTCCAGTGTCTCCCTGGAAAAACTAAAGACCCTAATATGCTCAACTGCCCTTGCCCAGCTCCTTGTGCTAGAAGACCAAACTTCCACATAGAGGACCAAGGCTCACAGGAGGACCAAGCCTACATCTGGCACATGCTGTTGTAGTGTGTACTGTGCTGGGGTTTTTTTCCAAGTGCTTTTTTTTTTCCTACTGGGAAATCCCAGTAGTAAATTTTGCCCCTGCACTGCAAATTTGCAGCACAGGGCACATTTTAACATTACATGCATGTAGTTTGTGGTGCCACAAAGAGGTTTGGGATGGCACAAATGGCACACCCCTAGTCGCTGGGATGTGGCCAAGAACAGTTTTCTATCTGGACATTCACATACATCACCTATGGGATTCTTGGGGGTCCCACATTATCTCACTAACTTCCTGCTCCCTGCCCAAAGGTGTATGTTTATCAGACTAAAAATTATGTTTATACCTCACTACTATTTGAATCTATTATGCTTTTTTCAAAAGTAACTAGTTTTAGAAATGTCTTTTAAATCTAATGAAGAAGCCAATGTTGAAGGGAACTAGAACTTTTCAGTATTAGAAAATTAAGTCACTCGTAGTACCAAAGGGCAGGAAAGGATCTCCTGGCTCATCTAGTCCAACCCCTTGCACAAATGCAGTCTGCTCTATGGTTAAACCATCCCATCCAGGCTCTTGTTTAATACCTCCAGTGAAAGAGATTCCAAAATGTCCTTCGGTGGATAGTTTCACTGCCTTGTTGCTTTGACAGGTAGGAAGTCTCTTTTTTTCCTTGAGATTTAACCTATATCTGCTTCGGTGAAGTGTTGCTTAATATTTTCCCTCTGAAACAAGAGAGAACAATTTTTCTCACTCTTCTTTATGTCATTCTTTCAAATATTTGAAAACTGCTATCATGTCTCCCCTTAATCTCCTTTTTTTTCCAAGCTAAACACACCTAGCAATCACAACCTTTCTTCACATGGCTTGCATTCAAACCCTTTTATCATATTTGTTTCTTGCCTTTGGATCCTTTCCAGCTTCTCCACATTCTTCTTAATTTAAATAGGATTACATTTAATACTCTTGCTAAGGCCTAACCAGCCCTCAGTAGAATGATACTATTACCTCCCATGCCTTACATTCAATACTTCTGCTAATGTAGCCCCAAATCAAATTTGTTTCTTTTACAACTGTATCGGACTGCTGACCGCCTTGCACCGTTGTGTCTGTGATCTACTAACATAGGCAGATTCTTCTCAGCTATACTACTGCCTAGCTAGCTATGTCCCATTCCAGATTTGTGCACTTACTTTTCCTTCCGCAGGTATACACTGTTCATTCATCTCTTTTAAATTCCATCTGTTAAGTGGCCAGTTCTTCAGTATATCAAGATAATTTTGAATTCTAATCCTGTCTTTCAATGTGCTTGCTACTACTCCCAGTTTTGATGTGTAATCTTTCTAATTCTGCATCCAGGTCATTGGTACAATTAAACAGCATGAGACCTGGAAATACAAAACCACACCTAAGGCCTTCCAGAATTCTGTCCATTTATACTTTTTGCTTTCAGATATTTAGCCAGTTATGTATCCACTTAATGGTAGTTCAATCTAGGACATATTTCTTCAGTTTACTTGGGAGAAAGTTATGTGGGACTCTGTGAAATTTTTTACTAAATACCTGGTGTATTATGTCTACTGCATTCCCTTCATTCATCAAATTAGTTACTCAGGCTAGATAACAACAGAATAACCAATTTGCTAAGAAATACACATTGGTTGATTGTGATCACACCTTCCTCCTCCAGATCATTTTAAATTAAATGTTTTATAATTTGTTGTAGTAACTTATCTGCTATTGAAGTCACACTGATCAGTTGAGAACTCTCTGGGTCTTTTTTCTATTATTTTTTATATGTACCGGGTTAGTCCAAATCTAGTCTTCTGGGACCTTGCCTGTCATCCATGACTTTGAAAATAATGTTGCAATGGCCTCTAAGATTACTTTAGCTGATTTCTTCAGCAACCTGGGATGAATTTTATTAGGTCTTACCAATTAAATTTCTTGCACATTTGTTGAAAGCTCTCTCACATACCTTAACATACTTTCTATTATCTCAACCCTTTTCCTCCTTTGTGTATAATATATTATGAGCAGTTTAGTGCCTATGCATTATAAAACTTTTTTATTCCATTGATGGTTTAAAGCATTCAAGGTTAACATTTGCTCTGCGGTAATGATTCTCATTTTTTGACTCAATGCGCATCTTATTGAAATCTAGGCGTCCCTCAGAAAATGCTAGCTCTTAGATTTCACTCATTTCTCGACTACAGAAAATTTGCATTCAAACCATGCATACATCATGTGTATCAGGGGCTCAGCGCATCCCCTGTGCTGAAAAAAAATGGTGGGGTGCTTTGAATTAAAGCTCATTGAACGTGCTTTATTTCAAAGCGCCCTGCCACCATTTTTTCAGTGCAGAAATGTGCTGCACCACCGATACATGTGATGCAGAAGGCTGCTGAAGCGTGTCATTTTTCATGCTCCTGCAGACTTCATTTATTGAGTGTTCTCTGATGCAGTGGATTTCCAGTACATCAGAGGAGGATCTGGACCCTTGTAAAGAAGCCCTAAGACTTAGCATCATTTTGTTTGATTTTTGGGACACATTATAGGCTAAATTCTCCACCACTGTACAGAAGAAATATCCTACTGAAGGCAATGGGGCTGTATACATACACTTTGGTAACAAGGTGCTTTTATAACAAGAGTGTCCATAGTGTCCCTGGGTGGCTGCCCAGCCCCAGCTTGGTCTGCTGTTCTGGTAAAGTCTCTCCTTTCTCACCCACCACAATATGATGATACATTTTATATCTGAGGAAGGCAGCCCCAGGACTTCGCAAGCTAGGCCTCAGCCCCTGGTTCATGAGCCAACTAGCTGTCTTGGGGTGCCCATATATGCCTGTCAGGCTGGCTTGGCCGTTCCAGCCTCAGCCTCTTCTTCTCTTGGCTGGGTCCCATAGCCTATGTCTGCTGCACTGGACCTGGCTTCTGGATCCTGGCCTTGTCCTGGCCCTCTACAGGTTTCATCTGCTGTGCTCCAAGCTTTGAGCTTGCTGTGCCCTGCTCTGGGCTTGCCACTTCCTCAGAATGCCTTGTGCCTGTCCCCAGCTGGGCTCAAAGTAAGTACCTCTCCTCACTGTCCCAACCCAAGTCACCAGTGTGAACTACAACCAAAAGAGAAGCCCCCAGGCTATAATACAAACTTTCCCTTTTAGGGAAAGAAACAACAACAAACGGAAAAACAGTACCCGGTCAGCTGAAACATATGAAATCATTCCACCCCATCAGGGTGGGTAAGCAAGCACCTAGGGCAGCCTTCCCTCAGTGCAAACATAACCCCTGCTCTGGGTTATGTCCCCCTGTAGGCTCACACAACCTAGCTGGTAGCTCCCAGGCAGCATGGCAATCTCCCTAGCAGCTTCCTGGTGAGAAACTCCCCCCATGAAAGTTGCAGGATCTGTGTTTATAAGGTTCCCTTGCCTTGGTCCCTGCTGGTCACCTGCTTTCCAAAGCAGTAGCAGGTAATTCCTGATTTAGCTCATTACAGGCAGCCTCAAGGGGGCCTCCTGCTGCTGGGCCTGCAGGGTTTGGGTGTAAACCCCCAGCTCCTGTTATTGCCATTGCTGCTAGCTTTGGGGTGAGTGTTTGCTCAGGTCTTTTCCTCCCTTAGTCTGTGCCTGGGCTTGTCTGGTTGGCAGACCCCAGGGTTTACTCCACCTCTCAGTAATGGGGGAGTGGGGCCTGTTACAATTTTTTACTTATATTTTATCTCATATTACTTCTAAGACTTGCATGCCCTATACAGATCATTTAAGGAAATAATACTGGCCTCAGATGTGGTATCTCAGGTTTTGGATAGTCAGTCTTAGACATGATTCTGCAAGGTTTTAAGAACCTAAAGTTTCAGTTGATTTCATCTGATTAATTGGCTGCTAAGATCTTTACAAAAAGATGCCCAAGACATATGAACTTGGCCATCTATAAATGGAGGCATCCAAATCAGTGCCCACCCTTGAAAATGCATATATTTGTTTTTCCAAATCTCAGTTTAGCTATAGCAAGCTCTTGACATTGTCTGAAGCCATAATATTATGAAAACAGAGAAGAGTTAGTTACTAATCTTTCTCTTTCCTTGCCCTGTCCCATGTGTGATTTACAAATTGCATGTGCAGTTTGCCATCCTATTGGTTATGACATATATGAGCTCTCTCAGAGTTTGTTCCTTCAAAAATTATTTACTGAAATATCTAATTTTTTGGATATGTTTTCTTTTTTGGAAATTATACTTTTCTTTCAGTCAGGGAAGTTTTAAAAATAAATAGGATTTTTAAAGTGCAAATTATAGTAATTGTATGTGAATTTTGTATAAGAGTCATTAAAGACTTCACATATGCATACATTTTCTATGATTAAATTGTTGGAAGCCTCATATGAAGTATTTGATTGCTTCCTTAGATGAAAATTAGTCACAACCCTTGGGTCTGTATATTTACAGGACATGAACAAATCAATTTTCAGTCCTTTTTTGAATAGATCAGTGTCACCCAATATGAAATTTCTCAAAATAATGCAGTAGCCCAAATGCCAGCACTACAGAGAGTGGCAAAGCTTAGTAAGTAAACGTGTAGAACTGAGTTTCCTGACAGAGAAATGACAGTTTTAAACGATTGCTCAACATGCAGGGTTTTTTTCACACCATTTCCTTTCTGAAGCCTCCCATGACTAGTCCAGCTCATTTAATCACACTAACAAGGTATAGAAAAATTTGTGAACCACTTTTTCAATCACAAGCCCAGCGATGCTTCAGATTTAGATTTCTTCACACACTAGTGTTATAATAGGTTTACAAAATGAGGCCTGAAAACACCTTAAGGCTATCTTTACGGTATTTATCCAGAATGGAGTGGGTAATAGAAAAAAACTTGTTTCTTTGTAGGTAAATGCCAATCTATTCTCCATCAGCCATTAGACCTTCCAGCATTAAATTTTTGTTTCCATGAATATAACATCTAAAAGATATCCCATATTTACAGATTAAAACGAGCTATGGAGAAGCGCCTATGTACGTTTCACAAGAGAACTTCATTCAAACCAGCTGGAGTCAGTCTGGTTTTAGCTTCAGTGCAGGGGACTTTATCTATTCACTTAGTTAGACATGAATCTCAATAGTTCTTTTTTCCCCCAAATTTGATTGCAGAATTTTTGGGTTTCACACTAGCCAGAATGCTGCCAAGGGAACGATCCAATAAGTAATGCTGAACAAGAAAGACGTGGGTTTAAATCCTCTCAGTCTGAGGAAGAAAATAAGCCCAAAACTGCACCATGTGGGGTGAATATTCTAACCACTTAGCAGTTATATAAAAGAAGGGTTCCTCTTTCTGTCACTTTTTTTAAAAATGAAAGTGACCTTGGTCTGTGGGTTGAAACAAAATGTTTCAACTTTTTCTGTAATGCACTTTTTATACTGGCTTGTGTTTTCCAGTATAATTAATATTTGTTGTTTATTATATATTAAATTGAACAGTAGTATTTAAAATAATACTGAAATTACTCTAATATGTCAATTGTATACTATCACCTGGACAATGGTGAACAGTTCTGGCCATCTATTCTAAAAACCAATATAATGATAATAGTTCTTTTCAGACAGATGACAAAATTGCTTAGAAGACCGCTGACCGCTATATGATGGAAAGTACTGTCAAGTTAAAATTAGAGATGAGTCTGATAAAAGAGGATATGCTAGAACTAAATTAAATATTTAATGGTATATAGAATGTAAGTTCAATACTCCTATATATCTTTTCACATAAGACAAAAACAAGGAAACATTCAATTGAATTGAAAGACAACTCATTCAAAAATTACTAATCATGTGTCCTTCCTAAATGATATAACTGAATTTACTTATATTGTTGTTTTAAAGATATATAGACATTTATGTGGATCCATTTTGTGTGCAATGGACGCATCTATGCAAGACGCTATATTGTCATAGTGATGAGCTATGGCGACTTAGCTTATCACCATGGTGATGTGGCATTGTCAGGCACAAACTGTGATATTGATGCTACTGTGCAGTAGCAATGAGCTATTGTTTTATCTCAGTGATAGAAATTAATTTAATCTTTTACATAAAATGTATTCCCAATCACTTCACTTAGTTATTAATAGAATTAGAAATAAATAATTAAAGATAAATAATTATAAAGGGAGAGAAAAAATAAGTATAACCAATAGAGACTGGAGATCTTTTTAGCTGTAATATGAAATAAATTGAAGAGTCAAAGTGTCAGAATTATATAAGAAGACTGTTCCATATCACAGGAGCTAAATTTAAAAGGCTTTCAATCCGAGAAAAATCACTCTGCATGGATGAATAAAGAAAGAGGCGAGTATTGGATAAATAGAGGGAAAAGGAAGCAGAATAGAGAGAGGATTTGTGGAATACAGTAAGCCAAAGGAAATCTATAGATATCTTTAAAAAAAATCCAACAAGGAATACTGTTTTGAACTGGATCTGGGAATAAACAGGGTACCAGTTCAAGAATTTCGTAAGAGTAATGTGGTACTGTGGTGATCTTTCTGTGTCAGTGTTAGAAGACAATGCTCACCAAGGAAAATTGTTTGTGTCATTATAAAGGTTAATATTTTTATTTTTTATGCTCAGTGTTCTAAAGTTAACACATGGTATTCTTTGTAGTTCCACCTGATAAAAATCAGTCCCAATAGCTAAGTATCTATCTACCCAAATCACAATTCCATAGATTTCATGGAAATAGCAAAATCAAGTGATCTCTGGGAAATCCATGGGAAAAAAAAACTTATAAAAAATAAAATGCTGGCTCTAGGCCATGCAGCCCACCCTGGGGAAGGGCAGAAGGAGGTTGCTGGCATGGAAATGAGTAGGCAAAATGGCTGCTGCCCACGCTTTTTGCTACTGATTGGCTGAGAGGGTCCCTTTGTCTACCATATGGCCCCTTTGCTCTCCATGAATCAGTGGAGAGGGATGGGGCCACATGATGGACAGCCCTCTCAGCCAATCAGTGGGGAGAGGAGAAGCCATATGATGGGCAGCCCTCTCCACAAACCAGTGGCTGGGAACAGGGCGACCAGGGTCCCTTAGCCAATCAGAGGAATGATGGGGCCCTTGCCATGTTAAGCCTTCCAAAATGGCAGCTGGCCCTGCAATCTGCCTGTGAAATCAGCTGGCTGCCTCCTCAAGTTGGGCTGATTCCTACATATAGGCTGCTCTTCAAGGTACACGATGGAGATATAAAGGGATGAGATTCGCTGTTGATACAGTTTGAGATGTGATGTGGAGATGAAAGTATGGACTTTTCGCCCTAAAAATAATTTGTTATTGTTATTGAAATAAAAAATTACCATTTTAAAGCCCATGATAATTTATTTGTATATTTGGACAAGGTTTTTCCTACTTCTTAGAATCTCCCAGGTATTTTTCTTGATGTTGTTCCTGTTAGATTCTCTCAATGATGCATTCATGAACTACTCTTTTGCCTTTTGTAATACCTTTTGTGTCCACTTCACTTTGTCCTTTGTGGTTTTTATGGGATGATGATTTTGATAATAATTAGAACCTGGGATACATTGCAACATCATTAGAGAAATTTAAAATGACAAAAAAGGTATAATAAAACACGTCCTTCTTAAATTTTGAGCAGACAAAATCCAGTGAATAAGTCCAATAAGAAAAACATGGGACATAAGTAAGCAGTGTTCCAACTGTTGTCACAATCAATAGTACCTGAGACATAAAAATATCTCAGGATATGTTTTCAAAGTAGAGAGATGAACTGAAACAGATGTCAGAGTGAAGCAAGGTCCACATCATTAGACTTTGTCTATATCAAGAAAATGTTCTATGGTGCTGCTAAATCAATATACAGACAAGTCTTATATTAGCCCATGAGTCTGAAGTGTAGAAAACCCAATTAACCCTACATTTGTCTCTTGTTTGCAAGAACTTCCCAGGTGGTTCTAGGCGTCAATCCCCTCCTTTGATCTATTTTTGTAGTATAAAAAACTTCTGACAATTTATGAATGCAAAGCATCCGTTTAATTTAACAAGTTCTGTAATTGCCTTTGTTTCCCTATATTAGGCAAATTCTATTTTCTCCCCACCCCACAGTGGAGAAACAGCTTTATGCCATAGGCCATAACTTATTCTCAAGTATACTGTTTATACATATCAACATTATGCTACACTTGGTCCTCCTACCTGCACAGAGCCGGCCATAGGGAAAATGGCATCCTAGGTGAACTTGTATTATCCCTCCCCCATACACACACTACTCCCTGAGTCATTGGCGCTGCTGCAGACAAAGGCAGGTAGGCAAGAGGCACAGTCTAATGGGGAGGCAGAGCTGCCCGCACTGCCAAGCCAGCTCCTCCTGAGCAGCAGTTGGAGGTGGGGGAGCAGGTTGGGTAGTGGAGGCAGCTCCTCCTTCCCACTGGACTGTGCCCTACACCCCTGCCTGCCTGCCTCTGCCTACAGTAGCACGGCTGACTTGGGAGGGCTGGGCACTGCTCTGTGTGTGTGTGTGTGTGTGACCCCCCACTAACCATGGTGCCTCGGCAGTTGCCTACACCACCCATGCTAAGGCCAGCTCTGTACCTGCAACTCCTCTTGTTATATCACTCCCCTATAATCCAGTGCTTTGACTGGGCAGACATTCAGGGGTTACTCACCTTCCCTTTTCTTTCACACACCTAATCAGCTTTTGTAGGGACATTTATAAGAAAACAGAAAGTACAAAAAAAACAAACGCTGGTAACTGCAAAGTTATTTTCACTTGCACTTGGTTGGTGCATGTCTAGGTTTCTATCTCATAACCTTTACAGATGCCAATTTTTCTGTTTTTCGATATTTTCTCTTTTTTATTTTAGATTTCCCACATGTGCTATTCATTACATTCTGTGCACTATCCTTCGGACTTAACTTTGTGCAGTATTCTGTTCCACACCATCTCTTTTCTATGAGGATGTAGCATAACTGTTCTGGCACTGTAACACAGTTAGTAATCATATTTTACAACCATCACAAATCCCTTAAGAGCTCCTAATTTTTTATTACCTAAACTCCCCCAACATACTGTTCTTCATCACACCAAAATTCCAGTCTTATATGCTGTCCCTCTGTCATACATTGACATAGTAAAACTCAGGAAATAGAAACGTGGAAACGTTTGCCCTATTTATGAACCAATACCTTTGAATGATACTACATTTATAGTTTCATGGTTTCATAGTTT
>NW_017729024.1:70071093-70093081 GCF_001723915.1 Gavialis gangeticus | reverse complement strand
TCCACGATGCACGTTTCATGCCGACTGCCTCGTCCACTCACTGGCCTTGAAGAAATTGTTTGGTTACCTCTTGAGCCCTTCTAAGCTGTTGATTGTTTCCAGTATTATTTTTCTTGTTCTTTTTAACATGTAATCTATTTTTTTTTATTTTATTTTAAATATTTATGGAAAATAGTAGATAAAAACAGTATAGATTCAATAGCAATCATCAAGTCTTGTTCAATGTGAAGTGCAGGGGAAATAAGCACTGAAACAAACAATATAATTCACAGCTGATTAATCTTATTATTACAACTATAACTCCATTGGCATCAAAACTGTTGCCATTCATTTTAGATTTTTTTTTATTGCTGAAATGGTCTGATTTTCTTTTATAACTTTGCTTTTATAGCATGTGCAATAAATGTGTCTGCAAATTGACATCCTCTTGACATTATTTACCTTTGTTCTGGTGGTTTAACTTATACAGTAGGAATACATATGATAGCTGCTGTTCACTATATTGCCATGTTACAGTAATATAAATGGAGTGTGCCAATTCTGAGATGCTTTCCATATGGATTGCTGTATATATAAGTGAAAGTCACTGTTATTTGGTAGTTGTGTTGTTTTATTCAGTAGGACACAATGCACTAGAGGAATGAAGCTAAACTTTCACTTCCGATCCTGCAAATTCAAAACATGATGCTTTCTCTTAAGCAGAGGTAGGCAGCATCATTTCAAGCAGCCAAACTAACAGTGACAGTAGACTGAGTTGAGGAAGTCTGCTCTCAGTTTTCTTCTCAAAGGCAATGAGTGATTGACCCATTCTTCTGTCTGAAAATGGTGTCTTATGTGAAGTAATTCTAGAGGGTATATTAGTTTTTACTAGCCATTTACTACTAGTGAAGGAAAAATCTTTGGGGGGGAGACCTGATTCTATCATGTGTACTCAAATTGAATAGTATTTACTCATGAATATTTAGTTTTATCTTACAGCTCCTGTATATAAATAAATAAATCTCTCCCATGTATGTAATACTTGTAAATTTATAAAAGGTCATATCACTGGCTGCCTGGCTTTAATATTCTACTTTACAGAAATTAATTTTAACAGCAGAACTATAACATAAAGTTACAAATTAACTATAGCAGTTCAATCTTGTAAACAACTGTATTTACTACCTTCACTAAATTAAAAATACGAACTCCTTCCTCTTTCAGTTCCAGTGTCTTTAGATCTCTGCTACATATTCTGTTATATTGTCTAGCCACTTCCTCCATGATCTGCCTATTAATCTGCTACCCCTGACCAGGCTAAGAAAGGAGAACAGTCTTAAGCAGACAGCTATCCATCTTGCTGCGCATATATCCAAATAGCTGGCACTTCCTTCTGATTGCCATGTCAGCAACTGTCTCTTTCACTCTGGTCATTTTCTGTTTGATTATCTTGTTTGTGACGTGGTCTCATGAGTTGACTGCAAGCAACTATTTGTAGCATTTCATTTCAAAGGTTGACACCTAGAAGATCTTCTCCTAGAAGAGTCATGTTTCCCCTGAGAGAAACTGAATGAACTCTTGCACTCTTGTCATTTCTATCAGAGAACAGCAAGTCTCCTGGTAGAAATGTAATACCTGCAGATGACCTCAGTTTCTTTTTCCTCAGTGTCCATCATTGGAACATAGACTTGGATCACAGTAAGGTTAATGGCATAACTTTAGAAGCAAACTATAATGACCTGAGATTTGACTAGGTTGTAGCTGATTAATGCTGTTCTGGCCCTGTCGTTTAGGATAATGGGTACACCCCTTTTACACTTCATTTCATTACTGAGATGATCCTGCCATTTAACATCACTTCTTGTCTCTTAACCAGATTTCTGAGATACCCATGATGTCATGACAGTATCTCCCTAATTTGTTCATCATCAAAGACATTTTAGCATTAGCCAAAGTAATCTCACATTTCAGGTTGTGATTGCCAAGGTTTCTTTTGAAATCAATCTGTCCTTTCTCCACTGTGTTTTCTCTTATCTGACACTGACTTTCTAATTGAGGGTTTGGGTTAATGTAATCATGATCAAGGAAGTTGAGCAGAATTGGGTCAGCTACATTTCTAGTAACTCTCATGACAGATATAGCCCTGAGGGTCTCATCATATGCCACCCAATTTGATATCTATCTTTGAACACTTTTCATTACTGGGTTTTTTGCTTCATTAGTGACAGCAGTACCTATATCCTTTCTGCCACTTCCCTCCTTTTTTATTCAAACTTAGAATTGACTATAGATGTACTGATCTGGTAAAAGACCTCAATGTCAATCAATCTACAGACCAACCCCTTCCCCCCCCCCCCAAAAAAAACCCAACAGAACTACTTTTGGTTCCATTGACTCAATATAAGTGAAAGTGGACTAAAACACTCAAGGGTGGTGTGCTCTAGGCCTGTGTGAAGGAGAAATTATTCACTTTGGATTCGTATTCAGCAATTCAAAGTGACAGTGATTCGATTTGGTGATTTGAATCACTGTCCCAATTCAACCTGGCCAATCCCAATCCAAAGATGTCCAGCACTGAATCATATTCATCCATAGACTATACAGGCAGGCATTACTGGTGGGAGCAGCTGGGGGAGCAGCCCAACAAACCCTGGCTTTGAGCCAGCAGCCCTGGGAGAAGCCACAGCTCATCCGGCTGTCGCCCCACCAGGGCAAGGCAGGCAGTGTTGGCAGCCCCAGGAGAAGCCATGAGAGGTGGGGGGAATGATCAGGGAGCTAGGGGAATGACTAGAGAGCTGGGAGCATGTTCAAGGAGCTGGGGGATTGAACTGGGAGCAGGGGAATCAAACCAGGAGCTGGGGGGACACCCCTGTTCATTTACTAGATTCATAGATGTTAGGGTCAGAAGGGACCTCAGTAGGTCATCGAGTCCAACCCTGGACAGGAAAGAATGCTGGGGTCAGATGACCACAGCTAAGTTCTTGTCCAGTCTCCTCTTGAAGACCCCCACGGTGGGGGAGAGCACCACCTCCCTTGGAAGTCCATTCCAGATTCTGGCAATCCTTACTGTGAAGAAGTTCTTTGTAATGTCCAACCTAAATCTGCTGTCTGTCAATTTGTGGCCATTGTTCCTAGTTATTCCAGGGGTTGCCTTAGCAAATAGAGCATCTCCTACTCCCTGCTGCCCTCCCCTGATGAATTTATAGGCAGCCACAAGATCACCTCTCAGCCTTCTCCTGTGAAGGCTGAAGAGATCTAGGTACCTCAGTCTCTCCTCATAGGGTCTTGCCTCCAGGCCTCTAACCATATGAGTGGCCTCTTCTGGACCCTCTCAAGTTTCTCCACTTCCCTCTTGAAGTGCGGTGCCCAAAATTGGATGCAGTAGTCCAACTGTGGCCTGACCAGTGCTGCATAGAGGGGAAGCATCACTTCCCTGAACCTATTCATCATGGATCTTCTAATGCATGATAAAGTGTGGTTAGCGTTGTTGATCACTTCATCACATTGATGACTTATGTTCATCTTGGAGTCAGCTATGAATTCAAGATCCCTTTCCACTGCTGTGCTGCTGAGAAGGTCATACCCCAGCCCATAAGTGTGTTCATGGTTCATTTTGCCCAAATTCAGTACTTTGCACTTGTCTTTGTTGAACTGCATCACATTTCATTCCATGTAATCATTTACATCACAGCCTGTCAGTTTATTTACGAGAACAAAATGAGATACTGTATCAAAGGCCTTCTTAAAGTCTAGGTAGATGACATCTAGCTCAATTCCTGCATCTAAGCATTTTATGACCTGGTCATAAAAAGAAACCAGGCTAGTCAGGCAGGATCTACTTGCAATGAATTTGTGCTGATTTCTTTTTAGCATTATTTCCCCTGCTGGGCTCCCACAAATGTGACCCTTAATGATGTTTTTCCAAGGATAGAGTTGAAACTAACTGACCTATAGTTTCTCAATTCCTTCCCCCTCCCCTACTTGAAAATGGGGACCACATTGGCCCTTTTCCAGGCCTCTGGGACCTGACTGGAGAACCATGAATGCTCAAACAGCTGTGCCAGTGGCTCTGCTATGACTCTGGCCAATTCCTTCATCCCCCTTGGATGAAGTTCATCTGGGCCTGCTGATTTGAACATATCGACTCCTCCAAGTGCCCCTTCATTAATTCTGCACTAACAGTTGGTGGGCTGGTATCCCTTCTGTGTCTGTCTATGATCCAATTGGGAGATTTGTCTTGATCTGTGGCTAGAAATTTCCCCAGCTCCTCCTTCAATTTCCCAGCTCCCAGTTCAATTCTCCAGCTCCCAATCATTCCTCCCAGCCCATGCAGCTGCCACCACTGCCTGCCTTGGCCTGGCGGGGAGGGGGGGCAATGGGGAGAGCAACTGGACAAGCTGTGGCTTGAGCCAGCAGCCCCAGGAGAAGACGTGGGGGCTGGGGGGAATGATTGGGAGCTGGGGGATTGAACTGGGAACAGAGAAATTGAACTGGGAGCTAGGGAAGAGCCCCTGTTCATTCCCCCAGGCCTTGGTCATTCCCCACAGCTCCTGGTTTGATCCCCCAGCTCCCTGATCATTTGCCCCAGCTCCCAATCATTCCCTCAGTTCCCCAACCATTCCCCCCAGCCCCCATGGCTTCTCCCAGGCCTGCTAGCGCTGCCTTCCTCAGCTCAATGTGGGGGGGAGCAGCTGGACAAGCTGTGGCTTCTTCTGAGGCTGCCAGCTCAAGCTGGGGCTCATCTGGCTTCTCCCACAACTGCTCCCACCAGCACTGCCTAGTGCCTCCCTGTACAGTCTATGGCTGAATCTCTCCAAATCTCTCTGAACTGATTTGGAGGTTTCTGATTTGATTTGGAGAGATTAATGGGTCTCCCAATTTGGTTCAGATTCAGAGATTTGGCCACCAAATTCGGTTGAATCTCCTTTGAATCGAATCGGCTTCCAAAGCTTCTCACAGCCCTGGTTTGCTCTAATGGTGAGGACAGACATAACACTTAATTTTGTTTACATGTAGTTTAAATGTCAAGGGCATCTATACACATGCAGGACATTTGCTCTGATGCATGCTAAGCAGCATGCTCCAGCAGCCTTTGCATCACTTCTATTCAGTGTCCCTGTGCTTCAAAATGACAGTAGGGACACATATCAAAAGTTCATTAAATGGTCGTGATTGAAAACAGGAAGAGGAAAGGCATATAAAAGTGTTAGATGTTTACTGAGGATGTTTACCACATTTTTCAGAACTCCAGTGAAAGTTCATAGTTCAGATTTTGGTGATGACTTGTATTTATTTGAATATTTATACAATCATTTTTTTCATTCCTTCTAAAAACTGCTGACTTCAAGCTTCCCAGCCAAACTTAGTATTACCTAGTATTACCTTTTACCTTTCCAGTTCTCTCAGCAGTGGCAGTCCTCTTCTTTCCAATATACTTCTGAGACAACTTAAGTTCTCCTACCTGTTAATAATGGTCTATCTGTCCATCTAAGTACTAATATGACCCACTTTGCTGTCATATTTGAGTGCCTTCCAAACATTTTGATGTAGAAAAAGCCTACAGCAATTAAGAAATATTGTACCATGTCAAGTGTTCATCTCCTTTAGTAGTAATGGTAGCAGCAATAATGATAGCATTTTCTGCACAGCCCTAAATTAGGGCAGGTACAGAGCTGCAAAGATCCAGGAAATGGACTGAAGAGAGAAGCCCCACAACAAGGTAATGATAAATAAGTCACAAAACTATACAGCCAGCATCATAAGCCCCAAGTACTGTTATGATGCTCATTACACTACTACAAACTATGCAACACACTGTAGACAATTCTTTGATCTGGACAATTCCCTGCTATTGCTTTGAAAGTCATTCACTGTTTGTATATTAACATGTGTCCTTTTCAGGATAGAGGCTTTTGAAGTGTTTTTTTCATGGGTCCAACATTCTTTGTAGTGACGAATCACATTGAGTAATATCTGTTAGAGTAATAATACATTACGATATTTTTTATATTCATTTACACAGAAAAATTAAACAAACCACTGAGCAGATACATATCTTGTCTCAGCTGTCTGATGAAGTCAGACACTGAAGGCATTGGCAATTTATTCTTTATGATGCTATTCTTCAGGGGAAAAAAGTCTAAGCAAGAGTCAGGAAACAATAACCTTAAAAAGTTAAAGATAACTTTGATTGTGATTGTAATAAAATGGAAGATACAAACACATCAGATGGAAAGAGGTCAAGTTAGAAAAATGTAGCTTTTTATACATTTATTTCTTTTTTCTAGTCACATAAATTAATTCCTTTGGAAAGAAGGCTTTCATTGAGATTAGGAATAATGCCCTTTTTGCTTCTACTTTCATTACAATGGAAATAATTTGACCTCTAGTAAAATAATGTTGTCAGATAACTTATGATTCAGTCCTTAATACTTCTGGAAGATTGGAACATTTTTTCCTTCAATAACTAATCTTGTTTTAGTTCAGTTCCTCACAATAGCAAATACCTTCTTTAATTAGTAAATTAAAAAAAGAGGTTTTCAGAGCTCCTTATCTTTCTAGTTTTGTTATCCCATCTGTGCATGTCTTGAAAGGAGCTAAGATATGTATAATGCTAATTAATTTCGTACCACACTAGAGCTGTTAAGCCAGGTATTCAAATCCTTTTCCCAATTCAAATGCATTCTGAAGCTTAAAGTTATTACTGCTAATGAGTAATTTAATTTACTTTAATTTAATTAAACTATATTTAATTCAGTTACATGAAGGCACTCTAGTAGTCTTTGAAAATACATATGATGATAATATCCATGGAATTAAGGAAAATATTGTGTTGCAAATATCGTTCATTACATTGTAGAATCACAGAGGGATAATGGTTCCTAGGATCCTCAACCAGCTTCTGTAAAAGATCATGATTAAAAAAAAAACTACAGAACAAACAATGAAGGGTAAAATTAACATATAAAATATGATTTCTGATTGAAGAAAACCTAGATGACACTTATAGTTTACAGCTACAACAATATCAATAGAGCACAATAGAAGCAATTTTCTAAAAGAATAAATTAGGAGCTGGTGGGGAAAAAAAATTAAAACAAAATTTAAGTAAGTTAAAGTCTGCATGTTTTGCTTAAAGTTCTGCATGAATTATGCATCTCTGAACAAACAAATATAGAAGTGTTTGTCTTTAACTTTCACCACATGCACTGCATATGTGCTGACATTACAGGTCTATACATAAATGTATGATAAATATATCCTAATTTTTCATTTTTAATGAAAGTATATCTGCTTTTATTTGTCATAAAGAAAACTCAATGCACTTGTAAGCAGCAGGCTGAGATTTGAATGTCTTAGCCAGTGCACAGAGTTTCAATGCAATGTTTTGCTGCCCGTTCTACTCCACCCAACCGAAGGAAAACTTACACCCAAGGGTAACCAAAGCAGCCTCTTGATAGGTTTGCAGAATGGCAATTGCCAATGCCTTTAGGAACAATTTAAAGCATCACAGTGCGTTCAATAGCAAGACCCCCCTTCCCAAGCTTATTTTTTTCCTGTCTTTTTCCTTTTCTCCTCTCAGTTAGTTATGAGCTGCTCTTTCTTTTTGTTCTTCTTTCTGCCTTTTTTCCTGCTTGCTTTCTGCTGTAGCTGTTGTTGGTCCTTTTTTTCTTTTCTTTTCTCTTCTCTTCCTATTCTTTTATAACATTTAGTCTCCCATCATCTCATTTCCTCCCATAAAACTTGATCAGTCTTTTCTTTCTCTTCTTTTTCTCTTTACTTTCTGTTTCTATCACCTACTTTCCTTTTCCTTCTGTTTTACTACCCAAGCTTTACTTAACCCACATGGCTCTGGGTTATTATATATTATTAAACCATTATTCCCACCTCAAAGAACTTAAATTCTAACCGAAGCAGATGTACAGCTCTAGCGTATCTAAACCTGGCCAGATAGACAGGTCAGGAAATGAATTTGCCCTCTAGGATAAAGATGTTACACCAAGTGCACAGTGTACTTCCTGGACTGCCCTCAGCAAACCTCTATATAGCCTTCAGCATGGGAGCGAAAGAGAAGATCTACATTATAAGTCATCTCTCCTTGGGCTTTATTCTGTCTTTCCTGCCTATCCACCTTCCCATGCTCATAAGCAGGAAGCTTTTCTGTATCATGGCACAATTTTATAGTCCCACAACCCTGGATCCACATGACAGCCATAGAGGAAGGGCTAGCTTTGTTCCATAGTGTGCTAGATTATCAGATAATAGTCTAATCTAAGATAAGTATATATTTCTCGTATTTGTTTGTCTGTGTACTCTATTTTTCTCCTTTGTTTTTTCTATCTGTCTGTCTGCCCCAGTCTTTCTTATGTACATACATACATTTAGTGGATAAATTCTGTTTGACTTTATGGAAGAAAAGTGTTTTAAAGATGATTTTAACAAAACAGGTGGTCAGTTTGCTTTAAAGGACAGGATAGAAAAAGATGCAGTGACCAGAGTGGGAGGATATAAAGAAAAAAATAAAGGAAAACAACATGAGCAGAATGAAACCAACGGAGAAGAGAAACAAAAAATGAAGGCAAATGTCTAGGAAAGTGTCTCGTGATATACTCTCTCCTAATTTTGCTGATCAGAAAGGCAGGATTTAGAGGCAGAAACTGAAACTAGAAAAGTGGTCTCAGGGTGAGAAGCAGCTTCTCTGGGTGAGAAATGCTAGAGTGAGGTTCAGCACTGGAGCGGCTTTTCACTGAGGAGGCAGGCTTGCAATATTCTGGAATTTTTATGCAAGTTCATGTTTGTGAGGACTGGTTTGACTTTTGATTACATGGAATTCTAGGGATTTGTGTAAGCAAGTAAGGAAGGTCTGGGTAGATACCTGGGAAAGTTCTTTTAGAACCTGGTTCATTCGTGTATTCTTCTAGCTCTTTTTGGTTTTGGTTGTTCTATTAAATTGTCTGACTGTAATATATTGCATCCTTCATAGTCCTGCTAGTAATTTGTAGGGACCAGAAAAAAAACTCTTCTCAGATTTGCCTTCTGGTGTCATAGAATCTTAGGAAATTAGGGTTGGAGGGGACCTCGGGAGATTATCTAGTCCAACCCCCTGCTCAAAGCAGGACCATCCCCAAGTAGCTCATTCTAGCCAAGGCTTTCTCTACCTGATTCTTAAAAACCACAAGGATTGAGATTCCACAAGCTCTCTGGGTAGCCCGTCCCACTACTTTACTACCCTCCAGGTGAGAAAGTGTTTCCTAATATCTAACCTTTCCCTTCCATTCCCTTCTCTTATGTTTCCTGTTTCACATGGGACCTTTTCTTCTTGAAATCATCTGATTATATATTAGCTAAACCTGGCAGATAGACAGGTCAGGAAATGAATTTGCCCTCTAGGCAAGAAAGTCTACGTAAATAGTGGTGGCCCTGTTTCCCCATGGTGTGTGTGTGTGTGTTTGTGTGTGTGTGTGGTGCATTGTATCTGTTTTTATTATTGAATGCTTTGTGGCATCCAGTAATGTGTTTGAAGGACCAGTGTGGAAGTGCTCGTGGACCCTTTGGGGCAAATGTTTATTACAGGATCCTCAATGAATTTCTTAGAAGACGGGAGATATTTTCTTATAATTGCAAGTAAAGATGATGATTTTGCCAATATTTTGCATGGATCTGAGAAATGCAAGGTGAGAGCCTGTGAGGCTAGAGTGGAGCAGTGAACAGGACCCAGAAAGAATGTGTGTGCTTTAAGACAAGCTCAATTGTATTTTAATACATATAAAATTGGTGAATATAGGAAAGTCAGAATCTATTATACCTACAGATTTGAGTATAATAGTTGCTGCTTTGCCTCCCAAATTATAACTCAAAATTCATTCAAAATGAATTGGATATGAATACTTGGATATGAACTAAAATCTGGCCTAGCCTCTACCAACAAAGAGTAAGGATAAATAATATTGAGTAAATGGTGATATCTAGTGAAGTACATCTTCCTTTACTAACTCTAAAAGACAGAAGACTGTATACACCAGGTCCATTATCTCAATTTCTCCCTATAGAGGCACAATTTTAAAACATAAAAAGGATAGTGGGCTGTGTTATCAACACATGTCACATAAAGCTCTTATCTATGCAGCATTGCCCAGGATAGCTATTTTTTTAATAGTATATAACAGCTGAGCATCTAGAAAGTTACTAATCATTCCAAAAGGGTTCTGAGAAGTACAACAAACAATATAAGTGGTCTAGGGAGCAGCAGGGAGAGCTGACACTAGATATAAATTATCCAATTCTATAAATAGGTATAGATATTATCTATGTATGGATTGTCTAAATGTAAAAGATGGGGGAAGGAACTCTTAAGGAATATACATGAAATGAAGGAAAGGAATGATTTGAGATTGTTAATAACATGTATAACTAGAGTAATGTAACTGAATCAAAACTGGGAAGAATGAGTTGGATGGTATGCCAAATCTAAGTAGAAATATAGGGTGTGTATACACATGCTCTGGGGTAGAGAGAGGGATGCTTTAATTAAAGTGGCTCTAGTTAAACCTCCCACAGCATCACATGTATTCAGCATCCCACACTTCAAAATGGCAGTAGGGGCACTTCAACTAAAGCTCATTTGACAGTGTTTAGTTAAAGCACCCCCACCTCCATTTTGAAATGTGGGGACTCTGAATACACATGGCATTAAGGCTGCTGGAGTGCACTAATTAGCACAATCCAGCAGAGCTGAAGCAGATTTGATTGAGTCTGCTCAGATGCATGCTTAGTAGCACATGTCAGAACAAAGGACCATCATGTGCATAGGTGCCCTTAGATAGCTAGATAACTTCTGTCTGCATGCAAAAGCTGTTGCCCAGCACAGATGATGGTTACCTAGTTCTGCTGCATTAAAAGTAATGTTGAACTCTTTTTGTATGTTAAAATAAAATACTTACAGAATTTGGAATAAATGGACCAATATCTTCTTTTGGTTACTTTGCTTACTTATTTATTAATTTAGAACTGGATTTGTTGTGCAACCACATAGTGCCAGATGGTGCTTATCTTATCAGTGAGTGACTTTGGGGACTGAGGGCAAAATAAACATCAAGAGGAAGACTAATGGAAGGCCCTGGACTTCCATAATTCCACCATGCTGGAATTCATAGAGTCTTCTGGAGCATGGCAATTACTGTACTCCAGCAGCCTCCTGCATCTTGTGTATCAGCATCCCTGCACTTAACAATGGTGGTGGGGGGACTTGAACTAAAGCTTATCGAAGAAGCTTTAGTTCAAGTGCCTCCACCATTTTTAAATGCAGGGATGCTGATACATGAGACACAGGAGGCTGTTGGAGTATGATAACTACCACACTCTTGGAGCCGATCTAATTAAAGTCCTGCCCCTCCAATCCCAGAGCACATGTAAAAGTGCCCCAGGCTTTCTAGTTAATGCACATTAAGACAAGCTAATGTGCATTTTCTTAGCACCTCACAATGGAGATACTAGTTTTAATGTGCATTAGCCAAAACGTGTTAATACATGTGTAGACGTGCCCACAGTGCCACCCTCCTGCCCCAATTTGTGGGAAGGGGTATAGCATTATGTCTTTCTGAACAAACCTCGGTAGCAGAGAAATAGGTTGAATCCCATGAATTATAAACACAAACCTGAAACTCTTGAAAGTAAGAAAATTGAAGTTGAAGTTCTGTTCCTCTTCACTCATTATTACAGGCTACCTACATTGCACAGAATATGCTAGTTTTGTATTGCAACTCCATATTATTGTGCAAGCTAGTGATTTGCATGGCAACCATAAATATTTAGTAGCAGCAATAACAGAAAAACCATTACACAACTTTTTAAATTCAAAGCACTGACAATGGATGACACTGAAGCTTTGCTTTATTTAGCTTTCTTGATCAGCTTACAAAAAAGTAAGATGTATTTTTGTGTTTTTGTATAGTTGAAGAAAAAATAAATAAAAAAGCAATTTGCACAAGTTGATCCAATCTGATATTAATCAGATATAGGACAAATGGAAAATAATTCCCAATTTCCTTATTAAATCCGGTTCTATATGTAGATGGGGATAGTCAAAACATATGGAACATTCTCTATGTTATATGTTTCTTGGGAACATTTTTCTTAAATTGAAGGAGATTAAATCTCAGGAAGATTCTAATTTAAACTCCCATAAAACAAGCATTCTGTGAGGTAGGTTATAAGTGAACATAGGGTTCTAAAGTTAAATCCTGGTCACCAGATGTTTAACATAAATTAAAATATGTCCACAGTTTAGATAATTCCAATGGATATAGGAATCCTAATTTTAGTTTGTTTATTTATATATGATTCTGTGTTTAAAATATCACTGTACATTTGACATAGTACTTCACCTCTATTGAGCATGTTGAAAGTTCAGGAAAATCCCAATCATGGTCTCATTGAAATCAATGTGAGTTTTGCTGTTGACTTCAGTTAAAGCAGGAGTGGATCCAAGGTGGGAACCCTGTCATATGCTGGCATAACGCATTTAAAACTCAGTTCATAATTAAGAAGGCACATTCTAGACTCTGATGCTACTCAGGCAAACCCCACATTGTGGGGAGAATACAGCTAAGTTAGGACCACATTCAGATATTCAACTTCTTCTGGGAGAGTTGCTGCTCTCCCGGGAGAAACCACGACTGTTTAGATGTTCAGGGTTTTTTTCTCCCAGGGTAAAAAGGGACACTCCAGGAGAAAAATAACCTGGGAACATCCAGGTTTAAGTCACTCCCAGGAGAGTTTCTCCTGGGACAGCAAATGTCTTCCCTCAGGACAGAACATAGGCCTCCAGGGAGACAGTGTGTTGCTTCCTGGACTCTGCTACTCCAAAACACTCCCCCTTCACAATCCCAACATTGTGCTACAGGAAAATGCAGGATGACCATGGGCACTATGGGTCAGCCAATCAGGGCTGCCCTATGCACTGCTGTGATCTGTCACCAGGCAGACTAAAGAAACCTGCAGAGCATGCTGAGTTGTGTGCACAGCCCTTTGTTCCTCTCCCCCACTGGCTTCACACTGTCAGCACTGCAAGCTTTGCAGTCTTCATGGCCTCAGTATTCAAATGTATGTACATGCAGCTCTGGGTAAGTTTCTCTATTCAGAGAGCAAACCTGGGAGACTTCTCCTAGGTTATTTGAATGTGCGTATGCAGCACAGATCTTAATCTCTTATGTTATGATTTCACTTATTTTTTCACTTAAAGCAAAGGGTTCCACATGTTGCATATGTCTATTATGCTCTTCTTCCTTTAGTGTATCTGTGCAATGTTTTCCAGTCTCTTTCCAAACTTAAAATATTTTGACACATGCCTTTGAACCCTTTCTACAGAGGATGCAAGGGAAAACAACATCTCCTTTTCTTCCAATTTTCAAAGTCTAAACAATTTTGAGAGTGATTTCATAGAACTAAAATGAGGCAGAGGCAGTATCCTTCAAAATAGCAGAAAAAATATTAAGTGTTGCTATTGTATTTTTGCTGTATCTTTTTCTGAGACAATAACAAGAACTGAACCCAGATGAGGCTATACTGTTGAGTTTAATAACAATATATTATAGTGATTTCAGTATTGTTTTCTACCCTTGCCTATGTACATCCTATCATTTTTTTTTGGCTGCTGCAGCATGTTGATCAGCAGGTTTCATTTCATTGTCCACCAAGATACCCATGTCTTTTTGTTAGCACTTACAGTAAATGATTTAACAGTAAAAACTAGCAATGTGTTTGAGTGCTTCAAATTATTCCTTTGAGTGTTGTTACACTTGGCAACATTAGACTTCATCTACCGTCATTCTGCTTGGCTTGTAATTGAAATAAAAATGCAAGTAAATATTTTGGTAGTCTTCATTTTTTAAACGGTGAATTGATGCTAATAAATGTAATACAACTTCTTAGGTAAACCCCACATTTTGAAAGTTTCCTGGGTGAATGGTTTTGGATCATATCTCATATGTAGTTCATACTTTTTAGGGTTAGCTGCTCTCCTTGAAGCACTGGGAAACCCCCACTGAAATCTTTCTATGAATACCTTTTTTCTTATTTGGTACACTTTTTACTATTCACCCTTCGCAAATTTAAGATACATATTTTAAAAGATACATGTTTATCTGGTGTGTGATAATATTTGTATTGCTCCACATCTCTACCTGATGCTCCAGGTGTACGCATTTGTTTTCCAAAAGAAACAGTGAAATGAGATTCAGGAGCTTATCTCAAAATCATAAAAAGCATGGTTACAAGGGATCTCAGGAGGTCATTTAGTATTAACCCCTGCTCAAGGCAGGATCAGATTTTGAATAACCTTCCAAGTCAATTGTTTGTTTAACCTGCTCTTAAAAATTTCCAAGGATGTAGACTAAAAATCTCTCTGGATTGCCTGTTCCAATGCTTAACCATCCCCATAGTGAGAAAGGTCATCCTTATTTTTTGAATAATATTATACTTTTCAGCAACCTTTTACACTGAATGCAAGGACAACAGCACAAGGATTGTTAGCAAAAAGTGTCCCTAGCCTTCATTCTCCTAACAGTTCCCAGTTTTCTACTTGCTGTTCTCCTGAAGAGAATTATGGCTTTCATCAGAGGGAATCCTTTTCACAAAATAGAGATGCTCCAGGGCTTGCACTGCCCATAGTGTGTATGACGTGGACCTGGTGCCAGAGGCACTGCCCATGTCAGAGGAGTGCCCTGGTGGACCAGCTCTGTGCACTTGCTCTGCTATGCACAGATGGCCTGGGGCATGACCCAGACCAGCCTTGGAGCTAGCATGAAGGGCTGGTTCAGCAGGGTGTTGTATGCATTGCACATCCTCTGCTTGTTCAGCCCAGGTACTGCAGGAAGCACAAGCCCCAGAGCA
The DNA here is from genome assembly GCF_001723915.1 of Gavialis gangeticus. NCBI lineage: Eukaryota > Metazoa > Chordata > Crocodylia > Gavialidae > Gavialis > Gavialis gangeticus. Next base: position 70,078,213 of record NW_017729024.1, on the reverse strand, counting down.
GGGCCAGTAAATGCTGCATGTGGCAAAGGGGGTTAGCTCAGGGGGCATGCTGGCATCAGTGTAACCCAGTCTAACCTACATACTGACCCAGATACTAGGACTGTGCAAAACTTTCAGTCCTGATTCAAGTTGGAGGAGATTTGGCTCGATTCAGCGAACAAATCTCCAAACCCAAATTCAATCAGCAGATCCAAATCAATTTGAAGGTCTCCAAATAGATTCAGAAAACATTCAGAGAGCTTCAGAGATTTGGGCAGGCTCATGGCAGAGCCCACCATGCAGCACAGGGCAGTGGGGTACAGTGGGGATCCCCCCCTGCCACCTGGCAGCAGAGTAGTTTAATTAGAGTGGCTCCAAGAGTGTGGCAATTACCATACTCCAGCAGCCTCCTGTGTCACATGTATCAGCATCCCTGCATTTAAAAATGGTGGTGGGGGGCACTTGAACTAAAGCTTGTTTGATGAACTTTAGTTCAAGTGCCCCCCAACACCATTTTTAAGTGCAGGGACACTGAATTTTTTTTTAAATAACTGGGACCCTGGGGCTGGGAGAGCAGGCAGGGGCTGGGGGCTGGTGGCAAAGCCCCCATGCAGCATGGGCCAGTGTGGGGCAGCAGGGATCACCTTCCCCCCCCTCCTGGCAGCAGCCTGTGAGAGCTGGGGGGGGTGGTTTAAGAGCTGGAAGGCTGGGGAGGCATCCATTGATGGGGCTGGGAGAGTGGGCGGAGGATGGAGCCTCTTTCATTCAGAGATTCAGCCATTTCAGCAGAGGCTAAATCTCTGAATCAGGTTCAGCTGAATCAATTCAGGACAGTGATTTGAATCACTGAATCGAATCACTGTCCCCCAAGCTGGCCAAATCTGAATCTGAAGCTAATACTAGCCACTTCGCAAAGGCCTACCGGATACCCTTATTCAACCCATGGGGCCAAATGAGTTCAATGTCCCTAATCTAAATCATTAATGATGATATTAGACAATGCATTACAGACCACTGGGAAACCATGTGAAAAAGGAGTTCAGGTTTTTTGCATGTTCTAGAGACCTCCAAAAGTATAGGTTTCTGAGTGTCAGGATGAGGGCATGGATCTACCACTTGGAAATTCATAGATCCACCACTACTGGATCCACCACTTGGAAATTCTACTGTTGAATCATTCCTGCAATAACAGCCACAAAACTCTCCCATTTCTGTTCTATGGACTTGGAAGAAACATTTTCTTTCCAGCCTATAAACCTCCTCAGTGCACATTGCAATTAAATCATCTGTATTTTGTGGACAAGATTTCCCCTGATGAAACCCATTAATTCTCTTCAGGAGAACAGCAAGTAGAAAACTGGAAACTGTCAGGAGAATGAAAGCTTAGGGACACTTTTTGCTTACAATCCTGGTGCTGGTGTCCTTGCATTCAGAGTAAATCTATTGGGAAAAAATTGCTGAAAAGTATAATATTATTCAATTGACTGACTTTAATACAGTTGAATTTTATTATGTGTCATTCTCTTGAGAAGTAAACAGTGTGGTTTGCTTCATTTGTGTCTGCACTGCTAAGAATATGTGTGCTAAGAGTGTGACATTCATACAGAATGGTTTAGGATAGCGTTAAGGATGGTTACTCTCAGACAAAGCAGAAAAAGCTTAGGATATAACTTTAAGGATGAAAGGCCTTCCGAAAGAGCAAGGAAGCAGTTCTGCATTCAGCATATTTGGTGTTTGAGATGGTGTAAAATAAATAGAAGCTTGTTAGCTAAATAAAGTGGATAATCTGCACATTTCAGAGCGCACCAAAGTGTCAGGTGTCAACTTGTTGGCCATGTAACTGAACCACTAATAATTTGCTTTTTATTAACTATAGCCTTAAAATTTAATAAAAGAAAAAATATCCAGAAGCTGTAACCTGGTCCCTCAATAATAATAGGATACATGGGTGCCTGTAGATGTGTGGGGAGGCTGCTCTGATGTGCTGTAATTATACTACATCAGAGCAGACAAGATTAATCAAGTCTGCTGGAGTGTGCTAATTAGTGTGCCTGCAGCAGCTTCCATGTCTCATGTATCAGTGTTCCTGCACTTTAAAGTTGTGGCAGGGTTGCTTTAACTCTAGCTCGTTCAATGAGCTTTAGTTAAAGCACACCCCAGCCATTTTGAAGTATGGGGACAGTGACACACACACTGCAGGCGCTTTAATTAAAGCATCTCTGAGAGCTGCTCTAATTAAAGCACCCCCCCCCACCTTGGAAGCATGTGTAAAAACACCCCATGAAATTGTTAAGTGTTCTGTTGTCATGTGATGTATCCACACCATTGTTGATTAACATAATGAATAACTAAAAAGTTCTGAATTGAAATAAATTGAGAAGTGTTGTTCTGAGAATATTTTTTATCAGCCTAGAAATATTACTTTACTGTATTCACCTTGAGATTATTTTTATACATGAGGGGGTCTTTCACACTTACACAATTGTAACAGAGTATTATGCTTAATGACTTACTGGCAATAGAGTTATACTCATTTCACTTGAGTTTCATGTGGTAAAAAATAAAGGACACATAAGAGAACTCAAATTACAATTAACATACAGGTAGTTTTTGGTGGTTGGGGGGAGAAATTCATTTGTTTGTTTTGAATTTTTTATGCTTCCAGGAAGACTTAAATCAGGGATTGGGTTACTACTTTGAGTAGCAATATCACACAACAAAGCATTTAGACACCAGTAAACTGGATAATGCTTACAAGCAATTTGAACCTTCTGGTAATTCTTGAATTACTTTTTTATCTTCTTCAATATTTGATCTATCAGAGTACAATATGATGTGCTGTAAGCCATGAAAATTTAAGGAACAAAAAGAACCTGTTCTTTTTTTATTTTAATACCAGTGGAAAAAGCAGAATTTTCTTTCTTATTTGCAAGGTTGAGTACAAACAGCAAGAGACAGCACAACTCTAGCAATAATTTTCACTCTTCATAGATAAATCTAACCTTCAGGTGATAAATTATGAGTGTACAGATTTAGCACCAATGTCAATGAGCAAATTGCTGTTTCCTATTTTTGTTGGTAAATCATGACAATGGGAGAAGCAACAATGCTACTAAAAATCAGGTTTGGGGAGCAAAATATCTAGGCAGCTAGCACCAAGGTAGTAATATAAATGAGTTTTACATAGAAATTATGCACTTTGTGAGAAATGAAAGCATATTTAATAGAGAGAGAAATAGATACATACAAATAAAAAAAACCCTGTATTATATTCCTCTCTTAAAGGAATATAATAAAGGTTACTTAAAGCAATTACAAATCTCTAAGGTAATCTGAACTGCCAAGTTTGTTTCCCCATTTTTATATATTACAAATAATCTCAGTACATACATATTTCTTGGATATCATCTGTTTGTATACTTTATGTAAATGTGCCAGTGTGTTTTCTCTCTTTTCAGTACATTTAGATATATGCAGGTTCAATCTTATGTATACATAATACTTAAGAATCTGACTGATCCTTTGCAATGGGGATGTAATCAATGAAAAAAACTTGTATTCTTTAAATGAAGCATTGTGGAGGTGTTTTGTAGGATAGAGCCAACACAGAATATTAGAAGTGAAGCTTTAGCAACAGATGTACCTGAGTATGTAAGCCTTTCTGAATAATCTTTAACATTCAATCATTCATAAATTCAGAAAGTTTTCACACATTAAACTGAATTTTTCAAGACTTAATCTCAAACTTAAAATTTAAAACCAACCAACTGAAATAGTTCAGTTATATACAGAAATGGAAAAAAAATATTTCTTCTTTGTTATGTAACTTCCTCCCCCAAAAAAGAAAAGGCTTTTATGTCTTTTTATTTGAACACCTCCAGCAGCAAAGCAGCCTGGGGGATGGGTGAAGTCTGGGAAGAATATTGTGTAAGAAGTGTCTTTTTGTATCTTAGTGAAAATAAAGTGTGGGTTTGAAAACCAGGTTTCACCTGAATTAAGTATTTGGATATGATACAGTTATTTAATGAACATTTCAAGAGAGAGAAATCTGAGCCAGCCATCTGAATGTGGTATTCCCTCAGCTGCACATCCAAGGTACAGGTATCATGAGTCACTTTCTCATAAATTTCTGAAGTCCTTTGGAATGGCCTGTTTCCAGAGGGAACCAGTACGGGTGTGCAAAGCGGTCACTATTCGATTCGGATCTGGATTCGGCCTGAATCAGGGACAGTGATGTGATTTGTTGATTCAGATCATTGTCCCTGATTCAATTCAGCTGAATCCGAATCTGAAGATTTGATGCTGATTCAGAGAATCAGTGATTTGGACATAGACACAGCTCTAAATGTTTTTTCTACATATCTTGAGGTAGCAGGCACAGCTTGTGAATGCTGCGATGCTGGGGCATATGGAGCATCACACAGAAGTGCAGGGGGACCCTCCATTTGCTCAGCAGTGAACTCAGAAGTGGACCAGAAGTACCTCCGGTCCACTTCCGGGTGTGCTGGGGAGCACTCCGGGGGGGCCCCCTGTATCCCCCGGCTCAGTGATTGGCCACAGGGGAGCCCCAGGTGCCCCCCCTCACCCAGGAGGCACCAGTCTTTCAGCAGGGAGGATGCAGGGGGGCTCCTCTGCATACTTCCTGGCAGACCCAGAAGTGAACCGGAAGTGCTGGGGAGCCCCCCACACTCCTGTGGGATGTTCCACGCACCCCAGCATCATGACATTCATGAGCCCCTGCTACCTAGAGGTATGTTGAAAATACTTTTAAAGTTGTGTCTGTGTTCAAGTCTCCAAATCTTTCTGAATCTCTCTAGCCATGATCCCAAGCGTGCAGGCGTGTGTAAAACCCCTGGGCTTTGGGGATCACAGCTGCTATGATCCATAGGGTTTGGGGGTGTGGGAAGCTCCCACACCCTGGGATTGCTGCCATGATCTGTAAGGGTCCAGAGTGTGGGAAAACCCCAGGGATAGAGGATCACTGCAGAGGTGTTCACCTAACCCACAGGTGTGGAAAACCCTCAGAGCCAGAGGATCACTGCACCTCCATGGCAGAGGAATTACTCCTGTGGTTTCATGCACCCCCAGGACAAAGATGTAACTGAAGTGGCAATCCTCTCCAATGGCCGTTTAACACACACCCTGAACAGGGGGATCATGACCCTCCACCCCTGGGGGTTTGTGGGGCACACCCTTGGCTGGCAGCCCCTTAGCTGGAGTACATGGGGCTCCTAGCCACAGAACCTTGCTTCTTCCTGGTGCAGGGGGAGTCCAGAATTCTAGCCAAGACACTTCTCAACTACTACACTGGCAATAAGACATGATGGGATCTAACTTGCGATCCAACAATCCCGCCTCCTGCCCTGCATGTGTGGCATGGTAGGTGGTGTGATTGTGTGAATTGCACATTAGACCCCATCACACCTTTACCTGAATGTGTAGAGGAGGCCTATGAGTCATTTGCTTACATTAAGTTTGATATTGTGCTGACTATTTTTACCTAAAAATTACTGAAATCTCTAGAATGAATATCTACATTGTTGCAAGCTTCAGAAATTAGATCGTCAACCTGAATTTGTTACTGATTTGGATATCTAACAGTAGGATCCTTTACTCAGTAAAGAGCATTTAGCTTCCTTGGAGCAGCAAGTTTATGTCTAATTGTCTGAGGACTTGACTCTTAGGGCACCTATAGACATTCCAGATGTCTGCTCCAACACGTGCTAATTAGTACGCATCAGAGCAGACTTGATTAAATGAGTCTGCTGGAGCACTTTAATTAACATGTTCCATCAGCCTCCATGTCATGTCTATTCAGTGTTCCTGCCCTTCAAAATGGTGGTGGGAGTTTTTGAACTGAAACTCATCAAACAAGCTTTAATTCCAGTGCCTCCCCCTTCCCACCATTTTGAGGCGCAAGATATTAAATGGGCAATTTAATTAGAGTGAATCTCAAAACCACTCAAATTACCCCACCCCCCACCCCTCCACCCTGGGACATGTGTGTAGACAACCATAATGTTCAGGATCTTTCATGCATTTTTAATTCTGTGTTTGGAGTTTCTTCTCAGATTATGGGGGACTGACAGTGTTAACACTAGATGATTTCCCTATATTCTTTTCTTATATGATCAGTAGACTCTGGGATACTTTCTCATGTGGTCTTTTCAGGATTTCACTAAATCCTTCTATTTTACCCCACTTTCTTCACTCCATTCTTTTTCACTGGTTTCTTAAACACATTTCTGTTCATGAATACCTATAGTCAAATTTACTGTTTTGGTCCCCTCCCTTTTGGTTTTCTTCAGGAACAGTTTATTCCTGATTCTACAATTGATGCTTCTTATTCCCATTCCTTTATTACAGGACCCAGATCCTATTTTGCATCTGAATGATACTTACGGAGCTTTGGGGCATCTTAATCAGTAAGTATGTGTTGCCCTGAGGGGTCAGGGCAATGCTCAGGATCTCAATATTGCGCTGTTAGACAGGAGGGTGTGGTGTACAGCTCCACATGCACACATAAAAATCAATTAAGCACACACTCACTAGGTACATACAGCCCTGTTAGGCATACACACTCACACTACCAGCTCAGGCACATACACTATACATCCCAGAAGTTAGACACAGACCACTAATTTGTATATCATGCATACAATGCCATATATATATACACACACATATATATACATACACACAACACACACACACACACACACACAGCACTCACACTCTTGCAACTCAGATACGTGCACATTCAAAATAACTAGTCTAGGTTCATGCACACCTATCACCAGTCTAAGCCCATACACGCTACACACACCAAATTTAGACAGAATCAGTTACCAGTTACCAACACCTGCACATTCAATACACACATGTGGATTACTAATTGATATACCACACTCACACACAATATCTATATATGTATATATATGTTTATTCACTAATTTACACACTTACCACCCAGCTACACGTACACACAGGTGAGTTCCTAAGTTGGGTGTTGTGATGTGTATGTATGTATGTGCTTAGTGTACTTGGGATACCTGGGGAGAGGTTAAGGTAAGAAAGTAGAAGCGTAGGAGGTTAAAGTTACCAGGACTGGGATTAGAACCAGTAGACTACAGGGGCCTGG
>NW_017729024.1:70063912-70066093 GCF_001723915.1 Gavialis gangeticus | reverse complement strand
CTTGATGCAGGGGCTGAAGTCCACTGAAGTCCAGGAGGAGAGAGAGACACAGAGAGAGAGAGTCCAAATTGTAGGAGGAGGTAAGCAGGTAATATCTACCTATCCAGGCTGGAAAGGGGTCCTTGTCCAGTAGGTGTTGTCCAGAGGGGGGTCGCCAGCAGGGCCTCTGGGTGGATAGGTGGTGTGGCATGGTGATGGTCCAGATGGAGAAGGCGTCCCACTGGGTCTGTCTTCACTGCCCCTTTTTATAGGGGCAGTCCTTGTGTGACCCTAATGACAGGAGGCATGCCCAGGCAAGGGTCAGCCCCTGGTGTACTGAGCATGTGTGCTCCATGCAGAGATGTGCAGTTTCGGGTGTCTGTAATGGTGAGAGGTGCTGTCTGCAGGGTCTTTTGTTTTTCAAATGCTGGGTTCTTGTCTCTGTTCCTGGGTGAGGTCTGTGGTTCCTGGATGAATCAATGCGAGGTGATGGCCCAGTCATTACAGGCCATTCAGTAGAGGCCTGCTACCATTGTATTTCAATCATGCCCAATCACGCTCATTCATTGGGGAACCAATTGACATGGGAGGGGTACAATAGATTATATTGTTGCAACATGGGATGCCCAGGCAGAGGACAGAAGATGGAGGCTTGACATATAAAATGGAAGCTGGACATGACTTTGGTTCACTTATAAACATAGGCCTAAACCATACAATATCCATATGAAACAATAAAAATCAATACAAAAATGATAATAATACAATATACAACAGTAAAAATTAATACAAACCTGATAATAATACAATATACAACAGTGGATATCCAAAAACTTGCTACCAAAATAAAAATGTTTAAAGCTTATCCTAAGTTTGAGCTCACTTATACTTATCTATAGGGAATAGAGAGGGACAGAAAGAGTCAGAAATGGTTGGGGAAGGGAAGGGAAGGGAATGCAATAAATAAATAAAAAAAGAAACTGGGAGTTTTGCTACACATGAACCTGTTCCACCCTGCTTAACAGACAGAATCCATTTAGGCTCTGATTTGCTTCTCTCTTAACCTGCAATTGTACATATACACTACTTATACCACTCCTTATAGAAGTTTGTCTAAACTTTCCTTTAAAAGTATGGAAAAGATCCCACAAACCCCACATCTTCCAATGTTTTCTAGGTGTCCAGTCCTAGCCAACCCACTTTCCATATACTGTCCCTATGCACATGTAACCAAAACTTAAATTTTCATAGTACCTGTTTTGGAGTATTTCAGCTGCTTTTGAAACATCTCAAAGGACACGTGAGTCTTTATAGATGTACCTTTGAAATGTTTCAAAGGTCTTTGTAAAGTACCCTTTATTGCCATAGCATCATATTATCACTCAGGTTTGGGTTGTGATTCACAATAAGCCCACAATCCTTTGCATCTTTATTACTGACTAGCCATGTATTTCCATTTTGTATTTGTGCATTAAATTTCTTATTCTGAAGTGTAGCATTTTTCACCTGTCTTTACTGGATTTCCTGTTGCTGATTTCAGACCAACTCTCCAGTTTCTCAAGATCAGTTTGAATTATGATCCTGCCCTCCAAAGTCATTGCAACTACCACACCACCCTGTGTCATCTGCAAATCAATTGTGTTAGCATATTCCCTATTCCATCATCCAAGTCATCAATGTAAATATTTCATAGAATGTGGCCCAGAACAGACCATGGAGTTCACTTGAAATCCCACCCAGTTTGACAGGAATACTTTTATAACTGCTTTTTAAAGAGTGCTTTTACATCCAGTTGTACACCCACCTGATGATGATAACATCTATACTATAATACTTTAGCTTGCTTATAAACCTCATTTTCAGGATATACCATATCTGCTACTTCCCTGCTTACTCCTTAGGCCACTTACCTCATCAAAGAAGGAAATTAGATATGTTTGTCAAGAACAGGTCAAGATAATGTTGGCTGTTCTCTTATTGTTTTATCATTTTCTATGTACTCACAAATTGATTGTTTATAACTGTTTCAGATTTTTTTTCCAGGAATCTAAGTTAAATTAACTGGTCCATATTTGCCTATGTTCCAAAAATGTTACAAAAACATAGTTATATTTAACTGTCTCAAGTAAATCTTTTAACGTTTACCCTGTATGTTTAAAAGTCCCAGTGTGCTTACATAAAATAATCACCTACTATATGTTT
>NW_017729024.1:70052829-70058912 GCF_001723915.1 Gavialis gangeticus | reverse complement strand
CCTATGTTCTCCTTTAAAATACTTACATTTGCCTTTTCCATTCCTCTGAAATCACCTCTATCCTCCAGAATTACTTGAAAATAATCACTAACCAGGTCAACTGGGTCTTTAACCATTCTAGGGTGAATATTATTCGTACTTGTAAACTTATCTATTTTATCCAAATATTCTGTAACATATTGCTTATATACTCTGATCTGTCACTCATCTCTTTGTTACAGTTAATTTCCTTAAGTATATGGTCAACATTTACATTTTTGTGTAGATAGAAGCAAGGAAAATTAAATGCTTCAATCTTCTCTGTCTCATCTATTAATTTTTATCCTTTATTATTTTGTAATGGACCCATATGTACTTCACTTTGTTTGCCTCCTGTTTCTAATATAGTCATAGATCCTTTTCTTGTTCCTTTTTATAGACTCTGTTAATTGAAATTCATTTTGTATCGTAGCCACTATGTTTTTATATTTTTTTATTTACAGGCATGTTTGTGAATCACATAGCATAATTTGCTTCTTGTTATTGGATTTCAGTATTCTATAATTAAGTGATTTTGGTCTTATTTTTCTGTTATTTTTATTTATGGGTGGGCAAAATGATAATATCCTAAGCATCTAAAGAGGTAAACACACAATGTTTTAAATTTGATCTGTTCTTTTATTTTCATTATGCTTATTACACATATTGTCCTTAAAAATCTTATCAAAAATCCAACAAAGTCCACCAATTTTTTTTTTACTTACTTCAGAGACCCATAATAAATCCCTCAAATCATTTTCCAATGTCTGCCAATAATATTTTAAACTCTAGCTCTTTACTGCCTTTCATACTAGACTGTTGGCAAGAGCTGTTAAGGAATCTTACTGCAGCTCCAGAAGCATAAATACAATTGGCATTCCAGACTTGTGCCAAAGGCCACTGCCATCTCTCAGTGGGTATCTTCTTATTCATAGGCACCTGAGGATGTTATTAGCTTTACAGCTCCTGGCTTTAGAAATCTGGTGTGCCTCTGCCACAATGATGATGCCCTCTGCACTTTTTTGAAATTTTGAGTCAGTTTTAGTCAGTGGGAATTGTGTCATTTCCTTTGCTGGTGTGAGAATGTTTCCTGTGTAATAACCATACCATCTTATATTTTGGGATTAGCAGAATCAAAACAGAAATTCTTTCCAGACTGCATATTTTTCTGGTTTCTAATTTCAATTCTTATAACATGGAGCTTCACTGTTTCTATTTACATACTTTGATTTTACTCTATATAAATCAATATTATGTTGAGTTCCTGAATATTCATTTCAATTAAATGCTAATGCTGGTATCTAATTATGACAATTTAAAGGTCAGATCATTAGCCATTTAACTGACAAGCTTCAGAAGAAATGTTGAGGCAGGGAGATTACTATGTCCATGGGAAGGACTAGTAAGTAGTGGGGGAACATTGATAGCCCTTAGGGGTTCTGGAAGTTATCAAAGGATGCAGTTAGAAATTGTTACTTGCACTTTTGGGAACAGGAACTAGAGATTAAAGATCAATTCAAACATTTCAAGTTACCTGCAAGCCTCATAGTGTAGTAGATGGAAAGATAAGATGCATCTTCTTCACAGTCAATGAAAGCTGGAACTGGTGTTTGGTTCTAAACCCCAGACTCTTTCTGGATGTCAAAAGTTTCAACTTTTCCCAGTTTGCTAAAACCTCTGGTTGCTCCTTCACAACTTTTAAACCACAATTACAGTATTCATTATTACATGGAATTTTGCTGTGCATTTAAAATTCAATACATGCAGTTAGTTTAAAATAGTTTAAATGAGTGAAATTTATTAAAAAAAAAATGTTAAAGAGACTATATTATCCATTTTAATATATAATTCAATGAAAACCATCTTTTTTAAAGGTATTTGACACTACCATGGAATTTCCAATCTGCTGTCTCAAAGCACCATCAAAAATGAAATAGGTTTCTTATAGAATGTTCCTAGAGATTTTCAATGGAGCCTAAATATGTTGAACTCCCAAATCAAATTGAAAACTTTGAAAATCTCAGTCTTTACATCCAACCTGTGGAAGAGTGCATAGAACTTGACAGTGATCAAATAAATTTAATGGCATGCCAGAAGAAGTGCACCCCTGGAACTGGTGCATGATAGGTGATAAGGCAAAAGCTCATTGAGACAATAAGGTTTTTAAACAAGAACATTTACTGAATCTAATAATTGGTTCATGGCATTTTTACAAGAGGTTACTGAAACATAAGACACTTTTTTTAATCACACGGCCTTCATCATCCAACCCATAAATCTTATTTCCGATAGTTAATGTAGTAGAAATGGATGCCAATCTGTTCTGAAATGTGATGTAAAGATATTTTAAGAAGAACTAGTAATATTATAATAATTTGCACATATAGTAAGTAGCACAGGCGACTGGTAGGGGAAACATGCAGGGGCATGTGACCCCCTGAGACTGGCCCCCGACTCAGCACTGCTCAGGACAGGGCAGTATTTTTTTGCTGTGCAGGCCATCAGCATGGAGGAGATGGGCACTAAGACAGGGCACAGAAGTATAGGAGTAAATATGGGGCTTTTGGCCTGCCCACAAATTGTGCCCCCGTAGACTTAGGAGGCACCAGTCACCCCTGGTAGGTATTAGGTATGTGCAAATACTGGATTTAAACCTGCCTAGATGGTCTTGCCCCTGCATTCAGGGTCAGAATAGAATTTTACTCTGTGATCAGATTGGTATGGACTGTGGAGATTTTTGCCTTCCTCTGTAGCTGGGGGAGGGAGGGCAGGGGCTCTTTTTTTGGATCTCTCTACTGTATTTTAACAACCTTGCAGCAGAAGAACATTGGCCTCTGTGGTCTCCCTGCTTTACATGTGGCAGGTTGGGGTGTTATGACTTTTGATTGTGTCAGGGTTGACTATAGGCATTTTTATTCATGCACGTGCCACAGCACCTCACACTTTGAAAAGTGCCTGGTGCTGCATCGCCTACAGTTCTATAAGCAACAAAATGCATCTCATTGCTGAGAAAATGGTGGTGGTGTGCTTTTGAATTAAAACACATAGAAGTGTTTTAGGTGAAAAGCACACCACCACCATTTTCTGTGTACTGATGTGCATTTTGCCGCTTATACAACTGCATATGGCATAGCACAGTTTGCATCAGCTCATGTGCAGAGCAGCAGATCTGCAGCACATCCTGGGACAAAAAGGTATGTGTATAAATGGCCTATGTGGTTTTAATAAGAGTTTAGTCAATTGATTTGTATAAGATGGTTTGGATAAGGATAATCATGCCTCAGGCAGGGGGTTGGATGTGATGACCTCTAGAGGTTTATTCCAGTCCTGTTTTGGCATGAATGTATGATCCTCTATGTAACAATAATGTGTTTTATTTAGCAAATACAACTCAGAAAAGAAATGCCAGGGGAGTGAGTTTCGCAATAAAATTTTGGGGAAAATCTTGAGAAAAGGCAATTATGAAAATTTCCTAAATGATAAAAATACTTTTTTTGGGGGGTGGGGATTTTGAGTTAGGGGAGGGATCATCTCTGTTTCTCTGTGTTCAACACAAAGGGATCCACTTGTGTTACTGTAGGAGGAGTGATTATGATGATGATGATGTGTTCATAATTCAGAAAGTTTATTTTTGTTGTTTTCTCAAAGGAACTGTTCGTCATTTCAAATGTTACTTCTTTTAATTATTCTATAAATATTCCTCTAAATAAGATCATATATGCTGACTTTAGGTTTGCTTATATTGAAGAACTTCTGTAACATTTTTTTTTGCACTGAAGTGTTAGTGTTTGAAATCATTTCTTCAGATAGCTGTCTTTTTCGTGAGTGCTTATCAAAGGTGTTGACATAGTATCACCCAGTAATCCACAGGCTTATCATCAAATTCCACAAAAAACTCACTTCAGTGATGTAGCAACAGTTTGAAGGTCATAATAATCTCTGAAGGTCAATTTCCTGAAGCATGGTTCAGAGCTTTTGCTACGGGGTGAACTTTGTGTTTTGCTGCAGCCTACTTCAATCAGGAGCTAACTTGTGAATAATCAAGAAATACTTCACAAATACTTCTAAGCTCCACTTTCCTAATCCAAAGGTGTGATAGGGTGCAGCCAACCATGGTAATTCGACTTGGAACAAGTTATTATCAGATAGAAAACATGATGGTAAGCTGAAAGGTGTAGGGGACTTTAAAGACTTCAAATGTTCTATCAAATAGAATATGCAGTCTTCTATTTATCTGCTTTCCCAAAATGTATCATTTATATAGTGCAACTGAGCCTTCTGTGTCAAATCAAATGAGCAAATAAAAAAAACCCAGTCAACCCTATCCAACAGATCTAGCTCCTATTTTTGTATCATTCCCAGACAATTAGTAATCTATTAAATTTAAACACACACAAATATTGTCTGCATTCCCATGTCCCATAGAATAACCTGCCTTTAACCTGAATACTCAATCTTTCAGTCTCATGGAATCTAGGCTGATTTGTTTTACAAAGAGTATAATAGAGCCTAACAGGGAGTGGGATGAGCAATTACAGATCAGTAAAAAGATTAGTAGTTAACTTCTTTTATGTTGATGTTAAGAGTCTTAATTTGCATTTAAAAAGAAGTTTCTATTCTTTTGTTTTTACCTCAAGTGGTGTCTATACCAGATTTTTTTCTTATAATTTCTCACTGTTACTAATACCAGTGCAACCCCAACATATGGTAAGGGTGAAGCTCTGCCATATGTAATCAGCAACATTATTCTGGAGAAGGATCTATTCTTTACTGACTTGTATCATAATTAATTAGCTTGCTCCATGTGTAAATGAAAGCTAATTAAAGAGGCAAAGAGGCTAAGGGTTAACTTTTCTGGACCAGAGGAGCCCACAAGCCAAAATAAATTAGGAGATTTAGCTAGCTATTAAGAAAGTCCATTATAGAAACTGTAAAAGAATACAGGTGCTCAACAATTAGAACTCTAAGTAGATCTTTTATTTTAAGAGGAACACAAGCACTATCAGCCAGGGCAGAACTAGCCTATTTGTAAAAAATGTCGATGGGATTATTATCCAAGTGGAGCATCTCCTAGGCTATACTGGTAAAAAAAAAGTCTTTTTGCTAATGTGACTTATATCAGCAGGTCTGAGTGCATGCATACATGGAAGATTTTGGATACTAGAAAATAAAGTTTGGTCCACCAAAAAAAAAGGAAAAAAAATCACATCTCTAATTGTGACAGAGTGCTGCATACACCTGTCACTTTAAGAGGAGGGGCAGCCCACAGAGCAGCTGACAGGTGGAGGAAGTTAATGAGGGCATCACTTGCCCAGGAGAGGGCCAAGATATAAGCCCAGGCTAAGAGAGAGAGAATCTGGTGCCTGGGGAGTGGGGTGGGGAGGGGTTAGTATGTGGGACCAGAGAGGGTCTAGGAGCTGAAGTGTGTTGGAAGCCCAGCGTAGGGATAAGTGTGTTGAGAGCCTGGGGTAGGGCTGAGTGAGAACCAGCGAACGTCAAGGAATGATAACATCTGTGAAGCATGGGACGTGGTATAGAGATGGGATGGAGCCATACAATTAGCCATTAAAGTGAGAACCACAGACATCTAGTGGTTGTTAGAGAGAACAGCTTGGGCAGCTCTGGGGCAGCCTCCCTCACATAAATAACAAAACATGAAGGCATGGCAGAAAAGACAGAAGTGGTGATTGCCTGAGTTTCATAGATTCATAGATGTTAGGGTCAGAAGGGACCTCAATAGATCATCAAGTCCGACCCACTGCATAGGCAGGAAAGAGTACTGGGTTCAGATGACCCCAGCCAGATACCTATCCAACTTCCTCTTCAAGACCCCCAGGGTAGGGGAGAGCACCACCTCCCTTGGGAGCCCATTCCAGACTTTGGCCACTCTAACTGTGAAGAAGTTCCTCCTAATGTCCAGTCTAAATCTGCTCTCTGCTAGCTTATGGCCATTACTTCTTGTGACCCCCAGGGGCACCTTGGTGAGCAGAGCCTCACCAATTCCCTTCTGCGCCCCCATGATGAATTTATAAGCAGCCAGAAGGTCACCTTTCAACCTTCTCTTG
>NW_017729024.1:70050004-70052201 GCF_001723915.1 Gavialis gangeticus | reverse complement strand
AAGAACTCATTGAGGAGTTCAGCCTTGTCCCCCCTGTCTGTCACCAATTGCTTTTGCCCATTCAGTAGTGGTCCTATTCCACCCTGGGCCTTCCTTTTACTCCCTATATATCTGAAAAATAACTTTCTGTTATCCTTAGCTTGGGATGCCATCCTCAGCTCCATGGTAGCTTTGGCCTTTCTAACTGCCTCCCTACAACTGTGAGCTGAGGAGGTATACTCCTCTTTAGTAATCTCTCCCTGTTTCCACTGCTTATGTGAAGCCTCTTGGCCCCTTTCCCCCTTCTCCCCCTCATCAGAATTGTCTCCCTCTGTGCCCGAAGGATTGTTTCCATAAGGCACAGCCACCCTTCCTGGGCTCCCATCTCACCAAATCTCTTACTCTGCAGTGCGTCATTGACTAAACTCCTGAGTTCGCTTAAGTCAGCCTTCCTAAAGTCTAGAACTTCCACCCTACTAGTTACCTTACCCACTCTATGCCTTATGATGAATTCTATTATTTGGTGGTCACTGTCCCCCAGGTGACCACTGATCTGTAGGTCCCCTGTTGCCAATACCAGGTCCAATAAGGCATTCCCCCTCGTGGGACCATGTACCTCCTGCATCAGGTAGAGTTCTTGTACACAGGATAGGAACCTGTGTGAATGGTGGGAATTTGCTGTCTGCATCGCCCAGTAGAAGGATTATGGGTGTGGATACATGGAGGTCAAGGAGAAAGGGATTTGGTGGTGTTAGTCTGCTATAGACCCCCACACTGAGAAGAAGAACTAGATTTGGAACTCCTGAGGCAGCTCTCAGAGACCATAAAGATTAGGGAGGCAGTAGTCATGGGGGACCTAAACTACCCTGACAAGCAGAATTAGTCAAACACTGAATGTTTGTAAAAATCCAACCCATCCATTTCTCCTTCTTTTTCTAAACAAATAAGTCTTTTGGTTTCATATTCCCTTTAATTGTTGTCTACAGCCATGTGATGAGGTACTCAGGACTAGTATTCAAGATGGAATTACAGCAGAATGGCACAGGGACAAACTATTATCCCCCAGCTGCATGATGTGATATCTTGCCCTTAAAGTGCACTGCCTTTTTTGCTGCAGCTTCAGCTATATTTTCTTTCATACCACACACCCCCAAGTAAGACAAGCAGTTTGTTTTTGGAAGGCAAATTATATATTTTAAAATATTTTTTTCCAGAGATGTGGCCAGCTGTGTGACATCCAGTAAGTCCAGGAAGCGTGGCATCCCAGAAAATAGTTTGGGTGAGGCAGCAAGAACTGCGTAGTGTGGCAGGACAGCAACAAAATGAGACCCTAGACCCTTGCAAGGTTGTAACTTCTTTACTGTAAATAGTTCTTTATATAAGTTCCTGTACAGAAAATAAGGTAGTTTCTCCAAACCACAAGACTTATCCAGATGCTACTGTCTATATGCAGCAATTCACTTTCCTTCAGCTAACTCAGTTGCTCTTTCAGACAAAAAATATAGTGCTCAGCCAATAGTTACTGTTGTGAGAGGGTTAACATGACTCTGTCCCTTCTGCTTCCTTTGTCCATAGAGAAGCTACAGCCATCTTGGCAGTCAGAAGCAAACAGGCATTGTGTTCTAATATCCCTCCCTGTTTCTATTCCAGTGAAGTATTCTATTCCCCACTTAAGCTTCCCCACTTAAGAGGTGCACTCCAGTTTTGAATGGCTGGTTTGCAGGGGGAGGCAGAGTCCATGTGGTATGCAAGTAAATATGGTCATTACAGGATCACATGTATGTTTCCCCTACTGCTATGTCTACATCATTTTTATGTTGCTGCAGTGAAAATTTCCTCCAGTGACTTTCACTGCTGAGGATCACATTCTCTGCTAAAGACTTCTCAATCAGGAGTAGTCCCCTGCCCCTCCCCACTTAAGCTGAAGAAATCATACATGCAAACTTGTCACTCTGCTGAGTGTTTCTACCTAACAAGTTGCCTCTAGTCTTTAATTTATTAGTGCTAGCACCTGGCAGGTATGTGATAGTCTGTTGATAAGGCCTGGTGCTGGTGGTCATTGCATTCAGTTATGTTGTTGTATCCCAGCCTTGGGTTTTCCAAACTAATACTAGATGTCACAAAAAATAACCCATTGTTCTGCAACACATCTTGCATCAACCAATATCTGATGGATAATGCATGATATATAGTCACCCTTTCCAAAAAAAAAAAAAAT
>NW_017729024.1:70047635-70049901 GCF_001723915.1 Gavialis gangeticus | reverse complement strand
ATGGATAATGCATGATATATAGTCCCCCTTTCCAAAAAAAAAAAAAATCATCCATGCACATTGCTCCATTCTATGTATGAGTACAGCCATCCATGCCTTTTCGTTTTCTACAGAGTAATGTAATTTTCCTATTATTCAAAATAATGGAGAAATGCCATAATGGATAAATAAGTAAATACAGTTGCCAAAGACTTATTTTTAAACAACAAAACATTCCTAATAAAACTGAGTTTTGAAAAGAGTTCATGTATAAAAAATATTCCTTATGTCTAATTTACCTAATAGAATGCCTTTACTGCAAAATTTGGGATTTTCATATTACTAAACACTCTAAACAACAATAAAGCAACATCTTTTACACACTAATAACTATTGGCAGTTAGTAGATAAGGCAGGAAATACACCAACGTATCAAATGCCATTGCAACTCTAATATTTGGATGTTTCTTTAAAAACCTGCTTGAGTTTATTGTGACTGTGCCAAATCATTTTTAATTATATTTCAATTTACATTTCAAATTACATATAAGACTGATCTCATTCCTTTAGAATTAAAAGGTTGTAGAATATATTATGTCCAAAATCAGCCATCAAAACAGTAACCCTCCCTTCTTTTTAATGCTTTAAACAATTTTAAATAACAAAGCTGTTCAAAGCAATTCATCTTCAAACATGTCAAGATACTTTAAAGTTAAATCGCTTTTAGTAATAGTCATTTTCAATTACAAATTAACTTTGATTTGTTGCCCTTCCTGTCATTGGTATTTGACTAGAATGAGTAACTGTGGTCTATAAATTACAATCTCTAACCTGAACCTAGCAATCCATTAGGGATATACTTTAAAATAGAAATGGACTTTCATATGCAGCTCTTCCACATAAAATCACCATAACTAACAAAAGCCAAACTCAACACCAGATGCTTTTTTTCATCCCTTCAATAGCCTCTTTCATTTCAGAAAAAGGAAATGGCTTAAAATACCTCTTCCTGCTACTTTGCCTTTTGATGTATAATATAAGAAGAGGCATTTTAATGACAAATTGAAAATGAAAAATATAATGTCTTGAAGTGGCCCTTGGGTGAAATCCTGACACCATTGTGTTCACTGAGGCTAGGTACAGACATTCAAAAATCTTGAGGTGGAATCAATCTAAGTTATGTGGTTTTCTGTAAGTGGTGCAGTTTAGACTGGTAGTAAACAGAACACACATTTGTCTGTTGGTGGAGGGGAACAAATCTTAGACAGGGTTCTGCCATTTTAAAACCAGTCTGAGTGGCAAACTCCTATTCTGTTAAGGGTATGGACTGGTTTCAAATAATTTATACCAGTAAAAGTGTAGTATATGTACTTGACCTCAGAGTTTATTGTTATGTCTTGTTTTGCATATCACCAGTTAGAACATTATGCATATCAGATGCATACCTTACAGCATAATTTTAGAGAGGAGCTGAGAAGAAGAAAGATTTAGGGCCTTTGGCTATGTTCTATATAGCCTATAACATGACTTGGATAGATTGAATAGAATTATATTATACCAATTCCTTTTTGTACCTTGCCTTATCATAGAATCATAGAATCATAGAAGTAGGGTCGGAAGGGACATTGTAGATCTTCAAGTCCAACCCCCTGCCTGGGCAGGAGAAAAAACCGGGCTCAAATCCCAGCTAGGTAGGCATCAAGCCTCCTCTTAAAGACCCCCAGGGTAGAAGCCAGCACCACTTCTCTTGGAAGTTGGTTCCAGATCCCAACCGCCCTAACTGTGAAGTAGTTCTTACAGATGTCTAATCTAAACCTACTCTCCAACAACTTGTGGCTGTTATTCCTTGTTATGCCAGGGGGTGCTAGGGGAAACAAGGTCTCTCCCAAACCCTTCTGGTTCCCCCTAGTGAGTTTATAGACTGTCACCAGGTCCCCCCTCAGCTTTTGCTTAGGAAGGCTGAACAGGTTCAGGTCCCACAGTCTATCATTGTAGGGTCTGCCCTGTTGTCCCCAGATCATTCGGGTGGCCCTCCTCTGGACCCTCTCAATGTTGTCCACATCCCTCCTGAAGTGGGGCGCACAGAACTGGACACAGTACTCCAGCTGTGGCCTGACCAGTGTTGCACTGAGGGGGAGGATCACCTCCTTGTCCCTGCTAGAGATGCACCTGTGGATGCACGACAAGGTCCGGTTAGCCCTTCCAACCGTGACCTTGCATTGTCGGCCCATTTTCATCTTGGAGTCAATGACTCCAAGATCCCTTTCTGCTTCTGTGCTCTCCAGAA
>NW_017729024.1:70042429-70042635 GCF_001723915.1 Gavialis gangeticus | reverse complement strand
CTGAGGGGGAGGATCACCTCCTTGTCCCTGCTAGAGATGCACCTGTGGATGCACGACAAGGTCCGGTTAGCCCTTCCAACCGTGACCTTGCATTGTCGGCCCATTTTCATCTTGGAGTCAATGACTCCAAGATCCCTTTCTGCTTCTGTGCTCTCCAGAAGGGCATGTCCTATCTTATAAGTGTGCTGCTGGTTACTACTGCCCAA
>NW_017729024.1:70041502-70042418 GCF_001723915.1 Gavialis gangeticus | reverse complement strand
AAGCATTGGTATACAGGCATTTAAGGCCCTGCCTAGCTGCGGGTGCCACGCCCCCCCCGATTTAGGAGACTGTTTGGACCCCTGTTTCTTACCTGGGCACTCTTAGCATTTATTACCTGTCTTGCTTGGGTGGTGTCTCCTCATCTTCCTGCAGCCCCCTCCCCCGGTGATGCTAGTTTAAAGCTCACCATACGAGATCAGCCAACCTGGAAGAGAAGACACGCTTACCTTTAGGAGAGAGGTGAAGCCCATCCCACCCCAGCAAGCCCCCCACCCAAAAGTATGGGTCATTATCAAAGAACCCAAGGCCTGCCTCATGGCACCAACTGCGTAAGCACCGATTCACCTCGCCAATGCAGGCCTCGTGTCACTGTCCCTGCTTACTCACCAGAAGAAGAGAGGAGAATACCACCTGCGCCCCATCTCCTTAAGCTTGTCCCCCAGAGCCTTGAAATCCTTCATAATGTGGTCAGGGTTGCCCCTGGCCATGTCATTCATCCCCATGTGGATGACAACCATGGAGTACTGGTCTGCAGGTTGGATGTAGGCCAGGATCTTCTCCATGAGGTCTCTAACCCAAGCCCCAGGCAAGAAGCAGACCTCCCATGTCATGGGGTCAGGCCAACAGATGGGACGTACCAGTCCTCATAGGATGGGGTCTCCGATGACAAGGACCCAGCATTTCTTCCTGCTGGTGTTCACTTTCTGCCCATTCTTTGTTATGTCGGGAGTGGCACTGTCCCCGCCGGAGGCAATTTCACTGTCTTTCTCCATCACAGCTGCCAGGGCATCGAACCTGTTCCCCAGGTGAACTGGGGAGCTTCCACCACTCTAGGCCTAGCAGCTCTGGATTTGGACACCTTCTGTCACTCCTGTGTTGGATGCATCTCCTGTGGGGGCTGTACAGTGGGTGACC
>NW_017729024.1:70030593-70040854 GCF_001723915.1 Gavialis gangeticus | reverse complement strand
CACCCCCCCAGGACCCCACTTAGCCCCCCCCCACAGACAGGAGGGCAAGGGGCCACTGACCCCGTCATGTGCTCCGTCTGGGTGGAGGCCTCAGAAGAGCCCATGGCAGGCGGCCGCGCTACTGGGGGACTGTGATTTAACTTGAACTAGGAAGGAGCTGGGGACAGAAGTTTCATAAACTGGTTTGAACCAAATCAGTTAAGCCTGATACTAAATTTAACCGGGTTTATCTTAAACCAACTTCAGCCATTTTGAAACTGCTTTATGTGCACTAAACTTCTGGTCTGTTACAAGTTTAAACCAGTTTCTGATGACTGAAACCAGTTTATGTGTAACTTCTGTCCCTGGCCCAAATCCTAGAGATTTTGGGGGCAGCAGGAAGAGGAAGTGAACACACAGCCCATGCTGGCTACATGCCAGAGAGGTATGCTCTGGCACCCCCCTGGCTTCTGGCCTGAGCCACTGCAGACATGTGGCTACATTTCCTGAATCAAAAGTAAATGCATGTCCAATTGTTTCTCACTTTAATATCTGCAGCTTAGACTAACCTGCAAAGACTTAATCAATTCAGCCTTGGGCTTTTTGACTGCCTGTACTTAGCCCTGCCATCCACACTCACAATGGCAGGACTCTCCAGGGTTGTTCATCACTTCCTCTTTCTGCTTCCAAGTGCTTCTGGGATTTGTAGTCCACAGTCACAGACAGCAATAAGTTTCTGTAAGTTTAGGAGTAGGGCAGCTCTGTACTCAGAGGTAAGGTGGGTTTAACCCCCATCACTGGCCCCAGGCCCCAACTAGGATTTGTCTGGGGGAGGCAGTCCCTGCCACCCCCTGCACCCTGTACAACCCTTCTCTTCTCTGCTGGAGCAGACAGAACATCCCAGTCCAGACAAGGGCTGCAAAGCATGCTAGGATGGTAGAGGATTGTGATTTAATTGAACCAGGAAGGGATCTGGGACAGAAGTTTTATAAACCAGTTTCACCCAAATCAGTTAAATCTGATGTTATATTCAACCAGGTTTACATTAAACCTGTTTCAGATTTTTTTAAACTGGTTTATGTGCACTGAGCTTCTGTTTTGTTACAGGTTTAAACCGGTTTCTGATTATTTAAACCAGTTTATGTGTAACTTCTGTTCCTAGCCAAGAAGAGATTTTTCAGTGATGGGACAGTGGTATGCATTGAAAATGCCAGGTCCAATTCTCATTAATGGTTACAGTACCTCAAAGATGCAACATTATTTTATTACACAAAATATAAATATGTACTCATATATATCTATGACTAGTATAACTAGTTAGAAAAAACACCCCATTTTCCTTTACCTAGCTGAATGCAGGGTAGATTTGCACCTTATAGACTAACTAAATCACAGATGCATAACTTTTGAAAGCACTTGCAATCATAAGTAGCATATATATATTACATTCTTACATAAAGCCCAGGGCAAGCTTGTGAACAATGCACCTAAAGTATACACAGGTCGTCACATTATGTCAAGCAGTGAAAGAATTTTAATGTACTGCAGGTAGGGAATTTAAAATCCTTATACAAGGAGTTTAATATATTGCCAGTAGGACTTAGGAAAATAATGTCATGAATTTTTAATAAATAAAAAAATGAAAGACACCCAGTTGAACATTTTGAATTCTGAAGGCTTTTACTGAATAAACATATAATACAAAATTAAAAAGCCAGGGCAAGAGCCAGAGAGAGAGAGTTCTGAGAGCACTCGGGTTGGTACTTTTCTGATTATATATTTATGTTCTCTGCATCTTGTAATGTGAAACTTCAGTAGGAAGACCTGTCCCCTGTGAGCAATGGGGGTAACAGGTCCTGTCATTATGAATTATTATCCTTATCTTGTGATCAAGAGGAGGGAAGAGACTGTTCCTCAGAGATGATGAAGTGAAATTTGTAGCTCTAATCTCTAGAGCATGATTGTTCAGGTGTTGCCCTTGAACATTGTACCACTACGTTCTCCAGTAGGGCTGTTTGCCCCTCCATCATCCTCAGCAGTTCACCAGGACCTCTCAGGATCATTTTTCCCATCCATAGCTGGTACAAGAATAGAAATGATCCATAAGCTAAAAGTACTGTGCCAACATATTCATTGCAATTTAAGTTATCCTTGGCTTAAGCACATACTACTTGGTACCTGTTGATTAGCATTAATTGCATTGCAAAGTAAACAGTTCTGTAGTAACCCAGAGGGAAGTGAATGCTTTAAACTGCTTTGAAACATGTCTTGGCTTTTTTGAAATTTCTGCATATCTCAAGTTTACCTCATAATTTCTGCATATCTCAATATTTACCTCATAATTATTCTTGTTGACTCAAAATCCAAGGCCATTACTAAAACTGTGATAAAGGGAGTTTATTCTAATTCTCCCTTTCCTATTTCTGCCCCTAAAAAGTATTTCAGCCAGTCTGGCTACGTTCAAATCCACTATTGCCTCCCTCTTGAATAAGGGCAATCAACATAGAAAAAGAAAGGGAAAGCATTAAGCACTATGTGGGACAAATCATGTTTCATCTGGGAACTGTGAATTTGTATATTTTGAAAAGTCAATCATTCTATTTTTTTCCACACACCTACACAGGCAGTATTTTGTGCTGAGGGACTTAAGAGCCCAGGAGACAGAGAAGAGCAGATATACATAGAGGTACCTCAATAGGAGCAAGAACCAAGATGTTCACATGTCCTAATACAGTTTTACTGTACTACAACAAATAACCATAAACATCCATTGCTCTATGCCTACAATTCATGAAAATCTTGAGAACCTATCATTAAGACTTCAGGTTGACTAGACTGATGCAAGTTGAGAAGCTCCAGGTCTTCTCCAGACTTTTTCCTAGTATCTGTTCTCAGGTACACTGAAGACCACAGGCTGAAGAGTTAGTGTAGAGGTATTATCCCTGAAATGTACTTCTGGTTTGGAGCATGCCTATATCAGAGCAATCTGTGCTCAATCTTATGCTTGATGGCACCCACCAAAGTAATGGTATAGAGAAACTTCATTGTCCTGAATACTCTTAGGATTTAGTTTCCTTGTTGTGGTACTGGATTAGATCTCAGGAATAATGTCTCCTTTTCACTTGTTAAGATGGCTATTTGTAGACTGGCATACACTGCAGGCTTGTACATGTGTCTACCCCCCCCCCAGGGCATGAGTACCAGGACCTCAGCATGGGACCAGGTCCAAGAATTAATTCTAGCTCTCGAAAATTCAAAAGTCCACATGTGCAAAATTGCCACATGATGGAACTATGAACAACCATACCATACCTTAGTTAGCACCAGAATTTAAATGGTGAGGTGATATGTGGTCATGACCACAAATTATTAGAGGGTACACAGGCAAGCAGAATAGTCAAACTATCAGCAAAATAGGGTAGGATGTCATTGGGATTACTGTCACTATCTTTCAGAAATGGAATAGAGCCACACTTAATTGTGGGTAATCTTATCCTTTTTTAGCCAACCTGCTGAGGTTTATTGACACAGATTTTAACAGCTGATAATATTTAAGGCAAAAACAGTATGGATACAAGGCACTTTACCACGAAATAATTCAAGCTTGCAATAAAGTATAGAAAACTGTATTTCAGTAATATCTGAAAGTTTATGAAGTTGTACATGTGAAAGATGCTGATGTTGTATTTACAAGCCTTCAGGAAGTTTGAATCCAAGTTCAAAAGTTGTAATTTTCTGCTATTCTAGTATAGATCCAAAATCTTGATAGAGAAATCCTTGGGAACTTTGGGAAAACTCTCAGTCCAGAAACAAACTCCACATATTTCTGGTCCCTCTCTACAACATGAGCCATGGAAACTACGTTAAACTTTGTAACTATCCATGTCTCAACATCTGGAAGGAAGATTACCCAAAATTCCTGCCAATTCCTCTATCACAATTCTTTAAGCCTAAAGTCATACATATTTGTTGAAAGACTGTCAGAGCACCACTACTATTTCTAACTTAAATAATTGAGTTTTAACAGGATGATTTATGGTTAAGCTACACATGAAGAAGTTAAGATTTTTTTAAAAAAAATACAGGCTGCAATTAATAAAAAAACCTGGTAAAATCATGCAGCTAATGGAAGAATCAAGATGACTATTATTTTTGATGAAATTAGAGTATAAATTTACTGCAGAATTTCTATATTTATAAAAAAAGAATATTACAAAGTATTCTTATTCCCACAGAAAACCTTTTAATACCATTAGTATAATAATATTCTTGGCAGAGCTGGTATTGCCACCTATAGTTAGGGTTGCCCAACACTTCCTATTATATAGGCTCTATTTCCTGAAGCTTATAACTTTGCAAACTTAAATTGCTGGGCTAAGGTTTTCCTTCATAGAAGTCTTCTTCAGGCTGATTTATGATATTCCTGGGAAAATATATATTTTTTATGTTAAAATAATTCTGATTGATTTAATAGAAAAGTGTTTATTCAACTTGGTATGAGGATTGTCTAGGTTTAAGCAATGCTCGTTTTCTCCTCTTGTGGAAGTTCCCCAAAATATGCAAGATTGTATGACATCCAAGACTTTGCAGTTTTGACATGTTCATTAGACTTACTAGAGATTTGAAGATAGGCTTAGTTGAGAATCTGTGTGTTTGAAACATACTCAAGCCCAGGAACAGGCTCGAGGCTGGGTAGGACTGTCTCTGCCACTGTTATTTTTGGCTGAAGTGGGCTTCTTTGATGCCTGGTACCAAAACTGGAACACAGAACAGAACTTCTCCTGGGATTGCAACTTTCCTTATGTTTTCACTAAATCCTGGAGTTGGAAAGGACCTCAAAGATGAACTAATCCAGTACTCTGCATGGATTCAGACATCCTAGACAGGGGTCTGCCTTTTCTCGAAGGCCTCCAGTGAAAGATGTGGAGTCTCCTGCACAAAGGCATCTCACATTCCTCCGACAAATATTACTGCACAAAGGACAAGAGGGGTTACTGAAGGTGAGATAAGAAACATGAAAATTGATGGTGGAGATACTGGAACCAGAGAGAGAAGAAACAAAATCTCCACCCAGATGCTCTCAAATAAAGCAATCTTCAGTTTGACCTCTAAATTAAGCTATCATTATATGTCACTTTCAGCCTCTCCCAGACACCCACAAGCAACTACCAGATTTCCCTAAGCCAGCTTTCTTTTCCAGCTTCTTGTAACCACCATCTCTCCATATCTCATTCTAGAACTATTCCACCCAATCTAGATCCCTTTCTGGTTACCAATATACTCCACAAGGCATCTCCACAAACCGATCTTCCTTTAGATACTTTCTAACTTCTCTCAGTCATCTCCACCCATCCAAGCCATTCCATAATTC
This sequence comes from Gavialis gangeticus, assembly GCF_001723915.1. NCBI lineage: Eukaryota > Metazoa > Chordata > Crocodylia > Gavialidae > Gavialis > Gavialis gangeticus. The sequence continues at coordinate 70,035,504 of NW_017729024.1, read as the reverse complement.
CCATTCAATTAATGACAGATAACCAGTAACTTTAAATGCTGGATACTCAAGTAGTCACAGGAAGGACAAGCTATCCATTTTACCTGCATACTTGCCTGACATAGCTTGAAATGAGTTTAAAATGTTTGAAACATATTGCATACACCCCCACTTCATTGCAGCAGAGACATTTTTTGAAGGGTGTAGACTAGTGCGCTGTTTCCCCAGCCTGGAGTCATGACACGTTCTTGTCCCTTCTGCAGTGTCCATCACTGTATCTTCTACTTAAAATGTATTCCATAATTCAAATAGCTTTCAACTGGTACTTTATTTAGGGCTTCCACCATGCTCTGAAGCCTTTCTGGTGCTCTGCTTCAGTAGATCCTTTAGCACTACATTAGGAGCTGTGAATACTGCTACCCCACAGCTGAGAACAATGCCCTCTTCATAGGCCAGATTACAACTCCTTCTTACTTCTGGTATTCCAGCTATTATGGTCCCTATTATAGGCCAAGTCAGAAGTGAATGCTCCCACGGTATCGTCCACCTTCCCCAACACCCAAATAATTATGAAACAGACCATTACAAGGAGAATGAAAGATCATTACTGTAAAAAAAAAATAATAGTTGACCCACATTGAATACATAATGAAAATCTGCACCACCAAACGGATCAAATATTAAAAGACTAAATATTATTCTTATTGTCATTACAGTTTATATTTTCATAGTCATGAGGGAAGATAATCAGAATACAAATATTAAATAAAGGGATTACAAATGGGCCAACAAGAATGAAGTTATATGCATGTATCTACATAAAAAAACTCCAAAGAGAGAAACCCAATTAGCTGAGTACAATCAGACACAAGCTGAATCAGTGAGAATAGCAGGTATGCATGAGATTCCAGGCAACTAATGAAAACACAAAATAAAGCCAGCCAGGAAGTGATTGCAATGCATTGCTGGCAAACATGTAGCCACAGAAGGGAGATATAGAAACCCCCAAACTGGGTTATTCTGAACAATGTCAGAGAGATATGAGACCTCAAATGAATTGGGAAGACAAAAAGCAAATTAATAAACATGGGTAGAAAAAGAGAGCTATGCAGAAATGAGAGCAGCACAGAATGAGACTGGTCCAGCGGAGGGAAAAATGTTTGCAGTGTGTAGAAAGGTCAAGCATTTCTTGTGTGTATGCCAGCTGAACAACTGCAAATCTTGAAGGGGTACACACAGTCAGGCACAGAAACTGACACTCAGCAGGACACCAAATTGTTTCAAGCTTCTGTACAAACCACAAAGCATGTTATCTATAGCATAATCTAAAAAGACCAAAAGAATGAGTACTGGTATGAAAACAAAAGTCCGTTGTATACCAGAATCATCAGAGAGCTAACTGGAAACCACTAAAGGTTCTGGAATGAGCCAAATTGGCAAGATAAAATGGCATCCCTTAAAGTCATCTGAAAAGTGGTATGTTGGCACAAAAGGAGCTGCATTGGGGTTGTGTTTAGAAACTGCTTCAGTCAAGCTTGGTCTGGGACTAGAAACTATAAAGCTACTCAAATTGATAAAAAAAAAAATCATAGGAGTAGAATCAGCAAAACCAAAGCTCACAGAAGTGACTATAAAGAAAAATAAAAGAAATAAATTAAAAAAGGGATCTTTGAAAGAATGGGTCCTTTCTAGGATATTGTAAAATCCTGCTTCTACACACAAAAGGAAGACTGACTCCCACATTCAGACACTAAGTAGAATTAAATTAAATAAAGAAGTTAGGAAAAGTGCAAAGAGATGAGCATCCAGAAGTCTGGATAAAATCTATTCTTGCAATGAAATAAAGAAGTGTTTATAAAATCAAAGGGATTTAATCAAAATACTATATTTAAAATACTCCATTTTAGACAACAGCACTCACTGACTTGTGGCTGCCATTTCTTCAGTGTCATAGATTCATAATGTGGATCAGTGGCAAATATAAATACATTACAAAAAAAGAGAAGTCCGTACCATTCCATTGTTATGAGCCAACATAATAAAACATATGGGTTGGATTGTGCATTTTGGGCAAAAGATACCATCAACAAAGAGCCTCACCATTCAAAAAAGGGCTGTGCAAAGTGCACTTCCACTACTACCTCTTACAGAACATGAACTTCCAGTTTCTCTGCATGTCAGCTCATAAGATAGAGACTGCATCTCTCCCCACTTCTGCCTTGTATTACTATCTTGAGAAAAACATTTTGTGACTGTGCAAGTGTAGCCCACTGATGAATGTGGTCCTTTTCTATGACCAGCCTGCAAATGACATCGTTTATTACATCTTCAACCAAAAAGTCTGGGCTTTTAATCTCAAGCATTTAGATCTGAATATCTGGTTCATTTTCCAGTATATCAGGCAAAATAGTAGTCATTACACAAATCAGGCATAGAACCAACTGTGACACATTCCACTGGTGATATAACTGTGGAAATATTTTCTGTGGCGGGATGTCTTTCTCCCACTGGCTTTATGTCCTTAGCTGAGACAAACAAAAATACTGTACCAACATAGAAAAAGCTGTTGTCAGACTGACTTAATTGCTCTGACAATTTAGAAATCTGAATGGCTGAGTAAAAAGTAGGGGCTACAAATAAAATAGTATTCTAGATAGACTTGACTTCCAGGTTTTTGATTACATCCTCAAAATGGATATGGCCAGTAATGTGGCTCCAGAGGCTGTATTTCAAGGAATAAGATACTCCTCCTCAGGGCTTTTTGTTAAGCCTCCATATGGTACCAGATGTCACATCGCAGGTGAACAGTTTACCAAAGGTGAGTAAGTAAGTTTAATTCATACAGGATTTCAATAACAATCTTAAATAGTAGGATCTGATCAGCATTGCATCATTTCATTTAAAGGAGAAACTGAATACCCAAATGCAGAAAAAAAATAGATAGCTTTATCTTCCACTTGGTAAAAAGGAATATGTGTCTGAAGTTAAGAAAAAACATGCTGCACATTCACAGAATCTCTAATGAACTTTCCTACTAATAAATAATGTCAGGTAATTTTCTGTCCTCAAAAGCATGTTTTCAACTCCCACAAAAGTCACTGAAGGCAAAATTTAGTTTATAATACTTACTAGAATGAAGTATTAGTTACTTAGGGGTAACTAAGGGTTGTGTAAGGGTTCTATCTCAATTGCACCTCATCCACAGAGGAATGGGAAGAAGAGACATAAGGAATCTTATCTATTTGGCACAGTACCATAATTTTCTGAGGTAAGAGCTGACTAGGGTTAAGAATGGCCTGTCCAATTTCTAGGCATGTGGAAACCAAAATCCCCGTGGGATGCTTCATGGGGACCACGTGCCCATGGGCCACATCAAGGTAAGCCACAGGCCCTTTGGGCTGCATGCAGTACAGATATCCCCTGCCCTCTGCACCGCACAGCTGCAGAATCACCCTCAGCTTCCCCAGCTGCACCTCACTCTACTGCCTCACTCCTTGGGGTGGGGGCAGGCAACTGAGCTGGATGAAGGAGGGGAGCCTGGAGAATCTGGCTGCTGTTGCAGCAAGAACAATGAGGGAGCAGTGGCCAGACAGAAGCCCGGGAAAAAACTTCACCCCTTGTGGGCCATATTTGGCCTGCAGGGCACCAGTTGGACAGCCCTGGGTTAAGTTTTCAACCTTTAAACAGTGGCCAGCAAATCTGAATGGCTGAAAAGGTTGTAAATAAAATAACACAAAGCAGGGAAACATATTCTCTGATTTGCACCTCCTGATTTCATAAACTATAGAGACTCTTAGAATCTTAGAGAAGTAAGGCCAGAAGGGACCTCCAGAGGTCATCTGGTTTAGATCCTGACTGAGCTAGGATCATCTTTACCCAAACTATCCTATACCACTCCATTGGCTAACCTCTTGGTAAAACTAAACAGTCAACCCTGGCACAACCACAAGATATAACACCCTAACCTGCTACAGGTAAAGCAGAGGGACCACAGAGGCTAATGTCCTGCTGCTGCAAGGTTGTTAAAATACATTCAAGAGATCTAAGCAAGAGGGCCATTCCCCCTGCTACAAACGAATGCAAAAATCTAGAGTCCATACCAGTCTGGCCATAGGGTAAAATTCCCTCCTACCCCAAACATAGAGATTAATCTGACCCTGAGTGGTGGAGTAAAACCCTCTAGCCAGGAACCTCCAAGACTAAATCCCAGAAGGAGCATTGGCACACCCCAATCAAAATCCCCATCCTTGGTTGCAGCCAACAACCAGTGCCCCTGAGGAAGGCCAAAAAACTCTGACACGTAGCAGCAGGGGAGTGGGAATTACCACCCAGCCCCATGCAGCAAATAGCAAAGACCAGAAGCATGTGAAAAAAACCCCTAAAAGAACACAGGCATGGCTATGCCTAAATCATACCTCACCAGCGGCTGTCCAATCTCTATTTGAACACATCCAGTGACAGATAGTCCACAAATTCCTTAGGCAGTCTATTCCATTGCCTTGCTGTGCAAACTGTGAAGAAGTTTTTTCTGGATATCCAATCTAAAACTACTTTGCTGCAACTTCAAGCCATTGGCCCATGTCCTCTTCCCTGCAGTAAGAGAGAAAGGGTGCTTTCCATCTTCTTAATAAGATATTTGAAGACTGCAAACATGTCCCTCTAAAGCACATTTTCCATAAGCTGAACATACGTAGCTCCTTCAACCTCTTCTCATGTGACTTGCCTTCCAAGCCTTTTATCATTTTTTGTCACGTGCCTCTGGACCCACTTTTACTTCTGCACTTCCTTTCTAAAACGTGAATCCCAAAACCGCACACAATAATCTAGACGAGTCTAATGAGTTCTGAGTAGAGAGGCACTATTACCTGCCATGCCTTTCACCCAATACTTCCATTGATGCATCCCAAAACTACATTTACCTTTTATGTGGTT
>NW_017729024.1:70028989-70030540 GCF_001723915.1 Gavialis gangeticus | reverse complement strand
CCCAAAACTACATTTACCTTTTATGTGGCTGAATCACACTGCAGGCTCATACTGAATCTATGATCAACTGAGACTCCCAGATCCTTTTCCATAGTACTGCCATCCAGTCAGGTGTCACCCATTTTGTATTTCTGATCATTCTTTCCGAGGTTTAGAACCTTTCATTTGTCAGCATTGAACTTCATCCTGTTAGCTCCAGCCCTGCTCTCCAATCTGTCAGAATCCTTCTGAATTGTACTCCCATCCTCCAACATGTTTGGAATCTTTCCCAGTTTTGTGTTATCTTCAGACTTGCTCAGGAAGCTTTCTATGCCAGCATCCAAATCATTAAATAAACACATTGAACAGGACTGGGCCCTGTTGGACTCTGCTTGAAACCTCCTGCCATTCTGGCATGGATACATTTATAATTACCCTTTGTTTGCAGTTGTTGAGTCAGTTGTCTATCCATCTTATAGTAGTTTTGTCCAGCCCACATTTCTTCAATCTGTTTGCAAAAAGGTCATTTGGGACATTGTCAAAAGCCTTACCGAAGTCTGTCTCCACAACATTCCCTTTATACACCCAAGTAGCTACTTTTTCAAAGAAGGAGATTGACTTTTGCTGACATTTGCTTATGACCAGCTTTTTCTCCTCCGGATGCTTTCAAGTGGACTTTCTTAGGATATGCTCCAGTAACTTCATGGTATAATGTGAGACTAGCCAATCTGCAATTCCCAGGATTCTCCTTTTGGGCCTCTTGTTTAAGGAGGACCCTTTTCCCAGTCCTCTGATAACTCTCCAGTCTCCCACAACTTCATAAATATTATTGCTAAGGGCTCCTAGATTGCCTCTGACTCTTCTTTAAATATCCTAGGATGGAATTTATCAGGTTCTGCTGCTTTGAAGTCAGGCAGACCCATCAAAAGATTTCTGACTGTCTTTTCTGTTATTTCATCCAGTAGGTTGCCCCCTTTGTTATTCAAATAATCCTTGTAGCCTAATTTTTTTGAGAAGACTGAGGCAAAGTAGCTATTGAGTAGCTCTGCTTTCTTTGCATCCTCTGTTAAGAGTGTTTCCTGGCTGTTTAACAATGGAACCACAGCACCCGTGGTTTTTCTTTTCCAGCCAACATATATAGCCCATTCTTGTTGTATTTAGCCTCCCTTACCAGCTGTAGCTCATTCTTTATCTTTAAATTCCTGATTTTGTCTATTCAGGCTCTTTTTATTTTATGTTACACTTCCTTGCTGACCAGCCAATTTTTCTATTGCCTGTATGCTTTCCTTTTGCATTTGATGCATCCTAGAAGTTCCTTGTAAAGCCACATTTGTTTCTTACTATTCTTCTTGTTCTTCCATTGTGTTGGGACAGTTTCTTTTTGGGCTTCCAATACTGTGCCCTTTAGTAGCTTCTAGCCTTCTTGCATTACTTTAACTTTCATTGTGCCTTCCCATGACACCATGCCTATTAACTCCTGGAGTCACTTGAAATCCAGGTTTTTTTAAATCTGATGTCTTTGTTTTTTAACTTCATACTTTCCCTGTCTGGGGATCTGGAATTCTATCATAT
>NW_017729024.1:70020178-70023989 GCF_001723915.1 Gavialis gangeticus | reverse complement strand
CATTCATACTGCCCGGCCTCTCTGGCTTTGGGCTTGTCTCTCCATGCCTTGATCAGCCCCAGTACAGTCTGGCATCTCCTGCTGCCCTCACATTAATGTTTGCTGAGTGACTCTACAACTGTTAGCCTACTTCACTCCTGCCCCTCACCAAAGGGCAAATATATGTTCTGTCCTCTACCAATCTAAACTACGCTGTTTACAGAAAACTGCATAATTTAAAACAACTCTGCCTTGGGCTTTTCCAATGTCTGTACCAAGATAACATTTGGCTTGAATGTCTGTACCAAGTGATAATATAATTTTGTCACTCCCCTGAAGAGTGCCTCATCCACTCCTTCTTCTTGACTTGGTGGCCTGTAATAAGTCCCGGCCACTGTATCAGTGTCGTTTGTTTCACTCTTCATCTTCAGCCAAATGTATTCTGCTCTGCTATTTTCCTCCTCCTGAACCAGGAAAAAAGATTTGCTTCCTGACACACACCCCACTTGGACTTGCACCAGGCATCTCTTAGTGCAGCAGAGGATCTGGGCTATTATATACTTTCTAGTGTACCACAGTAAGCGTGCTGCTATCCAGCCAAGTGGATGTCTGTGCTAGCTGTTGCAACATTTGGCATGCTGACACCAGCACACAGAAAATATGATACCAACAACAAGCATCTTTCACAGCCCAGCTCAAAAGTGTCCACTGAACGTAATTAGAAAACCACCTGCATTAAATTAGACTGATCTGATTCAGTGAGAACATGCACTGTTCAAATGTGCCTTTGCACACAGGGTTGTGACAGGAAGAGATACTGTTGTCTCTTTTGAATGAGGATAGTGATTTAAAGGAGGGGTGTGTTCTCTGCAACAGCTGAATTTAAGTTGATGGGCAACGCTTTCCCTCTTTTTTCTTATCAAAGCACATTAATCTGGAACTGCAGAAAAGTTCACTTTGGCCAGAAAAGAAGGTTAAAGAGTGTGTCAACTAGTTTTCCAGTAAACCATGTTGTTCATCCTTGCTCTTTTTGAAGCAGATGCATATCTTTCCTGTGATGTATCATAAAAGTAAAAAATGGCATTAGAAACATAGGGCAAAAACCTATTTCATTTCCTGTGCCTATGTGGCAGCTACACAAAGATAAGTGCAGTTTTGGACACTTACATTCTGCCTGTGATTTAGCTCTGGGCGCACAACCATGCATGCACCGACTCAGCGCTCTGGCTGGGAGGGTGTGCAGCAGCATGCAAGGACAGGTAAATGCTGAAATTGTTGGAAGAGGAGGAGCTCCCCTCCCCACCTCCATCTTTTATCCTAATAGCTTAGTGGTTAGGGTCCTTGCTCAGGGAGTGGAAGAACAACATGCTAGGCTCTCCTTATCCTGCGTCTCCTACTTCCCAGCAAAATGTCTTTACCACACCACAGACTACGCATTAACTAAACCCTCTCCAGTTTAGTGAAATTAAGGCTCCACTGGCTTTTAGCCTGGGCCCTTGCTGCAATGGTGCAGAAACTTCCTGACTACTCTCCATCCATTTTATCTAACAAATATTATATACTTGGTGCAGTGAATGAGAGGAGCTTTGAACCTGGATCTTCCACTCCATGGGTAAGGGCCATAACTAACTACTAGGCAACTGGACTAAATCAGAAGTAGACCATCTTCCTCCTTCTATTTTTCCCCCCAACCAGGTTTGTATGCAAAAGAATTGTTTCATCACAGGGTGGAACAAAATCAAAAACACAGAATGAGTGCCATGAATTGCAGGTATGCAGCTGTGTACATGCCATTTTAGGTGCATAAAGTAACAGAGGAGTCTGTTCACATAGTCACCACATCATCATAGAAATGATAAGAGAGAGGACTAATTTATACTTCATATTAAAAGAGGTTAAAATGAAGAGATAATATTCAGCAAATTCCAGAAAAGATCCTGATTGTGTATAAAATCTGGGCTGCTGGTACCAGAATTTGGGACTGTGTGACCTCCTCTGAAGGCGATGCTTAGAAACCCATTTCTTTTCTCTTGCACTTGTGCTCTATGTGCACTATGATCAGTAAATGGAGGAGTAGCAAACAGAGTGAGTTTACCTGGGAAATTCAGAGGGAAGCAATGGCAAAGCCTGTATGATCAGAATGAACTAAGTGGAGAAAGGAATTGCTGCAAATCCTTAGGTTGAATTTCTGGGTGCTTTTTGGCAGTGATGGTGGGTTTGATGAGTCCTTGCTTGACTGTGTGTTTGCAACTGTGTTGTGAAATGCTTTGTTGCAGGTGGCTGATTGGAGTGTGGACTAGGAACAGGTGTGAACCAGGCAGGCTGTCTTAGGTGGGGTGGGGAGGGTATGGCTAATGCCAAACAGACTTATAACACTTCTAAAAGACTTGTAAAAAAGCAGTCGCTTGTGAACAAAAGAGATGTTTGCCTTCTGAGAATTGGAACCTGCAGAAAAGAGGAAAAATGGTAAGGAAGGACAAAATGACAGAATGGAAGTGTAGGGTGGAGGAAGAAGTGATACAACTGGCAAATGATATTAGAGATAAAAAGGGATTCTACAAGGGTTCTTATTAGTCAGATAGAGAAGGAAGAATGGGGAAATTATGAGTCTGTTGTTGAATAACTATCACTAAGAATTTATTCTTAGTCAAAGATGCAAGAAGGCATAATTGCTTGATTATTTCTTTGCTTCAGTCTTATCTCTTTCTCTTGCATATATGTGCACATACACATGAATGCACGCTTGCCCACATACACATACCACTACTCTGAGCAGACAGCTAACAAAACTAATATAAATGAAGAAGGGGAAGCAGTATTAGTTTATTTACAGCTTTACTAAAACAATATGGTAAAACTGACACTATAATATAATTAATATAATAAACATATATAATTAATATAATTATACATTTTACTAGTTAAAAAAATTAAAGCAAACATACAAGAAAAGAAAATAATAAGCCATAGTAAAAGAATAAAAACAGGGAAAATTTATTGGAGTTTGGCCCTTATTCTTTACATAAGTACACCCAAGGAGTATAGGACAGGCTATAAGTTATTAGAGCCAACTTGTTTTTAACTTATTAGACCAGTGTTTAAAATATTCAACTAACTGAAAGAGCTGTTTTCTTTTAATTTCCTCAAAGAATGGGAAAGATAAAAAATAATGGTTTAAATCATCATATATCTCATTTTTCTCTTGCAAGAATATACCCTGTCTGTAAATGCAATCAGACACCACCTGCCCATCTAATAACTTAAGAGTTCTTAATTGAGCTAAAGAGCTCAAATTAAGCAGCCCTGTTTCAGAGTGCATGCATTTCCAATCATAGAATTAGGTAAAAATAAAAGCTGGCTTAAAAAGTAGTCCGATTTTTTTTTCTGTTTGTGGATGAACCGTAGGGTCAGCACTCCATACAATAAAGTAAATTCTATCTTAGATCTACAGACTGTTAGTGCTGCCAGTACTGCCTTTTTAAGTCTTACTTTAAAAAGGTAAAACTCCACCCAAAGCTTGTTTTGCTTTAATGCTTACACTTGCAGTGCTTTTATTCCAGCTCAGGTTTTTATTAAAATACAAGAAGGTAAAGAACTATAGATAAATAACTATGGTATCATATAGCTTTAGACAAATTTGAATGAATTTTAACTTGAGACCTGATGAAATTATCCTAGGATGCTGCAGGAAGTAGCTGAAGAAATTCTGGAGAAACTGCTGATAACACTTGAAATATCACAGATGGCGGATGAGGTCTTAGACTGGAAAGGCACTAACAAAATGCCATTTTTAAATAAAGGAGAGTGGGAAAATTAAGGGAGGACCTGGAGA
>NW_017729024.1:70002485-70015178 GCF_001723915.1 Gavialis gangeticus | reverse complement strand
TGTGGAATTTGTCCCATTGACTTGAAGAGTCCAGAAGGTTTTCTGCCATCTGGATTTTTTTCTAGAATTGTTGGAGGGAGGACCTGGAGAACTAGACTGGCCAACCTGGTTTCAATATATGGGATGTCACTATAACAAATTATAAAACAGTCAGATATCTGGAAGAGGGAAGTGATCACTGGATATCAACATGGGTTTGTTAAGAAAAACTCATGCCAAACCTTTACTAGGTAACTAATCTGGTGGATGAAGGCAATGCAGTAGACGTAATGGCCGACAAGTGTTTTGCTGTGCCTCATAGCTTTTCAGGGCACTACCAAATGTACCCCATGCATGTGATTTGATTCTTCATGCTGCATATTTGCAGTGTGGGGCCAAATTAAGATCCCAGAAAATCCTGGGATCACAAAATAGTGCATGGACAAAAAGCGGAGTGGCATGTGGTGATTGTGTGCATTGCTCAAAACAGGAGCATACCCAACCAGAGCCATATTCCAGCTTCCAGCTAGGCTCTGTATGCTGAATTGCTATCATTGGAGCCCTGGGAGGCCCCCAAAACCCCAGGTAAGGCTGCTGGGGCCAGCCCAGGTGCTGGTCCCAGCTTCCCTAACCCACCCAGAGCATTTTACCCTTTGCTAACCCCTTTTCCAGAAGCATGCACCAGGGCAAAAAGCAGTGGCACAAATTTGTGCCTCTGCTTTTTTGCCTATGGCAATTGCACACCACAGCTTATGGGGAAGCTGCCAATATATCTTTTTATGTAGTAAGATTTTGACACAGTATTAGGTGGAACTGTGTTCGGTGGATATATTATTAATTAAATAACTGCAAATGAAGAGTAACTGGATCAATAGAAGAGGGTCTTAAGTGGGGTTCCACACAAGTGTTCTTATTACTTCTATTAATGACCTGGAGAGTTTACTGGTCAGATTTACAAATGAGAAAAAAAATGGCAGGCATTGGAAGATAAGATTGAACTTGAAAAGGATCTTGATAAACTGGAGAACTAGGCTGTAGATAGCAAAATGAAAGACAAATATATTGTGTTGAAATATATTGTGTTGAATATAACAAAGACACATATTGTGTTGCACTTAGAGAAGAAAAAATACACACACACACACACACACAGAGAGAGAATACTGAATAACTGGAGAGGCAACAGCATTGCCAGGAAGGGCCTGGGAATTGGGATGGATCATAAACTCAACATGAGTCATCACCTCTGTTATTCTATGACTTTTTCTTGTAAGTAATGGAGAGCAGTCCCCAAAGGTATAACTTCTACTGAAAAGAAGCCAGGGAATCTGGAGCATCTGCTCAAGTCCTCACGGCCCTCCCTACTTAGACTTGCTTCCACACACATGCTGCTTCTGTTTCTTGCTTCCCTACTATGCCAAGCTGAAATGCATCTAGCTGGGGGGAGGGGAGGAGGGAAACAATCTTTTACTCACAGAAAAATAGCTGAAGATTCACACAATGTGTGTACTCTAGGAGAAATCACTTTCTTACATGTTTAAGAATAGGTAAACTGAACAAGAAATTTCTCAGTAGTATATAGGTCTTTGATGTTTGGCAGAAGAGTTGCTAATCCTTGGCCAGGATCTGCTGCTGCTAGTAGCTGATCTACACCAGGACAAAAACACAGTTAGTTTTCCCCACCATTGCAGCAATCTGAATCAAAAGGCCCACCCCACCCTTCCCAGGTGTGATGTACTGCTGTTGTATGAAGTACTGTTTCTTCAAATGCCATAACTGTGCACCTTCCTAGGCATTATGTTTTCAGTATCTGTCCCTGAAGAACAGAGTCACCAGCTCTGTTGGTTGTGTTATGCTCTTCCCCTGGACTACTCTAATACCCTACCACTGTAGAGTCACAAATATTCAACACCAGGCACACAAGGCCAGGAGAATCCCCATCCCCTCCCCTCCCTTCCCTTCCCGTGTTCAAGATCACTCCCTACTTTCTGCACTACTTAGAAATCTGCTTTCCAATTTCCACATTATTAATGCTGCCTTCTGGTATGGCTGGAGGCTATAAAGGTAAAGGCCGATAGTTCTACTAAACTTCCCTAGTTTTAATAACATTCATGTCACAATAGCATTACATCTGTTCTGGAATATTAATGAGAATAGTTCAATATCTATAAACATGGCTGGATTAAAAATAGGCACTATTAGTCTATGCCACTGCCCCAGCTCCTGGAAGGATGGGATCAAAATCTATGCTTTCATTTCAAATAAAATAAAACCTTCTACTCTTCAAGATTACAAAGAAAAGCTTAAAACTGTAAATTGAGTATAACCACTGCATCAATTTTTGCCTCAAATGGCAGAAAGCCTGAAAAAAAATTCTAAATGGCATGAATCATCCCATTTATCTCTGGTGAGAATTAAATTTCTAAATGCCTCACTAATATCAGTCCAATTTAGGCATAGCAGGAGCCCTAGCTTCCCCTTCCAGTTTAGTAAACTCTGGACCTGCTGCATTTTGACGTGTGAGGAAGGTCCCATTGGTGCCTCTGGTTCTCATGGAAAGGGCTAAGGGATAAGCTAGTTCTGCCAACCTGCGTGAAAGAGAGGATCCTGATATAAATTTATAGGGTCAAAAAAGATCTTGGCTACCATCCCTGATTTGGGATAAAAAAGGAAGTTGTCCTGCTGACATGTACCATGGCTCACAGTATGAACAGAAACTCATAGGGGTTTTGTGTCACTAAAGCATTGCACTTCAGAAAATTGATTTCTAGCAGTGCCATAGGGCTGTTGAGTGACCTCATTTCACAACTCTGTCTCTTAGTTTTTCTGTTTTTAAAATGGTAATAAGGATATCAAATTCCATTGTAAAGCATTCTGTGATCTACTGATAATGTTGCTGCTTCATTGGATTGCTTTAGTCCAGCTATGTATGTGGACCCTTCATTAAAAACATCAGCTCAGTGCTCAGCAGCCATCAAAAAAGGCAAACAAAATGTTAGAGATTAAGAAGGGAGTTGTAAATAAAACTGAAAGTATTGTTATGCCCCTTCATAAATCCATTGTGCATCCACACCTTGAATACTGTGCCCATCTCTGGTTCCACACCTCATAAAGGATATAGAAGTACTAAAGAAAGTAGAGAGAAGGGCAGCAATGATGACTTGTGGTATGGGGGGGGGGCATATGAAGAGAAACTGAAGAGGCTTGAACTATTTTGTTCAGAAAAGAGATGCTTGAGGGGAAACATAATAAGAGTTTACAAAATACTAAATGGGAAAGAGAAAGTAAATAGGGATTTATTTACTCTCTCTCACAATGCAAGAACTGGGGGTAATACAGTTAAACTAGTTTAAAAGTAACAAAAATAAGTTATTTTTTACCCAGTGTGTAATTTAAGTGTGGACCACATTGCCACCAGATGTTGTGGAAGCTGACAGTTTAGCCAGATTTTAAAAAAAGAGATAGGATAAATTACTGGAGGAAAGGGCATCAGAAGCTATTGAGCAAGGGAATTAAGGATACAGCCTCTGAATTAGAACTTCCTAGATCTTAAGTGCTGAAGTCTGCAAGTGAGAGAGAAACAGTGGAAAAAATCCTGGTCATACTCTGTTCACTCCCTCTTTCAGCATCCACTGAGTGACACAGGCCCCCTTGTTTCATTTGGGGAATGTAAGCTGGCAGTGGTGAGGTGTTTAGAGGCAGACTGGTTTGGTATCCCCCTTCCTGTTAAAATGGTGGGATAAGGAGGACTTCAGGACCTGCCAAGGCAGCAGCCACATGACTATCTCCAGAGGACTAGGCAGATACAACTGGGCAGGAACTGCCCTTGTGCAAGACCTAGTCAATACAGGTGAGAGCAGTGGCAGCAGGGCAGCCTTTATCTCCTGGAATAAGGAGCATGCAGTGCAGGGAACTCCCTGCACCAGGCCAGGGCAGAGGCACCTGCCCACCCCTGCCTGGTATAGTCCAGGAGGTCCCTGACACAAGTGATGTTGGCCAGGACAATCTTCCTCTGGTACACCCAGGGCAACTCTGTTGCTGCCACCACCAACTGTGGGTTTTTCAGCAGAGGCTTAGTGAGGAGGTTAGCACCCTGAATGACCATCTCAAGGGACCTGGAAGTAAGGACCAGCCTCCAGGCCCTAAGGAGGTCCTGGTAGAAGTCCAGTAGGGGTGTGCAAAATGGGCCATATTCAATTTGGATTCGGATTCAGATTCAGCCTGAATCAGGGACAGTGATTCAATTAGTTGATTTGGATCACTTGTGTCCTTGGCGGCAGACCCAGAAATACATTCCATCTGCCTCAGTATCTCAGAGTTCACAAGTATTTCTACAGGAATGTAGAAAAACATTTAAAGCTGGGACTATGTCCAAATCATTGAATCGTTCCAAATCTCTCCAAATTGATTCGGAGGGTTCTGATTCGATCTGGAGAGATTAAGGAGTCTCCTGATTCAATTCAGATTCAGAATCTCTGCCAAATCAAATCAGTGACCGAAGCTTTGCACAGCCCTAAAATCCAGCTCCTCCTGGTCCTGCTTGGGGAAACCTCACAAGTAGAATTACTATCAGTCATATAGAAACACTCAGAGGTGAAAGAGAAAAGTGCAGCCAACCAGGAATCATGCCACCTAGCTATCAACAGTGTACATGAGGCTCTTCAGGGCCTGAAGATGGAAGGTGTGGACCTGGAAGTCAAGTAGACTGTCAGAAAGAGCAATGAGCCCACACTCCATTGGATGTTTAGGAGTGCCAGTTGGAGCAAGCCCACTTACCAGCCATCACCAACCTCAGGCTTGACCTCTTGTTCTAGTTAACCCAAAAAGAAGAGGCTGCCAAATAGATGGATTGGCAGGCCTCCACTTGTGCCAAGTCACCAGAGTCCTGGACAATGAGAAGTATGTTGTTGGCATACGCTGATAGAACCACCTGTGTCCCCACCACTTGTTTGCATAGAAAAAAAGAGGAATCAAAACTCAGTGCCAGTTCCTCAGGTCACGGTGCTCCCTCTTTTTTGGCAGCAGGGTCAGGATGGCCCTCCTGCATGACAGGGGGGGCTTCCTGTCTCCTTTGGACTCAGCCCAGACTGTGGTGAGGACTCACCACAGGAAGATAGACGCTGGGGATTCTGCCAGAGCAGCTAGCAGGAGAGCTGGTGGCGTTTGCTAGTGGAGGGACCCCACTGGTGATGTGGGGTCCCTCTTGCTGCAGGTGTCTGCGGCAGTAGGTGGTAGCTAATGGCTGGTGGCAGGTGAGGCAGGAGACCTCCTTTCCCGTCTAAGGGGGGAAAAGGGCTGTAGGTCCAAGCAAGGTGGTGGTGGTGGTGGAGGAGAATGCAGGAGTCTGAAGTAGCTCAGCAGGACTCCTGCTGCTCCCTGGCCCAGTAGCCCCTGGTGGATGCAGGAAGTTGGCAAGATGAACCAATTGTCTGACCCAGTAAATGACAGTTCTTATGCTCTTACGCTCTTTATGTATATATACGCACACATGTTGGTGTAGTAACCTACAGCACTATGGGCTAATGCAATGACATATTAACAAATTCAATTTCTCATTAACTGTTTTACCTGTATTCTGCATCTTTACCTATTTTCCTGAGGTTTATTTCTAACTTCCCAAATTCCTGGCACTTTCATATTATCTTAAAAAACAAACATAATCTTCAACAAAAAGAGCCCAGGCAGCTGTGTGGTTTATGAAGAGGAGTGCAAAATAGCCCAAGACTGTTCCAAATTGTTATGAAATTCTTACACAGAATGGTTACATAGCTCTCCCCATAGGACAAACATAAGACCTTCATGTGAATGTATGGAAAATTACCTTTCCAGTAGCCTATGGCATTGCCTTCGACTTCTAATAATGGAGGACAAATGTCAACCACTCACACATTCAGAATCCACAAATTATGAAGTAAACATGCCTCTGAATTTTTAAATACTTAGGACATCTTAACTTCCATTTAAATCATGCAATATTTTCTTCATTATTAAGATCTTTACACAAGTGGTTGGGCTGTAAGAAGTTTCTTTACAATAATAAAACATTATCCTAAAACTTTTTTTTTTAACCTATTATAGCAATTACTGGACTACATTAAACCATGGTAGCATCTGGCTTCTTGGCAGGTACTATAGACAACTGGCAGCCTAGGACTAACATGTCTATCAGATGGTTAGGCGGCTGTTGATGGGCTGTGCCTGTATCATTTCCCCAGATGTCTTTCTTTTTAAATTCCCATTAACTCTATGAAACCCATACATCTGTTTGTAAACCAAATCCCATAGACATCTATGGCAGAAGATTGCCATTGAGACAGAGTATTATTTACTGTAATTGACTCTAACTTTTTCAGCTAAACTGTTGTCATTAAAGCCTTTCTTGTGCTAATTCTTATTCAAAACATCTAAGAGATCTTGCTGTCTGATCTGACAGTTTCCATTTGTTGTATCTGTTTTTGCTGTATCACTTTTTGAGTATGTTCCCTTTAAAAATGTGGTCTAAATATGTAGAAATCATTTGATCATAACTGGGTACATTTATACATGCTATTAAGGTAACACAATAAACTTAGTATGCACCTGAGTTAACTGCTTTCGGGCACAGCATCTACAGATGCACCTGAGACTGCAGCAATTAGAGCTGGGGTGGAGCAGCTCCAGGCTGGGGAATGGCAGGTCAGCCCTAGGCTCCGGGTGGTGGCATCAGGCAGTGGAGGGACTGGCAGGAACCAGGAATCTGGCCCCCAGCTGGGTGGGCTGACTGGGCCAATTTGCTCCTGGCAATCACTATCCCATGAGCATTTCATCCCAGTTAATTAGTCCACCATAAGATAGTACTGTCCCCAACCACACTATCTTACAGTGAAGTTGATTAATTTACTATGCTCTAATATCAGTGCATGTGTGGACAGTGACACGTTATTACGGAGCTAATTCATCAACTCCACAATAAAGCATGCAATTAGATGCACCCACCATATCCTTGATTTAGCATTAAAGGTAAAACAATATTTTTAATCCTACAATGGCGTTTCAACTTGTTGGTGGTCTAGAGACTGCTTTATCAGTATTATTATCAAAGGTTTTTAAGGCCCAGATTGACAAAGCCCTGGCTAGAACCATCTACTTGGGGATGGTCCTATTTTGAGTAGGGGGTTGGACTAGATGACCTCCTGAGGTCCCTTCCAACCCTAATTTTCTATGATTCTATTATGCACTTCTATATTGCAATCATCACTGTAATGTCTGGTTATGTGCAGTACAAAGCTAGATAAAGTAAAGAAGGATCTTTTCCACACACCGCCCCGCTTTGTGTCACTGTCAAGGCTCTTTATGAAGTCATAAATCTTCAATAGATCTTCTAAAGGGATTTCATTTATTTATTCTTAATGCGGAATGGCCCCATCAACTAAAATGGAGTTTTCAGTCCTACACGTTTAAGATATCATATTAGCTGGTAAAAAATAACTTGACCTTCCTGTTGCATGCCATGTGGAAATCACCACAGGAGCAGATCGCTGAACCAAATGCAAGCAAACGACGTTGGATTCTAGCCTTCTCATAAATCTGTACCTGTGGTCAGTTACCAGCCTTGCCAATTGACATTATATAGCCAGGCAGCATGAGGCACAAACCAGCTGAGATACAAGACTACTGACCTTTAGTGAGTGTATCAGATTTAGTTCATTTGCCTTCATGCCAATCAAAAATGAAATGTAGGATATAAAAGAAAAAGATGCAAATGCAAAAATCTCAAAATAAAAATAGCTCAAGAACTAACTCCATACCTAATATTATAGAAGCTATTATTTAGAATGCATTTTCTACCTTATATTTCATAGTAGTCACTTCTTTAAAAGACAAAATGAAACAAGCAAAAAAAATCCCCCCTACAGCCATTTACAGTAATGGTCCTGACACCAATATGGGTATCTTTTGTGCCAGTGAAGAATAGTTGCCAGATAGACCGGAACACTAAAATCTGAGAGCCAAAATATACCTTATACCCTTTATATTTCAAGACCCTCAAGGAGAAGAAGTTACCCAACCAGAAATCTGCCTTGGCTGTTAATAAAGCATAGTGTTAAAACTAATTAATCAAATAATGCTATATTGGCTCAAGCTAGGATTTAAGATTTTCTAAAATGGGGAAATACTTTACTGTTGCTTTAAGAAGCTAATCGTCTGCTTTACAGCACTAAAACCCAAAAGACAATACTGGTACCAGGGGCCAAGGACCTGTCCCTGTGTGCATCAATCATTATAACTTATATAGTCATTTTCATAATAAATATTCAAGTGATTGAAGGTATGTTTCTTGATTCAATTTTTTCATAAAAATACCCATAAACTTATGGTCTGCATCTAGATCCAAACCCTGTAGCTTGTGACCATGTCTTGTGTTGCTGTACTAAAGTATGAGTGGAAAAAAAACAAAAAAAACTACAGGCCTTGCTGAATGTATTAACTTTTGACAGTTTTCTCAAAATATAAATTAGCCATTGATTTTATGTAATTCTTCTTTTTTCACTCTAAGTCATCTAAGTGAGTCTGATTCCTAAGATTACATTACCCTAGAATCCTGAAGAACATTCCTCCCAAACTACAAGTAAGTATAGTTTTATATAAAATCAATTGGCTACTTTATTTGAAAACTTTAGCTATAAATGTAAAATGTACAGATTCATCTGAGGGCAGTAACCTAGATATTCAACAGTATTTGTTTTGAATTCATTCCATAATACTACTGGCTGTGAGATTCTTTCATTTCTCAAAATCAAGTGATATTTGACCCAGAAGTCAAAGACAAAAACTAGCTTTATTGGTTGTCATGGCTGTCATAGAGTTTAGAACATGCAGAATCACAAATGAGGTAGAGTAATTAGTACCTAGGGTTGACTGCTGCTTAGTAAAGGGTAAATAAAAATGCTTAGAGGCTTAATTCAAATTGGACAACCATGAAGAAATAAGGAAGCTTAACTGAACCTTATCAGAACTACTCAAACTTCTTGGCCATGTAAATGTTAGGTTAGATACTGAGTAAAAAGACATTTTTTCCTGCAATATTTACCCAGTTTCTTTCATCATCACCAGGAATAAAAATTGAGGTGATATTTGAGTCATCTGACCTTAATTAAGCTAAAACCCACTTAAAAATAAATGGTTTGCTCTACATTGACTCAAATTTTGAATGAAGATTCAGAGACCTATTATTTGACCACATCTATTCACTATACTCTATCTTCATCTCTTAGATATTTATCAGATAAAATAGCCAGTAAAAACAAAACACTGAGTTCCCACTAGTAAGTATATCTATTTAAAAAATACAATTTAGATGCACATTAAGCAAGAACAACTTTTTCATCCTAAAGTAAGTCTTTTAACTAAGATGATGACACCTTTGCAGAACTGATTTTATGACTGATGTATATAACTCTTATACAACACAAGGCAGATTTTTGTTACTCCTTTAAAAAAATGGAAATAAATTCTGTTTTCAGATAAATGTGCAGTGCAAAAAATGGGTTACATGTGGCCAATTCAATCTGTTTAGGTCAATCTACATGGCACAACACTTGGTTACTAAAATCATTATTGTTAAGTTAGGTGGCACATATCATAAGCTAAGATCCCTCCTGAGAAATAGTCAGTTAGCCCTGTTTTGTGACATGTAGAAGTTATAAATGGGGTGAGGTGTAAAAGATGGAAGGGTTTTGTGACTTTTAAATATTGCTTTGTACTTAATAGGAACAAACCCATGATTTTGAAGTTCTTTTTTAAGAATATTTCCAGGGAAATAATCATTGCATGTGAAGTTTGAGCCATACCCCTATTGATCAATCTTATAAATGGGAACACAGTGTAGTGAGCACTGATGAATATTCCCTGGTGGGCAGAGTCTGGCCGCCACTGATATCATGAGTGACTGGTGCCTCCTGAATCTGGAGGGCACCCACAGAAGCCACCAACCCTGTTGGGGGGCACCAGCCCTACTGATGGCATCACTGTTGACCATCGGGGGGGGGACCAGCCCCAACGGGGGGGTGGAGCATGTGCACCCCCTATCAGTCACCTATGATTGATATCAAATTTGCAAAATTCTCCCTTTAAAAAAAAAAACAAGTTGCCCTACGGGAAGTGGAGTTCCACTGAAGGATTGTGTGTGTGTGTGTGTGTGTGTGTGTGTGTGTGTGTGTGTGTGTGTGTGTGTGTGTGTGTGTGTGAGAGAGAGAGAGAGAGAGAGAGAGAGAGAGAGAGAAAGTTGTGGCGGGGGGGCCTTTCCCATGTGTTCAGTACAAAATGGGTTAAGAATTTTAAGAGCAGGGGTTTCTAGTACAAGACATTGCCAAACAGCCTGTATTCAATTTATCTGAATTAGCAAGTGACATTAGTAAATTCTTTTCATTATTAATACAGTACATAAATGAGAATAATAAATATATCTGTGAAACCATAATATTTACTAACTGTCAAAAATAGCTGAATTAAGAAGTAAAATAATTCAAGATTAATATGTTTATTAAGACTAAATTGCTACAGTTTTCCAACTGAAATATTGCATTAATATACAGTTTGCATACAATCGTAATAAACCATTCAGTAAAATACCCATGTAAAACCTCTAATCAGCAATTACTTTGCAATACATTATGGATATTGCAAAATCAGATCCAACAACAATAAAGTTATTTTAAATGATAGACATATAGCATAAAGTAAAATATTTGTGCATATTGCATCTCTAATTTACCATTTCAAATCTTATTTTAGTCAAAGTTGTAGCGTTTCCTGAGCCAGAAGCCCCTAGCAAATTGTTGAACATGGTTCAAGAAATGATGCAAGCTAATCAGTAGTTAATAATGAGTGGGCCTGGGAAGGAACAAAAAACCTTATATTCCGGTATATCAGTGTTTTCCATGGCATTATCATCTGCAAAACAGTATTCATCTAAGCATATTATACAATGAGTTCTAACATTTACTAGGCACAGCTTTGGCATTGCTACAGGATTTACTCTGTTTCTATCAAGGACAGTACACTCATAGAGCAAACAGTAACCCAGGGATTCCAGCTACAAGAGGAAATACAGGTTGCTATGTAACAATTAATGCAGGTTTTGCTGCAGCAGATGGACATTTTGAATAGAACTGATGCCCATTTGGCTCTTGTTCCTTTTATTTTCAGAAGTTTGAGTTTTAAAGCAAGCCATCCACAAAATGTGTGCAGGTTGTAGAACATGAGCCTAAACACATTTTAGGATTTTTTCTATCTGTAGTATTGAATGGTCAATCTTGCAGACCTTTGCAACTGAAACCATGAACATAAATCCCAAATTCAAGTATCTTTGAATTATCTACTACTCCTTGGGTTTGTGTACTATGGTGACACATGTCTACAAGTGATTGCCAGCTATGTTGTTGTAGCAGTGCACTCCCTGAGTATAACGTGCTGCTATGGTGATGTAGCGGTGAAATCTACCCATGTGCTGTCCGCACGGTGCAGTAACCACCCATATTGTGCTGTGCTTTAGTACTGCCAAATATCTACTTCTAAAAGAAAGTACTAAAGTACAGCATCATAGCAACATTGTCATATGGCATCATGTAGACGCACCCCTTGTGTGACTATTTTGAAATGGTTATTATGAATTCCCTGAAGCCACAGTCCTGTACTAAGATCTGTATAACGAGATTTTCTCCTGTCTGAGGCCACCATTGAAGTCAATGGGATATTTATCATGTATAGTCTGTTTCATTTTTCATTTCTCAAGTCAGCATTCACTGTCATTTTTGTAGGCCTTTCACACAAATGCATGCTAGAGAAAAGTACTTTTATGAATACAAGAGTGGGATTATAAAACTATAAACATTGACAAGGGAGGAAAGCCGAGCCAAGCCGCTCACCCCACCTGCTTTGAATCCACTTTTAGAAACTTATGTAAGATATCATGTTGAATGTGTTCCTTTAAAATGTCTTTGATTCTGTTTCTTGGATAAGCAGTGGATCATGTATATAAGCTATTCTGTTGTTCGTGCTCCTGTCACACATTCCAAGCTATTTTCTTGGTCTCAGACCAAGTAAAGATTGGTCTTTAAAGGGAAGTAAGAGATAGTTTGTACCTTGATCAATAATTTATCCCCATATAGAGCTATAGAAAAACATATCAATATACAGCACTTTCAGGAAACAGAATTCTCCCCTTCACCTGGAGGCAAGCCATCTCACACCTGTTGAGCCTGCCCTTCATTGTGAATATAGCTAAACTGATCCATCCTTATCTGGTTTCTGCACTCCTGAGCAATAGCTGTCATGGGGATAGTCTCGTGGCATATGGAGGTGCCTGGAATCATATGCTATATCTACTCTATTTCCTAGCCTCCTTTACAGCTGAAACACTGAATTTCTATGATGAGAGGCTGGACACAGGACAAGATGATATGGCTGATATTACTAATAGTACCATATTACTAAGGGTATTGCTGCTTTTCTCATAACAGCACACCATTGAACACTGTTAAGCAGCAGATATCTTGCTGAACATTTCCCCTGTGACACTGGCCTTAGCAATACTACCAGCACTAATAATGGGACATACAATATTGTTTTCTTCCAAGTACTTCCTTTTAATTTTACAAGCTGGCAGGACATTTCTACACGGGTTTGGGTTTTTTTTTTCTTTTTCCTTATTTATCTAATATTGCTTGCTACTAT
>NW_017729024.1:69982707-69997485 GCF_001723915.1 Gavialis gangeticus | reverse complement strand
CTTCTAAGTACTTCCTTTTAATTTTACAAGCTGGCAGGACATTTCTACACGGGTTTGGGTTTTTTTTTCTTTTTCCTTATTTATCTAATATTGCTTGCTACTATTAACTTTCTCTTTTGTGTCCTATTTTCTTTGTTTGAACCAAGGGATTTAACCTTTACCAGGCCCCTTTGCATCACTGTAACTGCTGTATTACTGACTTAAATTGCCATCTTGGGAAATGGAGGGAGAAGTCCCACCTGGTATGAATCTGACTAGTGATTGGCCTTTGCAGGCTTTTTTTGGTTGAAGTACAAATTAAAGCACCACAGAAGCTACTCTATTCCATCCTGGGAACCACTCTAGTCCCTGGATTTCCACTAAGTTGGAAGCCAAAATGGACTCTTCTATAACTCTCCCAGCTCAGTTGTACCCAGTAGACCAGCAGAGACTGGGTGCAGGACAGGATTGATTCCTAACAGCTGACAGGGGATATGAAACTTCACTAAGAAATAGCTTATATTGAGGGTGGGAGGAGGGGGGAATCTACCAAACTAAGATAGGACTTTACAATATCTTATTATTATTTAACATTTGCATGTTAAACTGTGCATGCTATCTTATGGAGAAAATATTCAGGGCTAGATCATCAGATAATGTGAATTAGTGAAACTATATTGACCTTAAAAGAGCTCATCTGTTTTACTTCAATTTGTCTCACTGAATCCCATATAAAACAAGATGTAAATCCATTGAAACTAATGGAGTACCCTTTCATAAAACTTGGTGGGCATGGAGCTTGAAGAACAGACATTTCTAAAGGAGAGAGAAATGTTGCTGTCATGTGGCGAAGAATTCAAGCTGAACTGATTCAAAGGGAGCAACACTGGGGGGTGGTTTGAGGGGGAGGGGAGAGGGTGGCTGGTGCTGCATTTTGGTTCTGTTTTGCATTAAATAGTAATGGATAATATGCAAAAACATGCCCAGGAGGAAGGACTGGAATCTACATTGCCCCTCAATCCAAAAACACATATGAAACTAGTTTACAAAGTAGCACTTCATTCTGCTTTCTCTCTCTGGACCAATAAATATTTCAATTGTTTCTGCCCCATGGCACAACTCCACAGGCAAGGAGAGTACTTCTGTCCATTTCTATATATATTTGACACTTACGTCTTCACACCCAGTCATCTTCACTTTAATATTTTTTCCTATGTTTTTCTTAGTTGTGTGTATTTCTTGGGTGTATTGCATCTGTAATATTTATGAGAGACTAAGCCTCCTACAGTTCATTAAATCTATTCAATCAGAAGGGAGTATCTAAATGTCTTTAATAAGGCCAAAGGCTTCAGCTCTGATTTTCCAGAAAGAGACAAATATGAATGAGACATTTTGCAAGAGAGATATTCCTAGGGGTAGATCATGGAAAGCTGTTGCTGGGTATAGATATCAATAAATTCTGTGAAAGCTTAAATATTGTCATATAACTATATGACAAAAATAGAGCATGATAGTATCCCACAGCATTCACTTAGAATGAGAGCATCACTCTTATGTTAGTGTAATTCTGTTGACTCTAATGGAGTGCATCTGTTTCATAGCATTAAGAATGAGAGAAGAAAAATCTATCTAGGGATACTTATAATGACTGTATTGGTAGAAGGCCTGATCAAAGTCATGTTCAATGTATTCATGCCTAAGTAAGTACAAGCAATTTACTAAACACAGGTAGAAACACAAAGAGATCCTGCAAGACCCTGAGGTTTTGTCCTTTTCCAAAACAAAAAAAATAAGTGGCATGGGCATAACTTGCAAAGTCCACATCTAGGCTTTAAGTTCCCCAAAGTTTTGTGGATATTGAGATCTGGAATTTGGAATCAGTTAATGTAAACACAGGCATCATTTGTAACATTTGGATCAGGATATGAACTTTCCCAGGAGTTGTGTTCAGTGGGACTTAGGAGATTAGTTCAAGAGAATATCCTAACGTTCAGGTGACTTTGATCCAAACCATTACTTCTGCCAAGACAGGAGACGGGTTATTAGAAATTGAAAGAATGATTAATGTAGATTTCAAATGGCAGTCCCTGATACAGATGGGTGCTACTTCCCTAAAATTAAGCATCTGAAACAATGTATGATCCCGAGCTATGTCAACCGCTTGTAAAGGGATTTTTCTTACATAAGGCAGCCAACTTTTGAAGAGAGTTTTAATAATAGCCCATGTGTAAGACTCTAAAAAAAGTATGTAGGAGATGAAGACCAAATATATAGATTAATGAGACAGCAAAATAATAAATAAAGGTGAAAAGATCTCTTCTATGTATCATCCATCCATCTAGAAAGAGCAACTTGATTTCAATAAGCAGACTTACAATTAGCAATACAAGATAATGTTTAATATATCAACTAAAAGCCCCAGCTGTGGTCTTTTCACTGGATGCCAAAAAGCCATTCAAGAATATAAAATGTCATTATCTGTTGTGTGTATTAGAAAGAATTGGATTTGGTCCTAACTTGATTCATGGGTTAGAGATTTAATATTGGATAAAAATTACTTTCTCCTACATTATTTTTTAGAGCAGTATATGAATGGTCCCAAAAAAGAACAAAAACTCTTTTACACTGAGACAGATCTGGACAACACTGTCATTTTGTGTCATGGTTATTTTATAGTCTAATAAAAATTAGGAAGATTACCCCTAACAGCTGAGAGCCAATTTTTTTTTTCCTATAGGGTGTCTAGTGCAATTTTCAAAAGCATTCAAGTCAAGGACTAATTCCAATTGAAGTACTGGTTAGGCCTCAGATCATTATCTTGTCAACATGCAACATTAAATAGGGCAACATCCTGGCCTGTTCTTTATGTGGAACTTCTACTATCGATGAAAATGTTGTACATGGTTTGATAGTAAATTATGGGGTTAAATTCATCCCTGCTAGTATAATCCAGTGTACAGGGTTATTCAGAAAAAAAGGAAGAAATTACTCAAAATTTCTTTCTTCCATGGGATTTTGCAACTAAGTGTCATAGTCACCAAAATGAGATGTTAGGAGGTGGCTGGGAAAGGAATCTTAACCGTAAAAGAATGCATCCATTTGTCCTTTCTTCCCAGTATCTCTGGCAGCCTTGGTTAGCACAGTTGTTATGAAATGGAACCCTAACACCACCAGAAGTAGAGCAAGTAGGTCACAGTAGGGTGACTTTTCTATAAGCCATGTCAGTGAAAAAGTTAAAAAAAAGGATGTCATTTTGCAGTCCAAGACAGGATATAGACCATAGCCTGGCAGGAAAGCAACTACTGTGAAAGATAATTGGTGTATATTTATGAACTTATGGGCAGGGTTCCCTGAGAGGGGCAAAGGAGTCTAGGAGAGCTGGTTGTATTTTAAACAAGCCTTATTGATGGCGCAGAAACAAACCATCCTGATGTGCAGAAAGAAAAGTAAATGTAGCAAGTGACCATCCTGGCTTAGCAGTGATCTCTTCAGTGAACTTAAACACAAAACGGAAGCTTACAAGAAGTGGACATTTGGACAAAAAACTTGGGAAGAGTATAAGAGTATTGCTCAGGTATGCAGGGATGAAGTCAGAAAGGCCAAAGCACAACTGAAGTTGCAGCTGGCAAGGGACATGAAGGGTAACAAGAAGGGTTTTTATAAGTATGTTAGCAGCAAAAGGAAGGTCAGGGGAAGTATGGGTCCTTTACTGAATGAGGGAGGCAACCTACAGACAGATGATGGGGGACTTGAATCACCCTGACATCTGGTGGGAGGGCAATACAACAGTGCACAGGCAATCCAGGAAGATTTTGGAGAGTACTGGGGACAACTTCCTGGTGCAAATGTTCAAGCATCTTACTAGGAGCCATGCCCTTCTTGACCTGCTGCTCACAAACAGGGAAGAATTGGTGGGTAATGAAGTAGTGAATGGCAACTTGGGCAGCAGGGACCATGAGTGGATAGAGTTTAGGATCCTGAGGAAAGGAAGGATGGAAAGCAGCAGCGTAAGGACTCTGAACTTCATAAAAGCAGACTTTGACTCACTCACCTTGCTGAGAGTGAAGGAAGACTAGCAAGGATGGCAGAATATCAGCTTGGCTTAGCCATGAAGTCTTCAGTAAACTAAATCATAAAAAAGCAGCTTATAAAAAGAGGAAACCTGGACAAATAACTGGGGAAGAATATAAAAGCATTGCTTGGGCATGCAGGGATGAAGTCAGAAAGGCCAAAGCACAATTGGAGTTGCAGCTAGCAGGGGGGGGGAAGAGAAACAAGAAGGGTTTCTACAAGTATGTTGGTAGCAAGAGGAGGAAAAGGGAAAGTGTGAGACCCTTACTGAATGAGGGGAGGCAAACTTGTGACACAGGATACAGAAAAGGCTGAAGCACTCAATGCTTTCTTTCATTAGTCTTCAAAGGCCAGGTCAGTTCCCAAACTACTGCACTGGGCAGCAGTTTGGGGAGGAGGTGAGCAGCCCTCAGTGTGGAAAGATCAGGTTAGGGACTATGTATAAAAACTGGGCATGTACAAGTCCATGGGGCCAGATGGGATGCACCTGAAGGTGCTGAGGGAGTTGGCTGATGTGATTGCAGAACCCTTGGCCATCATCTTTGAAAACTCATGGCTATCAAGAGAGGTCCTGGATGATTGGAAAAGGGCAAACATAGTGCCCATATTTAAGAAAGGGAAAAAGAAGGATCCAGGGAACTACAGAGCAGTCAGGCTCATCTCAATCTCTGGAAAAATCATGGAGCAGGTCCTCAAGAAATCCATTTCTAAGCACTTGGAGAAGAACATGATTAGGAACAGTCAGCATGGATTCACCAAGGGCACGTCATGCCTGACCAACCTGATTGCCTTCTGTGATGAAATGACTGGCTCAGTGAAAGCGGAGAGACCAGTGAATGTGGTATACCTTGATTTTAGCAAGGCTTTTGATACTCTCTCCCACATCATTCTTGCAGGCAAGCTAAGGAAGTATGGGCTGGATGAATGGACTATAAGGTAGACAGCAAACTGGCTGGAGCATTGGGCTCAGAGAGTAGTAGTCAATGGATCAGTGTCTAGCTCACAGCTAGTATCAAGTGGAGTGCCCCAGGAGTCAGTTCTGGGGCTGATTTTGTTCAATGTCTTCATCAATGACCTGGAAGATGGCATAGAGTGCACCCTCAGCAAGTTTGCAGATTAAACCAAGTTGGGGGGAGTACTAGATACACTGGAGAGTAGGGCTAGGAGACAGTGACCTAGACAAATTGGAGGATTGGACCAAAAGGAATCTCATGAGGTTCAACAAGGACGAGTGCAAAGTCCTGCACTTAGGATGGAGCAATCCCATATACCAGTACAGGCTGGGGGCTGCTTGACTGGGCATTAGCTCTGCAGAAAAGTACCTGGGGGTTTCAGTGGACTGTAAACTGAATATGAGCCAACAGTGTTCCCTTGTTGCCAAGTAGGTTAATGGCATACTGGACGGCATTGGTAGGTGTGCTGCCAGCAGAGCAAGGGAAATGCTTATTCCCCTCTATTCAGCATGGGTAAGGCTACATATGGAGTACAGCGTTCAGTTTTGGGACCTCTACTATAAAAAGGATGTGGACAAGTTGGAGAAAGTCCAGTGAAGGGCAACAAAAATGGTGAGGGGAGTGTGGGACATGACTTATGGGGACAGAATGAAGGATCTGGGTTTATTTAGTCTAGATAAGAGAAAACTGAGAGGGGATTTAATAGCAGCCTTCAACTACCTGAAGGGAGGTTTGAAATAGGATGGAGCTAGACTGTTCTCAGTGGTGACAGATGATAGAACAAGGAGCAATGGTCTTAAGTTGCAGCCAAGGAAGTTTAGGTAAGATATTGGGAAGAATTTTCTCACTAGGAGGGTAGTAAAACACTGGAACAGATTATCCAGAGAGGTAGTGGAAACTACATCCTTGGAGGTTTTTAAGACCCAACTAGACAAAGCTTTGGCTGGGATTTCTAGTTGGGGATGGTTCTGCTTTGAGCAGGTGGTTGGACTAGATGACCTCCTAAGATCCCTTCCAGCCCTAACTTTCTATGATGAGGAAAAGGCTGAAGTACTCAATGCCTTTTTTACCTTGGTCTTCACAGGCAAGGTCAGCTCCCAACATACTGCATATGGCAGCACAGTTTGGAGAGCCCTCAGTGATGAAAGAACAAGTTAGAGACTATTTAGAAAAGTGGGGCATATACGAGTCCAGATGCAATGCATCTGAGGGTGCTGACACTGTTGGCTGATGTAATTGTAGAGGCCCTGGCCATCATCTTTGAAAGCTGATGGTGATTGGGGAACATCCCAGATGATTGAAAAAAAAAAGGCAAACATTGTGCCCATCTTTAAGAAAGGAAAGAAGGAGGATCCAGGGAACCAGAGGCAAGTCAGACTCACCTCAGTCCCTGAAAAAATCATGTAGCAGGTCCTCAAATAATCCATTTTTAAACGTTTGTAGGAGAGGATGATTAGGAACTGTCAGCATAGATTCACCAAGAGCAAGTCATGTCTGGCCAACCTGATTGCCTTTTATGATGAGATAACTGGCTCTGTGGATACAGAGAAAGCAGAAGACATGATATACCTTGACTTTAGCAAGGCTTTTGATACCGTCTCCCATAGCATTCTTCCAAGCAAGCTGAGGAGGTACAGGCTGGATGAATGGACTGTAATATGGATAGAAAACTAGCTGGATCATTGGGCTCAATGGGTAGAAATCAATGGCTCAGTGTCTAGCTGGCAGCTGGTATCAAGTGGAGTGCCCCAGAGGTCAGGGCTGTGGCCGGTTTTGTTCAATATAGTCAATGACCTGGAAGATGGGGTGATTTACACCCTCAGCAAGTGTGCAGATGACACAAAGTGGTGGGATGTAGTAGATATGCTGGAGGGTAGGGCTCAGTTTCAGAGAGATCTAAACAAATTGGAGGATTGGGCCAAAAGGAATCTCATGAGGTTCAACAAGGACAAGGAGGAAATGATGCAAGTCCTCCTACACTAAGGACAGAAGAATCCCACACACCACTACATCTTGGGGTCTAACTGGCTAAGCAGAAGCTCTGCAGAAAAGGATGTGGGGGTTACAGTGGATGATAAACTAGATATGAGTCAGCAGTATGTCATTGTTGTCAAGAAGGTTAACAGCATGCTGGGCTGCATTCATAGGAATGTTGCCAGCAGAGCAAAGGAAGTAATCATTTCAATCTATTTTGCACTGCTGAGGCCACATCTGGAGCACTGTGGGCAGTTTTGCGCCCCAACTACAGAAGCAATGTGAAGAAGCTGGAAAGAGTCCTGTCAGACCAACCTGACTGCCTTCTACAATCAGGTCACAAAAGCATTGGACGCAGGTGTCGCAGCAGATGTAGTCTTTCTGGACTTCAGCAAGGCCTTTGACACTGTCTCCCACCCCATTCTCATTAAAAAACTAGGTGACTGTGGCATTGATGCCTACACAGTCAGATGAATCGCAAATTGGCTGAAGGGTCGTACTCAGAGGGTAGTGGTGGACGGGTCATTTTCAACGTGGAGGGAAGTGGGCAATGGAGTCCCCCAGGGCTTGGTCCTTGGGCCCTGTGCTGGGACATGAAGGATGCAAGAGTACTCACCGGCAGCTTGGGAAACAGCACATGAGGGGCAGAAGACAGAATCCATGCGGCTTGTCAACCACCTGTTTATACAGCTGCGGCTGGCTGGTGACGTCAGTGCTGAATGCCATCTGGCACAGATAAAAATGGTGGCGCACGCTGCGGAGCCAGCAAGAAGGGAGAGAGCACAGCCACCGATGCCCTCACAGCAAAGACAAGCTGGAACACTGGACCAGGAGAGCAGGAACGGCTAGGACAGAAGGAAGGAGGAGGAAGAGGAGCAGCTTGACAGTGCTGCAGACAAGGTGGCAGAGAGATGCCAGGATCACCTTGGAAGGATGACAGGAGGTACACCTGGATAGATCCGCCCTGAGAGAGAAGGACTGCAAGGAATCCAGGGAGAGTTACCGCTGGAGGGAACATCACCGCTTGACCAGGAGGTGCCTTAGAGTAGGCAGGGAACGGGGTGCCTAAAGGGATGAGGCAGCCGGAGTCCTGCTGAAGTGCAGGGGGGTAGTTAAAGGGACAGTACATCCCATTTTGTGTTAGAGCTTCCCTTTTTCTTTTCCTTTTGATTTTGCTCTACCCCAAGCTCCAAGGGGTATAAGAAGGTAGCAGACCTGCACTGTAGGCTAGATAGTGTTGGGAGGGGCCCGAGCAGGACCCAGCCGAGAGTCCCAAGAACGAGACACTGACCAGCTTACTACCGCTACACAGGAGGTGTGAGGCCAGGGTGTAGGGGTGGTGAAGCCCTGTGAGTAACTGCCGGGAGGAACCTTGGGTCAACGAGCACACCTGATAAATAGTCCCGGACACTGAGGTCATCAAGTCGTGGCAGGCAAGCACAGGGTCAAGGATTTGGGTGGGAGTCACCAGCACAGACAGAGGCGCGACCCCAAGAGGTGCGTAACATCAATCACCCGAGTGAGAGCAGCATGAGAGCGACTAGTTGAGGCCCAGCGGTGACAGGCCCGCACTGTTCAATTTCTGTATTAGTGACTTGGACGATGGCGTCAAAAACAGCCTGTTCAAATTCGCTGATGACAGCAAGATTTGGGGTGAGGTGGGCATGCTAGTAGGGAAGACAGATTGCAGCAGGACCTGGACAGCTTACAGGGGTGGGTGAATGAGAATAGGATGAGACTCAAAAGTGACAAGTACAGGGTGCTGCACTTGGGCAGTAGGAACCAGCAGCACACTTATAAGCTGGGAAACTCCCTTCTTGAGAGCATGGTGGCAGAAAGAGATTGTGAAGTCATTGCTGACTCCAAGATGAACACGGGCTGACAATGCAAGGTTACGGTTAATAGGTCTAACAGTACCTTGTCGTGCATCCACAGATGCATCTCAAGTAGGGCCAAGGAGGTGATCCTCCCCCTCTATGTGACACTGGTCAGGCTGGAGTACTGTGTCCAGTTCTGGGCCTTGCACTTCAGGAGGGATGTGGACCGCATTGAGAGGGTCCAAAGGAGGGTCACCTGCATGATCTGGAGACAGCAGGGAAGACCCTATGAAGGGAGGCCACAGGACCTTAACCTATTCAGCCTTCAAAAGAGAAGGTTGAGGGGGGACCTGGTGGCTGTCTATAAACTCAATAGGGGGGACCAGCAGGGTTTGGGAGAGACCTTGTTCTCCCAAGCGCCCCCCAGGGTAACAAGTAATAACAGCCACAAGTTCTTAGAGAGTAGGTTTAGCCTAGACATCCAAAGGCACTACTTCACAGTCAGGGCAGTTAGGATCTGGAACCAACTTCCAAGGGAAGTGGTGAGGCTCCTACCCTGGGGGTCTTTAAGAGGAGGCTTGACATCTACCTGGCTGGAGTCGTTTGAGCCCTGTTTTCTCTCTTGCCCAGGACAGGGGGTCAGACTAGAAGATCTACAAGGTCCCTTCCGACCCTATTTCTATGAATCTATGAGTCCAGCAGAGAGCAAAGAAAATGGTTCAAGGGCTGGGGCACATGACTTTTAAGGAGAGCCTGAGGGAATTGCAGCAAGAGAAGTTCAGGTTGGATATTAGGAAAAAACTCTCTCACTAGGATCGTGGTGAAGTACTGGAACACGTTATCTACAGAGGCGGTAGAATCTGTCCTTGGAGGTTGTTAAGGCCTGGCTAGACAAAGCCCTGAATGGAATGATCTAGTTGGGGATGGTCTTGCTTTGAGCAGGAAGTTGGACTAGATGACCTCCTGAGGTCCCTACCAACCCTAACTTTCTATGTTTCTAAGTACTTAAACCCTGGAACAGTAATGCTTACCTCACCAGCTGAAAACACTGTATGCATTGGAAGACTCGCATAAGAATATCTATATTGACTGTTAGGGCTTGCTTAAAGATTATATATTGCATTTAAAGCCTTGCTTAAATATTGGTATTGCTTATGTATTGAATAAATTAAGATTGGAGACCAGATAGTCTCACTGATCAATTCATTTCCATTCATCCTTCCTCCTGCCTCCTCCTCAACTAAATTTAGTACCACAGGCGGACCTTTGCAGCATTGGTCAGCAACCCACCTAGAATACAGAAACCTTGGAATTCAAATCCTTGCTGCCTTATGAGGGACAGCTTTAGATCAAAGACTAAGCCTACTATTTACAACTGTGGCTGGCCTAGGCTTTTATACATGGCAAATGGCCAGAAAAATATATTGCTACAAAAATTAATGGATTTTGGATCAAATGTATCACTGAACCCTGCAAATGAGTGGGACTAAGGGCCCAAAACAAGAGAATCATAGACAATGCTATTGATTTGTCATGAATGATAATAAAGGTTTATGATAATTTACGAAGATGAATTAATGTTATGAATATACCATGAATTTCCTTTAATAAAGTGAGACCAAATATAGACATGTTTTCAACAGACTATGCATAGAATTAAGGTTAATACAAGTTATACTGCTAATGCCATGAGCACAATATGAAGAGCTGCCCTATAACAGTCATGAATAGTTCATTAACTTATGATTGGTAAATCTTCAGAAATATTTTACCTGGTGTTCATAAAAATGCATGCCTCATAATGAGAGTTTATGAACATCTATAAATTTATCTCGAAAAACAGCAGTGTTCATGAAATTTTAATTAACTGTGCTCCTAAATGGCCCTTTTGAATATAGGGTTCAGTTCTGGTCAGCTCATCAGAAATAGAAAGCATAACAGATAGTAAGGGCTCAAAAGTACCAGTGGTAATAGTAGAGAAGTAGTAGAATAAGAAGAAAGCTTAATGATGCTGGGATAGCTTATTTTAGATAAGAGAAGAAAGAAAAGGTGCAATATGTGATGTGGTGTCAAGAAAATGGTAAGATTCAAGAAGGACTAGAGTTTCCTAGATTAATAGGAATAATATCCAGTTACACTGCAATATTAGTCCCAAAGCTTCATGGCACAAAGGGCACCTACACAGATGCCCAATGCCTGCTCCAACGTATGCTAATTAGCTGGTGTTGGAACAGACATAATTACTCGAGACTGCTGGAACATGCTAATGAGCATGTTCCAGCAGCCTCGGCCTCATGTGCATTCAGCCTCCCTGTGCTTCAAATGGCAGCAGGGGCACACTAAAGCTTGTTGAATGACCTTTAGTTAAAGGGCCCCCCCCCCCCCCCACCATTTTAAAGTGCTAGACTCTAAATGCACAGGATGCTGCAAACCCTTTAATTAGGCTCCCAAGACCTGCTCTAATTAAAGTGCTCCCCCACCCCAGCCCCAGAGTACATGTAAAGATACTAAAAGTGATTGACTTTAAATATACATTTGTGGCCCAGATCTACATGAAATTATGATCTTCTCTATCCCCGTTATATACATTTGCACAATTGGATACCAGAGGTTATAAAGTTCTGTTAAATATCTTTGTGGGATACTGCGAATGACAGAACATTGGATTAGACAGGCCAATGGCCTATTTCAATAAATGAGCTACTACATTTTACTTTTTGTGATGGAAAGGAACTCAGGAACTGCATTAGCTTTATGTTATAGCAACTTTACAGCTATAAATAAGTAGAAGATGCTCCTGTTCAGAAAACTCTAGAAGAAACTGGCTGGATTGCTTAAGGAAAGAAAGATAAGACTTACATTAATCTACAAGTCAGAAGGGCTAGACTTGTAGTAATAATTTACCAAGATTCACGGTGTGTTAATTGCTACTATTTTTTTTTTTTAAGAAATAGTGTTCCCTTGGGGGAGAGTTGAATTTAGGGTTCATCACAGAGATGTTTTTAAAGTGAATAGAAAAAGGTGACCTTGGTCTAATTCCAAATTTAAGTATATGTATCATTAAATGTTCAGGACTATATAACATCAAGGGGCATCTATAAATGTGCTCTAGGGTGGAATGAGAGGCACTTTGATTAGAGTCTCTCTAAATAAAGCTCCTGCAGCATCATGTGTATTCAGCAGCCTGTGCTTCAAAATGGCGGCAAGGGTGCTTTAACTAAAGCTTGTTCAACAAACTTTAACTAAAGTGCTCCCACCACCACTTTCAAACACAGAGATGCTGAATACACAAGATGTGGAGGCTTCTGGAGCGCACTAATTAGTGCACTCCAGCAGACTTACAGCAGACTCAGTTAATCAAATCTGCTCTTAGTGCTAATTAGCAAGCATCAGAGCAGAGGTCAATCACGTGGATAGGTGCCCAAGGAGACAAAGGTAAAAATTCACACTTAGCTATAGTAAGTCATCCCTATATAGTAACTGATTACAGCATGCCAAGGCATAAAATATGACAGCTAATTTCTATTTACACATTCACTTTGAAAGGCCATAATAAATCCACATAAATAAACTGGCTTTTATGACAATTAACATCATAATCTATGGGAAAAAGTCATGAGTATGACCTGAATTCAGATCCCCTCTCACCAAAGGTGAGTGCACTGCCAAATTCAATTGCTCATCAAAATATCAACCATGAACTGTAGGTCCTAAACACAAATGGCAAGTAAAAGGACACTTCTGTAAATGCAACAGTATATTTCCTAGTACTTAAATAAGGTTTGTGTGTTCAAAGTACAGGCAAAGATTATCTAATTATCTTCCCAACAGCACTATGAGCTGGAGTTGAGATTCATAAAGAGTTTATACATTATAGTTGCCTTTCACTTGGATTTTGTATATAGACTTTTTTACATATAACATTGGTATCGGTTATTCTCTTTTGAAGTCATAGGCATTTTTTTGCCAAACTATGCCTTTTATCTTTAAAAAAAAAAATCATAGCTAGATCCTAGTATTCTTAATTAATACACATGCCTGTAACATCTGCTGTTTTCACTGAGATCTGCATGGACACATGCAATTTAAGTATAAATAATTTTGATACTCAATAATGGGATGCTAGAGTATGTAAAGCAGCTAATTAGTCTGTTTTTCTAGGCAAAATCTGAAAGTGCCTGTCTGGTCAATCCACACATTAAATCTTCTTGACTTGAAAGCTTCACCTAATTTCATTGTTCCTCTTGACCTCAGTTCTTTAGCTGATGGCTTGCGCCCTTCAAATCTCTGAAGGTGTCATAAGCTGAATTCTATAAGTAATTTGGGGTTGATTAACTATGGGAGGCTGTCGCCTTAAATCTAGATCATTCTTCTCATAGAAGGATGTGTTTGGCTATAAATTTTGACTTTTTAAAAATTACCTATTACTAGTTTCAGTGTAGGGTCATGAAAAGTACTCTATTGCCATCATGTTAGAAGGGCACAATGCTGTGTATCTGGGCTCTCATTGTTTTCATGTATGTGTATAAAGCAGTTTCTTATGGGGGATTATTACAGAGTAGTATGGGGCAATGGGGGAGACCACCACAGGTACCGACTTATGGGTTTAGAAAAATATCAGCTACCTCTGCAGCCACACAATCACAGCAGTGGCACAGTGGATGCTAGACACCATTGCTGCCTCATGCATCCCACTGCTCTGGGTGCCCAGCTGCTTTGCTCTGCCTCTGATATAACATGCATATTCTATTTCAGAGGTTTTCAACTGGGGGTACCCAAACCCCAGGGGTACTTTTGAAGGCCCTACTAGGGGGTATGAATGGGAAGGTAGATGGGGATGGAGTGCCACCACCTACCACCCCATGCTGCTGCCTCCCAGAAGCAGGGCTGAGGCAGAGCAAGGGTGGCAGTGCTCCATCTCTTCCTGGTCATGCATACTCCCTAGGGCCTTTCCTGCACTGCTGCCACTCCTTGTCCAGCTGTCTGCCCCCCCGCCCCCACTCCACGTCTGGCCTTTGGGGATACACCTATTAAAACAGGTTGAAAATCCCTGTTCTATTTCATGTCAGTCTAAGACGAGGGAATCCTTAAAATATTTAAAGTAAAATTAGCACAGAATGAGTGAAATGCAGCAACAAAAAGCTAAAAAAAAATTACCTTTCCTGAATAGAAAAAAAGCGAGAATGCAAAGCTCAGGTTTAGCTCCACTCTTAATGATGGTGTCATGCAAACAATGCAGAAAATATGGCTGGGGTAGTAAACTGATACACAATTCAACTAGAAGAGAATGTATACCACTATATTATGATCAGCAGCAATGCCCACTAAGAGCTGTAGGGAACTGTGTGGAAGCCACTCCCCACATACCAGGATTGCATCTCTGAGGCCAGGTAGTGCCCCCTACCACCCCATTCCTCCAGGACTGGGTCCTGGAGACCTGGCACTAGGGCTGTGCAAAGCTTCAGGTCCCAATTCAATTCAGAGGAGATTCAGCCCGATTCAGTGGTCAAATCTCCAAATCTGAATTGAATCAGGGGACCAATAAAAAGGTCCAAATTGATTCAAAACTCTGAATCTTTGGAAAAGGTTGAGATAGCTTTAGTGATTCAGGTAGTTCCCACCTGCTGCAGCAGGGAGCTGCAGCTGGACTTGGAGCTGGTAAGTAGGGGCAGGGGAGGGAGGGCTAGAGGAGGTGGGAGGGGACCATGGGGGGACCCCTGCTAGGCTCCATCCCCTGCCTGCCTTGTCAGGCCGCCCCAACCCCCACCTGCTCCCCCAGCACCCCCATGGCTGCCCAGCTTGCCTCAGCTCCTGGTTCTTTAAAAAAAAGCCCTCACCCACTGGTTGCTTCCCAGCAGGGGGCAATCCCTACTGCCCCCCACTGCATCCCCCCCATGGCTGCCCTGCCCTCCCCAGCTCTGGCCCTTTGAGAAAAAAAAAAAACCCTGAAAAAAAACCCTGACTCACTGGCTCCTGCAGCAGCC
>NW_017729024.1:69977573-69982276 GCF_001723915.1 Gavialis gangeticus | reverse complement strand
AGGGGTTGCGGGGCTCATGACAGAGGCCACCATGCAGCATAGGGCTGTGTGGGGCAGCAAGGATCGCCCCCCTGCCCAGCAGCACTTGGTGAGTTGGGGATTTTTTTTTCAAAGTGTCAGGAGTTGGGGTGGGCTTGGAAGCCATTGCTAGCCTGGGAGAGCAGACAGGGGATGGGCCTGGATGATTTGGAGATTTGGCAGCAGCCAAATCTCTGAATCAGATTTGGTCAAATTGATTCAGGACATTTATTTGAATCACCAGATCAAATCACTGTCCCCTGAATCAGCCAAATCTGAATCCTAAGCCACTTTGCACAGGCCTACCTGGCACCACCCCTCCAGCTGAGACTGTGTCCCAGGGAACTAGCACTACACCTGCCCAGCCCTGCAAACTGGGATCAGGTGTCAAATCGAGTGTATAGAGTCCAGGGCTCCTTGTGAGTCCAGAGATTTGGCAGCAGGTTAAGGGTGGCACCTCTCTCCTGCCACCAAATTTCCAGACCTCATGGCCTGGATGACATGATGCCATAGGCTGGATGTGTCCCCTGGGCCAGAGGTCAAGCACCCCTAGTCCAGGCTACTGTGCTGAAAGATCAAAGAGCCAACACTGCTCCCTCCTCTTACACATCAAAAAATTGCTAGCCATGGGTTTGGGGATTTTTGCTGCCTCTGATTAAAGTTTTGAAGTTTCCAGGTCATTATGCCCATGGCTCTTAGGCTCTAATACAGAACAAAATCTGTGACATTTGAGCAGCCTTCTGAGCATGCTTCAGAAGGGAAGTATAAGCCAAGCCTACCTATGTAACCGCAATTATAATTCAAACTCTATGTAACTGCTAAGAATTGCAGCTGTGTAGCTATTTAAGGTGAAACAGACTTTATCCCTAGGAAACTCTGTTCAAAGTATGGAGCCCTAAGATGCCTAATTCTTTTTGAATTCCAACTATTGAAGAAATTTCCTAAATTTTAGGCATGATGATACAAATGGTTACTACAATAAGGAACCTTAATGAATAAAGGCCTAGTATTATTACTCCTATTTTGTAGGTGGGAAAAATAAAGACAATTAGTAAAACTAATTGGCTGAGGTAATAAAAAAACCAGTGTCAGAGTAAAGATTAAAATGCAGAAGTTATTGATTCCATATTATATTTAATTTACTATAAAACCATCAGTAATAGTTTAGATGCATAACATATACACAATATTATTTGTTTTATCTGTTCAGTAATATATACATATTAAACTGCATTGCTAAATGCTGTACAAATTATGCTTCACTGGAGTGACCCATTTACCTTCATAATATGTGGAAACACAGCAAAACAGCTAACCTGCTAAAATTCAAAACATTGTTTATGCCCATTTATGGCCCCTTGGGACTATCTTTTATTTCTGAAATGTTTAAGTTATTATAAAAAAAAACTAACATTTATTTTTTAAATTGCTATACCCATTCAGTAAAAATCCTCCAACACTCATGATCAATAAAATTGAAGATTGAATCATTATAATTAACCAATAATTTATGCATAAAGAATTGAAATATTTTCTTTCTTTCCTTCTTTTTCCATCAAAAGGAGATTCCTTAGCATTAATAAAGCCGCTATTTACTAGAGCTTAGGCTAATTTTTATCCTCATTATGTCCTACCATTCTTTCTGGCAAAACTAATCACTCAACAAAGTGACTGGAAAAAATCTCTTGTAGTTTTCTACGGGGGCATAATCTGAGCAGTGACTCATCTGACCTTTCACTGGGTTTTATTCTTTTGTTGTCATTATTATTATTTTGTTTTATTGTTCTAAGCTAAAATTATTAAACAGATAATCCTATAGTTTGGTCTGAGGGCAGAGAGGGGAATGTTGCTATTTTTATTTCTTGAAAATGTTCTACCAAATCTTGGTAGAATTCCAATACAGTAGCAAAAAATTGACACCCTGGAGCAGTGTCTTAAAATCACCTCTCTCAAGAATGACCCAACCATAGGCATGGTAATGCCATCAAGTTTGGTTAGATCAGAACATCTTTTGGGCTCAGGAAAAAGGGGGTCCAGTGATGTAATGGAAACTCTTAATCCAGGAAAGAGATGTATCCTTGGACTCTTCTTCCTATTTTATTGACTGAAATGCACAACAAAAATCATTGTATCTTCAAAACTCCACAACTAGAAAAAAATCTCCTTTTTTATTATTTTAATAAATGAAAATATACTTCGACTACAACAAATAAATCTGTATGCTTTTATCCCTATTAAGCATGTTCTAAGATTGGTGTTCTCATTCATTAACATTCCCAACAATTTCTGAGCTTATGAACACTTGGCTTCTGATGTTTATTTAAGAAGCCTGGGTAATTTCATAGTATATTTAATAAACACTCAAGCAAAAAATTCCAGAGCATCCTTACTAAAAACTATCAAATAATCCTTCTATCCCAAACAAATTTAAAAAAAAAATAGAAAATGCTCTTGTCTCAAATCAGGATGAAAACTCAAAATATCTTTTTTTTTCCTAGAGATTTAAATTTGAAAAAATGGTTCAAGTTAAACAGAGCATATCTTTCCTTTCACTAGTTTTGCAACATTTCATTTTGATTGTGACTGTATTCCTTTTTAACCATTTTAAAACTAAATTTGCTAAAATTTTAGAATGAGAAATTGTTTCAACAAAAAACATGCACTTTTCAAAATTTTGTAATCCCAAACTTGTAATTTGGAGCATTGCAGAAGTTTATTTTTCCTCAGAAGTGAGTCATAGAATTTATTAAAATGCTCTCAGTTTGTGAAAAATTTGAGTTTCAATAAACTGACATTTTTCTGCAAAAAAAAAAAAGTTTTGTAATTACAAGCAACTTTAGATTTTAGGTCCCATATCTTTTTAATGTATTAAATATATTAAGATATTCCATCTTCCTTTTTGAAACTCCTTTTCACATGCTTTATCACCTAAATCTTGTTTATTCCCCTGTGAGTTGTCTTTAGAAATATAACCATCTTGCTATTTGGCTGTGTAGACAGATGGAGCTCTATGTTTATTTATTTGTTTATTTGCAGGAACAAATATAGTCTCCAAAATGCACATATTACATTTTTGCCCACTCAGGCCTGGACCCTGCCTGTTCCTGCTATGGGGTTACCCACTAGGTTGTGGCAGCTAAGGCTATAAGGCACCCCATTCTCACCTTTCACTAGGGAGACTACTAATGTGGCATTTTCTGAGAACCACCCTGCCACAGGCAGCCCCACCACATCATCCTACCCTAGGAGGGTATACTTTTGGTCATTCCCCAGGACCAGGAACCTCCTCCATCCCCATAGTTCCTACCCTGCCCTCCAGGTGTTTTGGAAGCAGCATCTCCAGCTGATGATGTTCCCTCTCTGGCTTCCTCCAGAAATGAGCAGCTCAACTCTGAGGGCCTGGATTTATATTGAGGCTTCCCAGGTCCATCCTCCAATCCAGGATCCCTCCCAGTGTCATGTGACTGCCACATTAGGTGGCAACACACCTGCCGGCTGCTCCACAGCCTGCTTAAGCCTCATAAAGTGGTAGGTATCAAAGGTGCCTGGCCACTTTAGGTTTTCATTTGTCCATCTATTAGACAAAGAAAATAGAAGCAGACTTGGTTAAACAATCATTACAACCTATTAACACCTACAGTTTTTACCTCTTCACTGACCAGAAGTGAGCCACAAGCGGGGCCCCTCCATCAATCAGTGAAGAGAAGGTGTGAGGGAATCTGCAAGACTGAAGGAGTCACAGCACACCCCACTTCTGCCATGAATTTGGTAGGTCGCTATATACAGACATTTGAATGCTGAAGCCCTGAAGAGTGGAAAGCTTGCAGTGCATTTGCACTATGTAATAGATATAATTATTGTAGCAGTATATTAAGAACATGCTCATACTCTACATGTCTTGTTATTAAATTGCTAGCACAAAAATGATAATTTTGTGTAGGCCTTGGTGCTTTGGTTAAGTAGGAAGTGTTAGAACAAAGTGGAGATAGACAAGCCAGTGCTATTACTACCAGCACTTCTATTTTTATGGCTTCAACAATGATTACATCATCTGTTCTTATACTATTCTGCTTCCTTTTAAATTGAGATAATATTTTATCTGTGCACAATAATAGTTAGCCTCAAATTGTTGACTCATATTAGAAATCCATTGAGATAGTAGTCTGAATTAATTATATTGGAACCGAACACCAAGAGCAACAGAGTTTAGTTAGAGTTTGACAGCAAGGCCCGTTCTCAGAGTCTATTGTTCTACAAATTAGACACAAAAACAACTTTACTAATGCCACTACAACCATATTACTAGTTGATAGAAGTCTGACATTGCACAGATTAAACTGCCTAGATGAATATAGTTCATTTGACTACCTTTGAAAAGAAAACTTTTAAGTTTCAGACTTTTATGAAATTATTCAACTTCGTAATTTTGGCTAGGTACAGACATTACACTTTTACCATATAAGTGATCAGAAACTGGTCTATAGCCATAACAGAACAGAAGTTTGACACATAAAACCTATCTATACCTGTAACAAAACAGAAGTTTCGTGCACACAGAGTGGTTTAAAAATGACAGAACCTGGTCTAAGATTTGCCCCCTCCCACCAAAGGGCAAATGTGTGTACAGAAAACCATGCAAGTTCGATCAGTTAGCCTCAGGCTTTTTGAATGCCTGTACCGAGCCT
>NW_017729024.1:69963608-69972573 GCF_001723915.1 Gavialis gangeticus | reverse complement strand
CCCCCCCCCCCCCCCGTCTAAACAACTCTGCTTACAGAAAACTGCATACTTTAGATCAATTCTGCCTCAGGCTTTTAGAATGTCTTACCTAGCCTTTAATTACATAGAACAAAGTTTAATCAATATAGCCATGCATTTCTTTCAATCATTGATCACTTATTCATGAAGAATTTAAGCTATCTGTTTATAATAATGCTGATTACAATCTTCTGATTTTTCATAAAAAACTGTATCAAGTTGTTTTACTCAGAAGGCAGGCTATGGTGGCACCTTATAGATTAACTCTGGAGTGACCAAAATATAGCTGTAGGCTAGATTCAACTTGCAGAGCCATGTCATCCCCATGTCTTAAAATTTGGTGGTGGCAGGGTGGGGCTAGTATTAACTGCTGTAGCTCCAGGAGCTGCAGCTATTAACATTGCTGTTGCTAATCATATTGATAAATTCCTGGATCCATTAGGAGATTTGTGGGCCAGATAACATAGATAAGGCCTGCAGAGCTGAATGAGCTGGGCACTACCGGATTCATGACCTTCTGTAGAGTCAGCCTACTTCAACAGATGCATCTTCCCTGCCTTCTGCCTATCTTCAGATTAACACTGCTACCTACCTCTCTCCATCTTTTCTAACACTACTGCAACTATATTACTAGTTGATAAGTCTTGTACAGAACTCTCCAGTTATTTTACATCAACAAAAAACATTATAAACCTGGCAAAGTATTTTCCTTAAAGAAAAAAATATCACAAAAAATACTGATGTTGTAGGTATTTAAAAGCTACAGAAGTTCAATATTAGCTTTCTGTATTAGTTAAAAGATCACTTTTACCTATCCTGGTATTTTGTCCTAGAAGCTCCAATAAAGCAATGCGCTCTTTCTCTATATATGCGTCAGAGCTGTTATATGGAGGGAGGAGATAAACTTTTCCCTGTGGGCAAAGGGGATAAGACAAGGAGTCAGTAGTCTTAAATTTAAGCAAAGGAGATTTGTTTGGATATTATGCAGAACATTTCACTCTACGGGTGGTTAAGCAGTAAGCATTTGAAACAATGGGCCAGCTTCATTGTGAAATATATATCCTTGAACATTTTTTACAACAGGTTAGAGAGACACTTAACTACGATGTGTTTAGCCAGAAATCATACCTTGAGCAGGGGTTAGATTAGATGACCTCCTGAGACCCTTTCCAACCCTTCAGTCCTGATTCTATGATTGTTACAGACACTTCACCAGGCATTATTCAAGTAAAAAGCAGCAACAGAATAGGTAATAATCTGTTTTAACATTCCAGTATTCATTGTGAAGCACCATACATTAATATGTTCTTCAATACAATCAAAATAAAAAACCCTCCCATAAAAATATAATAAGGCCTTACAAATAATTTATCCATCCTGGTAGTTAATGCTAGGGATTTTAGAGAAAAGTGCAGACTCCAAAATGTTCCAAATTGTGCATTACACTCTGGAAGAAATTTCTTCATGACACTAATGGGTAATTAATTATTTCCTCCAGTACAATCTGCTAAATACCTTGTCACAAGGATGCAAAAAAGGAAGGAAGGAAGCCATAGATATACAACACTGCTGAGACTATTACTACTACACCACTGGATGTCTACTATCTCTAGCAAGTGGAAACCACTATTACCAATTTATTCATACAAAAAGGAAATATAAATAGATAATATATTTTTCCATAATGGAATTCTTGGAATTATTTATATTATTATTTTACAACAACTTATACAGATTGGGGTTTATTTTTAGGG
Source organism: Gavialis gangeticus (assembly GCF_001723915.1). Taxonomy (NCBI): domain Eukaryota; kingdom Metazoa; phylum Chordata; order Crocodylia; family Gavialidae; genus Gavialis; species Gavialis gangeticus. The sequence goes on along the minus strand of NW_017729024.1, from coordinate 69,970,801 downwards.
AAATAATTTCCTTTACTATGCTCTATGGATACAGTTGCTCTAAACATTGACTTTCTCCCATGTATCAGTATCACTAAAAATGGTCATACATGACTTTCAATTTACGGCAATAATCTGCTGTTTGAGATGTAAACCAAAGTCCTAGATTTTTAGCAAACGAACATGACAAGATAAGTATACTAAGCAATACCTGTACTTCCATATATATATAGAGAGAGAGAGAAAGAGAGAGAGCGAGAGCTTTTTCAACTGTTCAAACAGAATTCACTTTTTCAAAAAGAAAAAATAATTTTGGCTATTTATTTTGGCAATGGATTATTATGGTTTATATTTTAATTCAACTGGCTTGCGGTTGGATGCTATCAGCAGCTCTACTGCATATGGGAGATAGAATAACTCCTGCACTCCTAGATTTATGGAATATATTAATCCAATGAAATTTTCTGATCGATATAGCCAAATTTGTAGATGACACAAAATTATTCAAAGTGGTAAAGAACAAGGTGGACTGTGAGGAACTACAGCAGGATCTGGTACTATTGAGCAATTGGGGAACTAAATGGCTGATGAAATTAATTGTAGATAAGTGTAAAGTGAGGCACCTGGGCAAAAATAACCTAAATTATACCTACATTAGCTGTTACCACACAGGAAAGAGACCTGGGAGTCATTGTGGAAAGTTCACTAAAACCATCACGTTGGTGCTCATCAGCCATCTAAAAGGCTAACAAAATGTTAGGGATTATTAAAAAAGGACTTGTAAATAACTGAAAGTATCATCCAGGTGCATCCACACCTTTAATACTGGGCCCAGTTCTGGTCCCCACACCTCAAACAGTATATAAAAGAACTGGAGAAAGCACAGAGAAGGGCAACAAGAATGACGAGTGGTATGGAGGTGTTTCCATATGAGAAGAAACTAAAAAGGCTAGGCCTATTCAGTTTTAAAAAGCGAACTTTGAGGGGGGACCACCTTGCTACTCACCCACTTTTCCAGACCATTTATTAATATATTCCAGATCCCTGGAGGACCCCACTCTTTACTTCTTTCAATCCTGAAAAATGATCATCTATACTTAGTCTTTGCTTCCTATCTTTATTTGCTTTAATCCATGAGTGGACGTTTCCTGTAATTCCATTAATACTTAATTTAGTGCGAAACCTCTAAAATAATTAATCCCATGAATACTTAATTTAGTGAGAGACCGCATCAAAGGCTTTTCGAAAGTACAAATATACTGTTAACTGGATCACTACCATCTCCCTGTTTACTGGCATCCTCAAAGAACTCTAGTTGGTTGGTGAAGCATGATTTGTCTTTGACAAAGCTATGTTGATTCCTCCCCAGCAAGTCACGTTCAACCATGTGCTGAACAATTCTTTTTTTTTACTATTGTCTACCAGTTTTCTGGAACAGAACTTAGACTCACCAGCCTGTAGTTCCCTGAATCCTCCCTAAAGCCTTCTTTAAAATATGGGCATCACACTGGCAACCCTCCAATCCTCTGGCATTAAGGCCAGAGAACCCTGGAAGTGTGGGAACACTAGCATAGGCACTGACTGATACCACTCATGTCCCTCCATCAGAGCCAAAGACTTGGACTCATGGACCAGAATGCCTTCGGCTCCCTCAGAGGAACCCTGACTGCCACTCCATCACTGGATGCCAGGTACCTTTAGGGGTTTCACATGGTTTCATAGTATTTGTGGCTCCAGATTACTCTAAGGGTTCAGCCCAGGACAGACCAACCCACTCAGACCAGGCTTCTACTAAGGGCAAACCCTGAAAAGGCTGCCTGAAAGAAGGTGGCTGAGATATCCTGCTGGACCAAGGCAAGGCCTGAATCAGGCACAGATAATGTTATTTAAGTTATATAAATTTATTTGTTTCCTTATGCAGGCCAGATGCTGCTGACTGCAGAACTTTATTGAGACCAGAGGGCTCAGCCGATATGTGCTGCCCCCAGGCAACACGGTTTTCTTTTGTCATAGACCCCTCCACCTAACAATGAGGCCAGATGACTAATGTGGCCAGACATCTACTCTGAGCACCAACAAGAAACCCCAAGTGGAAAGGGGTCGGGTTTAGGGAAGGTGGAGAACCATGGAAGGCTCTCGGACATTGTGACCCATGCCGGTCTCTGTGGACCCTATGCAATCCTGTATTATCTCCTGGGCATGTGCACATTAGCCCAATTTAAGGTGAATTAAGGGCATGCATCTACATGTGTGCACCCTTAATGCATCTTTAAAATGGTGATTTTAGCCTATTCAAGCTTAAATTTGATACCTGCATAAAGCAGATATCAAATTTATGTGCAAATACCTAAGTCTCATTATCAAATGTGTAGATGCACTAATGCACATGAATGCAGTGTGCATCAATGGACAGGTATTCCATTCACGCACATTAGTACATCAACATGTATGCTAATGTGACTAATTTATTTGCACTTAAATTTCATGCGCCTTAATGTGCATTAGTGCATCCACATGTAGATGTGTGCCTAAACTGCCTTAAGCAAAGGTGCATTCAGCTTAGGCACATGTAAATACACGTGTAAGCACACCCCCTGATACCTGCTACACCAAATCATGGTAGGCAAGATATGAAAATAGAGGAGTGAGACTTCTGCTGGATGTGTGGAACTTGGGCCCCACCCTGGTGTGTCCGCTTGGCCTAGGTCCCTCTATACTCCAATATGGTGTTCTTAAGCAATTCCCATGATGCTGCAAATTCTTCACCTCGTTTGAAGCCCTTTTTAACTTCTAACTAGCTTCCTCATTTTGGTGCAATCTCCCTTTTTAAAGTTAAAGGCTACTGTGGTAGATTTTCTTCTTGTCTCCTCTCCCACATGGATGTCAAACCCAATTCCTTTGCTGTCACTATTGCAGAGTGGCTCAGTAACACTGACCTGTTGATTTTTCCTGTGCACTACTTAGGACTAGATCAACAATGGCCTTTCCTCTTGTAGGTTCCAGGATCAATTGCTCTAGGAAGCAGTCTCTTATAATTTCAAGGAATTTGGCCTCTGTATCCCAGCCTGATATTAGGGCCTTGTTACACAGTAATTTTGGGTAGTTAGTTGCCTTTGCTCCCTGTGCACAAGAGAACAACCTGCACTTTGAGTAAAAAACACCTCTGTACCTTACATATCTTTCTCAAGCAGAATCCTTTCTCCACTCAGATACAAAGCCTGCCATCTTTGTTTAATACTAAATGCGTCAAAACTGAGGAGGGTCACTCTTTTTCTTTTAAGAATGGCCAGTGGAGCAAGTGTTGCCACTGAGGCCCACACCCTTCTAATTTTATATAAAAATAAATTATTGGAGCAACTAGGAAATGAAAGAACCAGGTTCTCTTTCTTCCTCCTCAGGGAGCTCTAACCCATGTGTACCCTCTTCCACAAAAGTGACCTAACAACTAAATTATAGGTTCTTCTGGATATAGGAACATTCCACTTCTCCTGGAGAAGTGATGTCACTGCACAAAAGATGGTGCAAAAAAGAGTGCCCTTAATAGTAAACCACTGAGTCCACATTATACCCTCTCTTTCTCAGACCCCATGAATGATGCATTTTTTGCTGCACAGTGGTAGCAGAATGGGTGAAGAATAGCACCAACCCAAAAGAGCTTATAACCAGGGTGAAGAAAGAATTGAACACATCTTCCATATCCTAGACTGGGATTTACCCACAAGGCTGCTATATTTGTGAGGAACCCACTCCCATCGGCATGTGTAAGGTGTTCTGAGAGCACAGCTATTATTTGAGTCCCTCAAGGGATCAAAGTGTTGGTCTCTTATTTCCTGGATCCTGTACAGGGCTGCGTATGACTTTTGCATGGAACTGCTCACATTGGGGTATACAATGTAGGTTTCTCAGTTCCACCCTAGTCCCCCTCAGTTCTTTATAGGATTTAGCTTTAAGTGTTATGTCATCCCCATTTCATTATGGCTAGATCAGAAGTCACAGATGATGCATTTACCTTCTGTAAAAGCATGATACCCATGCTAATATAGTCTAATGGGCTAATATGGCTTTTACATTCAGACTCTTTCTCAAATACTGATTGTACTCCCTAAATCTAAAACATCCAATGTAGTGACACATTCACTGATTTCTGCATGTTCTACAGAAAAGTGATTAAAATTCCCTTTCAGTTTAGGAAAGACAGATTAGGTCATTATTTCCAAAGATTAAATACCCACTACTTGCATCTAGGAAAATGGTAGTGATTCATGGTGAACTAGAATGTTATTATGAATGGGAAAAACTAAGTATAAGCAGTTAAAATATCCATATCCACTTTTTCTACCTATATCATTTAGAGAAAAGTGACCTCAAAAATTAGTATTTTAAAAATAGAATGTTTCTACATTAGCACCATTTTTTTTTAGTGATTATCATTCTTGATGGCAGAACAAGCTTACAAATAGAGTCAGTCTAGTATTGCAAAAGCAATTTCCTTTCTGAACTGATCTTTGATTTGACAAAGTTTTAATCCAGTAATGCTACTGACGGGTGGGTGAATGGGATACCATTCAACTTGGTGGAGAGGTGCAAAAATACCAGCTGCTGTATGTGACATGCCCAGCCCTGAATGCTGCCTGGTGTGCCTCTGAGTCACGGTCCTGAGGTACTTCTATACCTTTGGGGTGCCCTTCTCCCCCAAACACCTATCTGCGGTCTACTACTTGATGATTGAGAACCAGCTGACTTGCTAGAGGCCAATTCATGCCTTGCCAGCCCATATCAAGGGAGGGATTTTTCCAGCTAGAAAGATCACACCCTTGTCCAATGCATGAACAACTTGTGCCTCCCAAGACTGAGGGGGAACAATTTGTGGGTAGTAGTATCAGCGGCATCAGCACTGGGGTGATGAGCGGCGACTGCCCCCAGAAGCCGGCTGCGGTGTCGGCAGTGGGGGAGAGGAGTTGCGAGCGGCGACTGTCCACAAAAACTGGTGGCAGCAGCAGCTACCAGTCTCAGGGGGGGCACTGTGCCCCCATGCCCCCCCATGAGTCTCCTATGGTCCAGTGTGCATATAAAAGATGGATCCTTCTTTCTGTAGAATGGGCGGTTATGCCAACATAAGAAGTATCACTGAAAATTGGTTTATAAAAAGATACCAGAAAGATATATTATGAAACAAGAATAAGGAATCATTATCCTTATGCTGAGATACAGACAGAGGTATGAAAATAAACAAACAAAAGAAAATATCAGAACAATCACCTGTTCTTACTCTGCTCCTGAAACCCAAGGATACAGTCCCTAGACAGCTTCAACAGGTTAAAAAGCAGACCCCACTTTTCTTTCAAGGCCTCCTGCCAGTTCTGTCAGCTTTTTTATTAAGCTTCCACACTGGGGGGCTGTAGCCTCCCCTGTGCCCAGGAAGACTGAACTAAAAGCCATGCTTTTGAAGCAGGCTTAAGTGGAGTTTTCTTTCTGGCTATTCACATATGTTACCTCATGGATTCTTGGAAACTCACACTATGCACATAACTCAATGCCCCACTCAGAAGTGCATTTTGCTAAACTAAACTTTCTTGATCCACTTAGGACCACAGGAATATGTGCATCCTTTCAAACATGGAACTTTGCTATTCCAATATACTGTCTCTTCCCTAATTTACCCCCCAATAGAAAATGTTGTCCTTGTTTCTAGGTGTTAGGGTTTCTCCTTTAAAAATGTTAATTTGTCATGGTTTGGGAGGGTGTGTCTCTGAGTAAACACAGTCATGTGAGATGCTGATTACTGCTTTTTAGCCTTTCCTTAGGTGCCAAAGAAACTGACTGTTGGTCACTTAGGTCATAAGCATGGTATGTAATCCTGGTCCTATTATAACATATAAGGAACATATTTTATATCAAATACCACAGTGCATGTAAACCTAAGGACAATAAGGGAAAATACAGTTTGACACTACCTATTCCTACTGATGGAGAAATTAAACCAATTACTACAGGAATAGCTTTCCCAGCCACAAAACAACCATTAGAGAAACAACATAAATACCTTACAACACTCCAACCGCATACTCAATAAAGCAGAAAGAACAAATCAACCCTCAATTATTATTAATCTCTCCAAGCACACACTTCCCAAAGCTGAAAAAACCCAGCCCCAAAACATCAGATTGGACAACTCATAGTGGACAAAATTCAAATCTGGACTTGTTATGGACTGCTTCAGGGAAAGAATGACAATGAAATAACCAACAACAAACACCAGCATAACAACATGTCCCTCTGAGACAGAAGGGCCATAGACTATCTAAGATCCAACCACCAAATAGTAATAAAACTAGCAGATAAACCAAGAGCTATAGTTATCCTTAACGGCAAAGTTGGTCTAAAAAAAGATATCACAGGGTGAGTCTACAAGTTGCCCTACAGTGATGTAGCAATCATGATCAGCAGCTATGTCACCACAGTGCTGCACTCCCCTGTTTTAATTAAATCTAACCATGTGCAGTGCACACGTCACAGTATTGGTGGTTACTGCGCCATGCTTTAGTACTTCCAAAAGTAAGTACTAAAACACAGCACCATCGCAATGTAGCCATACAGTGACATGTAGACACACCTGCATTTACCTAAAGAACCTTATCTGCCTATATCTATAAAATAAACTAAGTAAGTCATTCAAGATATTCCATAAACCCTGTATGTTTGTGACAGTGCACTGCTAGCTTGGCCACCACCAGTGCTGCCGCCACCCAGTGCACAAAACAGTCCAGGGATGCCTGTCTCTGAACACCTCATTATTTTCTATTTGTGAGCAATTTAATTGTGTATTTGTACACTAATTAATATAATGGGATGCTGGGTTTAACTAGAACCTTTAGTTGCTATTTCAGTCCAAATGATAAATAATCATGGAGTTCTTAAAGATATATTTTAGAAATTCACAGAAGAATGTGTTTAGATGTTTTAATATGAATGTCTTCTTGATCTATAAGACATTTTTTCTTTATTTCTTTTCTCAAGGTCCACTTGATCAATGATGTCTACTTCTGTGAACCAGCAAACATCCCAGTATCAAAAAGTATTCTCATTTTCACAGATAAGGCTTTGGTAACTGCAATGCAAAATAAGGATTTTATTCATAGTTTCATAGTTTCTAGGGTCATAAGGGACCTGATCAGATCATCGAGTCCGACCCCCTTCCATGGCAGGAAAGAGTA
>NW_017729024.1:69927866-69963157 GCF_001723915.1 Gavialis gangeticus | reverse complement strand
GCATCCCCAAACTGCTGGCTCATGTTCATCTTGGCATCAATTATTAAATATTAGCATCTATTTATTAAATGTTATCTGAGAAATAATGTCATGAAAAAATCACGTGTGTGTAAACCCTTTTCCACTGAATACTAATTTTTTTTGAGTGCCTGGAGGCTGGGGCTGGGCAGGGCAGAAATTGGGGAGCTGAGGGAGTGGGCAGCGGGGCTGGGAGGTAGAGGCAATCGAGAGCACTGGGGGAGCAGGCAGGGGATGGGGCCTGGCAGGGTAGCTATGGGCAGGGTATGGGGGAGTGAGTGGGGGATGGGCATAGGTGGGGGAGTGAGGGGCAAGGGAAGGGTCAGGGCACTGGCATATCAGTGCTGCTCAGTGCTGCACATCCTGGTGAGTAAAGGGGGTAGGGACAGCTCTAATTTTTCTATGACAAAAAACCCAAAAGTCCATGCCAAACTGTATAGGTATTTGAAATGTATTTTATTATGATGATAGAGGCACTGGTACACTTCCAAATTACTTTAAAGTTGTAAATATATCAATTAAACATTGTTCAACTGATTTGATCTTTTTCTCTATGTATCTATTTATCTATCTAGAGGTATTTTATTTTACTTGTGGCAGAACATGGATTTGGGGGTGTTTTAAAAAGTGACTTTGGGATTTTTTTATCAGGGATTTTGCAGTTTTTAAATAGGGAACACCAGAATTCTTGCTAGTTAGGCAAGTGGCAGGACCCAGGCATAGAAGCCTGCTCCGAGCTGTCACCCAGGATCCAGCTGGGGGTATCTGACCTTCTGGCCACTTGGGGCAGGAGGACATGCTTTGCAGTTGAAAGCAGGCCACCACATGGGGACATCTTCTGGGCGATAGCTGCTGAGATGGCCGGGTGGTGGCATACATGGCAGTAGTGCCACAGAAAGTCCAACTGCCACCACATCCTACTGGCAGCTGGCCCAGAGGTGCAGATGCCTCTAATGGCCATGCAGTCCCCATATGGGTCTGGCAGCCATGCAGCCTTAGGGCCACATGCTTCACAGGTGGCAACAGGTCACAGCCAGGCAGCAACCCCCACTGCCAGACTGCTGCAGTGGGCAGAGGGTGCAGGGAACCCTCAGGGGTGCTTCAGCAGTCCAGCTGACACAAGGGGTATGCCCCCAGGTACCAATTGTCCAGATCCCAGAAGCTCCTGAGAATGAGTAGCCCTGAGCTACTTGCCAGGGCAGCTTTTTATACTGCTGGGGCCAGCACAGGGCACCTCTTTATACCACTGGGGCCAGCATAGGTGCTTGCTCCAGGCTGTAGCTCCCCCTGGCTGCAGATCTGGGAGGAGCCAGGCAGTGTTATTTTGCCCCAAGTGGCACAATTTGCCCCACACCAAAGTGCATGTCTGGGCACATGCGCTAAGGGAAAAAGTCCTGGCTCAAATTTGCACTGCTTCATTTGAGCTACTGCAAGCACATGTAACTTCATGTGTAGACATGCCTATTCAGACTGATGGATAAGTATTACTTAAGTGTGAATGGTTTTTTTCCTGACTGAAACCCCAATAAATAGATGAAAGAGGGACATATTTGTTATAATATTTCTACAAAGAGTAATAGATTTTTCTTTTACCCACTGTTCTCATTATCCTAGTGATTCCAACTGCTGTTAGGTATGCTCCACTTTATTTCACATTTAATTTTTTTCATGTCATTTAAAAATTGGGAGGGTTTTGTGGAATCATACCCCTCTCTCCTCTTATTCTTAAATTCTTGGTCCTTCAGCTATCTTTCATATGGACACTGTTTTGATTTTCATCACAAGCATGAGAGCGGCTCCATTAATTTGCTGGCAGGCAACATGGTTAAAATGCCACTTTGTCTTAATTCTCAGTCATATTGGTTATTAACATAAATAATTCTCAATTGGCATGGTTTGTAGAATTCGTATTTCTAATTCCACTCTCCAAGAGACCAAATGAATAGTTTCAATTGTGTGTTCAGGCCAATCAGAATTAGTAAAGTATTATCCTCCTTGCAGTCTGACAAATTCAACTATAGTAGTTATCATCTATCTCCATTTTTCCTTATTTACATTTCTATTCTCCTTTAACTAGTAGCCTGACATAATCTCATTGCATTGTTTCAAGTTTTCCAGGTATAAGTGAAAATTTCAGATGTACCTAGGATTTAAGAACTTAGGTCACATTTTCAAAAGTGACTTCAGGGTAGGTTTTCAGTGGAATGTAAGCATCTAAAGATGCAGAAAAGACATCTAATTCTCACTGAAATCAGACAACATCTACCTACCTATCTAAACCCTGAAGTCCTTAAACAAAAATTATCATCTGATATAATTTGGAAAATACAAAAGACTTCTAAAACATTTTCTTTTGGCTCATGCTATTTTATTAGATTCTAAATTCAGATCTTTAGTGAAGGCTTGGAGGGCTGTTTGATACTTTAAATGTTGTTTGCATCTACAAAGTGTTCATCCTTCACTCAACAGGAAGGTCTCCATGCCTTACGGCCTTTGGGAACTGGACAAGAGGAACAAAAAAGGAGAGAATGTAGGGAGCATGGAAAATGAAATGAGGGGAAAACTAAATTAACTAATTCTGTCAAAGGTGATGTTCTTTGTTAAGGTGACTGAGATGTGGAAATGTTTACTGCTGTTGCTCATACTGTCATTGTCCTGGACTCCTTGTGATAACTTTGGCAGCCAGGCATCTTCCCTTACCACTTTGGAGAGCCACAACCTCTTCTATATAAAAATAGTTCTCTATATTAATGAAGATAAGTTGTTCTACAAGATACACTGTTGCTGTTCTCTCTCTCTCTCTCTTTCTTTTGCAGTTTATTCTTCCTGCCAGAGTAATGGTGCCAGCAATAACAGAAACCTATGACAACTAGTAGCTTAGCATTTATGACATCCATCTATTACTAATAATAATAACAAAAACAACAGCAGCAATAATGCTAATAATGATAATAATAATAATATACTCCATAAGTATTTCTGATATCACTAATACTAATCATAAGCACACATACGTATTAGTAACATTAGGTAATTATGTTATTTAAATTTTTGTTCATATGGCTACATATTCAGAAATGTATTATCCCACTCACCAACATGATTTATTCATGTTAAGATGTACTTTTACATCTATTGTTTGTTAAGTAAAACAGTCCACTCTTTGTTTCCATGCTTGCCCAGTAAGTCTCAGATTTGATACAGGGAAATCATACTGTCAGTGTCTTTTATGACACAATAACCACTCTCTTGCACTTTAACCTTTATGTACAAACATTACTGGGCCAGAAATTGCCATTCTATATACTGAAATCAAGTTCAAAATACCACATTGACTCAAATCTAAGATGACCCCCACCCCCCACGATCAGCAAAAGGGGGAGGGTTGGAGGTCTATCATCTTAGATTTGCATATAAAGCAGGGGAAAGGGACGGGGCTTCTGTGGCTCTGACTACCCCTGAGGCTGGGTCGGGACCAGAGTCAAACCCAGAACAACTGCCTGCCTCTCCCTCACTTGTTCTTTGCAGCTTCTTCTTCACCCTCTGTCGCATTCCCCCCACTTACTGTCAGGCATAGCTGGCCACAGAGCACATGGACCTCTGTCCCCTACCTGGCCAATCACCAGTGCCCCAGCAAGAGTAGCGCTTCTACATGATCTGAGCAGCGTCTGAGCAGCATCTGAAAGTAAGTGGGGGAGAGGGAGGTGAGAGGCAGAGATTGTGGGGGGTGGGGCAGGGAATGGGCAGAGATAGTGGGGGTGGGGGATGCCGGTGGCAGGGGAGACAGGAAGGCTGCATGGGGAAGAAATTGGAGGGCAGAGGGCAAGGGAGCCACCTGACCTCCCTCCAGGCACCAGACCCTTTTCCCTATCCCTGATGTACCAGTTGTTGGGGGGATGAATTCAAAACAGCCCTCTAATACTTAGATTCTATATCTGGAAAATGACAGCAAATGTATAAATGGTTCATATACAGTATCTAATTATTGGGGGTGGTCATCTTAAATTCAGTATCATCTTATATTCAAGTAAATACAGTACATTCTTTGCTTCTGGCCAGAAAATCAGAGCCAGGAGTTAGAATTCTAGCAACTTACTTTTGAAATGTTCAACAAATTGATATAGCAAGTCTCTTCAGCTAAGAAAACCACTGATCCTTGATTTATTGCAATTAGTTCTTGCAGCCAACCTAGATCAAAATTCATATCGCTTTAACATCTCCAGTTAGTTATGGTAACAACTTGCTAATTTCAGCTATGTCAGACTACAACTTTATGGCACTGTACATTAGGGTGTTTAGTGGTAGTGTGCATTAGGGTTTCCTCTTAATTTTAGTGGTGGACTTTAGGGTTTCCTCTCAATTTTATTATTAGTAAAATACCCTATTTAAAATCATACACCTATATGTACGTGCTCTTAGAAGCAGCTAAGAAAGAGGAGATAAAACAGGTTAAATATTTTAGAAAGAGATTTAATTTTTAGTCAGCAGTATTTCAGTCTGTGTTAAGCAAAGCCCTTAAGCATGTGATCACTTTAAGTATTTATATTCACAGCTATCCATATTCAGCAAAGAATGTAAGCATGTGCTTAGCTTAGAAGAAGTGTCAAAGTCTCATTGCCTTGCTGAAGTGCTAAAGTGCTTTCTTGAATTGAAACTTCAGTTGTCATAGAGATGACTACTTGAGAAAACCCTACATTAGTTAATGCTTTTAGATCAGGAGTAACTCTATAAATTTGAATACAGTTACAGCAATATAAAAGTAGTTTAAAATGGATCAGAATCAATGATTAAAATCAAAACTCTAATCCAGTAATTTTATTAGGCTTCTTCTAAAAATAGACATTTGACAGTCCTTTACTATATTTTGTTATATGTGGTAAAATGCATAATATTCTTATGTGAGCTTATGCAATATATACTGTCAGTATCATACAGTTCTTACGCTGTAGCACAGCATTTGCATTTAACTGGAAAATGTGATGATAATGCTACATTTTATACACAGAAAAATGTCAGGCATTTCTATGTAAGAAATCAGTCATCAAATAGTTGACAAATATTTATACCAAGATATCTTAGATATCTGCAATATTTTTCTTCCAAATTGTCAAGGCTGCATATTACAGAGGTAGATTCTAGCATGAAGTCAGCCTGTAAAGCGCAGGTCAGGATGAGGGGGGCAAAAGTGACTAAAGTACACAGGTATGTCCCTCTAATTTAGCTGCTACTCTGTACACGGTAGTCCCTGCACTGACTCAGAATAGCCAGAGGGTTTCTTTAACTTCTGCTGTACTGGAATGGCCATAGATGGAGGGCCGCAGGCATAGTTAAGAATGGGTGTAGTTCAGAGACATTCCAGCCATGCTCTTTTGTCTACCACACTAACAGCTGGAGGAAGGAGTAACATAAGAGCCTCTATGTTTTCTTTATGCCACCATGGAATCACACTTATGCTGGAAAAGTAAATCAATTTTATGGCCACATTGCTTTGGCAGCCAGTTTAGGACAGACTCTGTCCCATAACCTTTCTTTTGCTTGCATATTGGAAAACAGACATGAAAATGCATTTTATTTTGTTTTAAAATTACTTTCATTTTTTAGACCATGAGTCAATCAAACCAAACAGAACAGTTCATAAAGCTTTCATAACATTAGCAAACTGATGCCTCAGGTCCAGTTCCTGATAGATTTATTGAAAGGAATGTGTACAATCAATATCTTGACTGAAACAGCTCATTTTGTCTTATCCGGTTTTTACATTATTCTTTATTATCTTTGGGAACAATACAACCCAAATAATTTCAGGAAAACATTACATTGTAAAATGATCTGTTTTATCCGTCAGTAAGAGGAAATGCATTTTCTCCAGTTTAGCACTACAGCATGCATACTATAGTTCATTTTATTTTAATTCAGTCACAAGAACCCTAATGATCAAAGCTATTTCATGAGGTAGCATCAATTATAACAGGGATCTCATTCACAAGTGAAGAATGAGTCCTTTTCTCTGTTCCTTGTAGGTCACTGATCACTCCGAAACCTCTCCTCTGTATACAGATAATGCAGTAGCTCTTATGTGCCCCTTCCATTTTTCTAAATGCTGCAGTTTCAAGACTCTTCATGGACCTTGGTTATAATAACCTCATACCTTTGATGCTGGCAGCTCCTGGACAGGCATGATCTAATCATTCTGCTTTTATCCACCTCAATTAATTCAATTGTGCACAGTACTGATTCCCAAAAGGATCCAGTTTGGATCTGAAAGGGTGTATTTTCCTCCATGAAATGGCTGTTATTACACACTGTAATAAACTATGTCAGAAGTAATATATAGTATTTTTGTGCTGTTTTTATGCAGCATTTTTATATGATTCATCCAAGGACTGAATGATATAAATTACCTGTTTTCTGCATGATCATCTTCAGTGTATAGTCTGGAGTGGATAAAGGGTTTAAGTGACTACAACTTGGGTACTGCAATATTTACCTTGCCCTAAGAATTACATCAATACCAGATATTATGCAGCTTGACTCCCTTCACAGTGCCTGGGGAGTGTAAGAAGCATCAACATTGTAATGCAAAACAGCTAACACCCTGTGCTGGGAGCTGCCTAGAGCTTGTAAATAGGATATTTTGAAGACAGGGATCTGACTGAAATCCAAACCATCTCTAAGATTTTCTCTACCTGGAGTCCATAGCCTGGAACATTGTCCTAAGGACAGACACATCAAAGAACTAAGTAGGGATTGCCTTCTTTTTTAAAAAGGAGCTATCAGAAGAGCAGACACTGCATATCAGAACTGTGCAAGCTTCAGTTGCTGATTCAATTCAGCGGAGAGTCAGCCCAATTTGGCAGCCAAATCTCTGAATCCAAATTGAATCAGGTGACCCTTTAATCTCTCTAAATTAATCGGAACCCTCCGAATTGATTTGGAGAGATTCAGAAAGATTTGATGATTCGGACATAGACACAGCTTTAAATGTTTTTTCTACATACCTCAAGGTACCAGCCAGGTGGCTCATGAATGCTGAGATGCTGGGGTGGATGGAGCGCCCCACAGGAATGTGGGCAGGTCCTGTGTATGCTCAGCAGCAGACCCAGAAATGGACCAGAAGCACTTCTGGTGTACTTCTGGGTCCACCAGGGAGCACGTGGGGGACCCCCCACTGCCCCAGGCTTGGCAACTGGTGCCTCCTGGGTTAGGGGGGGCACCCGGGGTCCCCCCATGACTGATTGCCAAGCCACAGAGGCTTGGGGGGGGGTCCCCCACATGCTCAGTGGAGGACTTGAAAGTGGACTGGAAGTACTTCTGGTCCACTTCCAGGCTCACTACTGAGCATGTGGGGGAAGGGGTGCCCTGTGCTCCTGTGAGATGCTCCACCCACACCACCATCACAGCATTCACAAGCTGCACTTGGTACCTCGAGGTATGTAGAAAAAATATTTAAAGCTGTGGTTATGGCCGAATGGCTGATTCTCTGAATCAGCATCGAACCTTCAGATTCAGATTTGGCCAAATGAAATCAGGACAGTGATCCAAATCAACTAATCAAATCACTGTCCCCAATTCAGGCTAAATCCAAATTGAATACTGCCTGTTTCACACACCCCTACTGCATACACTCCTACTGCATATACTTCTGATTCCCTTTCTATAATACCTATGTGGTTAGAAGGCACACTAAGGGAGTAGAGGGCCTGGGTTTTATACTCACATCAACCACACTTTGGATTCAACTCTAGCTTTTCCAGGCTATGCAGCTTTCCCATTTTATGAGAAATATAGAAACTATCTTGAAGGAAGGCACAGAATCTTTTATTATTCCTCCTTCTCCATACTCAAAGACACACGTGTAGACAGTCTTTTAACATGACTGCCTGCTTAAATTAAAGTGTCGACAAACTGTGGAGCTGCCTAGGCTGGTCAAAATTGGAGCAGTTCTGGACATGGGCAGGATGCAACTCTGGGCACATGGAGAACTTTAAGTGAAAAATTAAGGTCTCTATAGAGTACCTGATTATACACACAAACATAATACATTGCTATTAGCTTTTCAAAAAAGGTATTGCATCCATGTTTACTGTTTTTATAAACATATCTTAGTGCTCAAAACAGTTCACTTACTGTGTATTATATTCTGCAAAGTACCTCGGAGACTAAAGGGAATCCATAAAACAGAGATTTTTAGATATGCAAATAATGTTTACTTAAGAAGCTCATAACCAAAATCTGAGAGGATGTGTGATACAAACACTGTTTGCTAGAAACCTTTGAAGTTTCCTTAAAGAATTAGGAACACTATAAATGCCTGCTTGAGAACAGTAGTAGTGCAAATTCATGTGAGCAGATAGAGGGATTTTAATTCTTTTGAAGATAAAGCTGTATTCTACTTTATGAATTTGCATGCTCAAAACACACACTAATGGAGCAAAATTATTTACCTGACATCTTGATAGTCCTTTTTTGTTTTTTTTCTCTCCCTTTCTTTTTCTCTCTGATAAATCAATCTTACTACAGATTTTAAAGTTACTTGTGGCAGAACTGAATTCTGAAATTAAGTGCTATTAATATTTTTAATACATATCATAATTATTTGCATAATAACACCTACAAGAATTTTCAACTCAGTAGTATTCTTTTTTATTAGTGCTGTGTCCAAACATTAAGGGAAAATGGAAGATTAAGGTTGTTTGCGTGACTGAAATGCTTCACAGTAGTAAATATTGCTTCTAAACAATATGACTTTCATAATCTTTACCTTTTTTGAGATCACTGAACAATGTCTGTGTAGGAAAAGGGAAGGTATGATTAAATTACATTTTGGGATACAGGGTAACTCCAGTGCCAACTTCATTAAATTCATTTAGGAACTTTTTTGTCTCTATTTCTTTCAGTGAAACTCTCTTTCATTCTTGTATATGCTATTAGAATTCTGTACTCTGAACTTCTACTACATATTATATTCATTGTCTCAATTGTGCTCAGCTACCAAAGATAAACATGTACCCAAAAGTTCATAAAACTGACATTTAAAAGTCCTGAATTTAATGTTTTTTAGGTTAATTGATATTAACATAAGCCAAAAGGTTTGCAAAATATTATGCTGTATACCAAAAATTCTTAAGGTGTTATTCTCTTTTCATCATGCCTTTTCCTATCCAAATTATTTCCGGGTGGTTCAGCACAGAGGTTTTTCTACCATCTGCTTAGTAACAGAATTACAATGTTTTCATTATTGTAATTTGCTTTGTAATAGATGATTCACTGGTCACTGGAATACCAGCAAAATAATAGTTCTTCGGGCAGTTCATAAAGCTTTAACCCTGTTGCCATGCTCTGTTTTGCCACCATTTTTCAGCAGAGAAGCTGCTGTATGAATTAATATTATTTCCCTATTGAACATAAGTGTGCACCACTTTACATTCTTGGCAGAGTGGCATTTTGTCCTTTAGGTTGCATTGCAATCATTATGCTGTAAACTACCTGAAATGACTAATGTCAAATAGCTGCTCCCTGCCAACAGTGTAAAGCAGAGAATACTGTTGAATACATACTGAGAAGAAATAATGTGTGGTCCACAAATTCCTTACCAGCTGTGCATGAATCAAATCCAAACCCAAACCCCAGGAGATTTATAATCTTTATTTTTAATTGATATGCACTTTGCCCTATTAAAATCAGCTAATTAATATAAACCTGCTTAAGAACATGAAGGTCTGTAATCAGTCACAATGAAATGCGGATATACAAGAGCTCTTTGACTTTTGGCTACTAATAGAGGGATCTCCATGGACTATAAACTGTCAGATTTTATATACATATACAGAAAGAGAGAGAGACAGACAGACAGAGATTTTCATCTATAGACCTTTGCAAATACACATCTATGAGTTAGGGACCTCAGGTTCTATTTATTATTCATTGAAAAAAACCCTGCATTGTAATGCTCTAATTAGATAGTGGCTGCATTGTACTGGCTTGAAGCTAACACCACTGCAGGTGTCTGGCTTTGTTAGATAGCAGGTGCATATAAGCAGGGAGCAGAGAGGATCTTGTTAGCAGGGTTAGAGTGGAAGAAATGGCAATGTGAAAGTGAAACCCTGTTACTCAAAACCTCTTTTGCTAGTATACTTGCTACACAGAATAACATGGTTTTCTTTAGCAAAGATTACTTTTATCCTTGAAATGGTACCTATTCTAAGCTATGATTTGCCTATTACCTAACCATCAAAAAATTATGTTTTTCTAGTTTTATATTCATAGGACCATAAAAATTGTTGCATTGGCCAATGCCCATCATCAGTTTAGTTCAATATCCTGCCTTCAGCTCTGGCCAGCATGACATGCTTTAGAGAATCATGTAGGAAACCCCAAACTAGCTTACTGAAGAAAAATTAGTCTTGGAAAACTGAGCAAATTATGTTATGGCCATTCAAGTAAAGTAAAACATGAAAAAGTTGTAACATTTTACAGCATGCAGTGATATTTATATTTTCTGTAAAACATTACATAGTTCAAATGAATGGCATTTACCGTAGAAGGTGAATCAGGAGTGAATAAAAAGAAAACACAATGGATTTTATTTGCCTAAAGAGACTGGGGATGGGACAAGTCACCTTTCACCTGGGCTAGGGACAGACATTCAAAAAGCCTGAGCCTGAATTGATTCAATCTTTGCAGGTTACTATAACCTGCAAAGATTGAACCATTTTGCAAGTGGATAGACATTTACTTTTGATTCTGGAAATTCAGGCACATGCCTGCAGTGGCTCAGGCTAGAAGCCGAGGGACACTACAGCAGCCCTCCCTTCCCTTCCTCAGCAGTGGGAAGGCTGGTGGGAAGTTGACCTGGGGGGCATGGCCAGGCCCCAGGAGGGGCTAAGTATGACTGTGGAGGGGTTTAATTCTCTGCTCTGGCCTGTGGGGACCCCAGCCAGTGTTTGCCTGGAGGGGGAAGGGGAAACAGCCCTTGCCAGGCTTGTCCTTGAGGCCAGACAGTAGCCAGGGCAGAGGCTCAGGTGAAGGGTGATGGGGTGGGGAGAGGCAGGATTAAACTCCCCTGTCTCCAAGTACAGGAATGGGAACCCAGCCGGGGTCTGGCCAGCTTTTCCTACTGCTCTTGCTAGGCAGCACAGGGCCTGGCCACAGCCAGCTAGCATGGCCCTGCTATCTGCACAGGGCTGGGGCTGCAGCTAGGACTGTGGAGCTGGAGCTGCGGGGCTGAGCCAAACTGGCCTGCGGATGCTGCCAAGGGTGGACACAGAGGGGCCGACCCAGGCTGGGCCATGAGGGCTGGGCTTTTCCCAGCAACCTGTTGCTTGGGCTGGGGCTGTGGGGGCTGCACAGCCAGATTGCTCCCAGCTTTCCAAGCCCAGGCTGGGCAGGGCTGTCATGGAGCCACAGCAGGCTGGAAAGGGCCCAGTGGGACAAGTCCAGGCTGGACTGTGGGAGCAGGGACCTTCCCAGCCTGCTGCAGCTCTGTGACAGCCCGGGCCAGCAGCACAGGTGGGCACTGTCTGGGCAGCAGGCTACCGAGGCCAGCTTAGAGGCACTGGCAGCCCCTGAGCCTTGGCAGCCACCTGCCACAGCAACCACTGTGAACCCTGTTTTGTGCAGCACCCGGCGGCTGCAGCCACACCACAAACTGCAAGCTGGCTGAGGCTGGGTGAGGCTGTTCTGCCTCCTTTGCCTCCAGCTGCCACTGCCATGGCTGCTGCTGCTGCCACCCCTGCCCCTGCCGTGCAGCTCAGAATGGGTGGGCAGGAAGCTTCAGCCCTGCGGCTTCTGCCCAGTGCATGGGGCTCTGGCTCCAGCTCATGGACACCTTCTATCCACTTCCTCCTCAGGGGCTGCTCATTGTGCCAGGCAGGCAGGTAGCTGGAGCTGGTGGCAGAGTAAACCCCCTCCCTGCTCCCCTTGCCTCACGGGGCCATGCCAGGCCTAAATCTGAACACGCACCTGCCTCTGCTCTGGCTAAAAAACAGAGGGCAGGGTCAACTCTGCTCTCTGGAGCAGACAGCACAGACCATCCCAGGGCTGAAAAGCATGCTGGGGTGCAAGGGGTCTCTGATTTAACTTGAACCAGGAAGGGGTCTGGGACAGAAGTTAAATAAACTGGTTTGACCCAAATCAGTTAAGTCTGATACTATATTCAACCAGGTTTATCTTAAACCAGTTTGGGTAATTTTGAAAGTGGTTTATGTGCACTGAACTTATGTTCTGTTACAGGTTTAAACCAGTTTCTGATCACTTAAATCAATTTATGTGTAACTTCTGTTCCTAGATTTAGCCTAGCTTTAAAATTTAAGCCTGCACTGGTAGTTTCTAAAAGGCATTACCATGTGACAGCTGAAATGATATTGTGAAATGAAATGATCTCCTTCTAGCATTTACATCACAAATAAGACTAATGGAAATCTTTGTTTATAATCTCAGATGAAGACCAAAAACATGACTGAGCTGCTTGTTCCCTAAAGGCAACTCTTTTAGGTCTAGACCAGTGGATTTCAATGTGTGGTCTGTAGTCCCCTGGAGGTCTGTAGACTGTGTCTAAGGGGCCCATGAAAGATTACTATGATCAATCAAAAATGTGTGAGTACCCACACTTAAAATTCAAAGGGGTCTGTACCTGCATTTGAAATTTCCAAAAGTATCTGCACTACCATGCAAATTTTTTAGAGGTCTGCAAATGAAAACAGGTTGAAGACTACTGATCTAGACATATTGATGTGTGGATTGTGTTTTGACATCATAGGAGAAGCTTGTGTTCAGTTTGTTTTCCTTTTTTACTATTTAGTTATTGATACTTTTAATCTGTAGGAGTATTATAACGGTTATATTGCAGATTCTCTGGCAGATATTCTTTACTTTCTATAACACTGTGAGATTATAGATTCAGATCTCTTAAAAACAAAGAAAGAATAAAATAGAGTACGGCTTGCATATTGGCTAATTCTTCTCCAGCACAGTGAATAATTACAGATGTTTACTTGTACTTTAAAAAAAAACAAAATACAGAATGTTTATCAAGAAGTAAGAGAAATCATGCTGTGGTCTCTTTTCAGCTCTGAAATTACTGTCTGTCTGCGCACAATCAACTCTCAACACAACTACAATTAATTGCTTGGTACAAAGATCAGAAAACATAACATTTTACACCATAAAATTATCCTCAGTAAATCAATATTCAGATCTGAATATCTCTCACCAACTACTGTCTCATCTCCACCCTCCTGCTTCAGGGCAAAATAGCTGAAATAGTAGTTATCACCAGGCTCCAACAACTTTTGACATCAGACATCATACTGGTTGCCTCCCAAGCAGATTTGAAACCAGAACACAACACAGATATTGTTTTAGTGGCATTAAAACAACCTCCTCGTAACCATGAACATGGCTAACATCTTTGTAATCATATTTTTGGATCTACCTACAGCCATTTATACAGCAGATCAAAAGATATTATTCATATGACTACATGATATCAGAAGGAAATTGGCCACATTCCTGTGGCTCCAATTACTTTTCTCCTATACAACTCAAACTGCTCTTTCTCTCTAATGGCTCTTACCTTATCTCCCATATTATCCCTTCTTTTCTGCATAGGAGCAGTGAAAAACATAAGTGAGATCCTGATGCTGATGACATCTGACTAGGCATTTGTTCTCAAATGATGTAACTACTACCATGATTAAAGTGTCAGAATGCTTACATAAAACTTGTTTTGTTTTTAATACAGGACCATTGTGATACTGGTTGGAAAGAAGAATGCTTTAAAGAATTGGTCAAGATATTATGTCTACTTCTACTAAAAGAAAATATGTACCACTTGACAAAATGGCATTCACATTGGGTTTGATATGTCTTTAAATGTGGATGACAACTTCTAGTTTGTGCCTTCATAGAAAAAGTTGTCCTATTCTCCTGGACTAGAACCTGATCACAGTGATCTAAGAATCTATCCTCTTCCAGGAAAAAATCCAGCAAATCAAAGCACCTGAAACTGAATGTGAGTATATAGCACAAGTCCCAGCCTCCAGCTGGTATAGAATATGTTTGTAATTGTTCTCAGTGGACCAAGCAGCTATGAAACACATCGCATCTGTGTTCATGTTCCTCTGCTTCCTTACAATTACCTTCAAATACCAATTTAAAATCTTTGCCCTAATTTTCAAAGCAACTAGAAACCCAACTATTTTTACCTGCTAGATTTTACTTTATGAACCATTGCAAAAGTATTAATCTGGGACAATGTAAATCAGCTCTAGATGAAGCATATAAGAGCTGTGGACACAACATTCTCAAACAAGGGGGTCTAGCTATGAAATGAGCTTCTAGACATAAGGGCTAAGTATAGATAGTCAAAAAGCCCGAGGCTGAATCAATTCAATCTTTGCAGGTTAGTTTAAACTGCATAGATTGAACCAATTAGCAAGTGGACAGACATTCATGCCTGAAGTTGCCAAGGCCAGAAGCCAAGGGATCCTAGAGCATGCCTCCCTGCTAGCTGGATCAGACAGCTTGGGCCAAGCCTAGCTTGCCTGCCCACCCTCTGGGGGGAGGTGGGGGAGGTTGCAATGGAGGTGCAAAGCATCCTGAGATGCTGGGGGACTATAAATTAACTTGACTCTAGAGGGGATTTGGGACAGAAGTTCAATAAAATGCTTTAACTTAAATCAGTTAAGTCTGATACTACAGCCATCTAGGTTTATCTTATTCTGGTTTTGGCCATTTTGAGAGCAGTTTATGTACAATGAACTTCTGTTGTGTTACAGGTTTGAACAGGTTTCCAATCACTTATACCAGTTTATGTGTAATTTCTCTTCCAAGCCACTCATAAGGCAAATCCAGTTCCTGACCATTTTTAGAGAACATTGCAAAGCCTTCCTCCATTCACTGGAAGTGATGCCCATAGTTCAAACATCCCTTTTAGTTTGATCACCTCTATCCCCTGTGGGCAGATGTGGTGGAGACACCTATCCTAAACAGAGTTCTGACCCTCTAAAGGGAAAATCTCTCAAAACTTCATGAAGTTCAATAAGGAGTTTTCCATGGGTTTTTTAATGGAAGGTGCTCAGATGAGCAACAGTACTAACATTCTTAGATAGATATCTATTACCTTTTCTTGATTCTAAGTACTTCTCACCAATACAAGAACTCACATGGACTATAGTGATATAATTAATCTTTTAGTTACCAGCACAGTGATCTCTGCAAAGCATGAATATAATTGGTATATAAAAAAAAGAGACTGGTAAATTGTGAAAGGAAGGAAGGAGCAAAAACATTGTGCATGTAAGTAATACTCGGAGTCCATGAATGTTACTGAATGTAAAGAAGATAAATCATTAACTCTCACATTCTCATTTTTAGATGTTGACCCACACCATTCAGGTACAATGTACTCTTAGTGATTGCAGCCATTGTCCTGCTACGAACAGCCACGATTTTAAAGCAGGAATATCAAATATGCCGTACTGTACATATTTTGCTGTTTTTTATTATGCTATTCATTACCTCTATAGCTGTTGATGGGTGGCAGAAATTGCCCAGAATTAAAACATATCATCACAGCTGTGAGGGGGGAAAAGTGAATAAAAACAGTAAAGCTGGAGTTACTCTAGAATTACTGAGAGCAGGATTTAACTTATTTTCTTTGCAATGTTTAAAAAAAATATTCCTAAGGGAATCAAATTTATGACAATAAAAATGGCAGTCATGACAGTCTCACTGCTTTTCAATTTGTTTGTTGTTCTGACTCACTGCTCTAAAGATTCTTGGAGTCCAGAGGGAGAAAAGAACACACTTTAATAGTTTCCCTCTCTGCACCCCAGCATTTCAAAAGGGAGCCTGAAATCCATTTTGGACATTTTTTTAACTAGATGAATTATGTAAGCATTCTGGTTGATGAAGGTAAGTATTAGAAGGGTTGATTAAGTACATAAACTATAAACACTGTTTTCATTCTGGTAAAAGAAACCAATCTAAGAAATTACTGTTTTAGAATACTTCAGGGGCTGTTTAAGGGGACTGTATGACTGAAGAATATTTTGAACAAAAGAAGCAGAATTCTAACAGTTCTGCCCTTTAGTAAGGAACAGAGTCACACTTTGGTCAAGAAGGGACATTTGTATAAGGGAGCACCTGTATCAACTCAGGGCTACAAGACTTTTCAATCCAAGGGCCTGGTGTGTGTGTTGGATGACACACAGTGGGTATGTCCACACATGCATTACGTCTAGAAGCAGTTTACTTGAAAGTAAACTACTCGCAAATAAATGCTTCTGGACAGGCATCCACATATGCATGGAAGCAGGAGCAGATATGCTACTAAAGGAAGCAGGAAGCATATCTATATATGCATTTACAACGGCTTAAATTTACTGTGCACAGTAAGTGGGAATAGGTACAGGCATTAAAACACATTAACACTGTGTGTGGACTGACTTGGGACTAACATTACTCCCAAGTCAGTCCACACACACAGTGTTACTGTGTAGTAACTAATCAGGTGTAAATTTGATCCCCGGATGATGCAAGTATCAAATTTACACTCAAGTCAAGGTAAAACACCATATTTAGTGTGCAGTATGGGCATACATGCACATGTAGACGCGTGCCTGTACTGTGCAGTAATTTTGGTTAGTGCGCAGTAAATTAGCATATCCATTTAGTAGTACTTTAGGATCAGATCGAGTAAAGCCTTCAGGCCTCCAGACCCAGCGTACTTAGCTTAATATCACTTCTTAATATCACCATGGGGATCATTTCTGCCCACTCAGGATTTACAGTTCAAAGCCATCTCTAGAGATGTAAAAGTTTGTTGATTAGAGAACTCATCAAGGAAGTGGAAAGCCCAGGGGTGCAAAACCACATTGTATGCCTTCTAGGTATGTATTCTTAGCCACTAGGATATAAGCTACTGTGCATGGGCGGGGTAGTCATTTCTAACTTACCTGTTTGAAGCTGTGCCACTATGCAGAAAATAATTCAAGAATCATATAGGCTGCGTGTAGACAAAACAAGAAGTGTGTTTGCACAAAATTTTAAAGCAGGCTAAATGCTTTTGGACTGCTTTAATGGTGTCAGTGTTTGCATGCCTCAGCAGCATATTGCGCATTAATTCCAACCTCTATAGGAAATTCAGCAGCATAACGTGCCTTAAATGACTTAGGGAGCAGCAAACTAAAACTCCTTCAAGGAGTTTTCGGTTGCTGCCCTTATAGCCATGGAGCAAAGCACCAGGCTCTGTGCAGCTCCACGGCTATGCAGAAAGCCCTGCAATCAGCGTAGAAGCAGCCCAGGAAAGCAGGCTCCACCCAAGAAAAGTGGCAAGTCTGATCTCCGCCCCCCCCCCCGCCTGCCTGCCTGGCTGCCTTAGCTGCACAGGAGCCCAGTGCTTCCCTCCATGGCTGCAGTGACCCCCTGGACTGCCCTAGCTGGCTGCCTGCAAGTGGGTGCTGCCTGGGGGGGGTGTGCCACTGCCATGGAGGGAAACACTAACCCCTACATGCCCCCCTGGAGCCCAGGGACTGCTCTGTCCGCTGGGAGCTCACCCTTCCCTCCCCACCGGAGAGGCAGGTAAATGCAGGGTGTGTTCACAACACAGGGGTTTAATCAGCCCTAAATTGAAGCAGTGGTTTTTAAAACCCACCATTTCAATTTAGGGCCCCCATTTCATCTACACATGCCCCTAGGTCCTAAAGGCACATATTTCTATAACCAGATGTTTAGGAAACCCAAGCAAAGAGGACAACTTTCAGTCTTGTCCTTGATGCCAAGTTTGTTTCTGTATTTTATCCAGTAAAATAAACCACCATCTCCTATTCCTACAACATTTTTTTTTTTTTTAAGTGGTGGCCATAAGTGCATTTTGTTAGAAGTGCAATTCTACAAGTGTGTTTTAGGTATGTCCTGAGAAGACATATCAGATAGAGCTGGTGGAATTCTGTTTCCAGCTTCTGCTCTAGCTTAAGTGAAAGGTAGATGCTGAGTTAATTGACCTGTTAGGAATTAACCTCTGAGACTACATAGAGGTGCAACTCTAGATGCCTGGGGAAATTTAAAGCAAAAAGTATAGTGCCTATGAAGTTTATGAGCTTCCAGCATTAGGCAGAAGTTATGCAGTGGTTTTCAAGACTGTAACTGAACTAAAGTGTCTAAATTCTCAGTTAGGTCCCTTTTAGGCATTTAAGTCCTTTGTTGGATTTGTTTCTTTGTACACAAATCATTCATTCACTTCCATGGAACCATTCACACTGTAAGATACTACTCAATATGAGTGAGAGAATCAGCACCTTAGTTATTAAGTGTATTGTCTTAATTATCAGTATAGTCACTATGGGCGCCTATACACGTGCATCAAGGCTGCACCAAAATGCTGTAATTACAATATGTTGGAGCAGACTCAATTAACTGAGTCTGCTGGAGCGTAGTAAGTACTGCACTCCAGAAGACTGCCGCATCATGTACATCAGGATACCCGTACTGAAAAATGGTGGTGGAGGCGCTTTAACTAAAGCTCATTCAGTGAACTTTAAAGTATCCCCACCACAATTTTTTCAGCGCAGGGGCACCAATACACATGATGCTCTGGGTGCTTTATTTAGATTGGCTCTTGGAGCTGCTCTAATTAAAGCCCCTCCCCACCTCCTAGAGCAAGTGTATAAATGCCCTATGATATGCTACTAATTACAAAATCTATTTGAACCATCATACCTGTACTAAATATTTATTATTATTCCTTTCAATAGTAGTTTTATATTTGTTTCTATTTTTCAACCTCACAATTAAAACATTTTAATCAGGAGCATAACTGGCAAACCTAATTCAGGAAGGTATCCAATTACTTTATAATATGGTACAATTTACCTATCCACCTGGAAAATTTCAGCATGTGTGGAGAAATAGTGAGTGAAGTTAGAAGAGCAAAAT
Source organism: Gavialis gangeticus (assembly GCF_001723915.1). NCBI lineage: Eukaryota > Metazoa > Chordata > Crocodylia > Gavialidae > Gavialis > Gavialis gangeticus. Next base: position 69,944,203 of record NW_017729024.1, on the reverse strand, counting down.
GAAATGTTCCAAGGGAGAAAGAAACCCTAAAACCCTGGTGTCTACCAGTCAATACACGTCTTTCCTCCAAATTCCCAAGAAATAATTAATAGCATACATTTATTATCCTATCATAACTTTAAAATATCTGCACATACTATAAAAGGAAAACCATAATATAAAAGGATGATTGTTAAATTGACAACACAATTTCTGCTTCTCATTCTATTACCACAGGATAGCTATATTACAAGGAGGAGTTACACAGAATGTTTTTATTCCAAAAAGATATAAAGCTCCATTATGATTTGTGGTTGAAAAACAGCTAAGTACTGTTTAATACATAACATTTTTGGTTTATAATACAAGGTCCAATAAACATAATATATAAATCAAATTTTGGAAACAGTAACTGATTACCTAGTTATGGTATAATAATCTCTAGATTCTTTTTGTCAGGCAAAATAATAAGCATGTTTACATTAGCCATTTTTAATTATATTGGTAGCACAATAAGATTAATTTTTAAGAGATAACTAGAGTACATAGCTAAAACATAGAAAGCCTTCTTAGTATATATTTCTAGTTGGCTGATTTGTTGATAGATAGTACTATTTCAGATGATAAAAGCCCATCTGAACATTGAGCATCTCTATGACTTTATCTTTTCAATAATTCTTAAATGCTTGTCATTGTTATCATTCTTTTTTTCCCCAGCCTCATATGTTTCTTTTCTCTCTGGTCAAGAATATATTCACTGTTTAACTAGTTTGGCCTATCAGCAGCTTTTGAGGGAAGGCTCCCCTGGTTTCCATGGTCTTCTAGTATTAAAGAGAAAATGTTGGCATAAAAAAAGAAAGATGGGGCCTGACTTAAAATATCTTACCAAAAATATACTGTTTATCTCTGTTGCTGCTACCATAGTGCTCCTATCATGCTGGGATGAAATCTGCTGTGGGTAACTGTCTTTTCACAGATTCAGAACAGTTGTACAGGATAAAGGAGCAAAAGCCAAATCCTGAGAAATGCTTAAAGCCTAGGGGCTGATGCAAGGGGGTACAGTGATGTAGTTGCACTCCTCTTCCACTGTGTTTGTTGCACAGTGGGCTCACTGGAAGACATTCTCAGGACTGCACTTCCTCTCAGCCCTAAAAGCCTGGGCTTCTTGTGGAATCAGGGCAGCAATGAGCTTAGACCATGGGAGGGAATGGAGGACAAGGTGTAAGCACACCATCCACTGCTTTCCCCTTCCTACATATGAACCTGCTCCCAGGCCAGTCCTTCTGGGTATCCCTCGATGATCTAGGGTTTCCAGCTGCACCTTGCTCCCATCCCTTCCTCACCCCATGGTCTGAGCTCTCTGCTGCCTAGACTCTGCAGGGAACCCAACCATCTGGGGCCATGGAGAAATGGCCTTCACCTCCAGGCTGAACACCTTGCAACACCTGAAGGAGCAGCTCAGGAAGAAGGTGGCCCTAGTTCAGATCAAGCTGTGTGTCGGGGGAGGAGGGATCAGAGCTGGAGTTTTTGCAGCCACCCCTGCAGCATGGGTTGCAGCTGCCACACCACCTTTTTCAAACATCTAGCTCCACCTATGCCTACGTCCAAACCAGTAGGTGTTCCCAGAGCATACATAGTGCATTGCTTTTGGAAGCAGAGGACTGGACTTGCTAGGCCACAAGGCCCCTTCCAGTTCTATGTTCCTAGATTGGAACTTACACAAAATATAGCTGGCTAGCTACTTGTCGTATTATGAACAGTAGCTCAGTGGTTATGGAACTCATGATGGATGTAGGAGAGTGTTTTTTCACATCTGCACTTTGCTTAATTGGGAAAAAGAACTTAAATTTAAGTTTCCTACATGTTATAGAAATGGACTATGGATTCAGTCTATAACATTCTCTTGTTAGCTCAATGAGTAGTTAATTGGAAGCAGCATGGCTTCTTCAGTAGAGAGTGAAACAAAAACAAAAATAAGCCTCTTATGCTAGAATACTTAATAGGGTTGGTTAGATCATTTCCTTGGGATGTAAGAGACCTACGTTTAATCCATGTTCTAAATTGGTGGGTTTGAGGGTTGATCTTTTTCGCAGGCATGCTAGAAATTGGCCACACACCCTCCTCAAGTGTCACTCTAACCTCCTTTTGCCTGAATGAACTGCTGCTCTTCTTTCAGCTTCCAGCAATGTTCTCCCTGCCTAGTTTGCTCCTTTACTGTCTGCCTCTTGCTTTATCTGCTGCCATACTACCTGCCCCCTTTCCAATCTGCCACATGCCACACACAGAGGATATCCATACCATTTGTAGCACACATAATGCAAGTTGGCTGCCCCTGTTGCAATTGAAGCAGAATGGGTCTTTGAAAATGGATGTCCTTCAGTCTATATGGGAGGTAGCTACTGGTGACCAAGCATTTCTCTACATGCACCTCTCTCTGTCCCATGCCTAACCTTGTTCAATCATCCAACTCTAGGAAATTAGTCATCCAACTGCTATGAATTTTCAGCAGAAATAGGCCTTGAGATAAGTGCTTAACTTCTTAACATAGTTTCATAGTTTCATAGTTTCTAGGGTCAGAAGGGACCTGAGCAGATCATCTAGTCCGACATTTTCTAATGTCTAGCTTAAGAGGCTCTCACTTATCTTGGGCTCCTGTGAATCCCATTCTTAGTTGTGTAACTCCTCTTAAATTATGGGGGAACCTCATGTATTTACTGGGTTGCAGCCTGTATAGAGATTCTGGATGGCAGGATACATGAGAGCTTGGTGCTGGAAATTGACGAGCTTAGTGTTACAAAATCTGAGACCCTTGACAGATGTAATCTTCTTTGCCTAGCTTAAACAGAAAACGCATCATAACAGTGAAGATGAAAGCAACATTCCAAATTGCTGATATTTTACAAAGTGGTTCAATGGTCCATTGCAAATATATGACTAATTCCAGTATGTATAAGCAAAACTAATGAAATTATTTGTTGCCAAGTTAAAAAAAAATAATTTTTCTTCTTTGGCTTGGGCAAAAAAAGGCAGTTCCAAACCTTTCCTCATACCATGAATAGAATTAAACTGAAAACATATTTTTTGGTTTATGACTGACTGAGATAAACAACACCCCCTTTTTACCTTTGGACTGGATTTCTGAGCTACAGCTTTACTTGCTGTTCCCTGTTCCTTCTCTTGGCTTTGAGCCTCCTGTGTTCCAATGCATAATTTCTGGAAATTCATATCTCTCATGCTCTTAAGCTAAAACAAAGCAAATCTAGGATTAGGACCAGATGAAGGTAATCCAAAATTTTAACCACTCTGCAACATGAAGCCATCTGTAACTTCTTTCCATGGTCTGTTCCCCAAATGTAGTGGTGGCAGCAGGCACTGCCATCACATCCTAAAGAATGGGATGCGGTTCACTGCGTGGTTTTTATTCTCTGTTGAAGCAGCTGGATCATCTTTCTCGTTGGGAACAGCAGTGGTCCCTTCTCCCTACTAAAGAAATAAAGGATCCAGAAAGCTTCCCTTTCCCTCCTGAATACATAATCCATGAGCGTGGATGCAGCTCTTGTTTTGGTTACTGGACATTATGTAACACTTTTTTGACTGACATGCTGAGCCCTCTGCTGAGATAGCAGTGATGATAGTTTTAGGATTCTGTAATGAGGCCCTTACCCCATTACTGAAGAGGAGAGAGCCAGAGAGCAAGCTGGCTCTAGGGCCCTTTAAGAAAAATGTGTGTTTGCCCCAAAAAGCACAAACGGGGCTGTGACTGACAGACCTGGTGGGGAAGTGATGGGTCAGGAGAGCATGGCTACAAGCTACATAAGGCCAGGACCATCACTAAGGCTTCAGACAAGCTCTGACCTTCCATGGCAAAGGAGCTGCCAACCACAAGGGCCCAAAGGAAGCTCAGCAGCAGCAGGCATTGGAGTTACACCTTTTTGTTATGTGTTTATTTGTTATCCCTCTGGTGTTTTTAAGCTGCCTGAAGGTGCACCTACAAGGCTGGCATGTTTTCTGAAGCATTACTGGCCAGGCACCTCTGCCAGTGGCCACTTCTGCTCTGGCTGCCCAAGGACCCACTCCAGGTCCATGATATAGAAACCTGAGCTGCCCTTGCAATGTAGCAGGGAAACCATTCAGGCCTCATGCACCCTGCTTCTGGATGCCCTGCTTTGCTGGAACTCAAATCCCTGGTTTGCGCTGGAAGCCCTGCCCAGGCTGCTATTGGGGCTCGTACAGAGCATAAAAGAAATGTAAACAAAAGAAAAAGTTATCTGTGGATTCACTCTGTTGTCCTAAGGTGGCAGCTCCTCTGATTCCCCCTTCTTCCTCAGAAGATTCACCCGAGGACAGCCACAGCAGCTCAGGCTCTCCCCTCTCTGGCTGCCTGCTGCTCTTCTTCCCTTCCGTTTTATTCTCTCTGGCATCTCTGGTCACCTGGCATCCTGGCAGTGAGGTTCCCAGGGATAGGGATCCTGAGGGAAGGGGAGCCGAGGGACAAGTAAGTCCCAGCAAAGGGTGAAGCACCTGGATCGCTCTACACCCACCCCCCTTCTAGTAATGGGGTTGGTACCCCATTACAGTGTGATACAGACCCAGGATGCACAGACCCAGATTTGAAAGCAGTTAGCTTACAGCTATGTTTAAGTTTACACTGGAGGACTAGGAGCAGCTGTGAAAGGAAGCTGCAGGAAGATCCTGGAATGGCATATGCCATTGTTTGTAGAGGAAAACACTGTAAACTGGGAATTAGAGCCTACAGCAAAAAAGACTAAGTAAGCAGGCCCAGACCTCAAAACAGCAGAGGACCAAGGGGCCTGAAGCCTGAGAGGGAAAGACCAGAGCTGGGACCCAGGTAAAGTAAGAGGGCCAAAGCCAGAAGTTTGAAGGCTTAAGGTCTGAGGGACAAAGTGGTTGCACTGGGGGTCAGGGGGCTAATGCAAGTGAATCTAACCAAGTGACATCTGCAAGGCACTGGCGTGGCTAAAGTGGGGGCCATGATTCTAGCCCTTCAGTCAATTAGAGCAGTGGGGCTGGAGTTTCTAAATGTTTTAAAACATAGCAACTTCTGTAACTTCTGTCTGCTCTGCCTGCCAGCCTTGACCTGTTTTGAAAATGGGAGACGGAAACGGAGCAGAGGGAGTTTGGTCTGGGGTTTTTTCGGCCTCTGCCGGAGGGTGAGGTGGGTGTATTGGAGCCTTCCGCCAAGGTTCAACCCTCCAGCACCAGAATGAACTCCCTCTTTTCCCTTTCCCACCTCCCATTCTGAAACATGGACAGGCTGAGAGAGAGGAAGGGCCAATGCTAGGAGAAACTGGCTGTCAGGGTCCCAGCCAGCAGCTAGATTCCCCTTCCCTCTGGAACTAACAGTGAACATCTGTTTGCTCCGGGGGATCATTGTAACTCAGAACGCTTCCTGCAAAAATGTTCTGAGTTACAGCAGGGAGCTGCACTTCTGTCTGCACCCTTAATATCATGGTGTGATAGGCAAGACAGCAGGGTGGAACCCTCAGAGGCCAGAGTAAGGCAGAATCAAGACAGCCAATAGGGGGTGACACAGCTGCCCTCAGGGCCTGACCTGCTACAGATTCATAGAACTGTTCATATTTGTTCACTATTATTTGAGGCTCCCTGCGGACTCAGGCAGACATTCTTTCTGTGATTTATCTGTTTTACGCATAAGCCTTTATTTAGATGCATAAAAAAGCAAATGCTTAGATTCTATTTTCAACACATGACTCTAGGGGCTGGAACTGAGGCTCTAGGCATAGGCTTATAGTAATTTACCATGGCTAGACTTGCATTGAAGAGGAAGCTATACATATCCATAAACATGCATACCTGTATATTTATATAGTTTCCTATAAATGTCTTTCAGCTTATATGTTTCATACACAAGACAGAAAAATAAGCTAAAGTAAGAAAAATTAAATCCCTGGGACTATATCAATGAAAATCTTATTGTATAAAAACTTCTGTATATGCTGATATTGTCTAAAGAGTAAAAATAATGCTGCTGCTCTTATTCCTTGAACATCAACAGTGTGACTCTCATTGTTCTTCAGAATAAAATAATTGAAGCAATTTATCCTCCAAGACATATGCTATATAACTCTATCTATTATTGCTGTAGTGAGATATAGTAAATGGTGCTATATTCTAGTTTGAACAGAAAGTCTAGAGCACAGGGGATGATAAAAATATAATACTTTTCCTTTTGGGGCCATGGATCCCATTCTTGCTAAGTGACATTTTTGTCTTATCTATTTACCCTGTAATCCAAAGTGCTCAACTAAGGTCAGACTGACTAGGCCATATAATGTAAAGCAGAATTTATATATGTATATTTCCACTACCTTTTCTTTATGATTTCATTTTTATGGAAGGACTTGAATGACTATTTCAGTAACATGGCTGAATTTGAAAATATTTGGTCTAAAATGACAGGACTTTAACAAGTGAGTAGCTTCATCAGCTTATTGTTTCCAAGCTGGAGCTGAAACCAGGAACCCTGCAGTATCTTTTACACTCAATAAAACTCAAAAAGGACAGGAAACTGATTTTGTCTTTGCTGTTTTTCAGTTCTTTCTGGCCCTTTAACTCAATCCTGAATTAATTTGACCAAGATGGCTGTGGGTGAAAGGAACAAAAAAGCTTATTGATGAAAGGTAAGAGGCACATGGGACACAAGGTGAGATGGGGTGTTAGAGAAGCAACTTGGGAAAAGTCATTAGGATACTGACATTATATATATGCACTAGAACAACAACCCAGGGAATGTGGGCAGGATTGATTGGGTGAAAGTGAAAGGAGGGGAGACAGATGAGGCAATTAGTGGGTAACAGAAAGAGGGAATAATTCTGTTTTGTTTTGTTTTGTTTTATGGTGGGAGCACAATTGAAATAGCACCTGAGAGACACTTGTTTCTAGGATGGGTTGTATTCACGCAAAATCTATCACCTGTTATTGTGGTGCTATTGTTTATAGAGTAAACATGACATAAACAGACCTTGCTCTGAAAATTAACTGCATGCACAAAAGTTAACATCTATCAAATTTATTGCCACAGAAATGTGTGCAGAAACTTGCATGTGCACATATGGAGATCTCTTTGAAAACATGTTCCATGCTAATGCTAGAACTTTATTGTATTAACTTGATCATCCCAGATTGGTAGCCAGTGAAAATTAATCAATGGAGTCTGATTCAGTACATAGAGTCTTAATAGCCTTCCTGCTGTTACCTTCACTAATGGCAAAGTGACAGTAATTGGTTATTGATGTCAGTCTTTGATATGAAAAACTTACATAAAAGCTGTATAGACCCTTAGCAGGTCTGTACGATCAAAGCACTTCTACAAGAGTTTCCCAGTAGAATGAAAAAAATGAGAGGCATTTGACCTCAAAGAGATTCAAATCTGCCAACATAACAGCCAACAGAAAAGGTGAAGCACTCACAAGTATCAATCAAGAGTGAAGGAGACTAGGTGAGCATGCTCTGTCATTGGTGGTCCTCAAAAATATGAAAAGGGAATATTTTTAATGGAGAGAGCAGACTGCAATATTTTAATTAATTTGCTTTTCAAAGATTATTGGAGAGTGATTTAAATGGCAGATAGAGGATGTATGTTAGAAGTGAGTCACACAGAGTAAGAAGATAATCAAAAGAAAAGCTTTTTCATTACAACAGATTTGAAAAATGGAACATCAACATAAATATGAATTTGTCTTCAAGTATTTTCTGGAATCCCTTTTACTATTATTAAAACTATCTGTGGTTTTTATAAGCCCCTATTTCACAAAGCAGTTTCCTTTCTACAAAGTCCTATTTCTGTGCTTATGATTTTGCAACGTGTCCTTGCCAATGCAAATATAGTTTTATGATTTCAGTTTGTCTGCAAAAAATAGTTGGCTAGAGAAAGCAGCCTTAAAAAATAAATGGCCTTGGTAGTTAACAAACACTCCTACCAGAGATGCAGCCAAACCAAACTCCTGGATTTGAACATCTTAAACTTAACTAAAGTCTACATCAGCATCTTGATATAACCCCTACTTTGGGTCTGTTTCCCATAAATACAATTATGTAAAACAATATGCGAAGGGAATGCATTTATAGCAGATTTAGAGTTGAGTTTGAAATTTCTGGGGCTTTCCCCCGTCTAATAAAGCCCCCCTTGAAAATAATATTTGCAAGGTTTTTTTTCTTTTGTCTTGGGATTTGTAACTGTTTAGCTAAATGGCTCACAACGTTCCGCTGATACCAATAGCCTGACTTGCAAAAGCTAAAGGTGAAAGAAGCACAAAAGGAAAGAACAGTAACACAGCAGCAGAAATCAGAGTTTTTAAAACAATCCATTGAAAATATGTTGGTAAAAAATAAAATCAATAAAAACAAAAATAGAGGGAAAATGCTGAAAATTTAAGGTGATGTTGCATAAGTTTAGCTGATCAGAAAACAGTGAGGTCTCATGATCAGGCCCTATCTCTTCCAGCCCCTCAGGTAACATGCCATGGTAACAATACCATAGCAAAAGAACCATTCTTTTTCTTAAAGTTTGAGGAAGGGTTGAGTGACACATTTGCTTATATTTTTTACACTGAATTTGTATTTTTCAAATGATTAGTGATTTTAGATGTCTGTTCCTTGGTAGCCTACTGGAGATGACACACTGAAAGTTCTGATATTCTGAAGTAACTGAAGTCAGGCCTTTCTCAAGGTGGGCAGTTAAAAAACAAGACACCTAAAATCACTATTCATTTTTAAAAAAGTAAACAATTTAATTGACACTGTACAGTTCCCAATTGGTCAGTGTCTTTCAACTTCATGGCCCTGAATAGTGATGTTTGAAAAGAAGGATGGGGGCATCAGAAAGAGTAGGATATATGGAGGTAAGATTGGAAGATCTCCATATTTGTTATACAAAGGCTGTCCATCCTCCTGATATTGTTTATGCCTTTTTATGCTGAATCCAGATAAATCTTAATCAACATGTCTCTATGTGGCTGTGGTTAATTTAGGTTCATGAAATTAGACATCTCTGGGCACATCTACATGTTGCCGTATGGCAATGTTGCTATGGCACTGTGCTTTAGTACTTCCTTCTGGAAATACTAAAGAATGGCACAGTATGGGGAATTATTGTACCATGCTAATGGTGTATAGGTAGATTTTGCTGCTACATCACTGTAGCAGTGTGCTATACCTAGGGACTGCTCCGCTATGGCAACATAGCTGGCAATGACATGTAGACCCCACCCCACTGACACATCACTTCATCACTGTAATGCGACATGTAGATGTGACCTCTAAATCCATATTTATGCCTAAATATGTTGATTAATTTTTAGAGATGCAGAGCAACCAACACACCCCACTGACATCAGTAGGGCTGCAGATACTCAACACCATTTGAAATGTTGGTCCTGGTAGAAACAAAAATGATGAAAGTAAAGTAACAGGAATGGAGGACTCTTCTCGCAGGTGGTACTTTATGTACATAATCTATTTTCCCAGTAGCTGTCCTTAAATCTCTGCAAATGTTCTTGCATTTTTTCAGAATTGTCATATACACTTTAATTCATACAAGAAACAATGTATCACTCATTTACAAAGAAGTCCCAGTTCAAAGGTTTTAGGTTTCCACATTTCCAACATGCTTGAAAATGTATAACATAATAGAATTCCACTGTAAGGCTAAAAGTGCAACAATTGAAAATAGGTATGAAGAAAATGAATAAAACCATTTTAACATATCAGCAATGAGGAAGACAAGAGTTATTTACAGAAAAATGTTCTCTTAACTCTCTTCTCATTGGCATATATCTTGCATACCTGCTATATCAATGATATGAAGTACAAGGACATTCTGCTAAGCCTCATTAGTCATTTTCTACAATTTTCTCCAAGTTAAAATTACTTAACTTGAATTGAAAAATACTTGACTGGATGAATGGAATGAGGAACTGCTAATGAAGCACTTCTCCACCAACTCACATGAGTTTGATTGGAAGAGAGAAGCAAGCAAAGAACAGTACATGCTCTAGTGTCTCTAGCGGATACAAGTATCTTGGAAGGAAAAAAAAGCCCTATCCTTTGACTTTAAATGGAATCGTTTCAGTTCAGCTATATTAAATGTTTTTTGTTTGCACTTTTGCGTTACATGAGAGCCTAATGTTTCTGGGAATACATCAATAACATTCTTGTCATGCTTCTTAACATATTCCCTCCAGTCTTACACTTGTTCCGTTGAAGACTAAATACTGTCCCCTGACCAGAAGTCTGGATCCTGAGAGGAGACACTAGGCAACCTCAGTTAACACTGAGGGCAATGAGAGGATGAAAGCCTCACAATAATTAAGGCACCCAAATGAGACTTAGATAAAATGCTGGCCCTTTACTTCTAGGTTCTCAGGAACTTGGCCTAAACTTCTTTGGGCATGTTTAAACATGCTTCTGGGGTGGGTGGAGGTGGAGCAGGAAGGGATGCCTCAATTAGAGCAGTTCTCAGGTGCTGCTCTAATTAAAGCACCTGCAACACCTTGTGTATTCAGCCTCCCATGCTTGAAAATGGTGGTAGGAGTGCTTTAACTAAAGCAGTGTAGGGACACTGAATACACATGATGCCAAGGCAGTTAGAGTAGCTAATTAGCATGGTCCAGAAGACTCAATTAGAATGTGTCTGATTAGGCATTGGGCATGTACCCAAGTTTTCACCAGAAAATGAATTTAGGAACCTAAATTTCAACTACTGTATAATCCCTGAAATGCTGCTATTTTAGCCAATCCGCATATTTAGGAGCCATTTTTCCTACCCAAAATTATCTGGGTTTCAAAAACTTCTGGGTGTCCTGTAGAGGCCTGAATCAGAAGTCATGATTAAATCAAACTTAGCCACAACTGATAGCATTGATTCCAAGTTGCATGGCCATTCAGAAACACAGAGATATAAGAAAGCACTTACATTTCCCAAGAGATTGGCTAGGCTGAGTAACTCCATCCCTACTCTTAAAGCTGTGACACAGTAAAGGAAAGAATGTAAGATCAATCAGGTTAGTGAGGGATTGTTTTTTGTAGCCTGGTAATACAGGCTACAAAATACAGGATTCCCTGGGGGAGAAAGTTCTGGTCCTTGCTCCTGATGTTATTTATACATTTTTATCCAATAACTCCTTCAAAATAAGCAATCTCTGGAACAGGGTCTCTCATCACTGTTTATAGACCCTGACCGCCTCTTGCATGCTATCCCTTCCTCCTGTCCTGATGACTTATGTGCTAAAACAGAAAAAATTGTTTATAGCTCAATTCAGTTAATTTCAATAGAAATTTATTAACATAATGAGTTATACAAGATCCTGATCTGGCTCCTACTGAAGTCAATAGAAAGGCTCCTTTTGCCTTCAGGAAGATGGATCAGCCCCAGAGTATTGCCAAAGGATAAAAGAGACAAGACCCCACAGGTAGCTGTCAAAAGTAGATACAGTTCACAGCAGGAGGGGGTGGGATACTGAGTCTGTAGTTTTATTCTCACATTCATTATCCATTATTCGATTATTCATCACCTCCCATTATTTATTCTGATCCAGTGGATGATTTCTAAATAAAGTGATGCTGTCTCTGCATAGCTTGCTATAATGAAATTGGCACATACTTTGTTCATTGCTTCCTCTTCCTCTCCCCCTTAATGAAGCTTTTGTTACTAATGGTGACATAAAATGGGAGAGTGTAAAAGGCTGGAGTGCAAAGGCATAGCAATGCCACTGGGGACCTGGGGCAACTGGAATGCACAGGGGGCAGCAGTGACTACTGGCTGCCCCAAAGCAGCCGGTGACTACAGCTGCAGCAACAGTGGCTTTTTTCATCCCCTTCCTCACAAGCAGATGTCCCAGTTGCTCCACCCTAGTTATACTACTGCTTCAGAGGATAGTGAGATTGAAGGAAAGAAGAGGAAGAAGTAAGAAGGAAAAAAGTAAAGATATAGAATAGAGAGGATTAGGATGGTGAACCAGTGAGAAATGCTCTAATACTTTTGTTATTAAAGCATCATTGTGGGCATGTCTACATATACATCAATGTGCTGTAGTTACTGTACATTAAGTTTAGTACCTGTAACAACAAGTATTAATTCAGTGTGTAGTAACTGGCACTACTGTGCAGTAGTGCCAGCACACACCTTTTAGTGACACTAATGCACAGTAGACTAATTCTACTGTGCATTAGTACATGAGTATGGCTTTTGCCATGACACACTAACGCAAAGCAGAATTAGTCTACTGTGCAGTTAGCATCTCATGTAGGTGCACCCTCAGAGTCCTAAATATTCCTGTATATTTGCCTATTCCAAGGCAAGGGGCTGAAGAACTAGATTTCTGATTCTGTAGCTGCTTATTCTTTTGGGCTAGGGACAGATGTTACACATAAAGCTGTTTAAGTGACCAGAAACCTGGTTTAAACCTGTAACAGAACAGAGGTTTGGTGCACATAAACCATTTTCAAAATGACTAAAACCAGTTTAAGATAAACCTGGTTGGATGTACTATCAGACTTAACTGAATTAGGTCAAACGAGTTTATGGAACTTCTGTCCCAGATCCCTTCCTGGTTAACTCACAGTCCCCCAGCATCCCAGGATGCTTTGCAGCCCTGGGCTATGCTGCCTCCTTCAGTGGAGCAGGGACTGCCTCTCCCCTCTGCTCCTTATCCTGCTTCCTGCCTGTGTCTGTCAGCCCATGGTGGGGGGGGGGGAAAGGGGAACAGACCCCCAGACCACTCTATCCAGGGTCTACACAGCACATGGCAGGAGTGAAAGTTCCTGTGGTGGGAGCTTTTCAGCCCCTGGCAGCCCTCTCCCTCCCCCGTCTCCCTTCCCAGGTGCTGATTGCTTCAGTGGCTGCTACAGGAGGAAGGGAGAAGGAGTTCTCCAGGCTGGATGCCTGCCTGTGCAACCGAGCATGGAGGTATAGAGGAGCCCCTGCCTTGGGGGATTCTCCCTACTCTAGCCCAGGATCCCCCAGGCCCAGACAGCCCTGGGGAGCTGAGGGGAATTCTTCCCCTCCATAAGGGAAGAGCTGCATGCCTCAGCCTCTGAGAGTCTCAAGAAGCTTCAGGGAGTGGAGGGAAATTATCCTGCTTCTCTGCAGATGGTTTTGCTTCAGGTGCTGTGAGTCTGATGCAAAACTAATGTGATGGGAGAGGGAGCAGAGGAATCTCCCTCTGCTCCCTGAGCTATTCCTGAGACTCCAGCAGCTAAGGCAAAGCATTGGGGTTTGGAAAGGGAAGGGAACAGTTTCTCTCAGCTCCCTGGGGTTTCCCTGGACTGAGGGACCCTGGTCTGGGGTGAGGGGAAACCACCCAAGGCAGGGGCTACCCAGTGCCCCAAAGCTGGGCTGCATAGGTAGGCATCCAGCCCAGAGGCCTTCTTCTCCCTCCCTCCTATGGCAGATGCTGAAGCAATCAGCTAGGAAGAGGGAGGGGGGTATTCCCCTCAGCTCCTCAGGGCTGCCTGGGCTGGGGAACCAAGGCTGGGGGGAACCTCTCAAGGAGGAGGCTCCCCAAAGCTGGGCCATCGCCCAGACAGGGGGCTCTTTAACCCCCTGTGGGAGGACATCAGGGGTTTGGGGACATTTGGCTGGGTGGGCAATGGCCTGCAGGCTGGGAAATGCACTCTAGTACACCCCTCTCCTCCCCCCCACCACGCCTCCTACTGGAATGGGTCTGTGCCAGCCTGCCCCTGCCTTCCCAATTGAAAACTGAAGGTCAGTTTAGCTGGTTATCAGTTCAACCTATGCAGGTGAGAGGAAGCTGCCTAGATTGAATTGATTCAGCCTCAGGAGCTTTGATCAACTGTACTTAACCCTAGAGAGGAAGTTCTCTGTAGTGCAGGCCTCCCACCAACCATAGCAGAATCTTTCTTTCCATTTAACATAATGTGAAGTAGATGGGAGCAGCTACTTTAATTAAACACCTAGGTCTGGTTGGGGAACCGGAAGAAGGATAACACAACCTACATTCATATCCTCTGTGGCTGCTTGCAGCGTTGTTAGGCAGCACTACAAAAAAACACTCTTGGTTAAAGTAATATATGCGTAGAAGTTGTCCAAAAGTTGCCAAGAAAAAAAGATATATACAGTTTTATTAAAGCAACTTCTTTAAAATAGAAGTATAATATACTGAGTTTTCTGAATACTCTAAGGTATACAAGATCTGTTTGTTTTTGAAGCTGAAAGTGGAATTCATTTATTTATTTGTTTATTTTTGACAATGACTGGAATATTTTGAAATAAAACTATTTTGTGTACAATGATTACTTACTGGACCACATCACTTCTCTACATACTTGTAAATGATAGGTGCATTTGACAGTGCCACCATCAGTGTCCCTTGCTGCTGTGTAGTTGCCCAATCATTGCACACAAAATAGTTTTATTCTGAAATTGTTATTACTTTCTGAAACATCCTCATATTTTGAACTAGAGAGCCTTCTTAAGATCTTCAGGAGTAAACAATACTGTCTGTCTTGTAATATGGCAAGAAAGTTCCTCTGAGGATTACATCTGTAATTGAATTTAACTCCAGTTGAGACTTATGCTACCTTTGTTTATGAATATTGAAGATGACATTTCCTAAGTATTCAGAAATGTTGAACAGGTAATGCCTTATGCAGTTTCAGAGTTTTCCTCTCAATTTTCAGATGCACCACACCCACACTCAGAGGTATACCATACAGTCTGAATAGGCTGATTTTTAAAAAATAATTAGGAAACATGGATTTGGCCACTCTATAGAACGATTGACAGAAACTGTGACATTGTCTATATGTTTGTAGTGATATATGAATCAAAAAGTTTAAAGAGGGCAAAAAGATGTAGAGCATGAACATTGCCTTTTTGCTAAGAGACTTAAAAAGGAGAAAGGATAAAAGCACTTTTTATCACTTAATGTTCACATTATATAACACATCTACTTGAAAAAAGTTATAAAGAGATGGTGATGAATCAATCTTTTGTTCAAGCACTAAAAGAATAGTTCTCTAATAAATTAGGACATATGAAGGGCAAAGACAGATGGATTTTTAAAATATGTTTTTAAGGTTTTGTGTAGCTCTTATAGTGTCTTTTAAGTTACTATTTTTAATTATGTATTGGATTGGAAAATTCTGGATGAGAACAATCAACGGAATAAACAGTTTTATACATTAAACTATCAGAAGTCTAACCTGCTCATGTGGCAGGTTATTCTATCCACATAAAGCAACTGGACAATATGTTGGCATTAAAATTAATTCATTATGATCTAAATTAATGCTTGATTTATTTTTGGACATCATATTCAGCAAGAGAGGAAAACATTGACATTGAGTATCTTCTCTGTTAAAAAGTTAAGGAAAAAACATGAGATGGAAGTTTGTTTTGATTCTTTCCAAAATAAATTACTAAACTAAACTTGTTTAAGAAAATAGAGACAATTGTTCAAGGGAATATTTAAGATTCATTGATCTCAATAGAACTATTCACAATGTAAAATACTACTGAATTTGAGTAAAGGAATAAATCTCTCTAAGTGAGCTGGTAAAAGCTCATACATTGTCTAGCTTCTACTTCTTCTGCAGCAGAATATCTATGTTTGTTATAGAACTGCTTCCTGAAAGTCATTTGTGAATGCTTCTAAATGGCATTACAATAAAAATTATCAGTACAGCTCAGGAAATCTGATCAATGGAGAGTTACTGCTATTTTGCTATATAGTATGAAAATATAGATTTTTTCAAGCCAGTATTATAAAGGCTTTGGTAAGAAAACAGCATAGTTTAGGTTATGTTGAGATATGCACTTATAGTACTAGTGTTTCATACATAAATAATTTAAATTTGTCTTCACTTTTGGCATGTGAGGTAAAAAGGAAGTGTTGTTAAAGAACATTGAGTTAAATTGGAAATGTAGAGTAAGGGGTGGAATGAGAGAGGCATTACATAGTGAGGACCAGGAGAAATGAATGGAATTGTTAAGTAGCAAGAGTTTTTATGGGTGTTTTCATTTATTGGACCAACTGCATGGTTGGGAAAGATTTAGACACACTTTCAGGTATCACATAGAATCACAGAATCATAGAATCAATGAGATGGAAGGGACTTAGACAGATCATCGAGTCCAACCCCCTGACATGGGCAAGAATGAGCACTGGGGGTTGGAGGAGTCATAAGACCCCAGCCAGGTGCCTATCCAGTCTCCTCTTGAAGATTTCCAGGGAAGGTGAGAGCACCACCTCTCTGGGAAGCCTATTCCAGGCTCTGGCCACCCTTACAGTGAAGTAGTTCTTCCTAATATCTAACCTAAACCTATCCTCCCTCAGCTTGTGGCCATTGTTCCTAGT
>NW_017729024.1:69922411-69922866 GCF_001723915.1 Gavialis gangeticus | reverse complement strand
GTCCCTGCTGCTGGCCCCTGATAAGGTTGTAGGCAGCCCCAAGATCCCCCCTCAGTCTCCTCTTGTGGAGACTGAAGAGATTCAGGTCCCTCAGCCTCTTCTCATAGGCCTGGCCACGGAGGCCCCCAGCCATAGGAGTGACCCTCCTCTGGACCCTCTCCAGGTTCTCCACGTCCTTCTTGAAGTGCGGCGCCCAGAACTGGACACAGTGCTCCAGCTGTGGCCTGACCAGCACCACACAGAGGGGGAACAAGAAGTCTCTGGACCTGTTAGTGATGCCCCTGCTGATGCATGACAGGGTGCGGTTGGCTCTGCCTATTGCTTCATCACATTGGTGACTCATATTCATCCTGAAGTCAATCATGACTCTAAGATCTCTCTCTGCCAGAGGGTCAGCCCCTAACCTATAACCTATAATGCTGGTTCCCTCTCCCCAGGTGCAGCACTCTGCACTT
>NW_017729024.1:69918472-69922062 GCF_001723915.1 Gavialis gangeticus | reverse complement strand
AGTGCCTCCCTGACTACTGCCCTGAGCACATCGAAGTTGGCTTTCCTAAAGTCAAGCATTTGCGCTGTGCTAGTTACCCTCCCCACCTTTCTCTGAATAGCAAACTGGATCATTTCATGATCACTGTCCCCTAGCCTCCCCTGTACTAGCACTTCCCCCATCAGGTCGTCCCCAGAAGCTAACACCAGATCCAGCATAGTGTTTTCCCTTGTGGGAATGAGTACCTCCTGCACGAGGTGCAGGTCCTGTACGCACGTCAGGAACCTTTGTGAGTGGCTAGACCTGGCCAACTGCTCCTTCCAGTTGATGTCAGGATAATTCATATAACCCATGACCACAACATCCTTTGCACGCACGGCCTCCCCAGCTGCCTGGAAAATTCCAGTTCCAGCTCTTCCTCCTGATGTGGTGGCCTGTAGTAAACCCCTACCACCAGATCCATCTCCCCCTGCCCTCCTTGAAGTTTGACCCACAGGGTCTCAGTTAAGCCTTCCTCTGGTCCCATTTGGAAGATAGAACTGGTATACTGTTCCCTATCATAAAGCACAACCCCCCCACCTTTTTTCCCCTTCCGTTCTCTTCTAAACAACCTATACCCCTCTATGTCTAATGCCCAGGCAAATGTTTCATCCCACCATGTCTCCACTAGGCCAACCAGGTCGATTTTACTACTTGCAAGCATGACAGCAAGCTCCTCCTGCTTGTTTCCCATGCTTCTTGCATTAGTGAAGAGACACCTTAATCCCCCCCGTGGGAGCCCTGGACACCCCCTCTACCTGAGAGACAACTGGTCCCTTGGTATATACCTGAGCTCTTACCTGGGCAGGTCCTACATCTGGTTGAGTCTTCTCTTGCTCCTGTGGATCCCCATCCCCTGATAAACTTAGTTTAAAGCCTGCTGGAGGAGGTCAAGTAGCCTGCAAGGAAACAAACTCTTACCTTTGGGGGAGAGATGGAGACCATCACGTCCCAGGATGCCCTCTGATCTGAAGTGCAGGTCATGGTCCAGGAAGCCAAATCTGGCGTGATGACACCAACTCCAGAGGTGCCATTTCACCTCATGGATGCAGGCGCTCTGCCACTGATGGCCTCCATTAACCGGGAGGGGGGACAAAATGACCACCTGGGCCCCCAACTCTCTAAGCTTGGCCCCCAGAGCCCTGTACTCATCCATGATCTGGTCTGCACTACTCCGAGCCACATCATTGGTTCCCACATGGATGAGGACCATAGGATAGTAGTCGGAAGGCTGGATGAGGTCAGTGATCTTCCCTGTGATGTCCCCAATCTTGGCTCCTGGGAGACAGTACACTTCTCTCACATTGGGGTCTGCACGGTGGATGGGCCCCTCCATTCCTCTGAGGAGGGAGTCCCCTATGACGATGAACCGACATCTCTTCCTCTAGGTCACTGGATGATACTCAGTTGGTACAGATGATGGCTTACTGGATGGGGGTGTGGCTTCCTCCCTTCCTTCTTCCTCATGCCCAGTCTCCTCCTGCACTACCAGGGCCTCATACCTGTTCCCCAGTTGTACTGGAGTGACAGTTGATGGAGCTACGCACCGCCTGTGACACTGCCTGGCCCTGGAGGTGACCGTCCTCCATTCACCTCCTGCAGACTCCTGGGTGCCGGGCTCACCAGACATCAATGAGGCCTGCAGTCTCCAAGATGGACTGCAGCTTGTGGGCTGAGGGCAGGTGAGGCTCAGACCCCGTACGGTCAAGCGGGGTGTCAGTGGTACAATTAAAGTCCCCACCTACAAGGAGCAGGTCATCATTCTCACTAACATCACGCAAAAGGGCAGCCAAGGTCTCAAAGAAAGTGACCCTCTCCTGGCCATCAGTAGGCACATAAACTTTGATGAGTGGCAGGTGGTGTTGTGCTAGGGTGATGCGGACAGACAGCAGGTGCCGGGGACAATCTCCCATGCCACCGCCGTGTCATGCTGTAGTTGTGATGATAGGAAAGTCGCAACCCCGGCGCTAAGGTTGGTGCCATTACTCAAGAACAACTGGCCTTGCCAGGCAGCGTGCCAAGCCAACTGGTTGAGCCTGTCGGAATGTGTCTCCTGGAAGAAGGCAACAGCCACCTGCTTCTGGTGCAGGAGCTCCAGGAAAACCTCCTGTTTCACCGGATCTTGACAGCCATTGATGTTAAAAGTGGCAATGGTTTTGGCTGCCATGGGTGTGGGTATGGGAGAGGAAGAATGAGGTAAGGTGAAGATAGAAGAGCAGAGGAAAAAGCAGAGACAGAGGAAAAAGCAGAGACAGGTCAAAAAAGGCCTATCATGCCCTACTGTACTCCAGGGACCCTGCCAGGCCCCACTCATCTCTCACCTGCTGTTTGAGCTTCTCCAGACGATAAGCCATCTGCTGAGTGCCTAGATCTTGTTGCATAAGTTTGGCCACAGCTCTGGCAGCCTTAATAAAAAATTTAAGATCTGCACACCACTGGGTGATGCACCCCACTATGTTCTTCTGTCCTTTAGTCTGTTTCAAAAATGTCAGGAGCCCCCCTAATTGGGACTGACCCGGGGGGGTCTGTCAACATGGGCTGCACATTTCCAACAGATGCACAGTAAGGCTGCACCCTAGTTGGGAGCTCAGCATCTACACCCTCAATATCTAAACCCATCAACCTCCTCTGATCGTCCAGGTCAAAGTCTGGCCCTTGAAGAGCAATCCCTACCTTCTTGGGGGGAGAGAGGCCATCCTGCTCTTAAGGTCACTTGCGACTCTCAGAAAGCTGGATCTCCTCCTCATCTAATTCAGTAGCCTGGGGTGTGACCAAGAGGTCAGCAGACTCCTCTGCTGCCCCAGGTCAGATCTCCAGAAGAAAGACATCGTGCATGGGTCTTACTGCCACCTGCCTCCGGAAGCTGGGAGACAGGTGAGGGTTTCAACAGGGTCATTGACATGACAGCTGGAGTGGGGGCAGGCTCTCCAGCTGGGGAAGGTCTCAGCGGGGTTGGGTAGTCCTGAGTGGTCCCTTTCACTTTCTTCTCTTTGTTCTTCTTCTTTGTGGCAGGTGTCCCACCCTTCATAGAGGATGGGCCAGACTGCTTCTGGCCTGACTCCCCAGGGCCATCCACCTCAGACAAGGCTGCAGTGGAGGGCAACTGGGAGAAGGCCTGAGCTCCATCATCTGACAGGGCCTTGGTGCCACAATTGCTGACCACTCCAGCCACCTCAATCAGGGCAGTCAGGGCAGGCAGGGGGGAAGTGGAAGCATCTGCCTCTCTACCTGGTGGCATCCCTGTACTGGTGGGGGTGGGTACTGTAGGTGACTCAAATCCCTTGGCTAGCTCCCAGTCAGACACATGTGGGGCACATTGGAAATCACCACCCTCATAGCCTGGGTATCTAGGAGCATGACAAGATAGTGTATGCCTGCAATGTCCAGGCCCTCTGCACACACCCTTTTGACCAAATTGGAAGTGGTCAGGTAAACCACTGGGACCATGTTAACATGACTGACATAACATATGTTACGCTGTCCCAGGAGACCATCTAGGGCAACTATGCAGACCTCAACCCCAACATAGTGGGGGGGGGGGGGGAACCCTGAAGCCAGGGGTAAGGGGGAGG
>NW_017729024.1:69911912-69918424 GCF_001723915.1 Gavialis gangeticus | reverse complement strand
GGGGGGGGGGGGGGTGAACCCTGAAGCCAGGGGTAAGGGGGAGGTCTTCAGAGGCATCCCCATGCCAGCCACTGGGTATAGGAGTAGCCATTCCTGCTAGGACAGAGTTAATACCAAAACTAAAACTAAGGGAATGAAAAAAAGTTGTGTATATTGACCACAGAGATAAGTGTCTGGGAATGCAGCCATAAAAAACTAAAAGGGAGGGGGAAAGGGGTGGAATGAAAAGAGTCATGGGGGGGCACTTATGGGGGTTAGGGTAAAAAAAAAAACCAGAGAAAAAGGGGGAGATTAAGAGCATTCCTCGAAAGGCAAGATATAGGAAAAGATAACTCCCCGCAACAAGCAAGCAAGCAAGAAAGAAAGAACAATAAACATTAAGAAGAAAGCTGTGAAATAGCAACTCACAGACAAAGAAACCAGATGTGCAGGGGGAGGGGACAGAGAGCAGAGAAAAAGAAGAAACAAATCAGAAAGAGAGATAAACAGAAGTAAGAGATAGGTAGGAGTCAGAAAAGAAAAGAGGTAGAAAGCCAGGGAGTCTTATGCTCAAGATGGCCCCACACAGCTCCAAGCGAGCCTGGTCCCAAGCGTCCGAAGGAAGAAAGGAAATTTTCTGGGCACAAGCAAGAACAGAATGTCAGATGTTCACCTGGTATTAATCAGGTATTCGATACAACCTCCCCCAACCAGTTTTCACTAGCAGAGAATTGAGCCCAGAGATTGGAGATATACTTTAGTTTACTGGGAACTATTCACCTGTCTGTTAGAACAAGTTAAGTACCTTGCCTTAATCGATAA
The DNA here is from genome assembly GCF_001723915.1 of Gavialis gangeticus. Lineage (NCBI taxonomy): Eukaryota > Metazoa > Chordata > Crocodylia > Gavialidae > Gavialis > Gavialis gangeticus. The sequence goes on along the minus strand of NW_017729024.1, from coordinate 69,917,623 downwards.
AATAGATTTGGTTCTCAAAAATCTATCAGTATGAAATGAATCTCATAAAAGTCTCAAGAGAAATCCTTGAAAAATATTCTATGATGTTTTCTGATGTAACAGGATAATTTTATATCTCATACCCTTCAAAAGAAAATACAATGTTTTATTTTAAAGAAAGTAAGCAAGTAAGCAAGCTTAGCACAGATCCCCTTCATATCAAACATTAGGAGAATAGTCTGCAAATAATTATTAGCAGCAACTTACATTCTAAAACCCTACCTTATTCCAAATAAAGCTGGGAAGACGTGTAATTATTCATGTGTCAGTTTTTAACAGTAGGAAGAGTTTGCTGATCACCACAAATGTTTGCTTTACTTCATATCTCAGACTTTGTAGTTCAGATTAAAAATCTTATTATATACATTTTGACAGTATGTTTACTTACTAAAAACCTGATCCAGCTCTCACTGAAATCAAAGGTTCTCACATCTTTGTCTTGTAACTCAGTATTCAAAATAAGTGTTGATCTATGCTTCAGTCGGATAAATGAACGAACTAAAAGGAGGCTCAAACAGCCTTGAAATACTCTCAACTCCCCATATTTTGGCTGGCATTTATTTCTGATTCATAGTGCTGGTTTTCATAAAACACCATAAAATATTCAACAACAACATGACTATAATGTTAATAAAGTAAATTATTATGGCTCAAGTTACCTCTTTGTTTTCCAACAGAAGCAGCTTCTCCACTGTTTTGGCCTTCATCATTCAGCTTTCTAAAACCAAAAGCACCCATTGTTAATGGTATTGATAATGCATTTTACCACAGGGGAAACCAACAGAAAGCCTGAGGCTGATTAACTGATCAACCCTTAGTTCTGCCTCTTTCCAAACCTGAGAAAGTGCATTTTGTGCATGAAGGATTGTCTAACATCTATAAGGTTAATCCAATAATCAGACACTACCAAAGAGTTTTGCTTCTCACCCCTTAATTAGGCAGACATGACTAAAAACACTTATGAGAATATATATGTGACTTTTTGCAAGTCAGCTATAACACCACCACTGTTTTATGGAGTGATGGGCTATATCAGGAATTTAGTGATGTATGGAGTTCTGATTACTAGAAGAAAATGAAATGATGCATTGCTATGCATAGCTGTCCTTTCTGTTCTTGACTCTCCTTATCTGTACTGCATCTGCATTCGGTACATATTGGCCAAATTCATTACTTAGTGCAACTCTAACAACTCCATATGGTTTGCATTAGGTCTAACGGAGTCAATACATTTGAACAAGTGTAACTAAGAGGAGAATTAAGCCAATATTTAGTTATATTGGATCTTTGCTTCTTATTGCTGACAGTTGAATAACATGGAAAAAAACAGGGACAAAGCTAGAGTATCTCTAATGCTAACTTTTGGAAAAATATTGTCACTTTTTCTTCCTTTCAAGAACTGTTTGCAAAAGCATTTGCCCTTGCCTTTTATTCTTTTTTTTCTTCCAAATGAACAAAAATTGTTACAGTTTCCATGGCACTGCTAGAAGAGAAATTTTTCTCTCTGTCCTTTACCCTGACATTATCCTTTGCATTTTTTTCACTGTTGTTGTTCTTGTCACACTCACTCAGAGACCCCAAGCTCTCCTTATCCTTTTCTAAACTGAGTGGGTGGCAACAATGTTTTCTTCTCCAGTAGACATGAAAAGTAGACAACAAAAAGAGTAGTAGATAGGACCAATGGATCAACACAGGGCAGGAAGTGGTCATCTGATGATGGAGATATTTAAAACTAAACTGAAAAAAGCATTTGACCATATACTATAGGGAACAATTGTTAATTGGCAGGGAGGCAGGTGAGATCATCTAATAGCTTTTTTGTATCTTAACAGTTCTGATTGTAGCCATAGTCTAATGTCGTATTATATATAAATACCTGTTAGACCATCGATGCTTTTATGAACTGATAGATGGAAAAATTATATGAACAGGTGCGCATGTCCACAGACATATATATGCACATGCATACAGAGACTGTATCTAATGGATGCACTCGCCAACTGATACAAAAAGCTTATATATAAAGCTGGAATACAACAGCTAGCTTCATCCGAGACAAATAATGACATTAGCTTTGTGTCAATACCATGTCTTCAGTTTCTCTGTATGAGGTTTTCACATTTATCTGGGAATGTATCCATGAGACATAGTTATGTATATATATAGCTATACCTTTGTCTGAACTGTGTTGTGTAGGACTAAGAAAAGACTCCCTGGGTGCCTCCATGTTGTCAAGCATTTTAATAGCCTTTAATTAATAATGAATGCTAAATCTGTGACCTGTGCATTATAAATAACTTAAAGAGTAGAATTTAATTCCAGCAATTTTGAGAATCTTATCTTCTATGGTCAAAAATGTGGTCATGAGATAGATAATCTAAAGGACAAGGTATCAGATTATGCTTTTGTAACATAAATCAGTCAACACTGAACTAAGTTTCAAATCTCACATCTTTTGAAGTATTTGTTTACAATCATATTAAATGAGAAATTATTTTAAAAATGGGAATTTTTTCATACAAAATGATGAATAGACATCGGACTAACGGTGGAAGTGAGAAAAAGAGAAATGTGAAACCCATTAAACTATTAAGCCATATATCTATCTTTTTTTAGACATCACAGGATTTCCAGTTTATGGCTGCTCACAACCCTTGTACAATTTATAGTCATACAGACCTGTCTAAAACAAGTAGTGAAAATGTAGAAAAAGATCCATGAATTCTGTGAACTCTACTAAGAGACAGTATTGACACAAAGGCTTTGTTATTATTTGTCAGAAAGGTACCTAGCTATTGCATTCTAGAAGTTCAGTAAAGCAGTTCAGCTATCTCAAAGTTAAATTCAATTTCTTCCAACAAAGGAAACCTTTGTAACAAAGAAATAAGTGTTAATTTAGTTCCCTGTGAACAATAATCCAATTGCCCTACACAACATGACTGAGGAGTTACTGTACCCTGCTAGGCTGCAGCTCTTGTGTTATCAGTACTTTAAATCAGCCAAACATCAAATTAAAACACAACTCAAAAGAGGGGGAAAAAATCACATCTAGTGCTTTTCCCCTCCCCCAGGATGTACGGCTTGTGTTTAAGTACTGTAGAGCAGTGACAAAGGCTTATTGCTATTTGCTGTCAACTGTTGGTCTTCCACCCTTCTGTGAGAATTCCTGTTTTATGCCCTTGTTGAAGGACATCCATTTTGGCCTAAAGATTACTTTTTTCTGCTTTTCCACTCAAGTCTTCATATTTCTCAAGTCTGTTATAACCAGTGAATTTCTTCTTAATTTTTGCAAATTTTCTTTTTTTGTGCTTCTCTCTTCTGCTGGTTTAACAGTTGCATCTACTCTGATGTGAGCATAACATTGTCTTATTTTGAAATACATCTGGTCAATTAGCTGCTGTATGGATAGCTAAGCCTTTATTATCTATCACTGAGTCTGCTTTATTTGATTTTGGATCTCTATGTGGACTTGTAATTGCTTGTCAGAGGCCTCAATTGACTCCTAGAAACTATGCCTGAACTTGATGTATTTGTTTTTAAGCCCCTACCTGGCTTTTCTTGATATCTACAGTAATTGAGTTTCAATCATAGCTCATCAAAGCTTATGTTTTCCTTTCAGATGAATAAGCTTTGGGAAGATTTGTTTGATTTTCAGATCATTTACTACTGTACATAAAATTTATTCCTTGAGTTCACCTATTTCATCATCCATGCTAACTTGAACTGAGTGGGGCTGTTACACTAAAGAGTCGCAATGAAACCTCCAACAATGGAACACTTTGTTTGCCAAGGCCATGCTGCACTTTTTAAGTTGACTTAGACAACAAATGTGGAAAAGAATCTGGGTCTGACAACATATACTCTTTTTAAAACCATGCAAAACTTTGGATTTTCACTTTAAAGTTTTATTTACCTTTTCCCCCTCGGTGAGGGAAAAAATAACATTCTCATTACATCCATGTTAAAACTTCAAAGGTAGCACAGTTTGTAGCATGATGAAGGATGAATGAAATCCAGGATGTCTGATTTGGTGAGTTTTACCAACTTTTTAAAATGTTTTCCTAGAAGGTACTGGGAAGATATTCTCCATCAAGGGCCCTTGCTTCCAGAATTCAGTTCCTACTTGAAGAGTTAAATACCTAAGGAGCAATTGGGATACCTGAGTATAGAATCTGGAACCCGAAGTTGTGTACCTGTCCTCCCTCTACAACGTTTGGGAGAGTTAGGTGCCTCGGAATGAGATTCTAAATAAGCAAAACGTTGAGTGAAGCTAAAGTCAGCATGCTGATCTGGGAGTTACCTCAAGCTAGCCATAGAGAAACTTTGCGTACACATATCTCCAGCACTTTGGCACTTTGGTCAGTGCTACATGGAGCCACATCCTATCCAGTCAGGATTCACAGCCTGGAACCTCCACCTTAGAATTAGAGCAGGGTGCATTTTTCTAGTTTTGTAAAATAGAGATGAAGTTGATGATTATAGTATTCAGCCAAAATGTGGAAAACTCATTCAACTCTCACATTTACCTAAACACACAATTCCCTCCCCCCCAGTTTTTTGCCCCCACTACTCCAATTGCTATGCTGTTCCAGTTTTTCATTGCTCTGATAGTTAAAAACTTTCTTCTCATTTCCAGCCTAAAGCTATTCATAGCCAGTTCATAGCCATTTGTTCTTGTAGCAACACTATCCTTTAGCTTAAATATCTCTTTTTAGTTCTTGGTCTTTACTCCTGATGCATTTACAGACAACAATTACATCCCTCCTTTTCAAAACTAAACAAGCCAAGCTCATTTAGCCTCCTCATAAGATCAGCTTTCTTCCAACACGTCAAGCAGAGGAGGAAATTGAACATAGGTCTTCCACATGCTGGGTGAGTACTCCCAGGAAATGTATCACAGGGCAGTGGCAGTAGTTGTGGTGGCCTTTTAAATTAGTGGAACCAACACACATTTTTTGAGAGTTCAATCTAATAGGAATGTGATGCACTTTTTTGGAGCATGTTTTTGGAGCACTTAAGGGAAATAGGTATGCATATTTCTAGTTTCTAAATTTGACAGGGTTTAGTGATGAGCTAGGTATTGAAAGCAAGATCCATAAATTTAGAATATGAAATGGGTAAAAAGTAATGCTCTGGCTCCAGAAAAGTGATGAGAAAAAGTTTAGGTGCTAGGGTTCCTATACAGTCAATAGGCAAATAATTATTTCTGTGACAATAATTATTGTGACGTTCACAATAATCCATATGCTGCATGGGAAGCCACCTAGATAAAGCCAATAGGAAACACTGAGCACAAGGACTGTCTGAAATTCTGCCGCTCTTTGGAGTGTAGACATGTGAATAAGGGCATCATCTACTCCAGATGTAGCTACTAAGGCTGTGTGAAGCTTCGGTCACTGATTCATTCAGAGGAGATTCATCCTGATTCAGCAGCCAAATCTCCGAATCCAAATTGAATCAGGAGATCTATTAATCTTTCTGAATTGAATCGGAAGCCTCTGTTCAATTCAGAGAGATTTGACGATTTGGCCATAGACACAGCTTTATATTTTTTTTCTACATACTTCAAGGTACCAGGCATGGCTCGTGAATGCTGAGACGGTGGGGCAGATGGAGAGTCCCACAGGAACATGGTGGGAGGGCCCCCAATGCACTCATCAGTGGACCAGAAG
>NW_017729024.1:69903355-69906912 GCF_001723915.1 Gavialis gangeticus | reverse complement strand
CGGTGGGGCAGATGGAGAGTCCCACAGGAACATGGTGGGAGGGCCCCCAATGCACTCATCAGTGGACCAGAAGTACTTCCAGTCCACTTCTGGGTTTGCCTCAGAGTGCATGGGGGACCCCCCCTGCACCCTGCAGCTCAGTGACTGGTGCCTTCTGGGTCTGGGGGAATACCCAAGGTCTCTCCACAGCTGATCACTAAGCCAGAGGGGGGGGCAAAGTGGGGAATCCCCCACACAGTCAGTAGCAGACCTGGAAATGGACTGGAAGTAGTTCCGGTCCACTCCTGGGTAACTGCCAAATGCACAGAGGATGCCATAAAAAGCTGTGTCTATGGCTGAATTGGTGATTCTCCAAATCAGAACTGAATCTTCAGATTCAGATTCAGCTGAATTGAATTGGGACAGTGATCCAGATCAGTGAATCAAATCAAATTGGGCCGAATCTGAATCCAAATTGAATACTGCCCGCTTTGCACACCCTTACTAGCTACCAGAGTTCTTTTTCTCATTTCTTATTGAGTTGCTTTAGATATATGCCCGCTCAGCATGGTGGTGCCAATATTTCCTATTGACCATATAGGGAAGGTTAATTTGATTTCTTTAAATAACTTCCCTAGAACCAAGTACCTATTTTTTACCAATTTCAAAGGAACAATTATACTTAAGTTGTGTTTCTGAATCATTCTCAGACAATTTGGCCATGTGCAGAGACAAACTGTAGGTACCTAGAGAATATGAAAGTTGGAATTTAAGGCTTGTAAGGAATTTGGGCACTTCATGATTAGGTAGCTGTAGAATAGGGATCTTCAGGTTTGCAATTTTAGACTTAGATATCTAAATTCTGTTTAAAATTTTTTCTATTTCTAACTGACCCTTGATGCCTTTAAAAATACCACTAGACACCTCTGTGCATATGAAGGTATGTAAAATACGTTTGAAATTATGGCCGAAAATGTCTCATCTAAGGTAATACAAGAAGTTAATAGCAAAGTAATGACCTAAATCTGAGCCTTCAGATAGCAACCTGGGCACTGGGCCATTATAAATGTAATATTGTGAGTAGATATTGCGATCATGATGTGAACATCCTTTATTTTTTTATAAATAGTAGATAAAACTATGATCCATGACTTCCAGAAATGGCCTACCTAGCTGTTCACTGAAAAAATTATTGAATTAATGTGCAAAAATGTCCTCGATTATGTGTGCATGTAGGATTTGCTCAAGGTATATGCTTGTGCCTAAAGTTTATGTGCATGGTATATTCATGTGTCCTCAAGCTAAAACAGAGGCAATATAATAAGAAGAGATGATATTACAATAATTCCAAAACCTAAAGATTTAACCATTATTAAATAGGAACCCAAAACATAGTCCTATCTTAGCTTTAAACCCCAAATCCTTGTCTAAACTTAATCCCAATTGAGATCTAAATATTATCTACTTGACAAATTTCTTATATTTCATGTAATCCTTCAATTATGTAGGACTGGGGTTTGAAAACTTTGATTATAACTCCATCACTCTTAAGGGTAATGATGTGAATATATTTTTGTGCTTCAGTCTGTAGCCAGTAATGATAAGGTAATTAGTCGTGGAACAGGTGTTTTTATCAATAACTAGTGGAGTGCATATCTAGTATTGCAGAGATGTACCAATTGTATTTAATTTAAAGAAAACCTACCTAGTAAACAATATACAAATAGTTTATGTTTTCTTTATACTTTTCTATACTCTATTGTAGCTTAAGTGCATCATTTTTTTAAGAAACATGAGTATGCCATGCTCATAAACTTTATGCACAAATGTATACATTTTCTCCATATAAGCAAGCAAGGTTATATGTTACTTATGATACATTACATCTATAATGTAAATAATATGTACAGCACTGAAAAATTATTCTCAAAATACTGATAACAGATTCCTGATATAGTCACCCAGGCATACACAGTATTACAGCTTTTCCCCATTATTTCTGTTAGAAGACTCTGATGTTGAATTTTCTTTTTCTAGGGTCCTTATTAGGAAATGTAGTATGCAGCACTCTTAAGCAATCAAGGATTTAATGCATACCCTAATGCCTCAGCAACTTTAATAATGTTTAGTTATGCAGTGCATCTTCTATTGAGCAAAGGGGAAGAAGCTGCCCAGCCTAATAAACGGGCAGGCATTTTTGCACTTAAGGCTGAAACAGAGGTGAATTGGAATGATTTTTTTAATTATACCCAGCTTGATAAGATGATGCTTTAAAAACCTGCAAAAAGTGATGAGGTAGAAAATGTACTGGGGGGGGTATTTCCATGCATCCTGAGAATCTTGGAAAAAAAAATAAGTAAGCATGTTATTGAAGTAAAAGAATGTTATATTGGACTACTAAACTGCTATTGTAAACTACATTTACAATAACACTCTAGATTTATTTCTCTATACAAGTAAACTATTTGTAATTTGTAGTTTGGTTTCCATCCACACTATATTCAATCCTATTATATGCATCTTTTTTATGGCACACCACTTCTAATATACTTGTCCTCCTAAAACATTCATATATGAATGTTGCCATCTATCCTCTAAGTAGTTATGGATATTTTTACCATGAGAATTTATTTGTGACTTTCTTCTGGATAGTAAATGGAAATGCATCCAAAGGTTAACCTACTATGCAGTAAATTAATCCTGTTAACAGCTTATAAAATGCAGTGTACTAGGAATATGTTTATTGCAAAGTATTTTTATCAAAACATGTTGAAAAAATTACATCTTAGATATAATGGGGCTGGGTAACAAATGTTTTAAGTAAATCACTGCAGTTTCAGATCAATAAACCACCATTTAAAGTCCGTGAAAGGCTGTATCTTCTTGTGTTATTATAACGTAAGTGCTAATTTTACTGTAAGTTTACAATAATTATAGAGATAGGTGGATGACAGTGTCATTTGCAAATCAAGAGAAACGATTCTTCCACTTTATTCAGCACTTGTGAGGCTTCATCTGGAGTACTGTGTCAGGTTTTGGGCTTCACACTACAAAAAGTATGTGGACAGATTGGAAAAAGCTCAGCAGAGAGTGACAAAAATGGTTAGGGGCCTGAGAAGCCAGACTTCTGAAGAAAGGTTAAAGAAACTAGGGTTAATTAGTCTGGAAAAAGAAGACTGAGCAGGGTTTTGACAATAATCTTCAAGTAGCTGAATGATGATGGCACAGAGGATGGAGATAAATTGTTCTTGTGGCCATAAGGGATGGACTAGGAGTGGCAGACTCAAGGTGAAGGAGAGGAAATTTAGATTGGAGATTAGGGGGAAATTTCTGATTATGAGGATGGTCAAGCGCTGGAACAGGCTACCTAGAGAAGCTGTGGAATTTGCCTTCCTGGAAACTGTCAAGAGCCAATTAGACAGACACTTGTCTAGGCTGGTTTAGTCGGAGATGATCCTGCCTTGAGCAGGGGGCTGAACTAGGTGACCTTGCAAAGTCTTTTTAGATCTACTTTCCTATGAGGCTATGGTGTACATTTTTACTTAAACTATTTTAAAAGGGCCAATGAAAAACAACCT
>NW_017729024.1:69897918-69903344 GCF_001723915.1 Gavialis gangeticus | reverse complement strand
TACTTAAACTATTTTAAAAGGGCCAATGAAAAACAACCTAACTTCCTTCAGTCTTCAGAGGAATGGCTATCAACAGAAACTCTGCGGATCTACAATCAAGATATCTTTAAATAATTACATGGTTACATAAACTTCTGGAAAAAGAAACCAAATAGCTTTTGTGGAACATTCAATTGTTTGTCTGTTACCAAATCCAACAAAACACTAAACCAAGGAGAGTTGTTGATCTTGTGAAGTCCTATAAATTATCTTCTCAACTCTGGAGGTTGATAAAGCAAAGTCAATGAAAAATAAATTACTGTATATGAATTTTTAAAAATAGAATTGGAATGTAAATGAAAGCTACTGTTTAGTGACATAGCCATGCACATTGCCTGCTACAGAAGTGATGAAAAGGAATCGAATAAAATAAAGCCCTTAATCTGACTTCTATTCCTGAAGATCTATCACATAACCTATGCTTCTCTGAAAAGTTTCTGAAGAGAAAGAAACTAAAACCAAGTTTGGGTTGCTTACTAAATTTCTTTCAACCCATACTTAATATAGTTAGTTGGTATTCAATAGCAGATGAAGTTTAGCATAAGGTTCTATACAGAAGGTCTCTATGTTTTAAAGTAGTAGTTATATGATGAATATAAACAAGGTAAATAGATATTAAAATATTTTATTATAAAATATTTATTAGGTGACTGCAGTAGGTTTGTTATTTCTGAATTAATTAAAGCAAGAATGGAAGAGAATGACGGAGAGTACACATATATTACCTAGTGTGTAATTCACTATCATATACAGAAAATTGCAATGTGAAAAATGTATTAGTTGGGGCAGTCCTTCATGCTTGTGTTAAATAGCCTAAGTACCAACTGAGTACACCAAATTTTAGACTTGTATTATTTAATTTGAATAGAAAATATTTCTTTTCATTTCTTCATTTTTAGTATGATCTCTGTGCAAGAGCACCATATTTACTTCATTTTTATCTATATCTTTAGAACAAAGACAAAAGGGCTTTTTTGTTCTGAATGTTTTCTTGTAAAGTAATAATATTACTCTATCAGCACTCAGTGGGCAGACATATTTTTCAACATTCCTCTTTTAATTAACTTGTCTTACAAACAAAGGCTACCAGATGAACACAATTTATCCACAGCGTGTATTTTCAGCTAGGAGGCAGATAATTATTGCTCACTGCAGAAATAATGTTCTTCTACTTGCTCATGTAAAACAAACTTTAAATGTCATTTTACAGCAATAAAGATTACACAGCACAGTGCCATCTTAAGATATGGCAATTACACAGAGGAACTTCTCATTAACCTGAAGGTTGGAGGTGAGAGACGATCACCAATTCTTGCTAATACAAACCTAAATTGGTTTACGCTAAACGTAACGATCAAATAATCACAGAAATGGGAACAGTAAAAACCTAACAGTGATTGTGGTACATTTCCAAACAGAATCATACAATCTGTAAACATAATCAGAACAATGTCACTTACAGCCCCTGTTTTCTCCTGCTACTGGTTATGTCTAGTTGTATATTCCTAGAAGAATCATGGGCACACAGTAGTTGTTCTATGTTGCCGGGAAAATTACCTTTTTTAATAAACTTGTGGCAGCGTTGTAACATTAAAATGTATCGTTTCGATTAAAAGAAACAACCACCGAGTAATCTTTAAACATTAAGAGAAAATTGCATTTTCAAACACAAGTGCTGCAATAGCTCTAAACATATTTACTTTATAACATTTAGAAGTTTATAGAATGCAGTAGCAAAAATAAAGAAAGATAGGAGCTTAGTTGTTTTAAGCTGTAAATTAAATTATATTGTATTTTAAATTCTCAAGAATCCTTTTCAGTGCTATGCAGCTTAGTAGATATTTTTTAAAACCAGTAGCTGAAGTCTGACTTTTTTCTTTAAATACACATGTTTCATTAAGAGGGCAACTAGTCATTTTTGTCAACATTCTGACTGATAGACTGACATTCAAAGATGGATGATTCAGATATGAATAAACATACTGTAAAACAAATGTCGACTGATGGCAAAGGCAAGAATAATTATGCTACATTGGACAAGATAGTACACAAAAGTGCTCTTTTCATTCTACAAACAGCCTGCCATCAAAACAGTGAGCATGTCCAACATTTGCTTGTGGTCTCTAGGAGCTCATGAACTGAACTGGGAGGGGGAAAGAAAAGGGGGAAATTTTAGTGAATTGAGGAAAAATGTCTGATATTATAGTCATCAAAGATAAAACTGAAGAGCAAGCAGTTATATCACATGTTGTAACTCCAAAAGCAAATCTCTTCTATGTGACTGAACCTGTATAATGGCATCTTGATGTTCAGAAAGAAGAGTAGTTATCTGCAATGTAGCGTGCCATCTCTTTAAAGTTTAGAAGTAAAACCTCTCCTAAGCCAGTATTACTTCATTCCAATAACCAAAGACAAAGAACATAGTCTATGAGGAAAAAGAAGCAGTTTCAATTTAGAGTTTAAAAAAGACCCATTACTGCCAATAATGTTTAAATTGGAGTTTGATGATTAAGCTCCTTTCAGCAACAACAGATAGAGTTGTTCAAAGTAATTCACTATTTATTTTATTTTGTTTATTTTATTTAAATTCCACCCTTCCCAAAAAAGGCACAGAGCCTCTTGTGAAACAGGACAGAGAGGGGGTTGTTGAAAATTGTAGTCCCCAGGGGAACCATGGCTCATAACAGTAGTCCTAGCATGTGGCAAAACAGTCTGAGACTTAAATGGATGTTGTAAACTACAATGGGACCCAGATAAAACTATTGGTATTAAAGAGCATTTCCAAAAATTATGGGGGGAATACTATTTTTAAAGCAAACTGAAATAATGTAAATTCTACGGATATTATTCTTGTTCTTTTGTCTTCCTTTATTTCATATAATCTTTGAACAAAAGACACCATATAAAAGGGAATTAATATTAGGAAGAAAAGTGATGTTCTTAATTTTCAAATGCTTGTTTGCTAATGGGAAGTATAAGATGTTTGGGGAAATATGTCTATATAGAATTGTTTTAGTGAATCTAGACTTCGTGCTTTCTGCTGCTTCTCAAAACTATGTTCACCTTTTAATTAAAAAAATTAAATACTTAGAACTGTAGGAGTAAGTTGTGAATTTGCTATAAGCCCTGTACAATGGGCAGCTTGTCATTGCACTGTTTGAGGAGCAGTTGAATACAGACGGTGAAGTGTCACAATCTGCCTACAAAAACCTCACCCACTCCAGCACAGACATTACAGTTCACAAGCCCTAAATTTGGCAGTATACATCTCAAGCCATGCCAGCTGGCGTGTCAGGGCAGGAAGGGCAGAGCCTTGACTCACTTTTCATGCTCATTTTGTACTCACACGTGCTTTGGGAAGATTTGCCAGCCACACAGCATCTGTAGTTACTCTCATGTTGTGTGTCAGTACTGGACAGTAAAAGTGTGCCCTAGATCTTCTTATTCCCTGTGCAGACATAGCCCATTGGATTGTGGAAGTGCACAGTTTGCAATTTAATATTAAGCAGTATGTTGAAAGCATCATCTCTTGTCCGTCATGTTTCACCATTGCACTCCCAAGTAAAACAGAACAACACAAAAGGTTACCTTATATCCTACTTCTAGTGAACCTTTTTTTTAGAGATTAATGGAAAGACGTACCAATATCATGCAGTTTACACCAGTGGGTTTTCATAACATTGATAGCCCAATGACATGTCTTTTATTCCAGTGAAATACAAATAATGGCTGTGTCTACATGAGTGGCAAACTGCACAGCACAGTCATTTAGGACTTTCAGAAGCAAGTACTAAATGACTGTGAAGTAACTGACATTACTGCACAGTACCATCCCCGTTCAGTTTTTTTCTGAAGCTACTGTACAGTAGCAATGAGCACAGTAGCATTGCAGCACAGTTAGTTAGTGCCCAGCAATGCTACTGCATGTTAGCAATGAGCTGTTGCACAGTAGCTTGGTGCTATGGCACAGTTGCATCTTATGTAGATATGCCCGCTGTCTATGAAACTTATTCCCGGTAAAAAATTCCCATGTAAGTTGTGGTAGGGAAGAAGCCCAACTCCATAAATGACTGCTTGACTGGTCAGTCTTGCTTACTAGGGTAGTGAAGATGCAATATTTCATGCTACATACAGACATTCAGGGAGGTTAGAGACAGGTTAGATCACATGAAAAATGGCCACCCATTAGTTCACTCAAGTGTGAACCTTACACTAGTTAGGTTGCCCCAAATGTCTGTACACACCCTTAAAGTCTCCTGTTCTTCACCAGTCCTCCTGTAATGGCAGGGAAGGGGTTCTTTAACTTCACAGTGAAAGTTAAGGAACTTCTTCTTTTCACTTATATACACTTAAGATAGTGAAATGCTACTTATACTGAATTTATTTGAAAATAGTTTCAACTATAATCTTTACTAAACATGTTAAAGAACAATTTAGATGTACATCTCTCAAAATTCCACCCCCATCCCAATTTTGCCAATTGCCAACACTCATTCCAGTTTTCTTTTCTTTTCTTTTTGTAAAGGAGCATGGTTATCAACCATTTTACTTGTTTATAAGACCAGATATCAGATTGTACCAGAAGACATGAAATCTGATGTGTAGTCTTCTATAATGATGCAATCTGTATAGTTGAATCATATGACCACCGGATGGTGTTACTTAGCTATGTATCAACTTTGTACATATATGTTATATATATTCAAATATATATGGACATAGAATAAGGAAATATTTTCTCTATACTAATCTAATGCAGGTATTTATCACAAGACTGAACTGTGATAGACATTAAATGGAAATATGTTCAAGAAGAGGTTGGATAAGCAATGCTCAAATCTAGGACAGGTATGGCCTAGATTTAACAGAAAAGAACCTCTTCAGAGGGGCATGTAGAGCAGTTCAAAGTAACTGGGAAGCTGCCTAGAAGCAGTAAGAAAACTTTCAATCTCTAAGCTGCAGTAATAAAGAAAAGATGCAGGGATTCTTCCCCTACTCATGCTTGTCAATCTAAAAGGCATAGATAAGGAAGGAGTCATCTCATGTAAGACGTTATTTACAGTGTGTGGTCTACCATATAGAAGACCTCTGACATCAAACTGTTTTTTCTATTTATTTCAGTGGGATTAGGCCCATAATGGACATGGAGAAGACCTAAATTAAAGTAACAGGTCATGAATGCACATTCTCCTGTTGGATATTCTCCTTACCTGGTATCTTTTTCAAAATTAAAACTCAGTAATATGAAACCAGTTACATTTTTAATACAAATTAATTTTGCTTCAATTATGTCCCTACATCTTCCTCTAAAATTTTTTTTTATAATTTCAACAAAGAAAAGAAAGAAACCCTATAGTTTCATAGTTTCTAGGGTCGGAAGGGACCTG
>NW_017729024.1:69894552-69897907 GCF_001723915.1 Gavialis gangeticus | reverse complement strand
GTGCAGTGCCCAGAACTGGATGCAGTACTCCAACTGCGGAGTACTCCCTCTCTCCTTTGTTTTGACAATGGCATGATGATATATATCATTTAATGCTCAGCTCTAGTATTACCATGAATTAAAGGATTTACATGTAGAATAATAATCCCCTCGGAACACAAAGCTTAATTGAATGGAAGGGTTCCTTCTAAATTAAGAAGACCATATGAGCTGATCATTTATTACAATATAGCTCACACAAATTATGAATGGAAGCAAATCACAAATAACACTTACTATGTTATGCTGTGCAACTCCTGTAATATGAAAGATAAAGATGTATTCTTCATAAAAAGCTGGCTGCCTAATTCCTACTGATGCCAAGACATCAAGGAAGAATATAAGAGGAAACTTTTAGGCATTTTTTCTTTTCAAAGGAAGGGCAAAAATAAGACATAATCTGAGTAACAGGGAGGTTTTAATTAATAATTAGGGGCCATAAAACTCTACCCTCAGATATGTGCATATATTTCCCATTGAAACTCTACTCATAGTTCTGATTTATTTTTCATGCAGTAAGAGGAAACACATTTACCATGTGGCCTTTCTTTCAGATTAAAGAAACTACAGAAGGGAAGAAAGAAATGACGATATTAAGCGGAACAAATTTAAGGTTAGACAAAAATATGCATTTCTGGGTAAGAAGAGAACAGGGTTTTACTCGACCTGAACAGGTCCACAACATTAGCCCAACAATGCTAACAGTAATACTAATGCCTAGCTTTTAAATAGCAATTTCATCACTAGGTCTTAAAGCACTTTACAGGTGAGGTCAGAATCATTATCTCCATTATACATAGACTGCCACAGAGGTACAAAAACACTTTAATTGACTTAATGAAGGTCATCCAAAATGTCCATGGCAAAGCTGAAATAGGACCCATTTCTCTTAATGGTACAGGACACAGAAAACAGTCATAATAGTTACCCCCCACATACAGTTTTATAGTATTATGCCAGAAATGACACAGGCACTTTTCCACAGAAAATACTGAATTTGCACCCATATAATTCCCAATGAAGTTTGGTTAGTGGGGGTTATATAAATGTATCTGATTGCAGCTTTTAGCCTTACACTTGAAAAGAAAAAAGGATTTATTTGGAAAATATTTTTTCAATGAATATGCCTATTCTTTTTAGTTAAAACCATGAAGTAATTTCTACGGTTTGAAAGTCTGTTCCTATAGAACGTGGGTGATTTTTTAAGTTAATTAAAAGTAACAATTGGAATGATTTCTAATCAAACTGTGATTATAAGTCTTGGGAGAAACTCTGTGAGCAGTTCTGTATACAAGTAAATGATTTAACTGAGAGTGCAGAATTGTTGCAGGCAAATATAAAATATGACTAGGTAACACCATCCAGTGGTCATCCCCTGCAGCTCCTACACACAGCATCCTTATGGACTTCAATATATCACACACGTTTGTGTCTGCTGATACATTCTTTTCTTGCACACAGTCAAAAATAGTTGATGCCCATGTACAATTTAAACAGACACTATTTTTTATGTTTTTCATGTGTCTATGAAGAGGTGACTTTTCAACTATAACACGGTCAGATACCATTACAGCAAAACCAAGAGAGAAAATGGTAGACAGACAGACAGAGCAGACAGATGCTTGTAATTACTGCTGTGAACTCACTCAGCTGCACACCTACAATATGTGACTTCTGTTATGCTTTGTTAAATATTTCTGTCTTCCTCAGAATGACTGAAATTCATATTGTTCCAAAGGAACAGCATTCTACAGTAAACTCTAATTTGAATTAAAGCTGTCAGCATGATTAGTCTTTCTCACGAAAAAAACTACAGGGAGTAAGGGAGATTTTTTTTTCTTTCCAGCTAGTTAGAAAACAGAATTTATCAAACAGCAGGCACTGATGGGGAATTTAAGAAAGGACACTTGTACTTTTTGTAATTGTGCTCCTCTTACTTCTTGTGCCATACAATTTATAAATTATCCAGATAAGTTTTTGTCACAAAGGCACAGCATGGGGGGGGGGGGGGTAAATGAATAACCCAATTGGATTAGTATCGATTACGGCCTTTTTAGATGTACATGAGTAGCTGGGATATTCTAAAACCCCGATCTGACTGTCCAACCACATTGAGTATGGATTTGATTTCACTACATCATAAGCTACTAGCACCACCAGGTCTTTTCAATTGCTTGCACAGTATATTCACACCCATCCAAGACTGTGTTGCTTTACAATAAAAAAGCCTATGGTAAGCTTATGTAAAGATTTTTCCCCCCTTTAACAATGTAAAGTCCTTTTCATTTCAATGGAAATATTTCAGTCATGTTAAGGATTTTGATTTTTATAGATATGAAGACTATTAAAGAAGAGCTGTCTTAAGCATTGCCCAAAAAATATACATTTCTTTCAAATATACCAAGTGATGGTTGCCGGACTCTTCTTTCCAGGGTCTCAAGAGGGTGTGCTTATAATGTAGCACCCTGAGGCCCTGTATTGTCAGGGCACAAGTGGGAATGGATTTCATTTCACTATATAACAAGATAGCAACACAACTCTGTCTTTTCAATTTGTCACACATTTTCTTTTTCTCTATCTCAGAGGATCTGAGAATCTCATCTCCTTAACCCAGTGCCATAGTCTACTAGTTTGGAACAAAAGTTAAGTCTTAGTATCAAATATCATGGAAAAGTTAAAATCACAAAATAATATGATAATGGCCATATCTGCCACTAAGTTTTCTATGGACTTATGCTTGGTAAGCCTTTCTGTTTCATCAACCAAACTAAAAATTTAACCTCCTTCCTCCGCTTTTGCTGTTTTTCTTCTGTAAAGTGTTAGAGAAAGAGGGTCCAGCAAAGATTTTTTTTTTTAAATCTTCCCCTTAACTTCTAATTGTCAGAAAGAGACACCAGCTCAGGAATTAAGGCTTAGGTGTCTGTCCCTGTTACAGTATTGAGAGATGATTGAGAACGTTTCCATTTATCCTTTCGTTTTGGTAGCCAATATAGTTTAATCATACTTTGTACCACAGCCAAAATTAAGAATGTAAAAGGATATTAAAGAGTAGGGTTGTGTGAAGCTTTGGGTGGTGATTCGATTCAGAGGGGATTTGGCTTAATTCGGTAGTTGAATTTCCAAATCTGAATTGAACCAGGGGACCAGTAAAAAGGTCTGAATCGATTTGAAGCTCTCTGAATCTTCAGAAAAGATTTGGAGAGCTTCGATGATTCTGGCAGTCCCTGCCGGCTGTAGCAGTCCCATGCTGGTAAGCAGGGGATGAAAGGGGGGGGGCTGGCGGAGGGAGGAGGGGACCATGGGGGAATGCCTGCCA
>NW_017729024.1:69891406-69894190 GCF_001723915.1 Gavialis gangeticus | reverse complement strand
AGCCACAGCTCCAGCTCTTTAAGGAAAAAAACCCTGCAAATAACCCCTGACTCACCAGATCCTGCAGTGGCCTCAGGGCTCTGGGGGGCTTGTGCAAGATCCTCCCACATGGCACGGGGCAGTGGGGGGCAGTGGGTATCACCCCTGCCAGGCAGGAACTGGTCAGTCAGGAGTTTTTCTTCTTTTTTTTTTCCCTTAAAAGGTCACAGCTGGGGCAGGTGGAGCAGCCATGTGGGGGGGGCTGGGACAGTGTGGGGAGCCCCCCACACAGCATGGGGCGGGGGCTAGCAGGGTGCCCAGCAGCACCCAGTGAGTTGGGACTTGTTTTTTCCAAGTGCCATGAGCTGGAGCAGGTGGGGCAGCCATTGCCAGGCTGGGAGAGCTGGTGGGGGAAGGCCCCAGGTGATTCAGAGATTTGGAGATTCAGCAGCAGCCGAAGCTCCAAATCAGATTCAGCCAGATTAATTCAGGACAGTGATTTGAATCACTGAATCAAATCTCTGTCCCCTGAATCAGCCGAATCTGAAGCAAATACTAGCTGCTTCACACACGCCTATTGAAGAGTAATATTCTACAGCAGTCTCAGATGTTTAAAAAAAAAGAGCCAAGCCATAGTGTGAGTCTCAGATACTGAACTACCTCTAAAAGACATATTTATTCAGAAAACCCACTGTTTCCTTATTCAAGACAAAGTTGCATGTTGACTTTCATTTATTCTATATCCCCATACCTAACTCAGTGACACATTGATTTCAAGAGCAATTTTGTCTCAGTTAGAGATTCAGGATTAGGCCCAATCAATGTAAAGACAGTCAGTTTTGCTAGTTATGTCAGTCATTTGCTTACCCTGACAGGCTTCTAATCTTGTTAATTTTCTCCTCATTTTTACCTGACTATTATTTCAAATATATTATTTATCCACCCATCAACTAATATGGATACCAAATTTTGAAAGCAGAGCACCAGGTCAGGAAAATGAAATTAATCACTTCCTTCACACTTACAAGCCTGCCATATGTTAGTAAAAGTTCACCCATTGTGATTTTTACACACACACGGTTACCTAGACCTACATGCCTGCTAGGGTACACATCCCAAACACTAGGAAACCTGTCTAAAATAAAAAAGTGTTAGGATCAGTGTAACTGACCCCTATGTATTCAGCTTGCAAGTCTGTTCTCTTGGAAACCATCATTATTTTTAACACTATTCTGTACCAAAACATTCTCTCCATACAAACTTTTGTTTTCGATCTCTTGTGGGCCCTCATGATACCAGCTTGGGTTTTCAAAGTCTCACTGCTATTATTAAATTTATTTCAGTACCATAATGGTTAAAATATTTCACTAGGATTTCTTTCTCTATTAGTATTTAAATAACCTTTTACTGTTTTTACTTCAGTGTAATTCTTCTCTTATTGCCATTTTGGTTTCCCTAATCAGTTTTATACACACTTTCAAGCTTTGCTTCATTCAATAATGCTTTTTAACCCCTTTATATTTTATGTTCCTATACTGTACGTCTCACATGCCTCTTTTTCTTGACACATATTATGACTTCTTTAGTCTCTTATATCAACCTTATTCCCTTTCTGGTACAATTCCCAAGCTGAACACTCATTTCCCAAGCATTGAGTGTATTTTCTTTTATAACCCCTCATTTCTGTTCTGTTTCTACATTCCTGACTTTGCTATCCAACATGATTCAATATTCCCTTTACTTTCTGGAAGTTTAACATTTTAAATATCAGTAGTCTGATCTCACCCCTCTAAACAGTACTATCTCCAGTATTAACCTTGAAATTGCTTTCTGCTGTTTGCATGTTCTTGTTCTTTTTACTTAAATACAGACAGGCATTGATCTGCCATCTATGGCAGTGGTTTTCAAACTTTTTTTCATTTGCGGGCACCTAAGAAATGGAGTTGTGGACCCCTTTGAATTGTAAATATAAGTACTCACATACTTTTGATTGATCATAGTTATCTTTTGAGTATCCCTTAAGCATAGTCTGTGGACACCCAGGGGTCTGCAGACCACAGACTGAAAACCAATGATCTAGGGAATTTCAGCGAGAAAGGGGACATGGGAACATGATACAAACAGTGCCACTGTATTTGTGCTAATTTTTTCATTGTTTCATAGTTCATAGTTGGTAGGGTCAGAAGGGACCTGAGCAGATCATCAAGTCCGACCCCCTGCCCTGGCAGGAAAGAGTACTGGGGTCAAATGACCCTAGCAAGGTGTTCATCTAACGTCCTCTTAAAGACCCCAAGGATAGAAGCCAGCACCACTTCTCTTGGAAGTTGGTTTCAGATCCTAGCCACCCTGACCGTGAAGTAGTGCCTTCTGATATCTAGTCTAAATCTACCCTCTGCCAACTTGTGACCTTATTTCTTGTCACTCCTGGGAGTGCTTGGGGGAACAGGGACTCCCCCATTGCCTGATGGTCCCCCCGACTAGTTTGTAAATGGCCACTAGATCTCCCCTCAGCCTTCTCTTGTGGAGGCTGAACAAGTTCAGATCCTTTAGCCTTTCTTCGTACGGCCTGTTCTGCTGCCCTCTGATCATGTGAGTGGCCCTCCTCTGGACCCTCTCGATGCTGTCCGCATCCCTCCTGAAGTGCGGTGCCCAAAACTGGATGCAGTACTCCAAGTGAGGCCTGACCAGTGTCGCATAGAAGAGGGGGATCACCTCCTTGGACCTGCTTGAGATGCATCTGTGGATGCATGAGAAGGTGTGGTTGGCCTTCCTGACCATGTCCCCACACTGTCAGCCCATGTTCAT
>NW_017729024.1:69889519-69891325 GCF_001723915.1 Gavialis gangeticus | reverse complement strand
GGGAACCACATTGGCCCTTTTCCAGTCCTCTGGAACCACATCAGAGCATCACTAGTGGTTGTAAAGCCATTCCAGGGGTCCCACAATGACCTCTGCTAATTCCCTCAGCACTCTGGGGTGGAGATCATCAGGATGAGCTGATTTAAATACATCCAGTACCTCCAGAAGTTCCCTGACTAGATCCTCACTGACCCTAGGTCTGGGTGCACCTCCCCCGGGGCCTACAGAGGTCCCAGTGTGGGGGCGGGGGTGACCTTCTCAGGAAAATGGAGGCAAAGAAATTGTTAAATAGGTTAGCTATGTCATCTGGTGTGATGACCATATTTCCTTGCAGAGGCCCCACATTATCCGGTACCTTCTTTTTACCCCCTGTGTATTTAAAAAAGGAATTCTTGTTGTCCTTGATCCAGGCCGCTAGTTCCAGTTCCATCTCCACCTTGGCCTTCCTGACCGCCCCCCTGAAGCCCTCAGCAACCACAGTATAGTCCTCCCTGGTGATGGCCCCACCCTTCCACTGGGTATACACCTCTGTGAGGAAGAGAGAGAGTCACAGGGCTCAAAAGAACCAGGGCTAAACAAAGGGTCAATGGCCCCAGACCCAGAGCTGGGGGGAGGGGCTGGGAAATCCAATGTTGGTATAAAGAAGAGCCTGAAACAGGCAAGAGAGGGGAGCTTGGAACCAGAAGGATGGAGCTGAGCCATGCTGCAGGGAATCTTGAGAGCAACATGGAGAGCCGGTAGGAGACTCCTCCAGAGAGCAAGCTCCCCAGAGAGAACTTAGAGAGAGGACTGTGACCCAGAAGTACTTGGAACTGCTTGTTATGACGCCGGGAGCCAGCAGAGCCTGACAGAGTAAGGTGCCATAAAGTCTCTAATAGAGGGGCACTCTAGAAATTTGGTACCGTAAAGTCCCTAAAAGGGGCGCAAGCCAAAAATGGTGTCACAGATGGACCTCATGGGATGAGGGGAATCATGATGACCTCAATAAGAGGCTCAGGGAGAGCCACCAAAGAGACAGTAGTGGAAGAAAAGAAGGACTGACCTCACAAACGTCAATTTTGTTTGTGCTCTGCTAAAAGCAGCTAGAACAATAACCCAGGCCAGGAGTGCTTGGTTTTGTTTTTTCTTGTTTTTTTTTTCTTGGGATGGAGGTCACATGGAAGGACCAAGTGGCTGATCAGAAACTGGTGGAATGGGCGAGGGTGTAGGGGTGGCGGAGCCCTCAGTAATGTAGGATCTCATGGGACGACTAATTGAACTACACATTCAGGTACTGAACCAACTCCTTTAAACACCAAGTTGTGGCAGGCGAAAGCGTGGGTGTGTAGAACCCCAATTAGGATTTGTGTCTTTCAAGTCAGCTGGCAGGGGGTGTCCTACAGGCCTGCAAGTGAAGGAGATACTTTACAGCCTCCCTTTTAACTGAGGAGGTTACACTGATCTGCTCAGTCACTGAAGTAATGTTAGCTAATATTTTCTTGTAAGATGCTCCGGGGAATCAAATAATGCTGTGTGTGTTTGTTTGTTTTCTTCTCTAGCTATTATTCTTATAAACTGTAAGAACACTGTTATGAGTAAGGATCTGTTGTTCAAGTGGAAGACTAGTCACTGGTATGTTGTGGAAGTTAATTAATATCTCCTCCTCATAACTTAAAGATGCAAACATCAGGGAGAGAGAATTCAGTTTGTACAGTTGACTAGGATAGGGATAAGGATAAGATACGGATGAGAATAATAACATTAAATTAGGAAAAAAATATTTAAGTTAAATAACAATAACATGGTAATGATATTGAGAACAAGTAG
>NW_017729024.1:69884290-69884519 GCF_001723915.1 Gavialis gangeticus | reverse complement strand
ACTTGAATCTGGAGGGGATCTGGGACAGAAGTTCAGTAAATTGATGTAACATAAATCCAGTTAAGTCTGATACTATGTCCATCCAGGTTTATCTTAAGCTGGTTTTGGCTATTTTGGAAGCAACTTATGTGCATTGAACTTCTGTTATATTACAGATTTGAACCAGTTTCCGATCACTTACACCTGTTTGTGTGTAATTTCTGTCCTTATGCAAGAGGCAAGGATTTTT